>NC_056038.1:1285893-1928840 GCF_004379255.2 Salvia splendens
AGCTAGACTTGGAAAAAAAAACAAAAAAAAAACAAATAATAATAGTAGTAATTGCCTCATTTAGTTTATCACCATAAATCAATATCGAGCATCATCCATTAATTGATAGTGTACTAAACTACTATCTATATATTCATCTATTTAACACTCTTTATAGCAATGCAATAAATGAAACGAGCTTCTAGTTTTTGGCAATTTGTTGTCGATAACAATGCAAAATCAGAGTCATTGACATGTTTATTTCAAATATGATTATGCCACAGCTCATACTATGAAATTATTATACTCTTACTACTTAACTTTTCCTAGTTACATTCTCATTTTAAAATGTCTATATACTACTACTATTTTGTTTAAACCAAGCTAAATATACTATCAAAATGATCTACTAATTTTAATATTGGTCCATTACGAATAGACTCCCGAGCCAAGATAGTAGTGTAAAATCACCAAGATACTTAGAGCATCTGCAACGGTGGACGGACGTCGTCCGTCCGTGCCGCCGTTGCTGCGCTCGTGCTGCTGGCACGACGCTACTCGATGCATCGAGCAAGTGACGTGGCGGCACGCGATTGGGCAACGGCATAGCCGTTGCCTTTGAATATTTTTATTTTTTTTAAAAAAATCGGTATTTAATTTTAAAAACCGATAAAAAAATATATTTTCCAAATCCCAAAAATATGGCCGTTTTTTACCCGTTTTTCTGAATTTTTTTTATTTTCCCCCCCAAAATCATCTATAAATACACACATTCATCATCCATTTATCACATCAAATCATCTCTCATTCATCTCTCATTCATAATTCTCATACATACTATCTACATCTTTATCTCTCACTCAAAACCTCAAATGGATTTCACCCATCTTATGGCGGAAGCAGAGCTCGAAGAACAAGACTACTACGAACAACATTGTGCCGCTTACGAAGCATATGTCGCGGTGAATACCCCCGCTCCTCCTCCTCAACGAACTAGATCAACTCGCCTCTACATCCATCGTGACCGGGAGGGAGCCCACGAAAGGCTCGTTGCCGACTACTTTGCCGACCAGCCGCGGTTTCCGGCATATTACTTCAGGCGCCGTTTTCGCATGTCAAAGCGCTTGTTTATGCCAATTGTCAACACATTGTCCGCACGTGTTGAATTCTTCCAAACAGGTCCAGATGCAGCCGGCCGGCAAAGTATCATGCCGTTGCAGAAGTGTACGTGTGCCATCCGACAACTCGTTACTAGGCAAACGGCCGACCTCTTCGATGAGTATTTGCATATCGGTGAGTCCACTGGAATCCTTTGTCTAAAAATATTTTGTGAGGGCGTTCGTTCAGCTTTCGATGATGAATTCCTTTGGGTACCCACCACCGATGATTGCCAACGGTTGCATCGTCTTCACAAATCAGTCCATGGCTTTCCCGGAATGCTTGGCAGCATTGACTGCATTCATTGGAGGTGGAAGAATTGTCCGACTGCTTGGAGGGGGCAACACTTAAGCGGTCACAAAGGCGGCGGCCCAACACTTATCCTTAAGGCGGTCGCCGACTACCGCCTATGGATTTGGCATGCATATTTCGGTGTTGCCGGATCCAACAATGACTTGAACGTGCTCTATTCTTCACCAATCTTCAATGATGTGATGAATGGTGTAGCACCGGCAATCGACTTCACCATCAACGAAAATACATACCACATGGGTTACCATCTCGCCGATGGTATCTACCCAAGGTGGTCGACTTTCGTGAAGACGCTCAGCAACCCGCGAGACCCGAGTTGAGTTCTTTTTGCGCAGCGTCAAGAGTCCGCGTGGAAATACGTCGAAAGAGCCTTTGGGGTCCTTCAAGCCCAATTCAACATTGTGAAGGCCCCGGCTCGGCTGTGGTACGTGAATAATATAGCCGACATCATGTACACGTGTATTATCTTACACAACATGATTACAGCCGACGAATGACCGAGGGCGGCTAGCTTCTACGACGAGGATGAAGCCGGAAGCTCAACCGCGAGGTCTCCCCCACGCCGAGGTGTGCATACGACGGTGGGCCAGAGGATCGAGACAAGGCACACAATGCGCGATACCCGAACCCACATTGAGCTACAAGAAGACCTAATCAAACACATGTAGGCGAAATTCGGCAACGAGTAGTGTTTTTTTATTTTTAGTATTTTAATTATGTAATTTTTAATTTTTAGGATTTTAATTATGTCGTTTTTATTTTATTTGTCATTTGTACTATTATTTAGGTTTTATAATGAATTTTAATATTATGGAAATGTTTTTGTTTAATTGAATTTTAAATTGAATTGTGCTCGTCCTTGCGGAAGAGCACAGCTGTGGGTGTTGTGCTCTTGCCAGAGAGCAGACAGAAAAAGTGGGGTCGGACCCACAATCGTGCTCGCTGGCAAGAGCACGGTTGTGGGTGCTCTAGTTGTTTTATAATAATGACAAAATACAATTGTATTTGAACTCTTAAATCCAATAGGTTCTAATTTATCAAACCACATTATATGTATCAAACCATCATCATGTAACTATTGTATAAAGATATACTCCTAAACAGTGAACGAGGCATATAGATATGTTATTTACGCTTAAACGCCATGAACATTATAATTGATAGCTTAAAAATAGTACTAGTAGTAATTAAGGTGTCCAACCAATTATGAAATTTGTAGACACATATTGTGAATTTTATTTTTGTCTTGATGATTTCAAATTCATGCGTTCATTGTATTATAAAAATTTTGTCTAACAAATTTTATACACTGAAAGATACTATCAATTAAAGTCGAATTTGTCTCTTAGTATACTTCCCCTTTCACAAAGAAAAGTAACATTGAATGGTTGTTATATATGTCAGTTTCTTATTATTCCCATCCTAAGGTCATTCCAAACATTGCTATCCTTAACCACGTGCCATTGTGACACTATTTCGACACTGCTAAACAATAGAATCAATTAATAATAGTAGTTAAATAAATAAAAATAGTCACCATAAGTAAATTACAAGTCCGCGACGAGGATTAAAAAAAGCTACAAATTATCATACTCATGTTCATCTGATGGTTCGTCATCACAAAAACACAAATAATCCCCCAAAATATATAACATTCATTTGGGATTAAATTTATCCGCGATAAATTTAAGGGGTATAGAAAATGTGCTAAAACATTCTGTTTCAAGATCAAAGCAACAAACATAAGGAAACTTCTTGCACTCATTTGAAACCAATTATCAACAGAGATTGCCACCAGCAAATGCACCAACGGAGCTCAAACAGCAATCAAACGAGGTGATAACACTTCAACAGGTCTCCACGAAAATATAGATTGTGATATTTATATGTACACAAGCGCGGATCCTCCTACCCGGAACCGACTCATATCCGACCCGACATGACATATATTAAAAACAACATTCCCAAAAAAAAACTTATGCTTTTTGCATCAAATTTAGGTGGCTAAGGGGAAACATCCCAAGTGAGTTTTTTTTTTTTGTTGCTTGTCCTTTTGTCCACAAATTGTTGTGTATGCTGAGGAAACAAACTGGTTCACAAAGTGTAGAACTATGGTAATGAGTGTGGCTATGTTTATATGAAACGAGTTGCAAGTTGAGTAAGCATTAAATTAAAGGCAAAAGAGTTGTAGAAATTCAAGATTGTTCTTGTGTAAGATGAGGCCATTAATTAACTTTGTATTAGACTCAACTAATAAACATAAAACATCCAACTCAGTCTTCATCAAGTTATGATTCTTGTATCAAGTTGATTTCCGTTGGTCCTTACGGTCCAACCTCGTGCTCGTTTTAGGTAGTCGCGTACTTTCTCAAGTTAGATTGATTGAGCAAAGATAACACATTCAACTCACGAGTATATAAATCTTTCTCAAGTTAGATTGATTGAGCAAAGATAACACATTCAACTCATGAGTATATAAATCTTTCTCAAGTTAGATTGATTGAGCAAAGATAACACATTCAACTCATGAGTATATAAATCTTTCTCAAGTTAGATTGATTGAGCAAAGATAACACATTCAACTCACGAGTATATAAATCTTTCTCAAGTTAGATTGATTGAGCAAAGATAACACGTTCAACTCATGAGTATATAAATCATACTATTTGATATATGGAGGAATTCTTAGCCATCACCAACAAGAGTAAGTTTTTTCCAAACCACTCAAAACATAACTCATAACAACATGCCTCTGATTAGAACCAATGAATCGCCACAAAGCCAGAGATGTGTGATCCAACTAATACAAGGATATCGTGGATTTATTTAATGTTTATGACTATGCTTCTTATTTATTTCATAATTTGAGATTCAAATTTTATTCAAGTAGTAGTAAAGTTGCTGTGGTTTGTGTTTTTAGAATGTATAAAAGAAATAAAAAAATCTTTTTTTCATGCTCTTATTTAAGTTAGTATGTTTTGAATGATTTTGTTATTAAAGTTCAAATTATACATCTCTGCTTATCATAACTAAATTTAAGTTATTATGCTAAATTAATTAATTAATCAAGTTCAGTTTATAAATAATTTTTAATTACTAAAAATTATTGTTATATGCATGCATTATTGAATATTATAATCTATAGTACAATAAAATTATCGTGTCCTTCTATTGCGTAAAATTATTGAGATCGAAAATGATCACATCTCACGGTTAAAAATTCAATTAAATATCATTTCGTGTTCCTATATTTCAAAAAATTTAATAAATTACAATCTAATTACTATAATTTAAATTAGATATATTATTATTTTCTATAGTACTTATTTGATTTCAATTTATTACACATAGATGTGTGCGCCTTCTGAAAAGTATGATATTTTAATTATGATTTATTAAAAATGGAGTGCATGAGGCATAAAAATTATAATCAATAAATATTCATAATGAAACTCTACAAATATTGCTACACGGAATATTGGAATATATGATTATAAAATTGTTTTACATATTTTAGAATTTTAATTATATATTATAGATAATAGTTAGATTGAACTAAAATTAATTTTTGTTGCTATTATTATATAATTATGATTTGTCGGTTTAATTTGTAAAGTCTAAGTTTTTCAAAAAATTTAATAAGTCGTGTTATATGTTTCGGGCTTTCTTTAATAACTACAGCCTATTTTATATTTATATTGTTATGTGAAATTATATGTTCTTCTATAAATTATTTAAGTTTTTCTTAATGATGCAAGTTTTGTTTTGTCTTTTATATTTTGTAATGGTATTTGTTGTTATTTATTTTTATTATAGAAGAATAAAATAAGATAAAAAAATATTTTGGGCCAATTGAAAAATTATGACACCTTCAAATGGAATCTCACTTTAAGCTTGGGGCGGATTATTTCCACACAATTTTTTTTAAAAAAATTAAGTTGCTCTTCTCATCTTCTTATTTTAGTATGTTCTTGTATGAAATGTATTCAATAAACAATAAACCTGATTTTTGTAATTAAAAATTAAAGATAATTCATAATAAAAATACTAGAAATAAATAGAATATACTATAAGACAAAAGTAAAGGATTCTAGAAGAAAAAAAAACTTTAGAATAAATACATATGGGTCTATATATATATACATATCTATTGTAAATATTTTGAAGATGTTAAGTTTTACAAGCTTAGTTTTTTTAGTTTTTTTATTCAAATAGTATGAATTTTGGGTTCGACACGGGTTTTAATAAATAAGTGGAAAAGTAAGAGAGAGAAAGGGTAGTGGAAATAATGTTAGTAGAGGGTGGAGTCCACATTATTATAATGGTACTTGACTCGCCAGTGAACATCTTTGCCTTCAACTTCGGCGGCGCAGATGAGGGCGCCGGCGCACGGCGGCGTCGGGGTAGAGGGGGGGACGGCGCAGGCAGCGCTCGGTAAAAGAAAAATCCTAGCACTAGGGAAGAAGTTTCCTTGCGGTAGAACATCTGAAATTCTTTCTTTCTTCTGCTTCATTGCTTTCTTGAAGATCAACCCATCCCTTCCCCTTCAACTCTAGATATTGCTGTCCCTTTTTAGAAATTTCAATGCGGTAGAACTTGCCACGGCCATCAATGGCATGAACCACCACCAGCCCAGTCTCCTCTATAGCCTATTCTTCTTCTTTTGTGAAGGCCCTCCACGGCGGCAAAACCAAGTTCAATGGAATTTGCTGGACTTTGTCAAATTGACAAGAGTCGATCAAATGCTAACCTCATTTCTTGGACGGCGGTGAAGTAAATTACCATTTGTCGCTTTCTTTTCAACTCCTCCTCATCAGTGAAGAGGAGGGAAGTTCTCAGGGACGACAGCTCAGCATGCCTTTTCTTCTTATTTTTCTCCTGGCGGCGTGGGGATGGAGGGAGCTAAGCACGTCGGCGTGGCGGTGGAGAGAATGGTCTTCTAGTGCTTGACTTGCCGGCCTTCAATTTCGGCGGCGGGTGGCGGCGCGGGGGTGGAGATAGAGGCGTGTGGCGGTGGAGAGAATGAAAGTCTCCTGCTTGACTCGCCGGCATTCAATCTCGGCAGCGCGCGGCGGGGTGGGAGTGGAGAGGGTGGCGTGCGGCGGCGTTGGGGAGGAGATGGAGGCGCTCGGTGGCGAGGGGGTGGAGATGGAGGCGCGCGGCGGCATGGGCGTGGAGAGGGAGGCGTGCGGCGGTGTGGGCTTGGAGACAGAGGCGCGCGGCGGCGTGGGGGTGGAGTGGGTGACGTTGAGGGCGACGCGCCGCGGCGGCGTTGTGTTCCGACGACCTCTGCCTCCTCCTCGAAGAACACAGACATGAGATTTCTCAATCCGATACCCGATTAGCCCGCACCCGATTAATCCGCGATCCGTTAGGGCCAGGCCCGAAAACCCGATGAGCTGGCCCAAAAACCCGATAAAGTTTCTATTATTCTATTTTTTTACTTTTAATTCGATACTTCATTGATTATTTTTAGAATAAAGACAACTGAAATAATAACTTTCAATTTTATATTAAATATAAAAATTATATATTAAATTTTTATTAATATAATAGTTAATAAATAATTAAAAACTTCAAATTTATTTTAAAAAATATTTAAATTTCTAAAACATGCATTAAAATTTCACGAAATATTTCAAAAATTAGTATTTGATCATGTTTATGATTGAGTTTGAACATATATTTCAAATTTATCATAAATAAATATTTTACACTTTATGAATATAACTACTTTTCATCATTATTTATTGGATTGATAGCATGTTAATCTTATCGGTAGTAACCCGATTAACCCGTTGGGCTAGCCCGAAACCCGAGCTTTTAGGGTTAGGGTTGAACTTTTATAATTCGAAAAAAATCACAACCCGATTAGCCCACTCCAATTAACTCGCAACCCGAGTAGGGCCAGCCCGAAACCCGATGGACCAGCCCGATTGACATCCCTAGAATTTATATTGTTCAATTTCACAAAATTAAAACTTTTATAAGCATTTATAAATTTTAGTTAATCTGCGTTGAATGAACATAATGCCAACAAAACTTTGTTCGATATCGATCGGACACTTGATGGCCGCAACCGCACCTCGATTCGTGATTGCTTCTAATCACATTAATTAGTAATTACTCCTTTTATCTAATGATATATTTCATACTTATTTTTCAAGTTTGTTTCATTAAAAATATTATAGTAGGAGTGCATTTTTTTTCTTCACAAATGTGCATGGGAAAATACACTACCACTAATTGCCATGCGAATACAAAAAAAAATAAAAATAAAAAGGGAAATCATAAGCCTAGGCCAAGTAATAGGAAGATCAGTGAGTCGGTATCTTTGTGTTGCTTCTAATCACATTAACGATAGTACTGTACTAATTAGTAATTACTCTTTGTATTTAATGGTAAATGTCAGGAGCACTTTTTTTCTAAGTTCCATTAAAAATATTATATTACTCCACATTTTCTTTAAGGAAAAAATTATCTCAGATCACCCGCAAGGCAGTCTCGTATCTCGTCCCTCCGAGACGAGACGGCAGCGAGACGCGTTGCAGCGTCCTGTCTCGTTCCGGTCTCGCTGAGACTCCCGTCCCACCGAGACGGCTGGCACGCCAGCTCGCCACACGCCCGCGTGACGTGGCGCTCGCTGGCACTAGGCGTGACGCCCACTCGCCGGCCCGCGAGTGGGCTTCGTCACGTTGACGTAATAAATCATTTTTAAAAAAAAATTGAATTTAATAAAAAAAATTAAAAATTCAAACGGTAAAAAATGTTACCATTTTTTCGACTGTTTTATTTTTTTATTTATTTTTTCTTTTTTTACTCTATAGATACTCTTATTTCATCTCCATTATACACACAAACACACATCTATTCTTCTCAAATCATCTCCATTTCCTCTCCAATTTTCATCTAGCATCTCCAATTTTCATCACAAAATGTCCGGTGACGAAAACTGGTTTGACATCAACGAGTTTGGCGACTGGGGGCATGTATAATGTCTTGGGTGGTTCCGGTTCCGGTTCGTCGACGTCGGGCACTCAAGGCTCGTCGACGGCGGCGGGGTACCAACCACTCCATTTTGATGTGGATGCATACGCTCGTCCCTCCGCCCCGAGGTATTCGCAGGGATTATCCCAAATTAGGGAGGATTATCCGGGTGAACCCAATCCGGAAGGAGGACGGGACGGTGGAAGCTCCAGGGCATTCGACGCCATGGAGGAAGAGGAGGAGGCGGCCGAGGAGGAGGAGGATGTAGGCCGTCATCCGTACAGCCGCAAGGACACGATGGCTCTATACAATGCCTGTATCAGCGTCTCGTACTATCCCATCGTCGGGAATGAACAATCCCGGAAGTGCTTTTGGGAAAAGGTCCCGGAAGGGGTCCCGTCGCCGCACATTGAAGATGCTCCGAAGTCATTTTGTCCGAGTCGACAAAGAGGTAAAAAAATTATGCGGCACCTACAAGAATGAAGCGGCTCATTACCAAAGCGGAGCCACTAGAGCCCACATTCTGAGATCGGCTTTGCGAGTCTATTTCGACGACAACGGCAAAGAATTCAAACGTGTCGATGTTTGGGAGGCCGTCAAAGACATCGAAAGGTGGGCCGACGGTGTCCAGTCCAGTCAGGGCTCGAGCTCGAAGCGCACGAAGCACACGGCGGGTGGTCAATACTCGTCTAGTGAGGGCGGGTCAGGCAGCGCCTCACAAGAGGTTGCCTCGCATGAGGTTGAGGGCACGGCAGACGATGCATGGGGGTCCTCCCGTGGGCGCCGTCGGCCGCAAGGGACCAAGGCGGTGAAGGCGGCTAGAGGGAGAAGGGGCCGAGGCGAATCAAGCCAGGCGGGCTAGGGCTCAGGCTCGAACACCCTATTGTCAATGTACTTGACCGCCACGATGGCGGACACTTCCCGCATGACGTCTCCACAATATCAAGCCCATCTTGTCGGAATTGAGTATTCCGCCTCCAGGTAGCTTGAGTACACCGCCACCGCCTTCATGGATTATTCGCCGGCGGAGTAGTTTTTTTAATTTATATAAAATTGTATTTTAAATTATGTAATTTTTATTTTTTTAGGATTTTAATTATGTATTTTTTTTTTGAATTTTAAGTTGTATTTTTATTTTATTTAATGAAGTGTGTTTCTTATTAATTGAATTTGTTGGAAAAAAAATAAAAAATGAAATTGAATGAATAATTAAGGGATGAGATGGTTAAGAGACAGATAAGAGATGGAGGGTTGCATGTTGTCTCTTAGTTAAGAGATGGAGTGAAAAGTACAATGGAGCTCATGAATAATTAAGAGATGAGACAGTTAAAAGACGGATAAGAGACAGCGTTGCGGATGACCTCATTCTCTCATATTATTATCATGAAAACACACTTTATTAAAAAAATTGAAGAAAATGAACTCCAAAATTTTAGTACAATCCGGCAAGAAATCAGCCTTTTACACAATCCCAAAGCCCAATCAATCGACCGAGCCCTAATGATCCCGGCGGGCCGAGGAGGGCCCGAATCCCGGCCCAAATCGAGGCAGGAACCGCAGAGTCACTGTACGAATTGCTGGGAATTGGAGGGAGCGTTTCGACATTAAGAAAACGTCAAGAAAACGATGAGAAAGTACAATCCGGACGTTTCGCCACCGGAGAGAGTGGACGAGGAGATTTTTATAAATTGATTGAATCCATAATAAACAGAAGGCGTGTCTACCCACTTTAATTGTAGTAGTACTCCTACTAATTTCAATTGGTTAATTTTGATTTAATGTATATTGGTTAACAAATTGGGATTTCGAAGGACATCAAATATAAATGTGCATAGGAAAATACACTACAACCAATTGCCAGCAAATACCAAAAAAAAAAAAAAGATAATCATAAGCCTAGTAATAGGAAGATGAGTACTAATATTGCAACACACAATTGAACAATAGTGTCACACATTTCTGGAGTACTAATATTTTAATATTGATTCAGTTCAATTTTTTGTAACAAAAATCTAGTGAAACCAATTCATTGGTTGGTGCTTGTCTGCTTGAATATTAAAGTAAGTACGTACCTAGTTACCACTTACCAGTTACTACTCCACATTCATCTTAATTTCGCTGTCGATTTGTGCTACTAAATGTCAATATACTTACTACTTTATTTAAGATGTCCATCGTATCTTTTTAGGGCGTGTTCAATGTTTTAGAAATAGGGAGAAATGAGCTCATTTCCAGCGAATTATGGGCATTCAGTGTTTTTGGGTAATTTCAATGGAGCCCGACTAGAAAGAGACGGCCCGCACTGTTCCTCCATATTTTTGCCAAAAATCATTTCTTACAAAGGCGGTAAGATTTGATCTTGCATTGGGAAGCACTCCCAGAATTGAGCAAACTTTTACGGAATCACCCCTCCAGTTTTGTGATAAACATCAATACAAGAAGAGAAGCTTTTTCTAGTGAGAGAGAGAGTGAAACATGAAAGACATCAACGACGGCACCACCACCGCCGCCGCAGATATCAGCAACTGGCTGGGCTTCTCCCTCTCCCCCCACATGAAAATGGAGGCCGCCGCCGCCGCAAACCCCTCCTCTTCCGCCCCACAAAACAACAACTTCTACCTCTCCAACTTCGCCGGCGCCGACTTCCACGCCCCCCTCTCCGTGATGCCCCTCAAATCCGACGGCTCCCTCTGCCTCATGGAAGCCCTCTCCCAATCCCGACCACCTCCACCCAAACTCGAAGACTTCCTCAGCGCCGCCGCAGCCCACCAAGAAATGGACTTTTACACCCACCAAAACTACTACTTTTCCAACTACAACTTCTACCAGCACCAAATCCCTCAAATCTCAGAAGAGGAAATCGCCCTTTGCCTCAAAACATGGATGGATCACAACCACCACAATCTCACTCAGGCGGCGGCGGCGCCACAATCTCTGAGCTAGTCGATGAGCCCGGGCTCGCAGTCGAGCTGCATAACCGCCTCGCTCCAGCTCTCCGAAACCAACGAGTCCGCCGCCATGGAAACGAAGAACACTTTTAGGGGCACATCCGTCTTTCAATAATTACATTTAAAATAATGCCATATTTGTGGTGGTAAATGCTAACCCATATCTAAAACACCGAATTACAGCTATGTGCACCAATTTGGTGGGTCCTACAATATCAATTCTAAAGCAGATTTATGTGGGACATCCCATTTAAAAAACACCGAACAAGCCCTTAATTTATTTCACTCCACTTTCTATATTTGAAAATAGAATCATCTCTCCTTTTTTTATTAAAATATTTATTATATTTTTCAACACAATTTCTTGATTTTCATATCTAAAATTTTTGACTAAACTTAGTTGGGATGACGGAAATACTTATAGGAAATAAATAAACATCAAACATAACTATAAATAAAATGATATACTTAAATGCAAATACATAATGTTCATAAAATTATGATATTTTAATGTAGATGAATTAAAGGTAAATCTGTTAACTCTGTCGATACATATATTTGTATAGCAGATAATTAAGTACTATTATTAAGTATTTGATTCGGTCTTACTCATTTACAGAGATACAATATTAACCCGACAACGAAATTGTCGAGAGCAAAAGCATAAAATGAAAAAACCTTAATTGCTGCGTGCCTACATGAAAGCAACCAACAAGTTTAAATAACTTATCCACAAAATTTAAATAAACAAATAAATATTGAGATACTACTCAAATACAAACTCGTCGATAGAATATGTGTCAACCAAATTATATTGAATTAGAGCGTTTAAGATGATTTATGATATATCGATTAATTAATCCTAACCCGGTTTAATATTTCGGTTTGATTCGATTGGATTATTTTGATTAAAAATATTTATTGTTCATTTCATTATTGGTGAGGCCCAGTCCTAAATTAGATGAAACTATCTTCCTATAAATTCCACACCAAATATCTCAAACCAATCATAAAAAAGGGAAAAAAGCAAAATGAGTTCGAAATTAATCTCAAGCACCATTCCAACACTCCAAATCCACTCAAATCAAAGAAAATCTCCCAAACACATCTCCTTCAATTCAATAAAACAAGCCCGAAGCCCGCACAAGGGCCCGAGGGCCTGCTCGACGGCCCAAATACATGGCTTCTCCCCTCCCGCCCAACCCAAGGAGACACTGTACGAACTGCTGGGAATTGGAGAGGACGTGAGCAGCTTTTCCGACATAAAAAAAGCGTACAAAATGATGGCCAGAAAGTACCATCCGGACGTTGCCCCACCAGACCGAGTGGCCGAGTACGAAAAGAGGTTTATTATGGTGCATGACGCCTACGAAACACTCTCCAATCCTCGATCCCGAGCACTCTACGACACAGACTTGGCATTCCGCGCCGGTTTCTCATCTTTCCCCGAGAAATACCAGGTAACCAGGGCGATACTGATTTTAATAAAAGTGATTGAAGTATTATTAATACGATAATTGAAATGTTAGAAATTACTCCTAAATGTATAAATTTTACTCTAGTTGACACTGATTTTAATAAAAGTGATTTGATGATTCTTAGCCTATGAATGGTCCCATTCAAAGATAATGTTTGAGTATTATATTATGAGTGGAAAAGAGCATCCTTAACGCTTTGGGCCGAGACTTGCGGCCGGGCCACAATGAGCGAGTCCCGGCCCGGGCGTTGCGTTGGAGGAGAGGAAGATGCGGCCTGAGGACTCTCCCGGGGTACTCCGGCCCGGCCTAGGGTTAATTGGTTCGAGACGGGCCGCAACGTTGTCCGGCCCAGTGTTAATTCATGTTCGGGCCGGGCTGCAACTTAATTTTTTTTTAATTCTAAAATTTATTTATAAATATCACTCCATCCATTTTCATATCCATTCAACTTCATTTATCTTCCTAAAATTCGAAAAAATGCCTCCTCGTCAAAGATTGTTCGATGCTCAAATGTCAGTACCGGCAATCCAAGAAGAAATCAACAACGAAGTCGAACGCTACCAAGCTGCTATTCAAGCTTGGAACCTCCTTTTCAATTTCCGATCGAAGAACAACTTTTCCGTGTTTTAAATTTCCGGCGTTTTTTTATTTCACGAGTAAAATAGATTGAAGTTGTGAATAGAGTCATTTATTAGTTGTGGTCCGGGTTGGGGCGTGCAGGGTCAGAGGATGCTCTGAGTTGATTGATTATATGATTGAGTAATGCTTGTGGACCATTGCCTTTTTAATACTCCCTCCGTCCCGTGCTACTCGCACGTTTGCTTTTCGGCTCGTCACAAAGTCCTTACACTATTTATAATTTAAGTTAGAATTAATGCATTTAATTAATATGTTAGTTTAAGTTAAGAGCTCTTTTATTAAGTGATGTCTCATTACACCTAAAATTCTTTTTTACTTACACAAAAAAATCAATCCCAAATTTACGGCCTAAAATGAAAAGTGCGAGTAGCATGGGACGGAGGGAGTACTAGTGTACCATCGATAATCCTTGATTCTTTTGTGTGATTTTTCATAATTCATAACGATTTTGACAGTTTTTTATTAATAGTCTTCAAATACTAGTACTAAATTTTTTTTTACTACTGAACTTTTATTTTGTGTATTTTTTTTAAAATTTTAGGGAATGGAGGAAAAGAAGGGTTGGAGAAACAGCTGGGAGTCACAATTGGACGAACTGCAGCGACGCGACCGTAGGGAGAGGTCGTCGTGGGGTGAACAAATGCGGAACAACTAATTGTGAAATTAAAATTAGCTATATTAATTAAATTATGTAACAAGTTGTGAATTTAAATTAGCTGTTTGTGTTGCTTTAGGGGAGAAAAGGTCATCTAATTTTTTCTTCAATTTGCATTAATTATTTACTTTTACTGTGCTTATTTCTAATAATTTAATGGGTGACAATAATTGTCGATCAATTGGCAAATACTAGTCACATCGTATATGATATGGTGATAAAATATATATATATATATATATAGGCGTGTGATCAAATACTAACTTTTTACTAATAACTAAATATCAATTTTGTATGTTAAAAATATCAACACAAAGACATTAATTTATCAATATTTCTTGTGTTGATAAATTATGTTTTTGTATTGATATTTAAATTTATATGTTGTATTGATATAATTATGTCTTTGTGTTGATAATTTTAATACACAGAATTGAAAGTTATTAGTTATTACTGTAAATTAGTTAGCACACTAACGCAACCATATATATATATATATACATCAGTATTCATACATAGTATTTCCTTAATTCTGAAATTGATTTTGTAATGAAAGGAATTTCTTTTGCACATATATAACATAACAACTCATGAAATGGTATATACTCCAATTGTGATACAAACAATTCTCTACTAATTAAATTAATCTAAACACAAAAAAAAGTAAAACAAAAAATGAGAAATGGAAATCAATGATGTAACCGGAGTGATACAAAAGGATAGTAATAAGTTCAGGAGTACTTCACGCAAATTAAAATATGATTCGACTAGTGCTTATGTGTGATACGTTTATCCATAAACGTATACTGAATTTCTTTCTAGCGCGTATAAACATTCAAACTTGTTTGACACAGATAAATTTCGAGAATGAACTAACTTTGAGTGTGCACTAAAGAAGCTAAGCATAAAAAAAAATGGTGTGTTGTCTTTTTTTTTTGTTAAAATTATCACGTCATCAAGTCTCATCAATACTCGATGTAATACAACAACTGAGAGACCAAGTCCTTCGAAGACGAATAACCAAGAGCCTCCTAACAAAGAAAGTTAGGAGGCTTTTTCATCAAATTATTAGTTTAACAAAATAATTAATTTAATACTTAAGTTAATTAAGTGGTTACACGACAAATTAATTGTACGGATAGATTGTAGTCACCACAAATTAAATGTATCAGTATCACACTCTAAAATTTAACATTTATCGATTTTAATAGTTTTCAATGATCTTATGTGAGACTTTTATTGATTTAATTAATTTAGCATCTTCATTATGATATATTTTTGACATTGCGTAATTATCCAGTACTCCCCCGTTTCATAATAGTAAAGTCATTTTGTCATTTTGGTACATTCCATAGTAGTGAAATCATTTTTCTTTTTAGTACTCATACTTAATAGTCAACACATTTTTTATTATCTGCTTTACTTTCTCTTGCTTTATTATCTCTTCACATCTCTACCATTTTCATTCTCTATTTTATTCTTCCTTTACTTAACTCATTTAACATATTTTTTCTTAAATCGCATATCGAAAAGAAACGTTTCCATTCTCATGGAACGGAGGGAGTAGGTTTTTATATATCTTAAGTCACTTAAGTTTCTATTTTAATTTCATTAGTAAATATTTAGCCAAATGTAGGTTTTGTTATTGTATTAAAATTTGATCTCTCCATTACTTATATTTTTCCAGCTTTCATTGGTGCAATAGAAGATATAAATGAATATGTATAGAAAAATTTAAAACTTTAATACTTATATTAGCTATCTGTGTTGCTTTCGAGAAAAAAAAAGCTCATTTTTCACTTTCCCTCAATTTCATTAATTTTTTACTTGTATGGTGCTTATTTCTAATAATTTAGTGAGTGACAATATATAATGATTGTCGATCAATATAAACATAGTTAAGTGATGCAATTTGATTATCATTTCACTATACAAGGATACTAATTTTAAGTGTTTCTTAAAGAATCGATAATCCCCGGTTGACTTGTAAGTAGTCAGTTTAACAATTTTTTGAAACCGACATAATAATTTAATATGATTTTGAATCACATCGTATGTGATATGATGATAAAAAAAATATTTAAATTCGAGTACCAAATCAAGCCACATCATACATACTTCTTTAATTAATAAATGTGATAGAATGATAAAAAAATATTTAAATTCGAGTACCAAATCAAGCCACATCATACATACTTCTTTAATTAATAAATTGATTTTGTAACGAAATGAAAGGTTGTGAAATAGACAACTCTCCCTCAACTACATAAGCTAAACATAAAATATTGAAAATAAAAAAAAGTGTAGTGTGTACGTTGTTAGTTTAATACTCAGTGGCAATTAAGGCAACTCAAATACCAAATCCAAAGTTGAAGAATAAAAACCAAGAGTCTTATGAGTTAGGCATTCCCATCGTATGTTTAACAAAATATTTAACTTTTAAGTGAATATAATAAGTACTCCATAATAGAGTTAGTGTTGGATGAAATAGTAGAAATTCAATAAAAAGTTAACAAAAAAAAGTAAATTTGTTAAATACTTACAAACTAAACTAGGATATGAAACTAATTAGCAATCTAATTTGGGCTAATAAAGTAATTAATTGTGCACATCGCGTCATTATCAGTGTGGCTGCCAATGAATATTATCCCATGTCCACGTCATAACAAGATTAATTATAATTGAAATTGTCTAAATTGGTTTAGTAATTATACTTGTACACGTCGTTAAATAGAGGGAAGACTAACAACAGTGAAATATTACATCAATTATTTTGAAACTTAAATTCTTTTAGAAAAATATACACTAGCTAGTTAGAATTCAATTGACGTGGTCAATTATACAGTAAGTCGACATCAGAATCAAATAAATTCGCATCTACCAATTATGCAAACTCTTGGTGAAATTCTCACTCTAAATCTATACTGTTGCCAAATGGCAACCATATCATATTTTAATTTTATGATTAGTTATTGTAATTTTTTTATACGTATTCATTAAGATATAGTGTCAAGAGGAGCCAAGTGATATTAAGTAGTAGTATATTTTATTTATCGAATTTTCTTACACAAATAATTGAAGCGACGAAGGACCTTATAGAGCATTTTTATTCCTTATATATACTCGTAGCATTCACAGTGTTATTTTCAAATTTTCTTAAACTTAGTCGTTACCACGCAAATTTGAAATTTATTGAATTTTTTTTCTGGTCTTGTCACTACAATTACTCGTAGCATTCAGAGTGTTATTTCTCTTAACATTGTTTGTTTATTAAATATTAGTAAATAACTAAATAAACATAATTTAGTAGTACGAATATTTAACCAATTTTAAACTTCACTCCCAGTATGATTTTGTTTTATCCTTGCGCCACATGTTTCAAATTTTGACCGAATTTAAGACATTCACAAAGCATTATACTCCCTAATTAACGATAGCACATAGTGTCATTTTTCACAATACATGTAAAACAGGAGAGCACTAGTATTTTTTTCACCCTTAGAATCACAATATTCTTCCAGCTATATGCTATCGCGTGGTACTTATAAACAACAAAACAACATTATTAAGTAATAAAATTAATGAATGACATTGACGGATTTCCGCGAATTATATAAAAGACAATTTATAATGCAGTTTATTTTGTACTGTAGACTAAAATGTAAAATAATACTTACAAAATTATGTAGTAGCCATCACTTATGAAAATTGTGGGACTGTTGCATCTAAGATCATCCACAACGCTGTCACTATACCGTCCCTTAAAACACTATTTGCGGGCCCCACTGTACTTGTTTACTCCATCCCTTAACTAAGGGACGAAACCTGCAACCCTCCGTCCCTTAACCGTCCCTTAAATTACTATTCATTCAATGTTATTTTTTTATTTTTTTTCCAACAAATTCAACTAATAAAAAACACAATTCATTAACAATAAAATAACATTACAACATAAAATAAAAATACAACTTAAAATTCAAAAAATAAAAAAAGACATAATTAAAATCCTAAAAAAATAAAAATGACATAATTTTAAATACAATTTTATAGAAAATAAAAAAACTACTCCGCCGGTGAATCATCTCCCGAAGGCAGTGGAGGTGCCCTGAGGCCACTTGGAGGCGGGATACCAAGTTGTGCCGCCATAAACAGGACTCCGTTAAGCCAGACTTCGTATTGGGTGGGCGTAAAGCGGGAAGTGTCCGCCATTGTGGCGGTCATGTACATGGACATAAGGGAGTTCGAGGGTCCCCCCAAGCTCGAGCCCGAGCCCGCCTGGCTTGATTCGGCTCGGCCCCTCCTCCCTCTAGCCTCCTTCGCCGCATTTCTCCCTTGCGGCCTACGGCGCCCACAGGAGGACCCCCCGACATCGTCTGCCAGGGTCTCCTCCTCTTGCGAGGCAAACTCTTGTGGCCCGATGCCCGAACCGCCCTCACCAGACGAGTATTGGCCACTCACCGTGTGTTTCGTGCGCTTCGAGGTCGAGCCCGAGCTGGACCGCACACCGCCTGCCCACCTTTCCTCGTCCCTGACGACCTTCTAAACATCGACATATTTGAATTGTTTGCCGGTGTCTTCGTAGTAGACCCGCAAAGCCGACCTCAGAATGTCGGCACTCGTGGCTCCGCTTTGGTACTGAGCCGCTTCATTCTTGTAGATGCCGCAGAATCGTTTGACCTCTCTGTCGACTCGGTCAAAGTGAGCGCGAAACATCTTATATGTGCGGCGGCAGGTCTTTTTCGGCTTAATCTTGTGGTAGGCTTCGGTGACCTTTTCCCAGAAGCACTTCCGGGGTTGTTGATTCCCGATGATGGGATCGTACGAGACGCTGATCCAGGCGTTGTACACCGCCAGCGTTTCTTTAGGGCCATACGGATGCCGACCTAGATCCTCCTCCTCTGCCTCCGCCCTAGAGCCTCCCCCGCCTCGACCTTCTTCCGGAGTGGGTTGAACCGGATAATCCTCCTAAATCTGGGATAATCCCTGCGAATACCGAGGGGCGGAGGGACGAGCGTATGTATCAACATCAAAATTGGGTAGGTGGTACCCCTCGGCGTCGACGAACCGAAACCACCCAATGTGTTGTACATGCTCCCCCAGTCGCCGAACGCGTTGAGATCCCACGCGCCGGAGCCGCCACTGCCGGAGTTTCCGTCGCTGGAC
The DNA here is from genome assembly GCF_004379255.2 of Salvia splendens. Taxonomy (NCBI): domain Eukaryota; kingdom Viridiplantae; phylum Streptophyta; class Magnoliopsida; order Lamiales; family Lamiaceae; genus Salvia; species Salvia splendens. The sequence goes on from NC_056038.1 coordinate 1,305,213, forward strand.
ATTTTGTGATGAAATGTTAGATGGAAATTAGAGAGGAAATAGAGATGAATTTGGAAGAATAGATGTGTAGTTGTGTGTGAAATGAGGATGAAATAGGAGTATTTATAGAGTAAAAAATAAAAAAATAAAAAAGGGAAAACGACTCTATTAACAGTAATATTACCGTTTAACATTTTTTTATTATTTTTATTATTTTATTTAATCCGATTTTTTTAAAAAAATGAATTATTGCGTCAGTGTGATTATGCCCACTCGCGGGACGGCGAGTGGGCGTCACGCATGGCCTGGGAGCGTGCCACGTCGCCTCGGCGAGTGGCGAGCCGTCCCGCGTTTTGTCTCAGCGGGACGAGTTGCGTGACGGGCTGTTGACGGGACGAGACGCTGCAACGCGTCCCGCTCCGGTTCCGTCACTGGGAATGAAACACGGGCCACCCGCGTGACGCGTTGCGGGTGGCCTAATGCGGTTCCCCATCGTGGCGTCCAGTCGAACTATTTTTTTTCACCTCGATATCTTTTTAAAAAATATCAATAATAATTTTTTCGTTCAATTGGTAATAAATGAATGTAGTAATGGAGTATTAATTAAGTTGTGCTTTATTGTTGCGATTATGATGCCCTTATTATCCACGTAATCGTTGATAGAAATGGGTGAGAAATTAGCAATGCACAATCGTACACGTGTACTCCCATTAGATATATATAGACGTTAATTACATCACTTTTAATTATTTTTGGTTGAAGAAAATTCAAGGTCGTCTAGAAGCCGATTTCTAGAAAAAAGGATTAGAAAACAAAGCTGTCAGTCACATTTACTACAATCACACCCATATAATAGTAGAAACTTCTAAATTGTCACCAAATTACTTACACCCATATATATAGACATTAATTACATCACTTTTAATTATTGTTGGTTGAAGAAAATTCAAGGTCGTCTAGAAGCCGATTTGTAGAAAAAAGGATTAGAAAACAAAGCTGTCAGTCACATTTATTACAATCACACCCATATAATAGTAGAAACTTCTAAATTGTCACCAAATTAAATAATTATCCAATTGGATATATATAAAAAAATTACTTACACAACCACACAAACGTCAGACAATAACCAGGATCTATTAAAACTATCCAATAAAAAATTACGAGTACTAATTTACATTATCTTATAATCAACCTTCAATAACAATTAAACTTTCATTAATTAGTTTAGAAAAAGAAATACTCATGATCATCTAATACTAAACAAGCAAATCAATTTTATACTGTTCAATTAAACTTTCAGTAATTAGTTTAGGAAAAAAATACTCATGATCATCTATTACTAAACGCAAATCAATTTTATACTGTTCAATTAAACTTTCAGTAATTAGTTTAGGAAAAAAATACTCATGCTCATCTATTACTAAACGCAAATCAATTTTATACTGTTCAGTTTCATAAAATCAGAACTTTTATTAGTACTAGTGTATATTATAGTGTCAATATGCGTTGAATGAACAAGATTCCAACAAAATTTTAGTACGATACGATCAGACACCCAATGCCATAACCACACCTCAATTCGTGATTGTAATTAATCTCAATAATGATATATAGAATTAATTAGTAATTACGTCCCCCCTCCCCCCAAAAAGCCCAATTTTGTAATATTCATCAGTTCATAATATCTCATTTGTTTTTTTACTACTTTTAGTAATGGACTTCACATTTCACTACTTTTATTTCATTCCTATTTTATTATAAAATTAATTTATAAAAATAAGCCTCACATCTCATTAAATATTTCTATTTACTTTTTACTTATTTTTAAAAAACTTATGCTTGTTAGGTTGGCGGAATATTATTTGTGCTTTCTTTTGCCACTAGATAATTTAAAATCTCAAGGACCCAATTTCTAGAAAGAGAGATAAAAAAAAACAAGCAAGTAGGCTGTCACACGCACCCATAGAATAGTACTCCCTCCGTCCCGCACTACTCGCACTTATTTTCTTTTTGGGCGTCCCAAGTTACTTGCACTCTTTCCATTTTTAGTAAAAAATTTCACCTACAACCGTCATTTTTTACTTTCCTATACACTCATTCCTTAATCTCCGAGCCGAAAAGAAAATGAGCGAGTAGCCCGGGACGGAAGGAGTAGTAGAAGAAACTTCTAAATCGTCACCAAATAAAAACAATTATCAAAATATATATTACGTCACCTATGACATCTCCAATCCACGTACAATTCGCAACCCAATAAATACCAAAAGCCCACACAACCATAAACACACACTTCATTACACAAATCGAAGAAAAAATGAACTCCAAAATCTTACAATCCGGCCCGAAATCAGCCGTTTACACAATCCCAAAGCCCAATCAATCGACCGAAGCCCGCATCCCGCAATCGATTTCCTTCGCCTCACACGTGTCAAGTTCTAGAATCACTGTAAAGAGCCCGTTCGGGCCGAGGAGGGCCCGAATCCCGACCCGAATCGAGGCTGTAACTGCAGGAACCGCAGAGTCACTGTACGAAGTGCTGGGAATTGGAGAGAGCGTGAGTTCGGTTTCCGACATTAAGAAAGCGTACAAGAAAATGGCGAGAAAGTACCATCCGGACGTTTCGCCATCGGAGAGAGTGGACGAGAACACGAGGAGGTTTATAATGGTGAAAGAGGCTTATGAGATTTTATCCAATCCGAAGAGAAGAGCTCTCTATGATCGGAATCTCACCGGCGGCCATTCCCAGGTACAGTTTTTATTCATTTTTTTTAATTAATTTGGATTGAGTTTTTCTGTTACAAATAGGATTATAATATTTTATGACTTTTATGTTGATTAATTCAACATAAATTTTTATATATTGATTGAATCTATTGTGAATAGAAGGCATACCTACCCAATTTTATTGTATTTTAAATCGGTTAATTTATTTGAAGGTGTAGTGGTAGAATAAAGACTCCATTTTTATTGAGTAAGAATACTAGTTATGGATTTAATGATGGCAATATGATTAAATAAAAGGTACTAACACTGAGGGATTATAATGATCTGAGTTTTGAGGGATTTAATTTTGAGTTTATAATTAATGAATTTTGTGGAGGTAAAATTATTAAAAATAGGATGAGATAATAGATAGTGGAAGACAAAAAAGTGTCAAAATGGGTCTATGGTTTTATTGAAAAGTGGATCTTGTTTTAATTTTTTATATATTTTTTATGATTTTTACAGGAAATTGAAGAAAATAAGGAGTGGAAAATGAGGTGGCAGTCGCAGTTGGATGAATTGAAGAGAAGAAGTAATGATATTTCTAGAAGAGAGAGAATGTCATGGGGTGAACGAATGCGTAGTCATATACTATAACTTTTGCTTACTACTTTTTTTTAGATGGATGTGATTATTAGATGTAAATATATGTTAAATCATGTAGTGAGTTTATGTATATTGGCAAAAATAAATGAATACACGGTATGATAATTAATTTTAGCATATACAACATGGATACTAATTTGAAACTAGTGTGAGAATTTTCATCCCCAAATTAAGGCGAATTATTTGTCTACAATTTCCAGAAGCTAAGAGACTGTTTGTGACTTCGTGTGCAAGAATTAATTTCTAAGTGTTGAAAAAAAGAATTAAGACTTGTTTTGGTTTTGGTGGGTACATGGGTTGTTGATTTAAGGAGACATATTTAAGAAACTCCAAAAGGGAAAATGGGTCACACAATAAGAAAAAAAAGGAGTCAAACTAATTATAAAATTTGGAAACATATTGTGAATTTTATTTTGTCGTGATGATTTCAAATTCATGTGTTCACTTAAGTATAAAAAATTTGTATAACAAATTTATTCAAAAAAATCAATTAAAGTCGAATTTATCTTTTAGTCAAAAGTTCGTAAAACCCCCAACTCCCCCCCCCCCCCCCCCAAAAAAAAAAGAAAAAGAAAATGTAGACATATCTATTCATAATTTATAACAAAGAAAAGCAAAATTGAATGGTTGTTATCCGTATATACACGACTATAGACATACATAAATGGTCCTACATTATGAATGCTTGCATATATATATATATATATATATTAGAATTAGGATAAGAAGTTACTTTAGTTTTTCACTTGTTTGATTATTAATTTATTACGATCTAAACTATCTAAGAGAATGTTAGTTAGGACAACCTATTGGCTTTTAAGCAATTAAAATACCCTCTTCTTCTACCAAATAAATTAGGGTTTAAATCACAAAGGAGATAAGTAAGGAATCATAATTGATACTCTTCCTAGAAAAATTACTAGTATTCACTATTGAGCTATGCTAACACTTTTTTTTGGGCACCAATCCTCTTTTTTCAGTGTCTATTTTGATTAACATAATACCATACTCCTCTTGTATCTTTATTTACCAAAAGTATAGAGCTATGACATCAAAATCAACCATAAAATTATTTTTTAGATGTCTCCACGGAAAATACATTTAATAGATACTACATTCGTCCTTAAAAATACTCACTCCGTTCCATAGTAATTGAGACGTTTCTTTTCGGCACGGAGATTAAGAAAAATTGTGTTAGGTGAGTTAACAATAGGCTCCTTTCGAAATTAGGCGAAGACAAGTAGTGCTAGTATTTTTTTTTGTCTTTTCAAATTATTCAAGGGTGTTTTCAATTTGATAGAAATCTTGTACCTAAAAAACATGGCCCACTCATCATATTTTGGCCTTTTGTGTTCACCAATTGATTTGAGAATAGTCGTACATTAAATAAATATTCGATTAATGATAATATAAAAGTTGACCTTTAATTTTTATCAATTGTAATTTGTATCCAAGTTTCCAATTTATCAATGTTGTCCTAAGCTATGTAATGTATCAGTTCAATCAATCATTTTATGTAAATTATTTTTTAAAAAATATCTATACGTATATACAACTTATTTTTTGAAAAAACCAGAGGTCATTTTCTAACCTGTTATGTCACGATTCCACCATCAGAGTGAAATATGTTAGATAAAATTGATAAACATCACTATGATAAATCAAGAGATTTGGAATATAATTGAGTATAAATTCAATTAATTTTTAAAAACTGTGAAAAAAATTGATAAAACCACTTAAAATTATGATAGAACCAATAATTCCAATCACTAACCTATAGAATTTGATAGGTCGTTTCAATTTTTTGGACTCGATTTAAACACGATTATGCGAGCACAATTTAGGCTTCGAATATAATAATATCCTTAACTTTTTCATAGGACAAATTGTCGAATAATTTTACTTGGTTCCTAAAAATATATATTTGGAACGAGGCTAAACCATAACATAAATTAGTAGGCTAAAACTGAGATTTTAAATTCTAACCCAATAAGGCTTGAATAAAAGGCCCAAAGGCCTGATACTATTATTTTTTAAAAAATTGAATAAAATAGCAAAAAATAATAATTGTTTTTTAAGCTAAATTTATTTGTATTTTCAATATAAATTTTATACTTCCAATCTAGATATCTTGTCCATTACACTGTTTTTTTAATAAATTATCTCACTATTTTTTACTACTATCTTATTATTATGTGATTTGTAATTCTCCTACAAATTTAATTTTCTTCTTTTTTTATATTTTTAATAAAGAAAAAGAAAATGAAACAGAATAAAGGCGTAGGATTTCAAAATCGCAAACGGTTTCCCTCATTTTTTGTGTAGCTTGATACTCTGAAAACGATTGTGGAGGAAGGAAGATTAATCCAACTGCAATTCCATGGCTGCCAATTTCTGGACTTCCTCTCACTAGTAAGTCTTCAAGCTGCGTTTCTTTTCATTTTCATTTTCATTTTCCTCTTTCTTTTTTATTTTTGGTTTTTGGCCCTCTTTTTTCGCCCAATTCAATTGTCTGATTTCGCACCAATTATTTTCTGGATTTGATTGTTGAATAACAGCAAGCAGCTTATCGACGCGGAAGAGGTGAATGTGGTGCACCAATTGGACAAGGAAAGGGGCATTACTGCTGAAGATTTCAAGCTCATCAAATTTCACACTTCCCACTGTAATGTTTCTCTTCTTAGGGTTACGGAGGTGATTTCATTTGTGTGTGTGTGTGTGTGTGTGAGATAGGGTATGAGCTCACTCCGTCGTCGGAACACACACACTCACACCCAAAAGCGGCGAAAAATAAGCGAAATGTGCGTAATTGAGAATATAAGGGGAATGAGCAATATATTGATAAGAACTCTGAAAATAACAATGAGATATGAAAAGGAAACTATAACTAAATCCCTTGGATCACAGATCCGTAGGCCAAGAACAATCACACAGTTAACATGCTCAACAAAGCGGTGGTCCCCTCCTTTTATAGATCGTTTGCCATATGCATATTCCTCACGGCTGTCAGCAACAAACAACGTCCGTCCCCCTCCGTCACAGCACATGCCCTCCTCACTTTCCATGCACTTTTCATGCCACACGCCCTCCCTTGAATGCCAACTCGGATGCCACTTGTACCCATTATTCCCTTAGCTTTATTTTCCACGTACTCCTAATATCATGATGCATGCGATCACACGTCCCCTTCAGCAATGCATGCATCAGTGTGTGTGTGGCAGTAAGAACAATTTCGATTTGGTTTTCAAGAAATTTGCTTATCACGTGTTGTGTTATTCTTGGCTCATTTTCTTTATATTGGTTTGATCTTGCTGTGTGTTTTTAAAATTTTAGTGTGTGTGTTTTTGCTCCCTTTTTGATGAAAGGTATCGTGGAGTTGGCACACTATGTCGAAGTGCGGCAGAGGTGTGTTTTTCTTGTGCCCTACTAGTTTTTTTTTGGTTTCTTGGCTTTATTAACTCCAGTTGATGCTGTTATTTAGAGCTGTAACTTATATTTTAGCTTGAAAACTCGATAAGATACTGTTCGTAATGAGGATACATAACCCTTCACGCCCTTAAATTCGTGCATTGCTCAACTTCTTTTGATTTCTATGGACTTTGTGTTAATGGAAAAATAGAAATGGCTTATGTTTGAGGTTCACGATTCTTGATTGTTAGATGTGCAGGGCAAATGTTTATGCTATTGTGTGTGATATATATATCATATCATAGCCATTGAGCCGTTTGATACATCACCTCTTTTGCTTTCTATGGACTTTGTGTTAATAGAATCACGAAATGGCTAGGTTTGTGGTTCTTCATTGTTAGATGTGTAAGCCAAATGTTTATGCTCTTAGCTCCAATTTGTGTGTGATACATATCGTGTTAGCATAGCCATTGAGCCTTCTGGTACATCACCTCTTTTGCCTTCTATCAACTGTGGAAAAACTGTATGTTTCATCTCTCTGGCTCATCCAAGTTTGCGAACATTAGCTCCAATTTGTGTGTGATATATCATATTATCATAGGCATTGAGCTCTTTGGTACATCACTTCTTTTGCTTGCTATGGACGTAGAAAATATTTATTTGTGTTAATGCAAAACTGGAATGGTATATAGCATGACAAGTTTTGTACCCTTAGCTTTTACTCGCATCCCTTTAGGGCTAGCTTCTATATTGTTCCAATGGGAAGTAATGTTCTGTTTGTAACCGGGGCTCTTTATATTCTCCATTTTTAAACACTGATGCACCTGTGTTCCTCATAACTTTTCCGTTTAGATGCTTCTGCATGATTACATTGCTGCATTTTTTTGCGCTTCCATCCCTTTTGATAGATAGGTCATGTTAATTTAACTTCGCAGGGTCGCAGCTACGGCCATTACATACATGAGACGTCTCTATACCAGGTACGATGTCTCTATGTGGTGATAATCGATTTTCGCTTGACATTCTCACTCTTCTATGGTAAGTAGAACTTGAGCAAATTGGATATTGTATCATTTCACGTGGGAGGAGCGAACAAAACTGTTTTGGTTTCAGGAAAAGTATGACGGAATATGATCCGTGCCTGGTTGCTCCGACCTGCTTGTACTTGGCAGCTAAAGCCGAAGAATGCACAGTGCATTCCAAACTCGTTGCTTTTCAAATCACGAAAGATCTAAGTAAACATATTCCGATGTAGATTTCCCAAGTTATGTTCTTTGTTTTGAGTGATAACGGGCTAGAGCAAGCTTTTGCAGGTGATGTGAAGTACTTTAAAGAGATACGCAAGATGGAAATGAAAATCTTGGAAGCCCTCAACTATTATTTACTTGTATTCCATCCTTATCGATCAATGACTCAGTAAGTTCATATTCTTGGGAACCAATTTTTACATGAGAACCACTAAATCATTTAAAAAACATCTCATGTTTCTGCATTCTAATAGACACCTTGCGATTTTCAGGTTTCTTCAGGATGCTGGCGTGAGTAATTTGACAGAACAAACTATGTAATCGCTACCTTCCCATTTAACTCGTTTTTACACCTTGTGGATTGGAAGCCGCCAGAGAGCTTGATCAAACCTTGTTGTACCAATGTGAATCGGGATGTGATGGTCCCTTTTGACTGTCGTGTTTTGCAGGGGGGTCATTAACGACACATACAAGATGGATCTGATTCTTGTTCATCCTCCTCACTTGATCGCATTAGCCTGCATATTCATTGCAAGCGTCCAGAATGATAAAGAAATCACGGCTTGGTTTGAGGAGCTTCATGTTGACATGAACGTGGTAAGCCATCCAATCCGAGCTACTTGCAAAATCAAAATCAACCAATTTTTTTTCTTACAAAGTTCTGTTTTGTCTCTCTGCCTTGCTATATTTTGCAGGTGCGAAGCATTGCAATGGAGATTTTAGATTTCTACGACAGCTACAAAGTGATGTCAGAAGGCCCCAGGATTCGTGCAGTACTGGACAAGCTACGATGATCAACTATGTTTTCGTAGTAAACAGCAGAAACCCGATAGCAGATAGAAAAACGGGTTCCACAATAGCAAAATCAGAGGCTTAAAGAAGCACATATAGTTGCAGGATGGTTACATTTCATTTTCTGATCTAAATAGGCATCACTTTTACTTACATGTTTGTATTCAGACAAAAGTTGAAAAGTGGTGTAGTAATCTTGTTAATGTAGCAAAATTGAAGAGGAATCTCTATTCTCAACTTTGTTGCTATTCGAAATTGCACTGAGTTTTGCTGTTTCTACTTCCTCCCCTTCTTAGCTTGGTTATTCATTTTGAGGGAAAGATGAAGTTTGATCAAATTCTCTGGTTGATCTCTATATGTTTTTTAAACAAAACATGACTTATCCAGTTATCCTTCGTGATTTTGTATTTTTGAACCATTTTATTTGTCCTTTCAAGGTTTATTTACACTAAAAAATTTAAAAAGAAAATGCAAAATAGAAAATAAATGCGTAGAATATCAAAATCACATAAAAATACTTACTTTATTGATAAAATCAGGATTTCCCTCAATTTTTATTTAGCTTGACGATTGTAATAATCTCAAAGCAATCGCGGAGAAGATAAATCCAACTGCAAATCCATGGCTGCCGATTTCTGGACTTCGTCTCAGTTGTAAGTCTAGTTCGTTGTTTTCCGTTTTCCTTTTTCCTTTTTTCGTTGTTTTCCCCCTTTTTTCCGTTCAATTAATTCATCCAATTTTTTACCTATTATTTGCTGGGTTTGATCATGGAACAAAAGCAAGCAGCTTCTTGACCCGGAAGAGCTGAATGTGGTGCACCCGTTGGACAAGGAAAGGGGCATTACTGCTGAAGATTACAAGCTCATAAAATTCCATATTTCCAACTGTAATGTTTCTTCTTAGGGTTATGGAGTTGAAATTTGTTGCGATCATCATGAATTGTGCGAATTTTCCTTTTTTTGTTATGACCTATTTGCTGTGTGTTATCACAATTTTAATGTGTGTTATTAAAATGTTTTTTTGGACAGATATTGTGAAATTGGCACAGTATATCAAAGTGCGGCAGAGGTGTGTTTATTAAATTTGGAGTTGTTACTTATGTTTTAGCTTGAAAATTCGATAAGATACTGTTCATTAGTAGGATCATGGTGATCAATAAACATAGCCTTTCACGTCCCCCAGTTTGTGTGTATCATAGGATTGATTGAGCCCTTTGGCACATCACTTCTTTTGCTTTCTTTGAAAAACTGAAATGGTATAGCGTAAGAAGTTCTAAACCTTCTGGATTATGTTTATTGAGGTCTGCGGTTATTGGCTTTTGCCTGTTAGGTCAAATAGCGTGTTTCTTCTATCCGCAGCATCCAAGTTTGCAAAAGCATTATGTGTAGGGAAATTGTTTATACCCTTAGCTCCAAATTTTGTGTGATATATCAATATATCATATTATCATAGCCGTTAAGCCCTTTGGTACCATCACATGCTGTGCTTTCTATGGACGTAGGAAATATTTATTTGTGTTAGTGGAAAAAACTGTAATGGTATGGCATAAGAAGTGGTAAACCATCTGGCTTATGTTGATTGGGGTCTGCGGTTATTGGCTGTTAGGTCAAGTAGTGTGTTTCTTCTTTCCGGGGCATCCAAATTTGAGGAAGCATCATGTGTAGGGAAAATGTTTATATCCTGACCTCAGTTTTCTTAGAGCTAATATAATTCTTATTGGTGTTTAGAGTGAGCTTTAACGGGATTCCTAGTTAGTATTCGTCACAGCCTCACCGATATCTCTTTGTACAATTTGGTGCCTTGTACTTGCTTTAGGAATCCCTGTACGTCTAGCTTCTATATTGGTCTAATGGGAAGTAATGTTTTGTTTGTAGCTGAGGCTATCTGTATTCTCCATTTTAGAACACTGATGCATCTACATTCCTCATAAAATTTTCATTAAAGTGCTTCTGATGATTACATTGCTGCATTTCCCCCCACTTCCATCCATTTCTCAGGGTCGTTGCTACGGCCATTACATACATGAGACGTGTCTATGCCAGGTACGATGTCTCTATGCGGTGATATCAGGCAAAAATATTTTGCTTGATATTCTCACTTTTCTATGGTAGAACTTAAGCAAATTGGATATGATATCATTTCATGTGGGAGGAGGAGCAAACAAAACTCTTTTGGTTTCAGGAGAAGTATGACGGAATATAATCCGCGTCTGGTTGCTCCGACCTGCTTGTACTTGGCAGCTAAAGCTGAAGAAAGCACAGTGCAGGCCAGACTTCTTGCTTTTTACATCAAGAAAGTTCAAAGTAAACTTTTTGTTCAAATGTAGATTTCCCTTTCGATGCAGTTATGTTTGCGTGATAACCGGCCAGAGCAACCCTTGCTTTTGCAGGTGATGAGAAGTACAGATGTGAGATTAAAGAGATACTAGAGATGGAAATGAAAATCTTGGAAGCCCTCAACTATTATCTAGTTGTATTCCATCCTTATCGATCACTGACTCAGTAAGTTTACATATCCATGTATGAAAATTATGTTTATTCTTTTGGGAACCAATTCTTTAAGAGAACCACTGAATCATTTTTGAAACATCTCATGTTCTGTTGTATCCTAATAGTAACCTTGCATTATTCAGGTTACTCCAAGATGCTGGCATGAGTGACTCAACGCAACAAACATGGTAATCACTACCTTTCTCTATCTCTTTATCCCCTGACTTCTTAAGTCATTCAAAGATGTTCGACTACATTTAACTCGTTTTTATACCTCGGGGATTGAAGCCCTCACGGTGACAGAGCTTAATCAGTTTATGATACAGTAGTTTTAGGAGATGACACCTTGTACCAGCAAATGCTGATGGTCCCTCTTTGGCTGTCTTTTGCAGGGGTCTCGTTAACGACACATACAAGATGGATCTAATTCTTGTTCATCCTCCCCACTTGATCGCGTTAGCCTGCATGTATATTGCAAGCGTCCAGAAGGATAAAGAAAACACGGCTTGGTTTGAAGAGCTTCGTGTTGACATGAATGTGGTAAGCCAGCCAATCTGTGTAGAATTTGAACTAACTATATACTATTCACCAAAATCTGATCTTATATAGCAACTCTTACAGAGTGCTGATTTGTCTCTTGGTTGCTATATTGGGCAGGTGAAAAACATTGCAATGGAGATTTTAGATTTCTACGAAAGCTACAAACTGATGTCAGATGACAACAGGATCAGTGCTGCAATGAACAAGCTACCATGATCACTCTAGTGATATCACTCGACAATGGCAACTGCAACATCTTCGACTTTCCCTTTTTAAATTGGATAGAATTTCTAGGTTTCTTTCCTTTTCTTGTTAAATACTCCTGGAGGTTTGAATCGAGTAGTAGGTTTTGAATTAAGTTGTAAACCGTTAGACCTTGGCCTCAAGAAGGATCTCTTCACTACATAATTCAAGTTTTTATTTCCTATATTTTGATCTTTACACATATTTTGCAAATATATCAAACGTATAGTGTGAGACAACTATGTTCTGTTATAAACACCAGAAACACCACCGGAGATGCAGAAGTTCAAAAATCGTGGAAAAATCAGAGCCTCAGTATAGTTGCAGTATGGTAACATTTCATGTAACCAACACACCACACCACGCGGATGACATTCTGTAGTTTTCTGATCAAAAAAGGCATAACTTTTATAGTGTTTTATTCATGCTTGTGTTCAGACAAGACGAAAATAAACTGGTATGTAATCCACAAGGGATAAAAGTTTGGTAATATTAAGGTAGAAGAAAGACTAAAAATCCCGGCTTGAAACATGAATAGAAACTCAGAAAGACAAGTAATCACTTGATGTAGCAAGATTGAAGATGAATCTTGATTCTGAACTCATCATCATCTCTGTTAACTGAGCTTCAAAAATTTTGTTGTTTTCCAAAAATGCACTGAGTTTCTACTTCTTCCCCTTCTTAGCTTGCTTCTTCGCTGCAAGATTTGGATGGAAAGATGTAGTAAGATTTAAGGGTCAAGTAGCACTAAACTGTGAAGAATAAAGTAATAGTGAAAGACCTAGCTTCCTTTTGGCCTCAGATTTTGCAAAGAATTCCCTCCATTCATCGGTTAGAACGAAAATGGGATCTTCTTCTTCCTCCTCATTCTCATCTTCAAGATTCTCTATTTCATTATCAATAATCCTTGCATCCATAGATGCAATACATAGTGTTAGGAAACCACCATAAGATTATGAATATGATGACAACAAAGTGAAATGTACTAAGAATACATCTTTTTTAGCTTTGATTCAAGCTGAAAATCATTAAGTAATCAACAATATGATTATGAATATGATAATAACCAAGTGAAATGTGAAGATATAAATTTGTGAAAATCATCAAGTAATCAACACTAAATCGATATCTAATGCCGGATTCATACACGAGCTTAAATCAGTGAGCAGAAAGCCTAATTAGAGGGTTCCAGTTACCAAGTATCAGAAAAAGGGGGGAAAATCATCAAGCCCTAAAAACCGCAGTTTATTTACAATTAAAAATAGAATCAAGAGGTGATACAAAGGTGAAAATTGGAGGTTTATTATGGATCAAAAACTTACCTTGCATCATTGGATATCTGATCGGGATGCGTAGTGAGATGTGGATTGATCGGAATTGAAGCGATGGGGGCTGGGGTGGAGAGAGAGCACGAAGGAGTGTGGTTGATTGGTTGCAGAATAGGGCGGTGGAGTGGGCAGTGAGGCGATACGTAAAAGTAATGGTGGTGGCCGCCGCCGCCGCAGTGGTGGGGGTGAATAGGGTGTAACGATGGGCTTTTGCCGCCGTTGTCGTTTGTGGCCATGGCGGTTGGTGAAGTCGACATTTGTTCGGATTTCTTATGTGATTTAAGTCAACATCTTTGACTTCTTTCACTTTTTTAGGTGGAATATAAATCAAGTGTATTTTAACAAATGTAGAACATAATGCAAATCAAGGTTTGGCTTCTCTGATTTAAGTCAACATCTTTGACTTCTTTCACTCTATATTATTGAAATAAATATGTAGAACATTTGTAATTACTTAGAGGATCACAATGCAAATCAAGGTTAACTATTTAGTAACAAGTAGATAATGGTGGTTTGGGAAATGCTTGGTCACATTTTGAGTTGTTCAATGTATATTATGTGATCAGCATAGTCCAATTGAAAAGGTTAATATTTCGCAGTCTAGGGTTAGCTTAGAGAGAGTTTATTTCCCCATTTCGTTTCAATCCTCATTGTCGAGTGCCGCCTAATATCTAGCCCGATGAAACGACGATTGCCACCTCACATCGAGCTATGGACTTGGGACAAGCGACATTTGTGATGTCACCTTACATCGAATAATCTTCTTAGTTACACATTTTTCTCTGTTAATTTGATTAAGTTTGAATCCGATGTTATGCGGCCATTGAAGGAGACGATTGAGGGTGTGACAAAGATTTTGAGATTGGATAGCCGAGTCAGGTTATTGGATACCCAATCGGATCGAGTATCCACAAGTACTTGAATGGACAACCACCGTAGATGCATTGAAGGATTCAAATTCAAACTTTTATGGGTTAGGGTGGCGCTGGCGTATGTAAAAGGGTTGATGGTAGTTTCAAAGGCCGATGGTAGAATTTTTCTGCCTTATAAACTAACGATAAGGTTGGTTGACTCTTCAATTTCATCATAGTCATGATCCCTACAAATTAGAAATCACATCTTCTACATAATTTAACATATAGCAATTTCTAACATATTAACCCACACAAAAGAAAAGGTTTAAGAAAATGACAAATGGAAATGCCAAAACTTCACTCCAAAGAATAAGCATAAGCTTGCGCATCTATTAATCCTTTATTTGACTCTTTTCAATTTAAAATTCATTTATTGACATTTAAATCGGATCTAGTGTTGGATTCTCATATCATGGTAGGTGCGCATCAATGCCAAACTTGGACTTCTATTTTATATTTCTATGAGTTAATATTTTATGTTATACAATTGGTTTAATGTTATAAATGGTTTAGAAGAGCGTAATCATCTTCAAATTAACCGCTTCATAGTATTTCCAAAAAAAATCATAAAAACAATCAATATCTTTGTAATCCTCTCAACACTCTAAAATACATTGAATTATAACCCCATTTTTACTTTTTAGTAATCAAAAAATTTCCATTAATAAAACTACATCGTATCACTTGTATAATCTATTATCTTAACACGAAAAATGAAATGTACTAGCATGTCGCAAAAGTAAAAATAACGTTAAAATTATATAAAAAAAAGAGATATTTTATCAGTAAATGTGTGAAAGAAAATTAGAAAATCCATCAATACGATAGATACTCTGGGAATGACAGCAAACGAATTCCTGTTAGATTGCGCCACCATACTATAAATTGGGAGAGGTTAATTGCAGAAGCAAACACGGTGGAGTGAAAGCGCCACTTCCACCAACCCCCCAAATCCAACGGCGGTGGTACGAAGCTACGTCACCATCATTGAATCTGTGTCCCCAGTTTTCTGGTGAGGCCGCAAAAACCTTTTCTTTTGAGTAGAGAAGGGCAAAACTGGGCTCTCCCTTTTCCTACACATTCCAACGCCCAACCGCAACCCTGCAGTTTTTTAGTATTATTTTTCGATTTATATACATACAAATCCCTGAGATCTCTCACCACCACCTCTTCTTTTTTGTCATTCTCTCTACCCTTTGTCGGATTTGCTTGATTTGTGGCGGCCCTTTTCTGTTTTGGTCACTGTTCTGATCTGGGGTGTGATAAAGTTTGAATCTTGGTGCTTAAGAGCAGCATCTATGTATTAAATCTGCAGTGAGGTTGTGCGTTTCTTGGATCTTGGAAGTTGGAGTTTTGAGCTGGTTTTGTGGTGGGTTTGGGATATTTGTAGCTGTATTTGTTGTTAACTGTCAATGGGCGTTTTGGATGAATGCCATTACCATGTGGGGGTTGAGAATGGAGTGAGTGTTGAGGTGAGTGGAGAGAGAGGGGCTATTGAGGATGCTGTGAGAGTGTTGTTGCTGGGTTTGGGTGAGGATATCAACCGGGAAGGTCTTCTTAAGACGCCTCTCCGTGTGGCCGAGGCGCTCAGAGATGGGACTCGAGGTGAATCTTGATTGCAACTCTTGTTTTCTGTCAGCTTTTTAACTGTTTCTTTGATTCTTGCAATGGTATTCAGACTAGTGTATAAATGTGGAAATGGATTAACTGATTCTTGTAAGAGAGGTACAACTTTGAGTAATGGAGTCACTTAGTGTTGTAGGTTACTTGAAGGTGTTAACTCTGTATAGGGATTATAATAATAATAATAATAATAATAAAAGATGATATTAAGATTATTGATTCTAGGATGAAATTCAAACTGAATTTGATTGAAGTTTGATGATGTGTAGTAAATAATAGATCCTTGGCCATATGTAAGCTTGGATGTGTAGTTAAGTTGGTTTCTAAATCAATTGGGAATCAAACTGAGGTTTTGAGCTGCAAAGGATTGGATTTCCTTCTTATTCCATTACTGGTTGATATAATGTGCCTCGTTGTTTAGTTGATCCAATCTTTGATGCACATATGTTAAACTTGTTTTGTTGTTCTTGCCTTCTAGGTAGAGTTCATGGAGTTAATCATGAAAACTCATATTGATTCATGAAGTTAAGTTACCTTCTAAATCAATTGATCTAAGATTCCCCATATATCGAATTGCTGTGCACCATTGTTTGCAGGTGATAAGACCGTATGTTTGATGCACATATGTTAAACTTGCTGTGTTGTTATTGGATTCGAAAACGACCAATTATGTATGTTTTGTTTGTAACAAAATCTTGACATTGTGCTTCATGTCCAGGCTATCATCAGAACGTGAAGGACATTGTTAGTGGTGCTTTATTTCCCGAGTCTGGGTTGGAAAGCAGTGTAGGTTCTGCTGGCGGAGCAGGCGGCCTTGTCATTGTCCGTGACCTTGATCTATTCTCGTACTGTGAGTCTTGCTTGCTCCCGTTCCAGGTCAAGTGTCACGTTGGTTATGTCCCTTCCGGCCAGCGCGTCGTAGGGCTGAGTAAGCTCTCGCGCGTTGCTGAAGTCTTCGCCAAGCGCCTTCAAGATCCACAGCGACTGGCCAATGAAATCTGTGCGGCTCTGCAGCACAGTATCAAGCCAACGGGTGTTGCTGTCGTCCTCCAGTGCTCCCATATCTGTTTCCCGAACTCTCAGTCCGACCCGAATAATCACCAAGGATGCGTGAGGCTATCAGTTATGTCGGGATCAGGAGCTTTTGACGACGAGAAGGCCGGTATCTGGACTGATTTCCTCGGCCTTCTCAGATTCCGAGGCCTAACTGCAGACGCTACTCGCTCGCTCGAAAAATCCTGGTGCCCTTCTCGAACCATCTGCAAGACGCCACCCGCATCAGACCCGTCTCTCCTCGCAGCAGTTTCCTCCATACTGTACGCTCTGGGCGAAGACCCGTTGAGGGAGGATCTCGTCGAGACCCCCGCCCGTTTCGTCAACTGGCTGGTGAACTTCAAGAACTCGAACGCGGACACGAAGCCCAACGGGTTCGTGCGAAGCAGCATGAGGGAATCATCGTTGACGATGCCACCACTCAGCCACATCTGCTCCGAGCTGAACCTGCCGTTCTGGTCGCAGTGCGAGCACCATCTGCTCCCCTTCCACGGCGTCGTGCACGTGGGCTATTACAGCTCGGGCCGCGCCATCAGCACCGTCGGGAAATCACTGCTGCAGTCAGTTGTGCAGTTCTACGGGTTCAAACTGCAGGTACAGGAGAGGCTGACCAGACAGGTGGCCGAGGCAGCTTCGTCGATCTTAGGCGAAGACGTGATCGTCGTCGTCGAAGCTAGCCATACCTGTATGATTTCTCGAGGGATTGAGAAGATGGGAAGCAGCACTGCCACCATTGCTGTGCTTGGTCGATTCTCAACTGATCCCACAGCAAGGGCCAAATTTTTGCAGATAATTCCGAGCTCAGCTTGATTATTAGGAAACAGTTTTTAGTCATTGATATATAATCTCCCTCTCTCAGCAACATGTATCTCTTTACTCTTGGCAAGAATTGGCAGTGATCATTGGAATCATTACATTAAAATGGTGTTAAACCATAGCAAATTAGATTAACATATTTCATGTGTAAGAACAACATTATAGTAGCACTGCCAGTGGTTCTGAACAATAATATTCAAGACATGGCTTTTGCACAACGATTCACATAGTCTGTCAATGTCGAACGGAGCTACTCCTCCAACCACAAATGTCGAATCTTATGCCAATCCACTTGGAACGGCGGTGCTTGTGGCGGACCATGTTGGAGTGAATCATTGGCGGATGGCGGTGCTCCTGGCCGACCAGGGTGGAGGCCGGCAACCATCCAGAACATGAATATTGCTGTAATGATCATCATGATGAGAAATTTTACTACGACATTCACCTGCAAACACGTTCAACTCGAGCTTATAGCCATGGCAGACAGATTGCAAACACGCAAACAGAGGAATCGTGTAATATATTCTTGTATTAGAACAATGTCAAGCCCGGGAGAGGAACTCGAACCTTGTATGTGAACAGGTCTTCGTCTATGAGGGGAAGACACCGGTCAGCTCGGTTGAGGGAGTAAAACAACAGATCAAATATTGCTGATGTGGTGGCAGGATCATCATTCTCTGCAAGAACGAGAATCAGTGTTTTTTTCCACCTATGTTACTATCGAGAGCGAAGCACACGGGCATCTCGTACCTGGGATGTCAAAGATTTGGTCGGTCGGAGGTACACCCAGCAGTTCTCCAAGATAAACACGTACTCTCACGCGATCAGAGAGGGACAGTAAGTCTCCGTGCGTGACTACAACAGCAGGTTTGTCATCTGAGAATAAACAAAATCAGCACAGTAGGATCGAATCGGCTTTAGGAGGTGAGGACGAAAGATTCATAACCGGTACCTCTAAATGACAACAACGGATTCTTGAAAGTTGTTTTGATTATTTCAGAGTACCCTTTCTTCGTTTCATCAGCGCTGTCCATTGACTCCAACACAGATAGCCCGTTCACCACTAAGATGACAAAGGCAATTGGGGTTGCCTGACCCGAAGAGCTCTCCTCCCAATCCATACACTTCAACCGAGCTTTAAAAGTCTCACTGTCGGATTCTCTGGTAAAATTGAAACCAAGCATAACAAAATGAAAAGATGTATCCACATGTATGAAGACACGAACGATTGAAACAGACCTTACGACCATCTTCCTATGCCGGATGCCTTCTGTCATCCAAGGCTCGATCATTTTAAGGTTTTCAGACGAGTCATCAGACAAGCCGCGGGTGTCAAACAAACTGAAACAAACTGAATTTCTTGGAATCCTGTACTCGTGGATGAAATAGGTCCCGTCTTCAGGAGATGAGTTACCTGTTTAAGACGAAAATGAAAAGTAAGCGCAGGCAATATGGATGAGGGGAGGGGAGGGGAGGCGATACGAATGCATACAAGACACTTGGGCTCTTGCAGGCTGGAACACGTCATCCTCAAAAACCCGAGAGATGATGTTAATGAGACTGCTCTTCCCCGAACCCTTGGGGCCAATCACTAAGAGTGGGATGGGATATGGCACATCAGACTTTCTGAAGTCAATGGGGGGAGTATAGCTGAAACGAGAACACCGTTACATATGTATATCAAAGTTAAGCTACAAAGCAATGCCATCCTAAACACACAAACACAGTGATGGGTCGAAGAATAATCTTTCACCAGAAGCTCACTCTCGAGTCACGAGGTAAAGATAATAATAGCACAAATAGGCTACCATATTAAGAAACCCCAGATTTGCATTTCACCACGAAAGCAAACCATTTATCCAATCAACAACCGCTTCCATTGGCCAACAATATTGGATTGAAAGTGAAGAATCAAGATAATGGAATAACAATCTTTCATCCGAAACTAAAGATAATACTAACACAAACGAGGCTTCTTACTTGAAGATCAATAGTAGCATACTACATGCATATCTTGTATGTATGAATTCCAATGAAGAAAACAACATCACAACTTGCAAATCAACACAAACCCCCAAATTTGCATTTCACCACAATAACAAACCAACCATGAAACACTTCCACTTACCAAGAGCGTTTGGATTCAAACTTCAAAAATGAAGAATCAAGAGTTACAGATGCATCAAACACACACTAATTATACCTCAAAAGTTTACTTTTAGCAACACTACATACACACATATGTGCATATGACTCCCAATAACGAAAGCATACGGCTTCCAATTAAGAAAACAACTTGTAAATCAACACAAAAGCATTCAACAAAAATCAACTTAACAAACCCCCAATTTGCATTACACCACAAAAACAAACCAACTATCCAACAAAAAAACTCCAAAATCAAATAATCAAGAGCTACAGATGCACCAAACCAACACCAATCCTACCTCAAAATTCTACTTTTAGCCTCCTCCAATCTGTCAATCTTAGGCTGCAAATCCTCATAACTCCTCAAAACCTGTGTGTAAACCTTCAATCTCTGCCTCTCAGCAGCCTCCTCAATTGAACTATTCCCTAATTTATGGCTCTGGCACTCATCATCTCGACTGATCACAATAATTACACCACAAAAAAACGCAATTATGAGAATCAATTTTATAAGGAAACTAACATTTAATAATACACATTAAATGAAGCACCTTGAATGAACAGAATCGTGCGGGAAACCTTGGCTAGATAGTGATACATCCTCTGCAAACAGAAATTTCAAATATTTAATTACTAATATAATTAAATACACACGCATATACAGTTGCAAAGCGAGAGAAGTCAAAATTATTTACCAGTTGAAGAAGGAGAGGAGCAGTTACTACCGCCACCCATGATCGCTCAAGCTTACTCTTCTACAGAGAGAGAGAGAGACGATTGCTGTTTTCACTGGAATTGAAATGGAGAAAAAACAGAGTTAAAATATGCGAAAACTCAGTTTATTTACTTAAATATATATCGGAATTGAGAGATTTATGAAAAAGAGAAAATATGTGAGAACAGTTGCGAAAAATCAGTTTATTAATAGCTGAATTGGATATTTGTGTTTACCTCTGAGTGACGTGGCAGTTTAAATATTTGTGTTTATCTATTGAATTGATACGACTATTATTTTCTTAATTTTAAATCTTCATTAATTTGAGAAGAACAAATTGGCAAATACTCCTAGTAGTGAATTATAAATTAGGCTGGTTTATTTTCGGCGAAATATGAAACACGATAAAATAGAACTATGTTACGAATGTTAATATTCCTTTGTTTATGTTTTTTATAGTTGGTGTTGTGTTTAAAATCGATTGTCCAATTATTGTGTATTTCGCAAAAAATAAGACAAATGTGATCATTGCAAACGTAACAAAATTCATAATTTATAATTTAATTTTAAGTATTAGATAAATTAGAATTTGACCGTAATTCATGATTTATATTTGACAATTTGAGTTTTCCGGAATTTTAAGATAAACCATTCGTAACGTGTTTCGATTTAAAATTGTGGGTTAATATGTCACTATTTTGAGTACTATAATGATAGTCAACTGAAATATTCAAGCCAATTATTGTTTATTCCAATTTATTACTAATTAATAATTGCGTTTGAAAAACATTTGAATACACACGAAATATAAATCGTCACCGTGGCTTTATTAAGTCCAATTTAATTCTGGAAAATAAAATTAGGAGCAGACCATTATTAGACACAAATTATATTAAATATCACCACTGTAGTGAATTTTTAAAATATTTATTAATGGTTGAAAAATTGTAAATACCCTTTTATATTAGGAGTGAAATATGAATTTAAAACCCATAAATAATGAATTTAAGATATACAGGAATACTTGATTATTTTATCCACTATCCATAATATTTTAAATATTACTAATATTTTCTAGATTCATCTCTTTCCAAAAGATTTTTAATACTTGTTCGGGAACAGAATGTACTGTATTTAATTGTCTAACACTATTTTCAAGAAGATTATGGAAGCTTTTTTATAAATGTGGCATAATAATATAAATACAAGTTCAATAAAACTATAGATTATTCTATAATTAACTTTACTAATTCAAAACTTATTTATTTTCTTGTCTAGATTAATACTAAACAACTAAACAAAATTGAAGCAGTTTGTTCTAAATTATTCTAGACTACAATATAGAACATGACTAAGTAAACAAACCAATCTATCTTTCTATCTACTAATTCTATTATCTCATTTGTATAAGATTTTAGTCTTCAAGATCTTTATAAAGTACTATAATACGTTCTAATTCATTCATATGTATATTGATATTCTTTTTATTTTAATTACTATACTAATTTCGAGGATATAATTCAAATAACAATTTAATCAAATATTATTAATTAAATTCTAGTTCAACTGCTCCATTAATATTGGATTGATTGTCAAAATCCTAAATACTCCTTTTTATTATCAGAATACTTCGTCAAATAATATAATTCAATTTAATTACAACATATTATTACTATATCGGATTGAATTGATCGTCAAAAATCCTAAATTATCCATTTTATAATTAGAATAGTAAATCCCTTGAAAGCCTATTTTTGGAATGTTACACTTTGCAAATGTAGCATATCAGATAGTAAATCCCTTCAAAGCTTTTTTTTGGGATGTTGCACTTTGTAAATGTAGCTTACAGAATAGTAAATCTCGTCGAATCCTTGCTCGTTTTAGGTCAGTCTTCGCCCAACATCAGCAGCTGTTAACAACACAGCAGAAAACCCGGTGTAGAGCAGACGCTCTCTCACTCTCGGCCGATTTGAGGTGATCAAATGAAGCAAACTTCTTGATCTCATCTAGTAAGGGATGACATATGGCAATGCGGTCACGTCTGCACACTTCAAATGTACGGCTTCTGACCAGACGTGTTTCATATCCGGGGAGGCCAATCTGGGCCGCTTTGTTTCTGAATCATGACGGTCAAACAGCCATTCTTGATCATCAGTCTCTGGCCATTCTACTTCAGGAACAGTGAGTATCAGGCTCAAGTATTGCATATCTGGATGAGGAGCTTTCGTGGGGGTCTTGGCGACGTTCTCCTTTCTTGATGAAGAGTGTTTCCTCGACTCATTTGTATCTGGCGTTTGCACGGTCATTTTCCCTCCATTCTGCCCAAGTGGATGAGAGGGTGGAACTTTTCTGTCAAAACTGCTGCTGGCCATCTGCTTTGCCATTGCAATGCCATTGCTAGTTTGGGACGGTTCCATCTTTCTTTGAATACGGACATTGTGAGGGGAGATAACGCCATTACTAACCACGCGAGTATTAATTTGAACCCGACCATTCTGGCAAGATCCAGTGTTTCTTACATCATCAATTACCGATTGAGGGGATGAAAGCTTCCCATTCACCTTCTCATCTGTTATAACATTGCTCTTCTCCACCACCCCTATGTTAATCGTATTTTGACAAGGACGGACACAATTTCCAGTTTGACCACCTTGAGGCGACACGATGGTAAGCCTGGACATATTATTGGGTCGATCTCCACTGTCTTTGGCTAAAAGAGCATAAAATACATTAGCTAAAAGTAAGACAAACATCCCATAGAACTAAACTCACACACACAAGAATATTACTGAAAAGCAATCAGGAAAGTTATTCATGTACCTATCAATCACTGCAAAAGTACAAAGAAAGAGACAAAAGCATATCCTAAAAAAGGAAAGAACTCACCATGTAAGAAGCCATTTAACTCCTGTTTTGGAAGCTTTCCATGGCAGTCATTGTTCTCCTTCAGAAGATCTGAGGGAATGTTGGATTGGAAGTCTACAGAGTTACCATTACTTGTTTCTTGCTTAATCTCGTTTTTCCTAGACCCTGTTAACTCCCTTTTCTTCTCCTTCTTCCCTGTTTTGTCCCCTGCTTTCGTATTCTTATTTTGAAATGCATTTTTGCTAGGATCCCCTCCGCCTGTACCAATCATGTATCCATGTCCGTTCCTTTCTTTCCCCTCCTCAACCCTTCTTCTGGACTCATCTGTATCTGGCGTTTTTACGGCCATTTCTCCTCCATTCTCCACTAGCGGATGAGAGGGTGGAACTTTTCTGTCAAAACTGCTGTTGGCTATATGCTTTTCCATTGCAACGCTGTTGCTAGTTTGGCGTGGTTCCATTTTTCTTTGAATACGGACAATGTGAACCCTACCATTCTCTGTTTTTGTGTTATCTGCTGCAATTTGGCAAGGTCCAGTATTCTTTACATTATCAATCACCGAATGAGGGAATGAATGCTTGCCATTCACCTTCTCATCTGTAACATCTCTTTTCCCCACCACCCCTATGTTAATACTATTTTTACAAGGATGAACACCACCTCCAACTTGAGAAGACACAATGGTATGCCTAGGCATATCATTGGGTCGAACTCCACTGTTTTT
This sequence comes from Salvia splendens, assembly GCF_004379255.2. NCBI lineage: Eukaryota > Viridiplantae > Streptophyta > Magnoliopsida > Lamiales > Lamiaceae > Salvia > Salvia splendens. The sequence goes on from NC_056038.1 coordinate 1,329,469, forward strand.
GTTCTCACCATGTAAGAAGCCATTTAACTCCTTCAGTTTTGGAAGCTTTCTCTGCCAGTTATTGTTCTCCTTTACAAGATCTGAGGGAATGTTAGAGTGAAAATCTAGAAAAGCACCATTACTTTTTTCTTGTTTAACCTCATCTTTCCTTAATCCTGTTAACTCCATTTTCTTCTCCTTCCCTTTATGACACCCTGCTTTTGTATTCTGATTTTGATCTGCATTCTTGCTAGCATCCCCTCCGCCTGCGCCAACCATGTACCCATATCCGTTCCTTCCTTTCCCCTCCTCAGCCTTAATTTGGTTCTCTCCAAAACTGTTCCTACCATTTCCCAAACTCCTCGAATCAACTTGGAGACTTTGAACATTAGGCATCCCTCTGTGATCTCTAGGATCGTTAACAACCAACCTGCCATTACCATTCGCTTGCACCCCACCCAGAAAGCTGGCCTTTGACTTCTCCAAAATTGTGATTTTCTGAACCATTTGGCTGCCCATTGCTCCGTCATTTTTAACTCTATTTCCCAATTCAACGCAAGTTCTCTCTGGAACAAGGCTCTGATCATTTTGGTTCTCCAATGACCCTACACTTTTTTCTTCATCTTTATTCTTATCCTTCTTGTCTCTGTGTTTCTCCCGCTTTCGTTTCTTATCCTTTTTGTCTTTGTATTTCTCTTCACCTCTCTCCTTTTCCTTTCTTTCCTTTCTCTCTTTCTTCTTTTCCTTTCTTTCCTTTTTTTCTTTCTTCTTCTCCTCCTTATCCTTGTGCTTCTCGTGCTTTTGTTTCTCCTGCGATGATGTCACGCATTAAGTCAAGATAGCATTTAGAGAATAAAACAGCAAGTGGCTTACATGAAACAGCAACTGAAGCCAAAAGGTGCTTCTTATAACTTCAAGAAAAGGAGTCCATGACTTCTTACTAGCTCATTCTATACACTTTTGTGTTTGAAGAGCAGTAGAAAACATAGAATAAGACAAATAGATGAAAATTTTCAATAAGGTGCAACAGATTCTGCACTTTTGGATCGAAGGGACTTTCGTAAAACCATCAACTTTTTAGTTCACTACACTTACCATTTTAGGTGCTTCACCATAAAACATCCCAACAAAAGATATGACCCCTGATTTCCCCAAACTATACAAGCACTCAGCTATCAAATCTATTCAACTCGAGCTTTGATAAATCATGTCGAATGGCTTACTCTAGATTCAATGGTAACAAGAACTCTATGATTGTTTTGTTTTAAGACAAATATCAAGAACCACACATCAGCAATGCAATATCATTCAAAACTTCAAATGCAGAAGAAATTGTTCAGCATATCAGCCAGTCTGTTCACCCACACAAACCTCTGTGATCAAAGCCACATCATCAGATCTTCCCTCCAACTCATATCCAGGCGGGGGGAATGGAAAACACCGAGACATTGCAAGTGATAACCGAAAGAGATTCAGTGACCTCTCCACCGATTAAACGATTGCACTCATTTCCATTAACCGTCACACTTTCACTGTCAAGATTCCAACACTCAGCAACAGAAATTGCTGGACAAGGAAACAAGACAGCACAAACAACCATCATGATCAAGTGAGCTCAACTCCAATAACAATGCCAGTTCATATAAGAAGATCACCTGAATAAAATCCCAAACTTCAACCAACTATACCACACCATAAATGCACCAGACAACCTGCCCATTAAGCAAAACTCTAATCAAGTACCACATCACTATCAATAGCTACAAATCACAAAAACATTGCAGCACTCAAAAAGTAGACACTGTAATTCTTCAATCCCAGCCCTAGAATTCCATCCCAATCAATAATTTTAGCTAATTTTATGTTTAGAAAAGAAAACAGAGCTGCGCAACCATCAAAAGATTCAAAATCCAACTACGCTGACATTAACCTCGAGATTTTGGGGAACGAAAATCACATCAAATCATTCCGTATGTATAAAATCATAATTGAAAACACTGAAAACCCGATTGAAAAATAAAATAGGACAGCTCCGGATTTTTGGTTAAATAAGAAATAGGATCAAATAACCTAGTTTCGAGAGTTGATTTAAGCTTAATTACGAAATCAACGAAGAACAGGAAGAAGAGAAATCTGAGGAAGGAATTCTCTCTCATCCCATACCTATCGTTCTCTGCGAAATTGTTCGCGTGTATAAACAAATAAGCATAATCAATTTGTGGTTTCTGCCACTAAGAGTGTTCAGTTCATGATCCTCAAATCCTGTAAGGATTCTTCAATTGTTAAAGGATTTTTTTCTCCTAGTTTCTGAGAAAGGCGGCTTCTCAGGAAACCCCGAAGGAAGAACAGCAAATATGTAAAATGAGGGTTTTATTTATAGCGGCTGAATGATGAGAGAGAACGATTTAGTCACTCAAGAGATGGGGACTAATTATATGGGGGTTTGATCTAAAGCTTTGAGCGGCGGATTCAGGTGGGATCGGGGTCTGACTAATTATATTTGTCGGCTAATGCGAGTTTGGAAAGTTTATTAAATACTCTTTCCGTCCCGCACTACTCGCACCTTTCCTTTTGGGCACGGAGATTAAAGAATGAGTGATAGACAAAGTCAACAATTACGGCTGTATGTATAAATTGTTACTAAAAATGGAAAAAGTGCAAATAACTTGGGACGCCCAGAAAGGAAATAAGTACAAGTAATGCGGGACGGAGGGAGTATAGTTTTCCGAGTTGTTGTCGATCACTTAAGATAAGGATTAATTATGTGGGTTTCGCTGTAAGTGTAAGCGGCGGGAATCAATGTATACTAACCTTATTTGTCAGCTAATGTGGGTTATAAATTTTAGTAAATATAGTCGTTTGAGTTAGAGTGATGCTAAATGGCCATAATGTGGCCGGCCATAAAGAGTTAATTTAGTCCATTTACATGTATAAAAAAATTAGAATTACCGATATAAACTTATATGTGTGTGAATGGACTTGTGAGTTGATACTTATCTTTGAATTCCATTCCGTAAAACACATTAATATCACAAATTAGTGTATACGTTGAGCAACAATCAATAAATGACAGTAGTAATAAGTTGAGCAAAAACTACGAAAGAACAACACTAACATGTTGAGCAACATATAATGAAGATTATATAAAAGTAAAATCAAGTAGTATTAAACCATAAATTTGAAAAAAAATCATTTTTTTTTTGTTATTTAATTAATTTATGGCTGGCCATAATGTGGCCGCATAGCATTATTCTTTGAGTTATTGTTGCTCACTCTAGATGGGTACTAATTATGTGGGTTTCGTTGTAAAGTGTGAGCGGTGGGGATCGAGCCAACTGATCTTATTTGTCGGCTAATGTGAGTTTGGAATTTTTGTAGTCTTTCGAGTTGTTGTCGACCGCTCTAGATGAGGCTAATTATGTGAGTTTCGCTATAAAGTATGAGCAGCGTGGATTGAGGCCGACTAATCTTATTTGTCGTCTAATACGAGTTTGGAAATTTCATTAAATACAGATTTCGAGTTTACGTCCAAGAGTTGTGTTTTGTCACTTTCCTTATTTTCTATTATCAATTGCCCGGAGCAGATAGCAGATATTTATTTCGATTTGGCTTATATATTCAAAATTTTGAGATTGAAAGTTCAAGACAAAATTAATTTATACTCCATTTGTTCATGATTTAGAGACTCAATCACGGGTTTTAAAAATTATTCGGCTTTATGAAGAAAAAAGATGTGAAAAAATTAATGAATGTGTATCATACTTTTATTTATATGTTAGTTTTATAATGCAATACGAGTGTAATGATTTAGTGGGGTGAGTTGTATACTTACTTAAAAATTTGAAAAAAGCAGCTGAGTCTTTAAATCAGGACATTCCAAAATTATAGAATAAGTTATTGTATTAATTTATGGATGGAAGAAGTATTTTGTTGTGACAATAGAGACTTCTGCATAATGACTACACAAAATATTAAAAATTCGACAATGTTATCGGAAAAAAATAGATTGATGTTACAAGTTTCATTTTTTTTATCCATAATTCGATTGTGCAAATATCGCACAAGAATTCAATTTCTCTTTTACATAATTAGTTGCATGAAGTTTACACAATGCAGTTATGGAAATCAGTACGACATCACGAAATCGATAGTAACAATTAGAAAAATAAATTACTTGTATATGTCAATAATGTCATGCATATTGTTATTGACATGTTCATCTTTAAGAAATCCATGTATTGTCGAAATAAATGTGGATTTCTTATCATTACATAATTATGTAATAACAATTAGAATAATTAGATTACTTATTGATGTGTAATTTTCGAGCTTTTATATTAATGGATTATTAACACACAAGTTTAATAAAATAGCTCTAATATTACAATCTATCTGCAAGAGTACAGAGTCGACTGTAGTACTTCGAGTGTCGAACCACAGGGAGGCGTAGGTTATTTAACAAGATTTGACAATATTAATAAACAAATTGAAAACTAAAGAATGAAAATAGAGAAACTCAAGAGATAGAGAACGTTGCTCCTAATATGCTCCAGATGTGAATTAACTTAACGGACCAATTAACCTATGGATTAACGATTAATCTAATGAAAGTTGTAAAAATCTCGTTCATTCTACTTGCACTGAACATGTTCGTAGATGCTTGAATTTAACCTTGCTGAACACTAAGATCAAATTCGTACTCATCAGATTATCACTCCTACAGACGCATAGTAAGCTCTAATCCAACTTCTAAGTTCTAACGTACATAATTCATTTACAAAATCAATTAAACATTCCTACAGACGCATAGTAAATATCCAACAATTATTGTAACGACATGTAAATTAACTTATCCAAGATTCATATGCTGAACACGATACAAATCTTAAACTCTTTATCTACGTTTCCACCTTTTAACCAAGTTAAAGAGACATTGGCTAAAAGACAAGGTTGAATCATAAATCAGGCCGGAATTATAATTCAACGTAAAAAGCACCGTAGAAAAGATCATAGAATAAAATTAATCCATAGAATCCTAAAGTAATTTACATCTTTGACAAATTAGGAGCAACGTGAGAATTTAGTTACACATCAACAACCAATAAACAAGAAGAACTCATGAAATTGATGTGTAGATGGTAGCAAATCTCCTCCGGGATGATGAAGATTGGATCTCCCTTCCTTCCTCTCTTTCTCCCTTTTCTCTCTTTTTTCCTCTGCCAAAAAACCGTCCAATCCGTCACCTCTTCTCTCTGTATTTATCTAATTCCCCTCTGCCACCTTTCCTCCTTCTTTTCTTTCTTTCATTCTGCCCAAAAAGTCCCATCACCCCCTCTCTCCAAAACCGCCTATGAAACCGCAATATTGGAGTTAGAATTTATTCACCCGGCCGGGTGGAATTATTAGGCATATTCACCCGGCCGGGTGGCCAATTTTGAGGACTTGCTGGAATTTTCGTATTCTGAAAATCATACCCGGCCGGGTAGAATTATTAGGCATAAAATACACTCGGCCGGGTGGCCAATTTTGAGAGCTTTCTGAACCGCTTTTTCACCATCCGAGCTTCATTCCTACACCGTAAAACATACTTTTGCAAGCATCAAACTATATAAATCATGTAAAGTTAGGGGAATAAAAATGTACAATTTGATTCACATCACTTATGCATTTCATGCATATTGTATTTAACATGTTAATCTTTAACAAATCCATGTTGTGTCGAAATAAATGTGCATTTATATTGTCATTATATAATCACAATAATAATGAAAAGCTTGTATCAAATCATTTATCATTCTATATTCATTTCAAATATGTCTGTTTATTTGGATTTATATAATTTATGTAGACTTTTGAAATTTTAATCCGTTAGATGTTCACACACATTTTTTTGTATGTAAATAATTTGCAAGAATTTGAAATCGAGAAGGTTGTTGATGTAATAAATATGTGACCAAAATGCCAGCGAAATTATGACAAATATTCTATTCCTCCAATATTTTTTAAAATCATTGTCCAGGTCTACGTATTAAAGTTCTACCAAGATTGATGAGAATATATGCTGTAATAAAATGCAATTAATTTGGAGTATACTATTAATTTGCAAAAGTATTAATAAATAAATATTTTGTGGATAGCAAAGATTGATGCAAATACTTCCAAACTTTCCATTTCCTTTGCAAGTATTAATCATGAGATCATTCCAATCTACAATTATAAGCTGTTTCAAACAAATTATACTAGTAGTAAATACCCAAAAAATATGTATAAACGATAATTTAAATAGTCAAGACTCAAAAATTTTAATTTTGGTTAAAAAAATTTCAACCTTCAAAGAGGAGATACAGGCTCATACAGATCATAAACATCAAGCGTTACATCTATACTATATCTATCTGTATCTATGCATTCATTCCTTATAATTGTGAAAAGGGAAAGAGTGATTCTTTACAAGTATATATATCTGGTATTGACAGCAAGAATTCCTTGTAAGAATGTATATCTCAGAGGTAATGGCCCTGCTGGAAGCCAGCCGAGGTCGCCATAAACGGCCGGTCCAAAATACTTGACTGGAATGGGGACATTGCGCACCCTGTTGACTGTGAAACTCCAATCGATGGAGTTGAAACAGGACTGAAATCATCAAAGCAGCAAGAGATGAATATAGGAAGTCAGATTATGCTTCGTGATATGGAATAACAGAATGCGACTTCTGAAGTTTTTAACGAAAGATTTTCTTATACTAATTTGAAGGTGTGGTTATACCTGAAAGATAGGGAAAGGGAAGGCTCCGCTGCTGATGTAGTTATTACGTGGTGATTACTGGGAAACAGCGACCAGAACACTGGAAAGAAGCAGCATACGATTAACGTTTAACTGTTGAGGAAGGAGATACACAAAAATACGCTTTCAGCAGAAAATGATATGAAGGTAACCTGATTGTTGTGAATGTTCAACAAAACTGGGGCAGATCATCATATCCTGCAAGAATAAGATCACAAACTTATATAAACGAAGAGTCTTATATTTCCTAGTATTCTTTTATTAGAAAAGGGAAGGAAGTGAAAATGTGAAACTTAAAGAAACATACTTCTTTGGCGCCTTGATTTGTGTGGACCGTCTCTACAAGAAATAAAGTTGCTCATAAGGATAACAGCAGAGTTTTAGAAAGTGAACAAAGAATGACGTCTTCAAAAGGAATTTAGGTGAAAGATGAAACTCTACATCACAGAATCAGGCGAAAGAACAATGAACAAATAAAGGCTATGGACACCGTTACAAGCAATCATGTTCTGCATTCCAATGATATAACTATATAAATTTCCAGGAAAAAGTCGGACAGATCTCTGAATCTGTGGGACATGTATTCTTTTGTTCATACTTTGACATCATATTTTCCATTGTATAGTACTCCTACAAAGGATTGATTCGTTATTTTTGTTCTTTTTTACGTTTTGGATGTGTGTTTTCTACAAACCATTGAGCTATGTTTTACAATATACGGAGTATTAGTTATGGTTTACAATAGATGCTCCTGTTCTGTGTGAGTGAATAGAAATAATGAAAATAAAAGTAACAAGCGTGGCAGGATGAAAACGGCAATAACTTTCATTAACCAAGAAAAATAACTCTTACCCAAGTTTGGAGCGCTGGGTTTTACTGCCAACGACAAGCCAAGAAAGCACTCATCAGTTGAAGTGCCAAAGGTCCACAAGTCCAGTTCAAGATTAGGTTCAGATCCTACACATATTAGTAAGTAGAAAATCTTAGACATGCATACATGTTTGACAATATAAGACTGATTAGTATTACCTAGAGGTCCTAAACTTAGTTTAAGTGCATCCCCAGGTAAACGAGGCACCCGTTCAGAAACCTATAAATTGGCAAAAGTTAAGTGCAAGTGGAGTATCTGTGCAACCTTGTGCACACTAGGATTATAATTACATGGAAGAAGGGATGCTCCAAGCATTGATCTGCCGTTGGCCTCTTTGATGGATCCCACGAACAAAGTTGCTGCAAAGGAGAGAGGTAATGCATCAGGGATGCTTACACCAACCAAAAAAATAGGACAAAGTAAATCGACATCAATCTACCTTAATCAAGTCAATTGCTTCCAGGCTGGCATTTGGAATCATATCGGAAAGATCAGCCGGTCGGATCTAATAAAATTACCATTAAAATCAGTTAAAATATGTGGAGCAGTAAATCTAAGCAAGTAATCATATCAAGTGGAAAACTCTAAGAGACTCACAGCTGAATAAGTGATATCGACTAATCGAGAAATGTTTTTAGACTCTGGAAAGGTATTCCGCTCTGGAGCACCAAATACGCAGCATATCTTGTATAATTGATCAATTTCACTGCTCGTATATACAAGAGTTTTGAAATTAAAACCAATACAATCGTTTGATACAGATATATTCAGAAACTAGATCACCTTTCCCCAGGAAAAATTGGGCACGAAGTGAAAAGTTCAGCCAGGATTGCACCAACCGCCCACATATCTGTGAGGATCAAGCATTTGGAAGTCAAAGCCTAGAAGGGAGAAGAAAAACAAATTTTCCAAAACAAATCCTTAAGTAGGTAGATAATATATCCGTGGCTATAAATGAAAAAATTATCTGAGGTATGGTTGATTATGGCACTTTCATACAAGTCCCATAAAGGACCCGTAAAGATAATTGAACCAGCAGTGCAGCGAAAATTGAATAACAGCTGAATTTAGTAGTTTCATAAAGTTAATGTAACATAATGGCATGATATAGTGACAGGCATGCATACCAATGGCAGGAGTATATGATGCAGATTGCAACAGCACCTCCGGCGCTCGATACCTTTCCAAAAAAGAAAAACATGCATTAAGCATAATAAAGACGAATCTAGTTAAAATGATATGGAAAGTTGTATTGATGTGTTAGCGTATGCCTTACCAGCGCGTAGATACATAATCAGTATAAGGAGGTGATGATGATAATTCTCTTGCCAGACCAAAGTCAGCAATCTTTATGGTGTTATTTGTAACTAGTAAATTCTCTGCAAGTATAGAGTTTTAAGAAAATTAGAATTGCTATAACAGGAAACAGAGAATGACAACCCATTATTTGAAATGCATGAATACCAGGTTTGAGATCTCGATGAAAATATCCATGTTTATGCACATGTGAGAGTGCTTGCAGCACCTGAGACATTAAGCCTCGAATCTCTTCTTCCGAAAGAGATCTTTGTTGATTTTTCATTATTTGGTAAAGGTTACATTCCTAGAAATAAAAGGCAATATTCAAGAGGGTTTCGAATTGTTCTCATGCAAGTAACCAAAAAAAAGAATGCACGACAAACTTTTACCATGTACTCAAATATGAAGAACAACTCATTATTTTGTCTGACAATCTCCAACAACTTGATGATGTTAGGATGATTTAATCTGCGGAGCGACTGCAGCGAAGGGTAATAAAGAACTTTCAGCTATAATACACTAAAAGCACTCCATTGCAACCTTCCAGTCAGGTTCAAGTGATAGCATCAATTTGAGTAGCATACCTTCACTTCTCGTAGATTCAAACATTCCTCCCAGTTATAGAACTTTCTCTTCATTCTTTTGACTGCAACCTGGAACAGATACCAGATGTTCAAATAAGGTACTACTTGTATAAAAATTGTTTGGACTAGAGACAATAAACGAAGGAGATAGAGCCTCACAATCTCAAACGTTTCATTATTCACGGCTTTATATACATTTCCACCAGTTCCATCACCAATTTCTTCCAATATTTTGTATCTGTAAGGACAATGGACAGAAAACAGAAAAATAAAGGGGCGCCAGAAGAAAGTCAGAGTACCCATATTCAAAGGAGCAGCAGACAAGAACTCACCTTTCCATTATTCTGTTTTACAAAATTCTGAAAGCAGAGCTCAATGGATTTTTAACCACTTCAAAAACGTATCTACACTGTTCAAACAGTGTTGTTCAACTGATTGTATGCACACTTCTGTGCTTATCTCCATCAAAAAATACAATATGTAGTAAAGAGCTGGTTTTTCAATATAAGAATGATTAAATATCAACCAAAATGATATCAGCATGCTTGTTTGCAGCCTCCACTAGCTGCAAGCAATGGTTATCATCTAAAGCACAGCAACTGTGCCATAGCACGCCCTTGCCAGCAATCGATGCTCAAATTTATCCACAATCAACACGAAGAAAGTATCCTCGAACCCAAATCTTGTTCAACTGCCAAAAAAGCAAGAAAGAGCGGCAATCAGAAAATCGTAGAACCTTATAACAAAAGCTAACAGATGATTCAGTAATCTAAATTGAAAACAGAAATACCATAGCATTTTGAAGACAGTAATAAACACATGTTAATACAGACATTAGGCAAACACTATCCCTAAACTTGAGACTTCAGATCCTCATGCCATAAGAGTATAATTAACAAAATTTAGAATCACGTAGGTACATTTAAAATTATAACTATAATAATTAATGAATCACCTTAAACGAAATTACAAAAGTAGCTTATCATACTATCTCAAAAAATACGGTATAAAAAAAGTACAATCCAAAATTCCAACAACTTGGTTCCGCCGTAGAGTAAGGACTAAACAGCAAAATTACAATCGCGTTCAGCAAAAATGCAACAACACTCAGCTCGATCAACCAATTAATAAGGAATTAAATACGCGTGTATAGAAAAAAGAGTAACGGAATTACTATCAACAATCATTCAAGGAATTCATATTGCAGCAGTATACAAACAATCAAAACCACAATCACACAATTTGGAACAACACCGCCGCCAAATTCCTCAACCACCGTGGCAATAAAAACCAAAAGCGTAGCGGAGAAGTGAGCTCACCTCATTAGAAACAATTACACGCCAATGACCAAGGAAGATCTAGAGAGAGAGAAATATATGTATATTGGTTTTTCAGAGAGAATTTGGATACTTGGATCAGGAATGCAGAAACAAGACGGAAATCGTTGAAAACAAGAGAGTGCAGAGAGAGAGAGAGAGAGAGTTGGAGATACGTATACAGAAATTCCGCAGAAGTAGCGTTGGGAAGAAACGAAAAGCATAAAATATGAAATAAATAAATATACTTATAATATTATTATAACATTATTTATCAATATTATTATAATATTGAGATTATAGTTATTTTTTGTTTAATTTTTATTGATTATAATAAATTAAGCAATTTATCTTTGGGGAGAATTAATTGTTTTTAAATAAAATATAAGTAGTGGTGGGGGAAATGGATTATTGGTCCCCTGCTTTAAGTAAATGACGACAATGCCCTTCTGTTTGTCCATATTAACTGATTAGCCACAATCGGCCTTCCTCTGGGCTGGAAACAGTGGGCTGAAAAGTCCAATAAGTTGAATAAATATTTATGCTAATAATGTGCAACAAAACAATGTGATTCATTAAAATAAATACTTTGCCAAACCAAACATGGTATTAGTAATACTCTAGTCCAATCTTCTTCATTTTTCTACTTTCACACTTCCATATTCTCTAAATAGAGATAAAGAGGAATAAACTCACAGCTATTTGGCTCACGTGTGGGCCGGAATGACACATCGGACTTCCATCACGTGGGTAGAGATATAACATCGACATGTGGGACAAGAATTATGAATTTTAACAAGCCCCCTCACGTGTGGGCCGGAATGACACATCGGACTTCCATCACGTGGGTAGACAAGACCAGACTATAACATCGACATGTGGGACAAGAATTATGAATTTTAACAAGCCCCCTCACGTGTGGGCCGGAATGACACATCGGACTTCCATCACGTGGGTAGACAAGACCGGACTTCCATCACGTGGGTAGAGATATAATCCATCATCGACTTGGATCCGCTCTGATACCATGGATAACCCTCCCCCTTATAAGGCTTTTTAAGGGGGAGGGTTATCCACACTTATATATGTGAGCTATGATCGTTACCAAGTCGATGTGGGACAAGAATGATGAATTTTAACATGGGAGAAGAAATAAATGCATCAATATGTATTTTGAAGGACGTGGTTGTTTTGTTCCACCGCCATATTCTCTACATGTATAAAACTGGTAGCATGTAGCCACAACATCCCATATATCGCCAGAAAGAATACGGATGAACTAATTTTTATAGTTTTTACATTCTTCTGGAGAGGTCAGTTTCTTCCACTTGATTTAGTTTTTCTTTTTGGATTGTGATTCTCAATATCTGAAATTCATGATTAATGTAGCCAATTTAAGCGATTGTGAATGTCGATTGAGGCATGGATTAGATTGGGGAATGTTACATCGCCTCTATCGCTCACGAAACTATCGGGTTTTGATCTCACTCCCAACGCCCTGATCTGCATCACAATTAACAACCTGGTGTGAAAATCGTGGAATCAAGCTACTTGGAAGGGAATTTGGAGGAAGGGGGTGAAGGAGTAGATTTTAACTTAGTTGAAGAACTACTGGATCAATAGTATCGTCATCATCCCCGGCAGCCGCGAAGAAGCTGTGTATATTGACAAAACAGCATCCTTCTGTCCAGATGCCTGAAACTGCAGTGCCATGGCTAATGACTGCCCTCTATCGAGCCGAACAACCAGGCTTACGGAACGACATCATCTCTGTGGTCTCGCGCACTGCAGAGTCGCCTAGCGTGATCAACTTGCTTGTCAATCATGTGAGGCTGTGGAAGGGAGATGTGCAGGCTAGGGCTAATGCAGCTGCAGCCCTTAATGCATTGTCTCTCGTTGACTCAAATAAGGCGCTGATAGGGGGATACGGTGGATTGGTGGCCCTCATCTCTCTGTTGGAGAAAGGGGAGGAGTTGGAAATGAAAGAAGCCGCCTCTGCAGTTCATAGTCTCTGCACCCTCCCTTTGAATAAGGAGAGAGCCATCGGATATGGTGGAGTTCGAGTGGTCATGGAGAAAATAGAGGAAGGAGTGCTTGTTAGTGAGATGGTGGAGATACTTGCCTTGTTTGCTACGGATGACGGGGCAGTTACACGGATGAACAACCTCGGTGCAGTCAACTGCCTGTTCAAGATCATTAAGGAGAAACCTAATCCGCGGTGTAAGGACTATTGTGTGGCTATCTTGAGCGCAATCAGCTACAGTGATCGGGTCTCGTGGAAGGAGGTCAAAAGACAGGAAAGAGAGCGCCAAAGCTCGTGCCAGAAGGCACTCCTATGGCCGGCTGCATTCTTGCGAAGCTGAAAAGGTCTGGCCTCGGCTTCTTCTAGGTGTTATCAATTCATTACAGGGGCATGTTTTTTTCAGCTTGAGAACAAGTTTACTGGTGCACATATTGTTTTGTTCCTGGATAAATAATGTACTGATTGAGAATTGAAATTGAGCATGTTGTCAAATTTTTGTTTAAAATGTTTAGTCTTCAATATGTCAACAAGTTTTGTGCTAGTTGTAAAGCAAGAACGATCATATATAAATATATATATATATACAGGTTCAGCCATCAGAGGCAGAACATAATATATACAACTCCATATCTGAAAGCAACAAAAACACCATCATCTACAGAAACTAGGCCTAAAAATGAGCACGGAAGGCGCTGCAGTGATCGCATAGCAGTCAGTTATCCTCGAGCATATATACATCGCTCACAAAGTTCTCCGCACTCCAGAGGAAGGAGCCAAAGGCAACAGCTTCGAGCAGAAATCTCTTCAGGCTCGCGAATGAGGTAGTAAGCGCATCGTCTGTTTCAAGCAGGCCTGTCTCCTCATCACCGAATAGAGCAGAGGTGTGTCTCTCAAGAAGATCCACCGCCTCCTTGGACTTGGGCTTTGCACACATCTGAACTGATTTGTGGTCGAATCCCATCATATAGAGTCGCAGGCTCTTCGGATTATTCCCCAGAGAATATGAAACTGGACTTGCTGGGGTGGATATAGAGCTACTGACACGGCCATGGGCGATGTAGCTGGATCCTGCAGTAAACATCTCTGAAACTGGATGCTTGCCTCGACCAGCAAGGCCGTAGTGGGAGCTGCTGAGATCTAGACCTCGTTCGAGTTGGTACCTCAAGGAAGCACTCTTCAAGAAGTAGCCATACAAGATGGAAGCAGCATACATTTCACAGAGGCGAAACCTTTGTACCTTTGTCGTGGCCCAGCTGTCTGTGACGTTGGAGTTCGCCTTGCATCCAACAAGGGCACTTAGATGTTCCCTCACCATCTGCAGAACCTCAGCATTATGGATAGACTCGAGTTCCCAGTCCTTCGAAGGCCATATCTCCAGCCTACCATTATAGGCGCACTTGGAGAGCCGTGGCACTAAACTGACTCCTATTTCAGAGAATTTGTAGAATATGAGCATATACATTACATCCTCAACTGCATCTTGGCATTCGTATTGTCTGAACTCCGCGATTCTCCTGAAATACATCATCAAGGCTCAGCCAAAAAGTAGGAAATTGCATAAATGCCGCATAAATTAATCAGCATTACCACATTTCCTCAGGTTTGGCATACAGTTAATTATTTCAAGAACTCATCATTTAAGCAATCCTATATATCTCTGCTGGCAGTATGCACGCCTTGAACGTGCAAAATCATCGGCGTAATCCACGTTGATGTACCTTGATGAGGCAACACCATGTCCGGTAGCAGTACTAGTACACCCTCCTCCAGCCAATTTCTCGAGGAACTCGATGCACTAGTACACCCTCGGCCGGCTCATGCCACTCATTCTCAAGGAGTTTGCATTTATCCTAGAACGTGCCATCCAGTTCGTAAAATATAAACACAAGCATATTTCTAGAGTCTCGACATTGATGCAAAAGAATTGAAAACAGTGAGCGATAACTCATACATTACACACTGAAATGGAATCCAATACATTCGCTTTATAAACATCACTCAGGCTTAAACCTTCTTTGCATCAAAAGCTCGAATCCAAATTGTATTAATTTTCTTTTTCCCCTCTTCATGCAGAAGCTGATACTGTGACAATGTGCAGACTAGAAACTATTTGTCACAATGAGAGCCTGTGAGCAAAAGTTCATGAGCACTACTACAACCAAACTTTACCTAAAGTTTATCGTGTCGATGTTATATTAGTCATCAACCTGAAACCACAGGTTAAGATACACCTTTATCAATCCAACCATATAATTCTTGCTTAACAAGAAGGTTGTAGCTCAAGCAAGTTCTACACTAAAGAATCAGTTTCTATAGTATTTTCCATAAGCTCAAGCACATCACAGAGCCAATCTCAATTAGCAAAGTTTACCTAGTTCAATCACAATTATTTACAACACTTATTCCTACTTTAGTTCCATTGCAAATCAGAAACTCATAAAAGGAAAATCAGAGAACCAATACAGATGAATCATCAATCAATCACAACATTTTAATGCTAAAACTTACAATCCAATTCAATCACATCGCTACAAGATCGATAATAACGTAGGAATCAAAACCTCTAAAAAAACCATCAACCAATGTGAAACTTAAATCATATCTCAACAAATAAGTAAAAGGCAAAAAAAAAGGTGAAAGACGACCAACCTATGGAGGCAAGCTTCATCAGAACCGAGGCTGAGCTGCAGCCGCGCCGCCGCCTCATCTCTCTCAACCGCCAGCCGCTCGAGCTCTCCCCTCGCTGCCGCGTGAAATCCGGCGCGATCGTCCAGGCAGACGCCGCTCAGAAGCCTCCCCGCCGGCGTCCGCGGCTCAAGCGGCGCGTGCAATCCGCCGAAGTCGCACTTGCTCCTGCTGCTGCTCGCGCTAGCCACCACGATCAGCCGCGGCCCTAGCGAGATCGGAGGGCGGGCGGCAGCGGCGGGCGGAGTCGGGAATCGGGGATTGGTGTAGGAGAAGAAGCAGCAGTCCATTCAACAAATCAGTTTTCGATTGCTGCAGACTGAATGATTGATTGATCGGTTGCTTTGCTTCTATCTGAATTTGAAGGATGTTTGTTGTGATGGAGAATCCGAATTCAGATCAATGAGAGACTGAGAGTATACTGTTGTTTTTTAACTCGATTTTTGTGAATATAACGAAAACGAAAATTGGTATAGAATATTCGCTTTTCGAGTAGAGACCAAAGTGGATAAGGCAACGAGTGACTATTGAGAAATCGGATTATCATGAAAGAGAGATATTAATATTTTATTTGTTGCAACCTTTTTTTGTTTTCTACTACTTTCTAGTATCATAAATATCTAAAATTCGTATGACTGCTAATGTATGTTGTGATATTGTTATTATTTCTATTTGTAAAGAATACAGATAAATATACATAATCTTTTAAACTGTAAATTGAAATGCTCATAATATTATATACTCAAAAGATATCTCTAGAAAAAGATAAATATGAAATATTTATGCATATCATTTTAATATGTTTGATTTGTATCTAGGTATTGATAGAAAAGATAATCTTTATATCTTTATCTAAATATCCATGCATTAGATTTGAAAGTTTTAAATTTTTTATAAATTATTGCAAAGGAATAGATATAAAATATCTAAAAGGTCAGTTGGAGTATAAGTCTATGACGTTTCCTATCGTAAGAGCATCTCCAACAAGGAAATATACACTTTCAAAAAGTAACACATTTCAAAGAAAAAAGGTATTTAAAAAGGTAAATGATTTTTAAAAATAAAATAATACTACAAAATGCATTAAAAATATAAAGTGTAATACCTTCTCAAATATATTCTCCCTTATAGAATGATTTTTCATGCATAAAAGGTAAATATGGTAGTTATAAGATTTTACCTCTCCATTCATGGAGAGGTAAAGATACATCTTCCAAATGAGAAAATATATAATACATTCTCAAATACCTCTCTTATTTGAGAATGATTTTTCATGCAAAAAAGATAAATATGATAGTTATCTAACTTTACCTCTCCCATTGGAGATGCTATAAGACAAAACCTATTTCGATAAAATTGCTACCAATTCTTTCCTCTCCCATTGGAGATGCTATAAGACAAAACCTATTTCGATAAAATTGCTACCAATTCATTCCTATTTCGATAAAAATTGCTACCAATTCATTCCTATTTCGATAAAAATTGCTACCAATTCTTTTTATAATTACAACTAAATTATTTTGGCATTGTAGTTATGTAAACTTAAGATAATGTGTCAACTTCACAGGGACGGCTAATTGACTATTGTAAAGGCGTGGAAAGAAACTAATAGCCGAATCCAATAATCCAAACCACTAATCACAAGTAGACACGTAGCACAGCAACGAGATCATTATTTAAATTGCAAATATAGTAGTAATAATATTTGTGTCGATAATACTTTTGGTTGGATTCCTCAAACGAAGAGGGGGAGAAATAATATATATCCACTATGCATTCATAAATGTATGGAATCATTAGCCAAAGCACTTATAAAAATTCATAAAAAAATTATGTGGCGCTCTCCGTTTGTCTTATATTTTTATCTACTTTTGTAATGCACATTTATTTTTTGATAAGATACTACTATCACTTATGCTTTTATTTGATCTATGCAGTCAACACTACTAGGCAAGTGGGCCCCAATACTATTCAACTGTTTTATTAATTAATCAGGTAACTAACTTAGGCAAAATAAATATAATACTTAGTACAAAATTAATTTCCTAAAAACATAGGAGTAGTAGTATAAATATTGTATTGATACACGACAAAAAATTGGGCCACATAAAACTAAACCTCACAAAGCCCAAAACAGGGCTTATTAACAAAGGATGGACAAATACATTAAATTAGATCCCTAAAACTGATTTTTCCAACAAATAATAATATGATAATAATATTGCTCCTTCCATTTGCTCAAAGATTAAAACTTGGCAGCTGGCAAGATCCATAACCTGCAAAAAAGAAAAGAACAACGACAAAAAAGAACATAAAAATTTAGTAAAATCCAATTTAAACTGAGCTGGATCTAAGTTTCTTCTTATTGGACTATACACATATTATAGCATAATTTTCTACTTCTACTTAAGCTACACTTATTTTCATAGTACTACAACATAAGATTCACCACAAGTATCAATAAATTCAACTTCACATAGTACTAAAAAAACATGAAATCTTTGTCAAATTAACATTTGTAAAAAGAGAATAATACTTACTTGGATCTCTCGAGGTCAAAGTGGCCAATCCATTGAACGAACAAGTCGCCCCAGCTGCCCGAAACTGCGTCCAATACGAGCTAAAAGCATAGCTCGCATGCCTAATCAACGAGTTCGGTTTAAAACACTTCCCACCGGCCCGGATCGCGTCGCACGTCCGGTTCCCCTGGCTACACGCATACGACAGCGCTCCTGCCAGCGCCGTCGCGTTCCTCCCGTCCCCCACCACGCACCACAGCCTCCCGTTGCTCGACGGCTTCGGCAGCGGCGGGTAGTGCTCGGTCTTCCCAGAGAAGTCGATCGGGTAGATGTACGACCCGTTCGGGTACAGCTGCCCGAAGTGCCGCTCCGTGCCGAGACCGGGCTTGCTGTTCTCGTTGAACAGCGCGAAGATCATCGTCGGGATGACGGCGCCCGGCCGGGCCGGGGTCCCGGGCGGCGGCTTGGCCGAGAACTTCCGGACCACGTTGCGGTTGTAAGTCGCGGCGTTGTAGACGTTTGCGCCGAGCTGGTCCGGGTCGCCGCCGTTCGGCCAGCCGGTTTCGGCTAGGAATAACCGGATGTTCGGGTAACCGGACCGGTTCATCGCGAAGTGGACCGCGTCGATCATTTGGTCGAGTAGGTTGGTGTATTTGAGACCCGAACCCGGATCCGAAACCGTGATGTTGGTGGGCTGGAGCAGGGCGTAGTCCAAGTTGATGTTGATTGGATCCGAGATCCAAGCGAAGTAAGTGTAGACGTCGAGGAAGAAGAAGGATTTGGTCCGGTCTAAGAAGCGGAGCATCGGTTTAATGACCCGGTCCGCGACGTCGGACCGGAACCGGCCGGCCGAGGGCGGGTAGGAGGCTTCTAAGCAGTCCATGGCTAACGGAGTTCCGATTTTGACCTTTTTGAGCCCTAATTTTTTGACGGAGTGGCGGATTCGGCGCATGGCGGGGACGAGCTTGAACCAGGTGGAATTCGGCTGGTTGCTGAGGATCTCGTTGCCGACGAGGAGGTAGCGGATCTTCGATTTGGGGTAGAACGGTGCGACGTTTGATTTGACCCAATCGTCGGCGAAGGACTGGTTGGAGGCGGCGGCGGGGATGAGGCCGTTGGGGAGCATGATTGAGATTTGGAGATCGGTGTTTTGGATCGCTTTGAGCGTCGCGGCGTTGGTGCCGTAGATTTTGATGCGTTTGGCGTTGAGGTTTTGGATTAGCTCAACGGATTTCTCGCGGCTGGGGAGATTGTTGCCGAGGTCGCCGTAACAGACGCCGACTCTCGGCTCCATCGCTCCATCTAGAGATAGAGTAGTCAAAACAGTAAATGCGAATGAGAAATTGGAGAAACAAATCCACGCGAAAAATCATATACAAACTCAAACACATTTATCATAATCGATTCATCTCCAAAATCGACACAAAGTTATCATCTAAGGCAGTAATTGCAAATGAGAAAACAGAGAAAAAAATATAATCTGAAAATCAAATTCAAGCTCACACAATATCATCTCTAAAATCGAAACACGAGATTATCATCAGAAACAGTAAATGCAGATGAGAAAATACTCAAAATCGACGCTAAAATAGCTGAGAGAGAGAGAGAGAGAGATTAGCATTAGTCAAAAACAGTAAATGCAAATGAGAAAATAGAGCAAAAATCCACAAACTCAAACACATAGGCAGGCACAAAAAAAAAACAAAATCATCGCAGGCGAGAAAACAATTCGTAATCAATTTCAGTAAAATCATTTCCAAAATCGCAACGGCGTCGAGGCGAGCCAATGCAGATAGATAGATCATAGATCGATAGCTAGACAAAAACAAAAAAAGACGAAATGCAAATGCGGTTACATGAGAGAGAAGCTGTGAGAGTGAGAAGAAGCAGAGGCGTATAGGAGAAGAACGCCATGGTTCTGTATTCGGTGTATTCCACTCTGCTAAATCTCCCGCAGTAGAGTATTGGCGTATGACGCTTCTGTTAATAGTGCAAGCTAATGAGCATAGATATACGCGTCAATTGTGGAGAGAGAGAGAAAGGGAAGAAAGAGAGAAACGTGTGTGTAACGTTGAGCTGACGAAGACAATGGTGTTGTCATGGAGCCATGGGTATTATTGGAAGAAAACAATTGTGTGTGAGAGAGAGATTTAATTGAAGGTTGTACCTGGCGCAGTGGGGATTGGACGTGTGACTGAGGGTTTTGTTGCGAATTCGAAGACTTTTTATGGGAAGACTAAAATAAATTGGCGTGTCAGTGCAAGTGGGGCCCCCACTTTGGTCTACACCCTATAATCTATATTTGGTTTAGTTTAGTCTATAGTTTTGATACGCTCCACAACAAATGACCAATCAATATAGACAAATGAACAAACCTTTTTCGCATTCAATTTGTTAAACTTAATTTGTTTGATCAAATTTGGGTTAGATTATTAAAAATTAATTTTGTTATAAGAACACCATGACTCATAAACTAAGTGTAATTATAAATGGTATTACCATGAGATTAAATATGAGATTTTATAGCATTCATAACATCTAATTTAATTACTCCCTCCTATCTCTTATAATTATCCATTTTTATTCCAGCATAAGTTTTAAGAAATGTGAATAAATGTAGGTTAAAAAAGTTAGCATAATATGAGTCACACTTTTATACCTTTATGAAGTAATAAAATGTCAGGTCATTCGCAACGCTGTCTCTTATCCATCTCTTAACCGCCTAATCTCTTAACTATTCATGGGTCCCACTGTACTTTTTACTTCATCTCTTAACTAAGAGACAACATCTCCAACCATCAATCTCTTATCCGTCTCTTAATCATCTCATCCTTAACTATTCATTCAATTTCATTTTTTATTTTTATTTCCAACAAATTCAATTAATAAAAACACACTTCATTAAATACAATAAAATTACAACTTAAAATTCTAAAAAAATTAAAAACCTCATTAATAAAATTCTAAAAAAATTAAAAATACATAATTTAAATTTTAAAAAAAACATATTTCTTATGGTGGATTAATTTGTGGAAATGATTTGATATTTATAGAAGTGATTGGAGGCTTTAAAAAATAAAAAATAATAAAAAATTTGCAAAAAATGCCTATAAACGGGTAGTATATTTTTTTAGATTTATTTTAATTTTTGAATTTTTCCTAAATTTAAAAAAAAACAAAAAAAAACATTTTTCGGATAAAAACGACGCCCACTCGCTGGCCGGCGAGTGGGCGTCACGGACGAACCGGAGCTCGCCACGTCGCCAACGCGCGTGGCGAGACGTCTCGCGAGCTGTCCCTCCGAGACGGGCGTCTCTCCGAGACGGGATGGAGACGGAAGGCTGCAACGCCGTCTCTTATCCGTCTCGTCTCTCCGGGCCGAGATAAGAGACGGCTAAGGGATGCGTTGTGGATGACCTCAGTGCAATGAGTTAGTGGAATGTGAAGTCCACTTACCATTTAGGGCATCCGCACTGGTGCGGATGTCCCGGCGGACATCCCAAAAACACCTCATGTCATGTCATACGGACATCCCACTACACAGTGGCGGACATCTCGACGGACTTCCCATATTAAAAAAATTCACCAATTTAACAATTTACGGAAGTAGAATTTCGACACAAATATGGAGAAAATGAGAACACTTTATTTTAAAAAAACATACTTAATTAAAAAAAATCCATAAAAAAATTACATAAATATAAAAAGGCGACCCCTGCATCATACCGAGCATCTGGAGCATCATCCCTGGCATTCCAGGCATCACACCCGGCATTTGGGGCATTCTGGAACTCCCCCGGGCATCTGGGACATTTGGCTCATTATCACATACCACTGCAGGTACATGTTGTAGTACCTGGGCATCATCCCCGCCAGCATTTGAGGTTGGGGCATCATCCCCGCCAGCATTTGAGGTTGGGGCATCGCGGCAGACGTCGGCGCCGTTCCGCCGACGATAAAAAAGGCGACGGTGAGTCACTCGAAGCGGGGGAATCGCTATCGTGGTGCTCCATTGTTCTTCGAAAGAAAAGTGTGTTAGAGAGAGAGAAACTTGTTAAAACAAGTGGTGCGATTGAAATGAAGAGCAACGAGACGTTTTTATAGAATTTTTTTAAAAAAATTAATGCAAAAATCGGGAATTCCGCGCCGACGTCCATGGGAGTCAACGCAATGGCGGACGTCAGCAAAAAGGCACGGACATGCGGTGTCCGTATCGGACGTCCGTATGCGTTGAACAGTTGCACAATGGCGGACGTCCGGCGCGGACGTCGCGCACGCCCGTCTGACATCTGCGTTGAAGTCCGCCATTGCGGATGCTCTTATGGTAAAAGAGAAAATGAACAATTAATAGAAAACGGACGAAAATAGCAAAAGTGAATAATTAATGAGGGACAAAGTAGGTAATATATCAAACTAACCTCACATGAAGTCATAAGGGCATCAGTAACCCCGTCCCCATTTCCGGCCCCAAGTCCCCTCCACGTCATCATTCCTCTACAGTTGCGGCCCAGGCTCCAACTGCTGTAACCCTGCAGGCCGCAACTCGGGCCGCAACTAATAAATGACACTATTCACAACTCCAACCTATTTAACTCGAAAACGCAATTCGTTGAACAATTGAAACCGGGAAAATGCATTGTTCATTCGAAATTAACATTACATTACTAGACGAAGCAAATTTAAAATACAAGAAACCCGGGCCACGACTACTACTTCTTCATTTGGGCGCGAAGGTAGGCGATCATCTCACGGTGCAACTCGAGCTCCTCGTCCGACATCTTTGATGTATCCCTCGCTGTCAACTCCGTCAGCTGGCTCATCCGCCATGTAATATTCATCTCCGACAAAGTGTCGGACATCTTATCCAGAGACGGATTGGTCGGCGGTGGCACCATAGCGGAGTTGCTCGCAGCTGCCTTCCCCTTTGCTTTCCTCTTGGCCGCCTTTGTTCCTGTCGGGCGGCTCTGAATGCTAGGAGAGGAGTAGAAGACATCGTCGTCCGTCACGTTGAGGTCGATCGCCGGACCTCCTTCGCTCGAAGAGTAGTTTCCGGAGGCGGAAACTTTGGTTCTCTTCGCCGCCCCAGTTGCCGCTGGCTCAGCACCGCTGGTGTACTTCGGGCTCTTCTCGACGAGCTTCCAAACTTCGAAGTACTTGAAGGTCTTCTTCCCGTCAGTGAAGAACGCTTCCTTTGCCTTCTCGACAAGGTCCGCCTCGCTGTGCCCGCTCGGCCACATACGGACTACGTTGGCCCACTTTCCGTTCCACTTGCTCATATCCGCCTGGACCCGGCCCCAATGCTTGCGCAGCTTCACGTAGCTACGCTCGCTCGACCCTTCCGGACGGCCAGCGTTATATTTCTGCGCAATCCGCTCCCAAAAAGCCTTGCCGGTCTGCTGGTTGCCGATGATAGGATCCTCGGAGACGTCGATGTAGTTCCTCGCAAGCCACATTGTCTCGGGCGGAGTGTACTTCTTCGGCCCATCCTCCTCCCCGACCTTCTCCTTTCCCCGCTCTTGAGCGGGCTCCATCTCACTGACCTCGAACTCGTCGGTGTTGACCGGCGATGTAATGTCGCCGTTGCTACCGACTCCCGGACTAGGCTGTGTCTGCGATGGTTGCGATGACGGTATGTACCAATTGTTCGAGTTAACGAACTCCTCCATCTCACGTTGATCGCTGTTGAACCAATCCATTGACGCCGAAAATACAAAGGGTATAATAGAGTATTGAAATGGAACGCGGGATTGAAATGGATGGAACGCAAGCTCGTATTTATAGACATCGAATTTAAAAAAAAAACAAAATTGGATTTGCGTCCCGGCCCGAAGACCGTGTAACGCTGGGCCGGGACGCGGGACTTGCGGCCCGTCACCGTGCAACCCCGTCCCGGGCCGGGACGCGGGACGCTCCCCAGGCCGGTCACGCGTCACCGGGACGGTCCTGAGCCGTGCCGCACTTCCGTGTAATGCATGGGACGGGCCGGGACTCGCAATTTGCGGCCCGGCCCCAAGCGTTACGCATGCTCTAACATTTCATATTAGTGATCTGATACCGCATTTTTTTAACTTCTCCCTGATAACATTTTTTAATATTAAAATCTGAGATAGTGGTATATAAAATACTCACTCCATCCCAATAAGTGTGAAATACTTTGATTTAAGCACATGTTATGGTAGCTTATAAATATGTGCATTGTAAATGTAATTGACTTGTATCTATCAATCTATGGCCTGAGTTGACAAAACAAATAACGAATCCAACTTTTCCTTTTCAATTAGTTCATCTTAGAGTAGTTAAAGTGGATCTGATTGTCTAACTTTAGGTATACGAATTTTTGTAATTGGATCATAAGAAGATGATATTAATCTAATTCACTTACAATAATATGGAGATTAAATTATTATATAGGGTCATATAATTATTGAGATAAGCAATAGCAGCAGCCAGCAGACTTATGCCACATATCACATTCTTAATAACAAATCTCTTCATCCAACGATATTGAGAAGGATTTGAATTCCATGTTGTGCAAGCCGTTAGTGTATAGTAAATTAAATCGAGTTCAAATAAAATTTGCAATATTAGATAATAACCAATAAATATATATTTTTTCAGTATTGAATTCAAACTTGAAGTAAAAAGTACTAGCGTCCAAAGAAAATTTACTAGATAACCATTTCCACCTATAAATGCACTTATTCCGCTTCATAATAATTATCTTGCAGAAATTGGCCAAATTTGGAAGTGACTTTCATTTTCTTTAAAAGTACTGTAGTTAGTATTCAAATATAAAATTTCTTACTAGGTAGTAGTAACCATTTCTATATATAAATGCATTTATTCTTCTTCATAATAATTATCTTGCAGAAATTGGCCAGAATTGGGATTGACTTACATTTACTTTGAAAAATACATATGCTTATCATCAAATGGAAAAAAGAAAGAAGAAAATGATGAAACAAATCAGCAAGAATATTTTTAACAGGCAGTGGGGTGCGTCGGTGGGGCCTTTTATGAAATAACTTGCTTTTGTCGGGGTTAAAAAGTGAAACTTACAATTAGCCGTTGGATTAAATGCACTGAATCACTTTGGTGTATGTCTCCAATTGAGAAACAAATTATTTATGTTTTCATTAAATGGTGAGAGTTGAATTATTTGGTAGAATTGTAAGGCCATTTGCAATAGGGAAGCAAAAACGCAGGGCCGTCCCGACAAAATCAGAGGCCCTGTGCAAATATCTAAAATGAGGCCTACCAATGTAGAAAAAAAGACAATGCATTTTAAAGCATATGATAATTAAAGAAAAAAAGACAATGCATTTTAAAGAAATATACTATAGAAAAAAAGACAAATTGATGCGTTTGCGCTGCTCCCAATCGCAATGGCCGACGATGGCAGGCGCTGCAGAAGCGATCAACGATGGCTCTGGTGAGCTGGTCCCTGTTGCGGCGTTTGTCGATGAGGAACACCGAACACGAACAGGCGGCTCCCAGGTCTACGATCGGGAAAAGAAACCGATCAGAATTGGAGTCACGGTGCTAGAAAAAGGCTTGGGCGTTGCTATACAAGAGAAATAGCTTTGTTGGGCTGAAAAAATAGGAATACATGTATATGAGCTGAAATATTTCAGAGGCCCCTGAAAATTGGGGGCCCTGTGCGGTCGCACAGGCCGCACGGGCCAAGGGACAGGCATGCAAAAACGGCATTGCAATAGGGAATCAAACGCGCCGCAACACCCGCGGCCGCCATTTTAGC
The DNA here is from genome assembly GCF_004379255.2 of Salvia splendens. Taxonomy (NCBI): domain Eukaryota; kingdom Viridiplantae; phylum Streptophyta; class Magnoliopsida; order Lamiales; family Lamiaceae; genus Salvia; species Salvia splendens. The sequence goes on from NC_056038.1 coordinate 1,355,287, forward strand.
CGCAACTAGGCTAGAAATCGAGTTGTGTGGCGGTCGTTCGATGCTAATGCATGTTGTGTATGGCAATAATTGACGAAGAGGATCAAATGCGTCATGTTTTCATTGATTATTGGTGTTTTAAATCTATGCTATTTTATTTTAATTACAATTTTATTAGATTTCAAATTCTAAATTTCAAAATGATATGCTATTGGTAAATTAAAACGTGGTTGAAAATAAGATTGATTGCAAATGATATGGATGCTAGACAAAAATGAGATTTGGATTGAAAATAAGACTTATGGATGCTTAGGTGAATCAAATTATTAACCTTAGATTTCGATTAAAAAATTTAATAAATGAACTCAAACTTAGAAAAGGGTAAAATGCTAAGACATGAAAGTTTTTCCCTTTATTCCATTCATGCTAAAAAGGATTTTTCTTTAACTATTTTTTCTCTTTTACAATGATTCCATCCTTTTTCAGACCCTTTATTTTCATGAAGTCCTAACTTTTGCAGCACTTTTCATATGCTATTTTCCACTTTTCACTCATTTTATAAACCATTTAAGTTTGGGCAAAAATTAATGCATCAAATAACTAACAACTTTTAATATATTAAAATGGAACGACAGTGAACTCTTTGTATTATTTATGCAAACTTCAATTTTTTTTGGTTGTATTCATGTAAAACAACATGGTGGTATTTTGTATAAATAGAGTAATTACCTGCTATTTGTTTTAATATGTTAGGTGGCATCCTGGAGTTTTAAAATTTATTGAGTCCTAACAATTACATCCTCAACAACTAAAAGAAAAGAAAACAAAACATTTATATCTTCGTCATTACGCCAAATGCATATTCAGTTGCTTCTCCAACAATAAAGTTTATGTAATTGTTTTCTTCTTCTTTTTTTTTGGACTAATCACTAATGTCACATAACAACAAAGTAGTAGCTTTATTATTTTCATGACAATCACGGTAAGTATTCAATATGTATTTATAATGTACAAGTCTTATACATTAAGATAGTAATTATCACAGTGACTATAGTGAATAAAATGAGACTATTATATAAAATTAGTTATACTATACAGAATCAGAAAATAGGAGTATTCCATATTTGCATGTGAGTTTTGTCAGCTATATGTTGGGCCAGCTGATTATTAACGTTCAGTCACCAAGTTGGGCTGTGGCCCTAGCACTGGGCCTCACTCTATTTATGAAATACTACTCTATAAATAGCGGGTGTTTAAAATTTTGCCACTTGGTATAAAATTGTAGGTCACACAATTTTGATGATTTTCAATTTTTTTTATCAAATTAATTACTCCATATTTGGGCGATTATGGAAAAGGGTTACCATTCAAGAATGATAATAGTCTTATAGCACCGGCCAAACAGATTTTTAGCTCATAGTGTAGTTGGATATGCATGTTATGTTTGCATTGTTTCTCAAATTGTGTTACGGCTTGCTTGGGACAATGACAGACTACCTCGGTCCTTGAAAAATAAAATTTTTTAAAACGTCATGGCTTTTAATACACAATTAGTAAAGTAAGATTGGATAATTGGTAAGTAAAAGAAAATGAGAGAAAAATTGGTAAAGTAAGAGAGAGGAAAAGAAAAAAAATAGTGAAAGTAGTGCTAGTGGATTGTGGGATCCACTTCCTAAAATATAAAGTTTAGAAAGTTTTATATTTTTAAGAGATAGGCCAAATTGGAAATAGTTTCTATTTTTAAGCGGCGGAGGTAGTACGAAATATTAAAGTTGAGAGTGACAACCAAGTTGAGGTCTTTATGATCAACTCGAATATAGAAGATGTAGGTTGCTTCAGTCTCGTTCAAAATATTTAGGGCATGTGTGACATAAATTAGTATTTGGTAGTGAAACATGCATATCGCGAGCGCGAGGCTAATTTGGTTGCATATTGTTTAACAAGTTGGTCATTAGGTCAAGTTACATGTTTGTATTTGCATGATGAGCCATCAATAGGGGTACAGAACTTGTTATTGAATGATTGCTTGGGAATTACGTATGTTTTAGCTAGATAAGGTATATTATTTCTTTAGGGCTCTGCCCTCTCTTGTAGTAAATAAACGGTCATGTTCTAATCTTATCTTTTGTTTGGTTGTCTTTTTCTCTAAAACTCAACTCGTGATAATTTATCTTAATTCTTAACCCCTTTCTTCACAGTGCCAAAAATACATTATATCATAATGAACCATCAAACCTCGATCCCTATGAGTGTATGGCCAATATTGTAGTGTTTCACTATTATTTTGAATTCAAGGAATCGAACCCATTAAAAAAAATTAAGTCTGAATATAAAATAAATACGATGTTTATAACGTGTGAAATTTGTAGTACGTATCCACGATTGAATTAAAGAGACTGCCATAATATATACATGCAAATTCACTTGTAGCTATTAAAAATGACATTGTTTTATAACTGCATATAATTTTGTGATATTTAGGTGTATTTTCTTTCTTAACACAAATTTTAATGACAATATTCTTTTTAAAAAGATTTTTTAAGGACATATATTCTTTGTTAAAATAAATACTCCTACGATTCATTTTTTTTGGATTGTTTTTGTATTGGATCATTTTTTAATATGTATATGTATACTCAAAATTTTTGAGTTACATTTATTTTATGGTTTGTTAAACAAATGTGGTTGCTTTTCCTTTTTAGGTCGATTTTCTAAAGAATCACTATTATTTTACACATATTTTGAGTTAAAATTTATTTTGGGACTGTGTGAAAATCTGACACACGTGGCTTAACGATGCTACAACATGTCATATTCCGATGTGGCGGATCTCTATTGGGTGGCGTGGACATTGATGCGTTGTATCCCCACGTTTGTCTTACCATGGACGTCAATACATAAGATAACACCAAATTCTGGAATTATTAGAGTGAAGAGGCAGAGTTAACAGTAGAAAAATATCAGAGATTCAGAGAGAGAAATCAGATTATCGATGATGAGGCTCAGCTCCGCGCTAAGCGCTGCTTCAATTCTACTGTTTTTGGCATTCTTCACATTAGGTAGAGGAATTCACTCTGAATTTTTAGCTAATACAAATGGTTTCGTGGTATTTTGTTTTCTTCTTTTAGTTCAGTGCGATGTGCCAATATCAGTACTCAGATCTGTAATTTTAATCTTTATTTTGAACAGCGAATTGATTTATTTAAATTTAATGAGAAAAGTGCTATAACGAGATATGAATTTTGTTACTGTGTCGGTAGGCTCGGCGAAGAAATCTGCGGATGTGACGGAGCTGCAGATCGGTGTGAAGGTAAGATTGCTGAGAATTACTAATCGTTTTTATTGTTTGTTGTATATTTGGCAAAATGAGTAAATTTATTGCTGTTGAAGACTGCGAATGATATTTCAGCTTGATAATATTGTTGGTATGTTTTATCAGTTTATAGTCGTTGTGTCCAACTGATGAGTGATGAGCAATCAAGTTGTAAAAATCATGAAAATATGAGAAATTAGTAGCTTGTGCAATAATTCTCTAGTAGCAATGTATAATAGGAGTATAGACTGTGTACTTTAGCATTCAACAACTAAATCATGTAGTGATCTACTATCACTCATTGCTTAAAACTGGTGGTTGTTATAATTGAGGCTACAAGGAGCCATAATGAACTATATTTTTTTCTTTCTAGTGTAGTGCTAGTGGCACAATTTCTGAACTTTTTTCTGAATTTTCAACTTTCCAGTGCTATCACTTATGAACATAAATTTGGATGAGGGGTAGGCGAAGAATTCTGGAACATGATCTGGGAGTTTGGTGTTTTGGTTAATGGGAGTGGATTAGCTATCTCACCCCTAATATATATCTGCCCATGTAGTGGTGGTGTGTTTTGGCATGAAAAAGCAATGAAAACAATTCTGAGGGCTTTGGATATAGACATAGTAGAATATTGTAGATTATCTGCTTTATAATCTATGTCTTTGATACAGTTATGACTATGTATTCTTAGCTTTCTTCCGTATAAGTTTGTTGAGATTTTCTTCATCTTCAGTCAATCACACTTTGTTGCTCTGAAGTTCTTCTGACCTTTGTTACAATTATCTTGCTTATTGCTGCAGTACAAGCCCAAGGTTTGTGAAGTTCAGGCTCACAAAGGCGACAGTGTTAAAGTACACTACAGGGTTAGTCAATGACCTCTTTTCTCCTTACTTCCCCTAATGTTATCTTCAGCATAGTAGGAACTAGGTAAATAAAAGAGGATGATTTATATTACCAGCTTACAAGTTAAATGAGTAACAAAAAAAATACTACTATTTACAATGAGGATTTTGTAAACTTCAAGGGTTTGTCATGGAAATTCGCCATGCTTATTTACTAGCTGGTCATCTATTACATCATAAGCTTTTTGGATCCTCTTCACATTGCAGCCTCCCTTTACTTGTTTGATTACTGGGTGGGATCTTGATAAATCCTTTTTGTTATGCATCTAATCCGCTCCCTTAATATAACTGTACATTAATTTGGTCGCTTCGAAGATTCGCCAACTAGATTATACTAGTAGTATCTTATATGCTCTGGTGATGTAGATTGTAATGGCATTTGCAGGGAAAGCTGACCGATGGAACAGTTTTCGATTCCAGTTTTGAACGAGGGGATCCAATTGAATTCGAACTTGGCAGTGGCCAAGTAATCAAAGGTTTGTTTCCTATATAGAAAAAGGATGAAACGAACTAATTTGAATAAAAAACACAACTTTGGACTTTAAAGATTTATGATTCCTGCCAATTCTTTTGGCTCGAATTTCATAAATAGATTTTAAGTCATCCTAATTTATCTATCTAACCGAAACCGTTGATTGCAGGATGGGATCAAGGGCTACTGGGGATGTGCTTGGGTGAGAAAAGAAAGTTGAAAATTCCTTCCAAACTCGGTTATGGCGAGCAAGGATCCCCACCTACCATCCCAGGTAACAAAATTAAGTTTCACCCGTTTTATTACTCCTTATGAAGACTATAAAATAAATTAACTTGATCATAAGTTAATAGCTTGTTGCGTCATGTTATGTATCAAATGCTGCTTCTTTACTTTAACCATAAATCATAATTATACTTCCGTCCAATTCTGATACATCCAGGTGGTGCCACACTCATTTTTGATACTGAGCTGATGGGGGTGAACGGAAAAACGTTGAGCGGTGGAGACTCGAACACGAAGGTCGATTCTGATGCCGACGCTGACGAACTGTAGAGCCCGAGATTGTAGGTTTTGATGTTCGAGTTTCTTCTATTATAAAACACTGCACGTTTGTACTTTTCCTCTTTGTAGGAAATTGCTTTAGAATATGCTATTTATTGGAGTTAATCTTCAAGATTGGTAGTTAGTTTTTGTTTTCTAGTTATATATAGAGAAGAAAGCTCTTCCGGTAAAATCTTGATGGAATATGTTGTTATCGGGTTTATGTTTTAACACTTCGGTGTTTGGGTTCACTTTCATTGTTCGTCTTCCATTCATTATCGGATATCGGGTTCACTTTCATTGTTCGTCTTTCATTTATTATGGGGCATCAGACAACAACTTTCTTTACTCTGTCATAAATTCTGTTTTCTGAATCCATATTATTGAAGTGGATTCTCGTCTTTATAATGGGATATAATGATTTTGATATTACATAATATTCTAAAGAATTCGAGAAGCAGCTAGCAATAACAAATGATTGTTCAATCAGCGGATTCGTAGTTATTTTTGGGATACTTTGGTGATTAAAAGAAATCATGTTTTTGGATAATGACTAAATAGAGAGAAAGAAATACTAGCTTTTTCTTTCCTAAGTTGGTGATTATTTAAAAAAATTTGGAAGTTTTGATAGATTAGTTGTTGAAAGTTTATTTGTCGTTTGCTTTCCCTACTAAATAAAATAGATATATTATTGTCCTTCTAACTCCGTATATATGACTTTTCCTCTTAAATTCATAATTTATGGTCTTTTTGTTTCTTTTAGCTTTAAAATTTGGCCATAAAATTACTCCATGTATTTTAGTTTACTTCTCAATTTTCCTGCTCGATCTAATTTGGTAAAAGTGTATTTAATACAGAATAATATCCGTAAATTTTATACTATAAAGATAGATCATCTACGAATTTTATAATTTCTCTCAATACAAAATATTCAACTGAAACATCAATTTGAAATACATATATGCCAAATTAGCAACATATAAAAAAAATATAGTAGTATTAGTTTTTACTACTGAGATTTAGAATTGCAAGACTTACCAAAATCTGACAAAAATTTATAGTCTTCCTACAATTTACTCTGAATTAAACTTCAAAAACAATTATCTATCCTAAAAAGATTTTTATTCATAATTTTGAAACGGCTTCTCCACACGTGCATCTTCTTAGGCCATCCGCAATGGGCGGACGATGGCACGCCCGATGGCGCGCATCGTCCGCGCCATCGATCGTCCGCGCCCATTGCGGATACGGACGATAGGTCGCGGACGATCGTCGCGGCCGATACTAAGGGCGCGGAGGATGGCGCGCCCGATGCCTATCGTCCGCGCCATCGTCCTCCCCATTGTGGCGTACACGGACGATGGCCGCGGACGATAGGCATCGTCCGCGCCATCGTCCTCCCCATTGTGGCGTACACGGACGATAGGTCGCGGACGATGGCACGCGGTTTGGTTTTCTATTTAAAGAGCGTTTGTCATTCATTTGTGCATACCTCTACATATTCTCTCTCACAAATCCAACCAATATGAATCCCGGCGACGACACCAATAGTTCTAGTTCCTCTGATGAGTCCAGTAATAGCATAGATATAGCATTAAATGCAGTCGTTGAAACGGCGATGACGCATTGCTATGCGTTGATGCAGCGCCAGGCGGCAGCGGCAGCGGCCTCTGAGCAAGTCCATAGACCTATTCGACATAGGTCGTATATCCGACGCGACCACGCGGAAGCTCACACACGTCTGGTTGAAGACTACTTTGCCGATCAACCGCGATGGGGCCCGGCTGTTTTTCGGCGCCGATTTAGAATGTCGCGGTACCTGTTTCTCAGCATTGTTCGGACATTGTCTTCACGTGATGAATTCTTCACGTTTCGGGAGGACGGCATCGGCAAACCCGGCCTTACACCATTGCAAAAGTGCACGGTTGCACTCCGTCAGTTGGCCTATGGCACCACGGCGGACCTTTTCGACGAGTACCTCCACTGCGGGGATTCTACAGGCCGCGATTGTCTGAAGCGCTTTTGCCGGGGGATAGTAGAGGCTTATGGCGACACATATTTGCGCAAGCCGACTGCCACTGATTGCCAGGGTCTGATGCAGATGCACGAGACGGCGCACGGGTTTCCTGGGATGCTCGGGAGCATCGACTGTATGCACTGGCAGTGGAAGAATTGTCCGACGGCGTGGAGAGGCCAGTTCACAAGTGGATACAAGGGCAGCCACCCGACGATGGTCCTCGAAGCCGTCGCTGACCATCGGCTATGGATCTGGCATGCTTACTTCGGCGTAGCCGGGTCGAACAACGACATTAACGTCCTCAACTCGTCCACCCTCTTCACCGATCAATGTAATGGCAACGGCCCGGCCATCGAGTTCACTGCCAACAGACGCCAATACCATATGGGGTACTACTTGGCCGATGGCATCTATCCACGGTGGCCTGTTTTTGTGAAGACGGTTAGCTGCCCAATTGGTGAGAAGAGGGTTTTATTTGCGCAAAAGCAGGAGTCGGCGAGGAAGGATGTCGAGCGGACATTCGGCGTGCTCCAATCACGGTGGGCAATTGTGAAAGGGCCGGCTCGTTTCTGGTTCAAGGATGTCATCGCCGATGTCATATATGCGTGCATAATCATGCACAACATGATAGTCGAGAATGAAGGCGGAAGCATCACCGATTGGAATGAAGATGATCGTGCATCTAGTTTGGCCGGCGCGTCGACCGAGCCACCCGATAGAGGGTTACCGTTAGGCTTCAACGAGGTTCTATCTAGACAGGCCTCAATGCGCAACCAACAGGATCATGCGCAGCTCATGAACGACATGATCGAAGAAGTGTGGGCTCGCAACCGCCGTTGTTGAGTTCGCGTTTTTTTAATTCGCATTGTAATGTATTAATTTTTATTCAATGAAATGAAGTTTTTGAAATTCGTATTTTAATGTATTAATTTTGTTAAATTCGTATGAGTTTTGTAATAAATATTAAAAAAATGATGATGTGGCGCGCCATAGGGCGCGCCTTAGGGCGCGTCTTAGGGCGCCCCACTGCAGGTGAGGAGGTAGGAGGATAAAACTGCTGACGTGGCGCGCCATAGGGCGCGCCTTAGGGCGCGCCTTAGGGCGCCCCATTGCTAATGCCCTTAAATTTCCACTAAAAGAGAAAATATTCGGTTTTTAACGAACATTTTTACATTTTACCCAAAAAATAATGAACCTCGAATATTGACGTTGTGTGTAAAACAAAGTTTACCATAAAAGAGGAGAAAAAAGGAGTGTAAATATAAAAATAGTATCTCTGGAACAATCCTGACCTTTCTTCACACTCAATCGCACGCCTAAACCCTCGTAGATCTTTCTAGAACTCCCACCCCTTATTAAGCTCCCCCTCTCCCACTCCCCCTCCCCAATTCGACGCGCATTTCTACTCTCTCATCGGCGATTGTGATCAATTTCATCAGCTCTCAACTCTCAAGCTCGGATTAATGGAGGACGATTTCGATATGCCGGCGGCGGAAGGAATGGAGGAGGACATGGATCTGCCGGATGCCGCCGGCACCTACATGAAGGTCGGAGAGGAGAAGGAGATCGATCCGCAGGGTTTGAAGAAGAAGCTCATCAAGGAAGGCGAAGGCTGGGAGACTCCGGATAACGGCGACGAAGTTCACGGTAATTTCAGCTGATTTTTTTTTTTTTTTTCAGCTGATTTGAGTGTGGAGGAATTGATTGTTTGGTTGGGAAATTTCGGTTGTAGATGGATTGTTTGTGTGTTTTGTGGTTTGAATGTGGATGAATTGACTGTTGACTGAAAAATTTCGGTTCGTGATAGTTGTTGGTGGATTTGAGCTGACATGAGTGTGGATGAATTGATTGTTTGATTGAAAATTTTCAGTTCGTGGTGCTGTTGGTGGATTGTGTGTTTGGTTATGGTTTTTTGAGTTTTGATGAATTGATTGATTTTTTGGTGGAAATTTTCAGTGCATTATACTGGAACGTTGCTGGACGGGACCAAGTTTGATTCTAGCCGCGATAGGGGAGATCCTTTTACCTTCACTCTCGGCCAAGGTTAGCAGACGCTGTTTATGCTACTACTATCATTTTCCATTTTTTTGTTTTTCGTTTTGGATTTTGGTCTTGTTTGTTGTGAATGGAGTCGTTGCGGATGCAGTTGTTACTGATGGTTTATAGTACTAAGTGTTCGTCATTAGTTAGAGTGAGACGATACTTTCAATAACGTTTCTATATGGAGTGATGGAGTGAGTTTTTAAGACAAAAATAAATCCTCGAGAATTTGTGTGCAAACATCTAGAATGTAGCTGTTCGGATTTGGAGATAGTGGTGACGTTTATCTTGTTGGAGAGGATGATTAGTGTGGGAAATTCACAAACTCTGAGTGTGGGAATTTAATAATGATTTTTAAGTTAAGAACTAGGTCGTATGATTTGAAATAGAAACCGTCATCCAGTCAGTTCTAATTGGAAGTCTCTGGTATCTTCTTTGTGAATTTTGTTGAATATTGCACGAGTCTATTCAGTTTTTACTGTTTTTGGTGGTGTTAGATGAAATGTGGAAGCTCATGAGATTTTGGTGACAGGTCAAGTAATTAAGGGATGGGACCTAGGTATCAAGACAATGAAGAAGGGTGAGAATGCCATCTTCACCATACCTGCTGAGTTGGCATATGGTGAATCTGGCTCTCCACCAACCATCCCGCCAAATGCCACTCTGCAATTTGACGTTGAGCTACTATCCTGGGTCAGTGTCAAGGACATCTGCAAGGATGGTGGCATATTCAAGAAAGTTCTCAAAGAGGGAGAAAAATGGGAGAACCCCAAAGATCCTGATGATGTGCTTGGTATGCAGGACATGTTCTTAATGAACCCAGTTTAATGTATTTTTACTTTTGGATTAATCAGTTGCTAACTGTATTATGTTTTAATGTGAATCAGTCAATTATGTGGCGAAGTTGGAAGATGGAACTGTTGTATCCAAAGCAGATGGCGCGGAGTTCACTGTTGAGGAAGGCCTTTTCTGTCCTGCTCTTGCCAAGGCTGTGAAGACGATGAAGAAAGGCGAAAAAGTTCTTCTTACTGTCAAGCCACAATGTAAAGATGGAAATTTTCAATTGTACTTGGACTTTTTGGTTGGGGAGTTGTGATCTTATAAACTTTAATTCTCATATTTTATTCTGCTGCAGATGGATTTGGCGAGAAAGGAAAGTCGACCTCTGGCAATGAGGGAGCCGTTCCGCCCAATGCCACCTTGAATATTGAACTGGAATTGGTTTCCTGGAAAACAGTATCCAATGTTACAGATGACAAGAAAGTAGTGAAAAAGATACTGAAAGAAGGGGAGGGATACGAGCGCCCGAACGAAGGAGCTATAGTTAGACGTAATATGAACGCTATCTTATACTCTGTTAATCATATATTGAAGGTATCTTGATCAGGCTATCTAACAGTTTTTTATCTTGTAATCTCCAGTGAAATTGGTTGGAAAGCTGCAGGATGGAGCTGTTTTTGTTAAGAAAGGTCACGGTGACAATGAAGATGACCTTTTCGAATTCAAAACAGATGAAGGTATGCATATTTGATTCTGCTACGTAAAAGTAAGTAGCATGTTAGAATTTGGACAGTTTTAACTTGTGTTGTTTTCAAAACAGACCAAGTTATCGAGGGATTGGACAGGGCTGTGACAACAATGAAGAAGGGAGAGGTAGCATTGTTGACTATTGCCCCGGAATATGGGTTCGGTGCAACTGAGTCGAAGCAAGAACTGGCCACAGTCCCTCCAAACTCGACTTTAAGCTATGAGATTGAGCTTGTATCCTTTGACAAGGTAAATGCTATAAGAACACATCATTAATGCATCTTTACATTTGGGAACTCAAAATCTAACATGTAAATACCTACTCTAGGAGAAGGAGTCTTGGGACATGAGTACACCAGAAAAAATCGAAGCTGCTGGTAAAAAGAAAGAAGAAGGCAACACATTGTTCAAGGCCGGGAAATACGCCAGAGCCTCCAAGAGATATGAGAAGGTCTACATTTTTCACCAATGACATCCTCGTTTCAACTTGATTGGTGAAATGTATATTTGCTGTGTTGCTCACCTTAAAGATTTTGAAATTGCAGGCTGCCAAGTTTATCGAATACGACACTTCTTTCACTGAGGAGGAGAAGAAACAGTCCAAAGCTCTCAAAGTATCGTGCAAGCTGAACAATGCTGCTTGCAAGCTGAAACTGAAGGATTACAAGGAAGCCGAGAAGCTCTGCACCAAGGTGCTGGAGCTCGAGAGCACGAACGTGAAAGCACTGTACAGACGTGCCCAAGCTTACATGAACATGGCCGACCTGGATTTGGCCGAGATTGATATCAAGAAGGCTCTTGAAATTGACCCAGCCAACAGGTGCGATCTCTCTCTTACAATCCAGCATTCCATGCATTATCACAACAGAAAGTGTCCTAAATTTGTTCCATCTGTCTGAAAAGGGATGTGAAGCTCGAGTACAAAGTTCTCAAGGAGAAGGTGAAGGAATTCAACAAGAAAGACGCCAAGTTCTACGGCAACATGTTTGCGAAGCTGACTAAGCCGCAGCCTTTGGACGCCACCAATGTAAGGCTTCTTTGCCATTTCTTCTGCTCCACATATTCTTAAATTTTTCTTTGTTGTGACTGTGATGGGTGGTTGCTGACATTGCAGAATGGGGCTGCGAAGGAGGCGACCGAGCCCATGAGCATCGACAGCAAGGCTTAAAGACCTGTAGCTTGATCTCTCTATTATGCTTTTCACTGATTTGTACTCTTCTTTGTTTCGTATGAATCGAGGGCTTGTGTTTTTCCAGTTACGATCACTTGTACTCTTCTTGTCCTTTGGTGGTTAGTTGTATGCTGATTTATACACATAATCTATGAGGCTTTGGATAATTAAGTGCACGAAACAGCGCTGGTTGTGTGTGTAATAATAGTTGCTTCTTTGAGCCACAATTTAAGGATATAATTGCCTTTTATTATAGTATCTTTATTATACTCCTTTTTTGTTACATTAGTTTCGACTTTTGAGAGTCCTTTTCTTCTTTTGCCAAAATTCAACACATCTATTTATCTCTTTTACTATCATTTCTTCGTTTGGCAAAATCTAGCACAGCTATTTTATCCATTTTATCATTTTTCTTTCTTTTATTTTGTTTCCTCTTCACAAGTGTTAAAACATTATTGTAGTTTTTAAATTATCGTATCTAAAAAAATGATCAAGTTAACCTTTGACGGAAAAGTAATAACTCAAGTAACGTGAATGGGTAAATATTTTTATATTATATCACAAGAGAGTTGTGATCAATGTCGAACCAATTTTAAAGACCGAACTAGAGACCAAATCTGGGCCATTAGATCTAGTTTTTTTGATGAGATGTGTTGCTGTGTAAATTTTTCGGTCTTCATTACAAGCCCATTTTACTTCATTGTATAGGTTTATTACTTCATTCCGTACGTAATACCTTGAAACTACAACATGTTTTTACTTTCTTCCAGTAGGTTTTGAAATGATTCAACATATGTTTCATTTGAATTCATTGACCTGAGTTTTTACTTTATTTACACTAAAAAATGCTATTTATTTAAGTGCGTTTATTACTTCATTCAGAAACGTTATTACTTCATTAGATAAAGTTTTTACTTCATTCCAGTAGGACTTCAAATGCTTCTACACATACTTCATTCTAATAATTTATTACATCATTCCATGTGTTTATTACACCATATCAGCGTTGTGGCGGTGGTGATAGATATTGTAGAGAGAAAGAACGGCACGCGACGGCAAAACCGCATTTACGTACTGAAATGAAGTAATAATCCTACTGAAATGAAGTAAAAACCAATTGGAAAGAAGTAAAAACCTACTGGAATGAAGTTAAATCTTCGTAACATGTTAGTATGACTTATTTACCTTCGGATGAATTAAAATAGGCTCGTGATGAAGGCGAAAAAAATTGATAAATTTGTGTCTCTCATCCATAAAAAACTAGATCTAAAAATCCTAATTTGGTATAATTCGGTAGTTCGGTCTTTAAGAGTGGATTTGTGAATAATGAGACTCTATCACAAGATTGATAAAATTATGATCATGTATGATATATCTCGGCAAATGTGACACCAAATGATGTCATTTTTTGTTTTATGTACAGTACCTAAATTAGCAAAATCCTAGTAAGATAGTTAAGAAGAGTATTTATTCTATTGTTGTTGAGTGTCATGAGAAAACATGGATTTTCATATACCGAATTGCATCAATCCAACTAAGAGTGTCCAACTTCATTTTCTGAATTGGAATCATAAAAATAATGGTACATCATCTGTCAATTACTACATTAAAGAATGGGAAAATATCTAACTTGGGAAAATAGTCGTGTAGGCTGTAACTCACCCATAAATTACACCAAACTAACAGTATATAAATCACTCGAGCTATTCTGCCACTATCTACATCTTCATCATATCCCATTTTCAACCATAGCAGAAACAATCAATATCCACACAGGTTTCTCCATAGCAAGACCAAAAATCTTAAAATGAATCATGATAGTAATGAACCTGTATGCGGCTCTGACGAATATCCGGACAGATCAACGTACAACACTTACACAGGATTATGGTGAGATTAGCTCACTTGCTCTCCAATCAGGTCGAGACCAACGCCGAGAAAAGTGATCCCTTGAAACAGGAGGAAATAGAAGTGGATTCCTTGGGCAGACATCAGGCTTCTCACTGAGGCAGTGAGTAAGATGAGTGCGAGGGCGAGTTCCTTCCGGTATAGACGATTTCTCTTTTTCTTCCCGCTTTTCTTTGTCATCTCCAGCTTGTTCAGCTCAGCGAGACCTGATTCAGATGAGGATCTTTGCATGGAGGAGGATCTATGCAGAGTGGCGGGCTCATTTTCGACGATGGAGAGCAGATCTGCTTCTGATGATCTGCCCAATTTCTTGGTGACTATCCACTCATAAGAGCTTCCTAACTGAAAGAGGCCTGATATCATGGCATTAAATTTGGTGACAGACATGGTGTTCTCGAACAGAAGGTATGGCACGATGAATGGAAATGATTGTGGTGATGGGAGGATGTTTAGTATCGACACCAGTCCGGGAATGTAACAGACAACCCAGGCTGGGAGCTGAGCTTCAGGCAGGAACATGGTGAGAGGGAGAATAATGCAGAACAGTGTAAACGAGTAGAACGGTAGGATAAGCTTCCGGAGGAGGAAGAAGAGAAATATCAAGTTCACTTTCTTGAGGAAACTCACCTGAAATGTTTGACAGCATGATTCAAATTAACTGGTTTCTTAAAATATAAATCACAAAAGCAAACATTCATGACAAGTTCAGGGAAAGCGTTCATTCATTTACATAGAACATGCTAATTTAGCTCAAAATATAGAGGAAAGAAAATCCAGAATTCAAATGATAACAAATTTCATTAGCAACTAGTCTTCCAGTGAGAGTTGTGCACAACATAAATTTATGGTTCTTGTTCTTCTCCAAGTATGATTGGCGGTTTTAGTCCTTGAAGCATTTATCTAAACAAATGAATAAATTATCTACAAGATTATATTACGGGAAGAATACTCGGTTAGCTTTTGAGGAATGAGTTCGTAGACAAAAAAGTTTAGGATAAAAGTTTAATTATGCTATTAACAGTTGTAAAATAATCTCGTGCATCTTAAAATATCTAAACAACTGTTTCTTTTATCTCAAGTTCTTAACGTAAAAATGGATAGAGAGTTATAGAATATGAGAGAACATCCAAAATAATTCACCTCATCCTTTGCCCCCCCCCCTAATTTAGCATTGGGATGTTTCAGTACATCATATGGAAGACAAGGCTGGATAGAATTACAAACCTTGGAATGCACTACATCCCAGAAACACAAACGGAATAATTGCATGGGTCCTGAATGCCAGCGATGTTGTTGTTTCTTGTATGCTTCATACGACTCAGGAAGTTCGCAGAGGCACTGCAGAGAAATGAGCATGCACAATTAGATGTGCTTATAGTGCAATAACAAGTAATGGTAATTATGGTGAAAGCGACATAAACCTGAACATCATTTAGATAAATGAATTTCCAACCACACAAGTGGGCCCGAACAGCAATATCCATGTCTTCAACAGTTGTTCTGTCTAACCAGCCACCACAGTCTTCTAGGGCTTTGATTCTCCAAACACCAGCAGTGCCGTTAAAGCCAAAAAAGTTGATAAACCACCCATTGACCTGCTGTTCTACTTCAAAATGGAAGGCCAAATTTATGTGCTGTAATCTTGTAAGCAAATTCTCATCCTTGTTGACAAAACCCCACCTTGTTTGCACCAACGCAAGGTCGTCTTTGCCCTTCATAATACATGAGTAATGAGTACTCACTTAACATTATCTTTCTTGAACTATTTAAATCATATGTGTGCTGCCTGATTACCTTGCATACAGAAATGTACTTCAGAGGGCAAAACACATTGCAAACAAGGGTAAAAGTAGGTACCTAGAATATCTCAATTTAAAAGATTTTTGAATGCATGTAATTGGATTTAATGTTCTTCTTTACCTGGTATGTTTATGTTTAGGGGGTAGCACCTTCCATCTCTATTCTAGTCCACAGCAAGCATTTCTCATAAACCCACTCTTTAATTATCCCATACTTAATGATCAACTTGCAAGCATAACATAGCTCTTAATAAGATAATATGCAGCTACATGATGATGCTATATGAAAACAAGCATAACATCATAAATATTTCTAACATTTTCCTAGCTACATTCATTTCTGAGGTCATTAAACATGAGGCAACAGGATTACCTTAAAGTATGGAATAGTTTTCTTCAAAAAATCTGGACCCGGCTGAAAATCCGCATCAAATATTGCTACAAACTCATAATTTTTCACATAATCACAACTCATTGCAGATCTAAGGTTCCCTGCTTTGTAGCCTGTACGAATGAGACGATGTCTGTAAATTATGTTCACGCCTCTCAGTTGCCATTTCTGTACTTCCGCCTTAATAAGGTTTTGAACATCTGTATCATCAGAATCATCTAATACCTGTACAAGCATTCTTGCCTTAGGCCAATCCTGGACACATACTGCTCCAATAGATTGTTGGTATACCTGAGAAGGATCAGAAAACAAAAGTCTGAGAAGTGTTCAATTGTCAAATGTGTTTAAAAATGTAATGCATGTTCCAAAATGTAACCATCCAGAAAAATCAATCCAAATTCCGAATTTGTTTTCCCTCTTCGACTCTATGTTATTAGTTCGATTTAGGAGCTGAATGAAAGACTTATTTGGTTGTGGAACATCAATGGAATGGCAATATCTTTCTAAGTAGCGTGCTCAGATAGCTCAGGTCAAACTAATTATTGTACAGCAGTGGCTTCTGATAAGGTATTATTACCCACATGGTGTGCTTCTTATATTAGGTGCCTTGGAAACTATCTGAGAACCGAGCCATGAATAAAAACTACACTTAGTCATAGAAAATGCTGCCAACAAAATGAAGGTTGTGTTCTTTCATTACATACTAAGATAGTACAAAAATATCCTAAACTACTATCCCTAGCTAAAATTAAACAAATAGGAGTATTTACTTAGGTTATGCTTACATGACAGGTCCAACTTCTGCATTTGCCCATGCATCATAATTTCAAGATGTAACCAAAATACAGATAAAATGCAGCTCAAAGCCCCTAACCAAAAGAGCATCATGAACATATAATAGTACTTACTAAATTGATCTAGTAATCATCATCACCAGTTCTTAATACCCAATACAAAAACCCAACTAACTCTCTAAAATCTGTAATCTCTCTAATCAAACTTAACAAATAGGCATTTTCAACTAACATATGCATTGCTTAGGAATAAGATATAAACATATATAATTTCGAGTAAGACTCCTCAATTAATGATCCAAATCTACTAAATTCTCAGTAGGGATATGAAACCTACATCTCCTTACCTCCCTCTCATTGCACATTGGTATCTGAACCAATACCATCGGATACCTCTCCAAATCCGCGCCTTCCTTCTCATCATCTCCGCTATAATCCGTCTCTGCTACAGGTCTCAATCCTCTAATCTTAATGTATAAACAACCGAGCACCAAAACGAATCTATCCACGGACTGAATCAAAAACAGGACGATGCACACATTCGTCAAGTTCTGCAGCAGCGGCGCCAAATAATCCGCCCTAATCTTCAACCACTTCGCGTAGACATACTCCACCGAGTCCTCGATTTCAGATTCCAAGCTAGGAGGACTGAAATGCCATCCTTTGAAGTACGCGACGAGCTCGCACGCGAGGAGGAAGACGCTCAGCGCCAGGAACACCTTGATGATCCTGTAAAGCTTCGATTCCGCCCGATTCCCCGCCGGCGCGGTGGCGATCCGCCGATTCGCGGTGCGCACGAGTGTCACGCAGCCTCCGGTGAGGAACGCGAACGAGTGCGCGATTTTGTGCAGCTTGAGGAGGTAAATCCAGGAGAGCTGCCGCGCGCTGCGCGAGCGGTCCTTCTCGGCCGCCGCGGCGGGAGATGCCGGGGCCAGGACGTCCACGGATAGGAATCTGAGGCTCTCGGCGGCGGAGGAAGGCGCCGCGGAGTCGTCGGCGGTCTCCTTCGAGCGTTGCTTGTTCCACCATTCCTGGAACTCGTGGTTCGGTGGACGAGACATATAGATAGATAGATACAAGAGTGCGTGTGCGTATAGGTCGGCGGTGAGGATCTGTGCGTGGATTGTATCAATGGCGGATCATCGCACGCACTGTGTGGTGTTTGTGTGTGTGGGGAGATCCAGAGAGAGGAGAGAGAGAGTTAAATTTGACGAAGTTGAAAAATTATCTTTTTCCCCTTTTCCTATTTTATTTTTATTTTATTTCGTTATAATGATCTAAATTGATTTTTAAAGTGTAAAAAATAATAGAAGCCAAATAAAAATGAACTATACGTATTTTGGAAAAATGTAGTACTCCTACTATATATTAGGAAAAGGGGAATTTATTGTAAAGATTAATGGCGAAGGTATTAATAAGATTTTGTCTTCCTAATATATGAGTGGGCGAATCTAAATGTTTGTTGAATAATATTGTATAAAATCTTAAATAAAGACCGTCTCAACAATTGTATCTATTAGAGCATCCACAGTGGTCGGCGGACAAGTAATAGCTCAGTCATAGCCCAACCATACCACATCAGCAGCACTAAATTCCTCAGGCCACATCAGTTGGACAAGCAACTAGACAAGCAATAGCACAGCCACAGCCTTGCCACATCATCAACACTAAAAATAAATAATTAACAATTACACAAAATAAAGAATTAAATTCACGCCACATATACGGGAAAATTCGATAATTTCATTTAAAATTAAAAAGGTACATAATTTAACAAGTGGTGCGAATGAAAATGTCGTGCAAATCGCGTATATATAGTGTTTCGAAAATTTAAAAAAAAAATCGCTCTCCGGTTCCTCGCCGATTGGGAAGCTGCAATAGCGGCGAGCCGATCGGCGAGAGAATCGGCGAGCGCCCGGGAATCGGCGTACCCTCGCCGATTTGGCGCTCACCGGCTGCAATAGTTCGGCGAGCCGTTCGGTGAGCGCCAAAAATCGGCGAGCCGCTCGTTCGCCGACTACTGGAGATGCTCTTAAAAAAAACCATTAAAGTACATAAGTACCATATACTAGTAGATAATATTAGATTATAGTATTACCTATTGAGAGATTGTTAAGCCATTTAACGAGGAATGTGTAATAAAGTGCTTTTTTACTAGTAAATACGATTAATTACAGATTTGACGTATCTATGTTTCATAATAAACTTTGGGGGTGTTCGGTTTGCAAGATTGTATCCGAGATTAAATTTGTAGTGTGTTTGGTTCATGAGATTCAACCTCATAACTCAATCCTAGATGGATAATCATGGGATAATTAGTTATAGCTAACCTTGACTAAAATAACATCACAACTCAATCCTAGATTATATCTTGGTATTATTTTAGTTTGGAAACCGAACACCAATTTATATAATAAGTGAAGTTTCTATCTATAGAAAATATTTATTGCATTTATATGGCCCAAAATCAATGGGCTGCACCGATCTGGGGCATAACAAATAACCTTACAAATGGGCCAAAACATCAGATTTTGAAGGCCCAACATGCGAGTTTTTTATGCTTATAAGATATTTTCCTTCAGCAAAAAGATTGGGATAAAATTAACCAACAATAAACTTTAAAAGGGCAAAAAATATCGAAATAGAAAAGAAAGATGAAACATCATTTCAAATAGGATTTGGGTATGACATTTTTGTACATTTTAGGTTTTGCTTCTTCATAATTAGTTAGTTTCTGTGAAATGTTTCTTCTTCGGTATATTTTTGGTGAATCACATTTAGGATACGATCACATCCATTAAATTTCATGCATATTTTCATGTTAATAAGAGAATAAAATGTAGACGAAACATGGAGTATTATCTGGTTTCAATTTTGTGGTAGAGATTTAGCTAGTCAATAGTTCTTTTATTCAGCTCAATGACAGATCCATGAAACTAAACTCATCGAGCCAAATGTTAGGAAACAATTGCGCAAGTAATTACGAATATAAACAAATAAAGAAATGAATTGTTTATCTAGTTCGATATGATGTGTGTCAGATGTGATGTCAAGTCAGAAATTTCAATATGTATTTTTCAGATGCTAGAACAACTAATAGGCAATATAGCTAGTCGTCATTCTAGTAACAATAGAAGTCGGATTGAGCCTAAAAGAACATGTACAGAAGCCGAGAAACATTGGATTGCCATGAGCGTAGACTAATTCACTTTATTTCAGGCTCCATACTCTCAACATCGAACACAATAAAAAATGTCATTGCCATACCCCTTGTAGCATCTAACATTTATATTGCATTGCTCGGACTATTGTGTGTTTTCGAAAAATACATGAATGTAATTTCCTCGTGTTTGGCATGGTTAAAAGATGCATATTCATTGAAGTTGGTCATATAAAGCAAGCTTCTCAAGTACTTAATTATGTCATTTCCTTTCTAATCCAACTAAGAATTTTTTTCACCAAACTTATTCATTATCCCAACAACAATAATAATAGCACTATTCTTCAATTTTTTTGTGGGGACTATTACAAGAAAATTTCTCGTGAAGCCCCTGAGCAGATGTCACTACAGAAAACCATGTGCATGTACTAACGAAATAAAATACGAGATGTAACATAAAAATATGATCGATAAATAACGTTTACTTTGCTTGATATTTCGTGAGTGCATGCATCTTGTATGCCTGCAAAAGGAATTAGTGAATGTCACGATTTGTGATTAAGGCAGAATGTGGGCAAACACACAGAATTTTGTCACAAGGAAAAACCACATCCCAAATGTTGATCCCACAAAGGAAAAGGATTGAAATTTTAGGGCATGTGGAATCCCTTGTGAATCGGCAAAGACCACTTTGTAAGACTAGATACTTTTAGGTGACCGATAGCGAAGTAATACAGTGAGAAAATGGTGAAAAGAATGTCTTTGGGGGAGTGAAATAGGACATGAAGACGTAAAGTCACAAGCAATGGGAGGAGTCGGGGTTTTGACTGCTTGTCTGTTGAAAAGTGACATGTGACTCATGGGTAGCTAGTGGCTTGGTTAAGGGAGTCCACCAGAGCGGTAGGAAAAGCGAGTCGTTCATAGAACAATTGTCATTGTCTAGATCCGAACCAGGATGATCTATCAATGTTTACTCTGAAGGTTGAATGGAACTGTGGAAATTTGAATCGACTAATGTAGAAGAATAAAAAACGAGTTGCGGTTAAGGCTGAAATGTCACTCAAACCTTGCATATATTCCCCCATTCATGAAACGAGGTTAAGAAATATTTGTTAAAAAATAGTGAAATGTGAATCTCATTTTTATATTTTAGATATTATAATAAAATTTAAGTGCATCAAATGAATGGAATGTGTGATATTCTTTTAAATGTAGATTGAGACTTCTATTGACATACATACCAAGATATTAAAATGAGACTTTTATTGGTGGACATACATTTATTAAATTACATATTTGCCCCTAATCTAATATATACATTGAACTTGACAAATGAGAATAATTTTTTCTATATTCATGTTTCTTGGTCAAGATTTTGACCCTCTCTCTATTTGGTTGTTGAAGGGGCGAAAGACATCTTCGCAAATTTAAATTTTCCATGTCATTGAATAATCCTGATTAGTTTTTTTTAATGATTAATACTTCCAATTTACCTCGTGGGGTCGTGGGAACGATGACTCGAACCATCAATTTATTGGTTCGAAAGAAAACGTCTTATCAATTAAATTGCATTTTTTAGTCTTCATTTGTAATTTCACATGTGTAATTTCCCTTGTGCAATTTTCCTTACAAAGTACATTCTGTTGTGGATTTTGAAAGTTTTTTACTTTATTAGCTGAAATTTGTAGATTAATTAAGACAATTTAACAAAGTCATGTTCCCTTTTTATGTTCTTTCTGGGCTTTTAGAAACCCCTTAGAAAAGGAAAGGGAAAAAAACAAAGGGAAACGTAATACAACATGCTTCATTGAGTGAGTATAATAAAATGATACTAGTCTCATACTATATTTATACTCATAGGTCTTTGGGAATTTGGGTAGGGACGGAGGCGCGCACGGATCGAGGTGCGTCGTTGCATGGCAGAGTTCTGGGCCGCGAATCAGTCCGTTCGCAAAGCCATTGAGTAGTGAGGATGCGCAGCCTAGTGGATTGTGGGTGTCTCGACCCACGCTAAACAACTAAAATTGATATGATACGTGAATAGTATAGATCTAACTAAACTTATGGTCACTGTATAAGCAATGTTGGATTCTGCACATATAATTTTTAACATATAATATGAAATTATTGAAGTTTACAAATGTTAAAATATATATAAAAAATGAAGATAAATTGTATGTTGAGATAAGTGTGCAAAATTGATGAAGTAACAGAGAATATAAAAGTTAATTAGATAAGATGGAATAAAGTATGAGATAAGAAAGAATAAAGTATGAAAGATAAGAAAGTAACAGAGAATATAAAAGAGTTCGATACATCACTTTACTTGGAACGTCCCATTAAAGAACGCGAATCATTTATATTACGACAAAGAGAGTATAATTATTCATAATATCTTTTAATCCAGCTTAATGCAATTACTATTATAAACAAAATCTGCCGACATTTTGTCGTGTAAGTGGTTTGGAGAAATAGTAATCAGACAAAAGACTCCATTATTTGATAAGCCCTTTGCTGTTCCATAATCATTATGGTTAATTATAAATAAAAATATTTGTACTCTCTATTTCTAATGATGTCCACCCATATATATCAAATATATATATAGATGCAAAAAATCTAAGCTAAACTATAGTTAGATACACAAATCAAGTATATCCTTAATAAATATTGTTGAATCAAGAGAAAAAAAGGTAACCAAATATTTGTGGGGACGTTTATAAGTGGAAGACAAATCCATTTCACCATTTTATTTTTCGTAGTAATTTGAGAAATTTAAAAAGTGTACCTTAAAATTTTCACTTGAAAATGCCCTCCAACCTTAGAAGTTGAAATCTAAACTTGCTACTATAATTATTTTGGACGAAATTATGTGCTCTAAAAAGAAAGAATACCTTTTTTAAATAATGAGAAATATACACTTTTTTCTTATTATACGAAAAAAAGAACAAATCGAGCATTAATTTCTCTATGTGATATTTAAAATTACTAACGTCAATAACAATATTTAAAATGTTAAAATCCATGTTAGCATGTATACATTACAGTACGAATTACACAAGAATAATGATGTTTAAGTAGCATAATATTTCTAATTTAAATTAACTAATTCCCCTTTCACATTTCCTAGCATGATGGTGTATTGTTTACTATTTCCAGGAGTCAGGTCTAACTCTATAATCAACCAAAACTCCTTTTATAAACTACTAATAGTATTATATTTAATTATAATATTTATCTTAACGTTTATATGCAAAAGAGATCATTTAATTAGAATCTTTCACATAATCAACTCACTGCCATCAATAATGGAACCCTCACCTAATATTATAACTAAAGGCTGCAAACGCAGAAATCTTTTTTGAAAAATGTTCTAATATTTTCACTAACCACCTCTAATAAAATGATTAATTAATCTATCTTTCAAGAGCATCTTTTCATACCTCCCCCATATTAAAAAAAATCTCAAAATGAACTACCACTACTTAACCTTTTCCTCCTTTCCCTTCATTTTTTAATGTAAACATCACTATTTAATTATTCATCATCCAAATTTCTTTTAGTGCCTCATTCATTGGGTATAGTCAGGATCTCACCATTTGCCAACCTGGGATTCTCTCTCCCTTTCTCTCCACTAAGTAAATTCATTGAACATAAATTTTAAAAAATTAGACAAACAAATATTCATAATTGTGGGAAATATATTTATTTGATGGATTGGGAAGCTTCTTCAGTTTATGGTTAACCTGTAGAAAATTGCAGGGCCCTCTTCCTAGAAATGTGCCAGATTTTATTATAATTGATTACAGCCAAAGATTAATTGGAATCATTATTATTTATTTTAAGACTTTGAAATATGATAAATAGATAAATTAATAAAAGTGTTCCCTTCCCTGACAGCTGGTTACAACATAAGTAACAATCATAACCACCAGAGTTTTTTTTTATTTAATTACTGTACAATTTGACAATAAAACACAATAAAAGTTACATGATTGATTGAAACACAAAGCACAATGAAATTAACAAAAGTCAATTGAGAAAAGAGAAAAGTGCAAGAGTTGTGAATTTCTTATTTTCCCGGAAACTATAATCATTAATAATTAATTACATCCTATATATTACTACATCATTACTCTGGAAATGAAATAGAATTACATAATTTTGTAAATAATAACAAAAACCCCTCAAAAAAGAGAAAAGATTCTTGGATTGGTTGTAAAAATTGATTAAAAATTCATCTTAGTTTATCTACAGCACAGCCTTTTTTCTTCCTGCTGGAATCATGAGCTGTCATAGCTCCACTTTCATATTTGATGTTTGATTTTGAACTGCAAAATAAGTAATAAAAATTACATTAAAATTTTGCCATCATTTTTCAACATAGTAAATATTTTTTTACTGCCACAATTAATTACCAGAATTCTGGAGAAATCCCATTTGGACAATGCTGTGCAGATCATCTTCAGTGAAGGCTGGAAACTGCATCAAACATAATTACATTCGTAAATGAGGTAACTTTTTTTTCAATCCCAAAATTTGAAATGAAGAATCTTTTTTACCTGGGGTAAATTTTCAGAGAATCCATCTAGTCCAATGCTAGCATCTAAAGGGAGAGGCTCCACGGTTGAGATGCTTGTACCTTGCAGCTGTTGGTGTTGTACATTCTGGTTATGGTAGATTGAGGAATCCAAAGGGTACAGTTGTTGCTGATACATCTGTGGAATCGAAATTGGACCCATCAAATCATTTCTCCCACAATTGTGTGTTCAATCAAGAGAGAGAAAATGAGAGAGAGAGTTTACATCTTTGGAGAGAAGGTTTTCCATGTTGAAATCGAGGTCTGGATTCACTGATGCCAACTTCATTGACAAGAACTGTTGAGAAACATTAAAGAAACACAAAATTAGTCAAGAATTAATCTCTCTGACACCGACAGCTTCTCAATTTTAAGATTGGTAATAATTTGAAGTCAATTTATTTTTCACCTCGACTTGTCTCTGCAGTGATTGGACGTAATTTATGATTTCATCAAGCATTAGTGCTTTTCCGGTCACCTGAAAAAATTCCATTACGAAAAATGTCATCTTTAATCAACCCTTTTTTTAATTTCTCAAAATCTGAGTTAATTTGTACAAACCTTATTGCAACCAGGTACCAGATCTTGAAGTAGCTTCATTCTCTCACTAATTTTCTCTCTCCTAACCTAATAAATCAGACTCAGTTAAATTTCAAATCATGTAAAAATAAAAACAATTAAAAAGGTGTTTTTTTACCCTTTCTGCTAAGCTATGGCTGTCAGTTGCTTGGCCTCTTCTGGCTCGGACATGAATGTAATCCTTCGGCGGCTCCGGCGGCTTTTGTTCGGATTTATTACATTCTTCCTCGTTTTCGCAGTTTTCCGATTGCTTCGATCGCTTTGAGCTCCCATCGTCGGCGGCTTCCTAAAAAAATTGAATCTTTGAATTTGATTGATTAATTGATAAAATGAGAGTTGAATTCGAACCTTTGCCGAATTCGATCTGTCTTCTTTGCTCTTGCCTCTGGAAATGCCCTTTCTTTTCCGGGAATTCACCTTCGCCGGAATCTGGTCGGAGACTGAGGATTCTCCGCCGGAACCGGGTAATTCGCCGGAATTTTTCAGCGGCGGCGGCGAGGCGCGGCCGTTGAGGCTGCGGCTGCCGAAGCGGGAGAATTTCGCGGCGCGCTCCGCGAAGCACGGATCGGCGGCGAGGGGCGGCGGAGCGAGGGCGGCGGCGGCGGTGGAGGAGGGAATTGAGGTCCACGATGAGTCAAAATGAGGGAATTGGTGGATTAGGGAGGAATTGGGGTTGAAGAAGGATTGATCGGAGCTCCATGGATTTGGCATTGGGGTTTCGAAGTGGAGGGGTTGGGGTGGTGGGATGCCTGAGCTCATGAAGTAGTCTTTGTCCATTCTTTCAAGATTTTTTGAGCCCAGAATTAAAATTGTGATCTTTTTTATTCCCACTAGAGGGAAATGGAAAAAATGGTGGCCAAGATTGAGTTTTTTGGTCTTTAAGAATGTGGAGTCTTGATGTTCTTCTTGATCAAAGACTATGTATGTGGAGGGAGAGAATGAGATGGAAGAGGAAGGTTGAGGGGAAGGGGAAGGGGAATGGAGGGTGGTGATGAAGTTATATAGAAGAAATGGAAAATACTTATTTTGACCTTTTCTATATTATAATGGAAAAACACATATACACACGCACAAACAAAACAAGCTCATAAAAAGGAATTACATATATGTATTTATACGAGTGAATATATAGTAGTATTAATTAAATTGAATAGTAGTCAAGTCTTAGATACTAGTTGTATATAAGATATTTTCTCTCTATGTCCCTCCCTTTTATATATACTCCATATGACATATATTGTCCTTATTTTTATGTGTTTTTAATTATCAAATTACATACATTAATTTTTAGTATATAAATAAGCAAAGTCGTTCAGACCGACAGATTAATAAGCAAAGACAATTAAAAAATTCAAGAATAAATTCAACAAAAACAAATACTACAACAATCTACGGACAACACGAGAGATAATTAAAAGTTAGCTCCATAACATATTAAGAAAAAGGCACAACAAAAGCATATGATTCGCATGAGTTAGAAATCGAAATTCATAGCCAGAGATGGACAAGAAACCGATAATCAAAGACCAACAAAGCAAAAAAAAGCAAGCAAAAAACAACAAGATCAAACCCATTGAGGATGAGAGGGAAACATACAATGTCCAACTAGCTCGAGTGTGATCATGTCTCTTCATTGATTCTTATAATCGATTCAAACTCTTGTATAGATTCATCATCATTCATCTTTTATAGTGAGAAAGAGAAATCTAAGCACCGATATCTATTACATGTGTGTGCTTAGGCATAAGAAGTGACCCTTCTTTTCGAACTCCCAATTAGGCTCAAGTTATTTGAAAATGATTTTGTTCCGAATGTTGATATGGTTTGACTTTGCAACCTTATTCGTTACCATGACAAACAAATACATACACAAAATTATCAAATCGTGAAAATAATATTAGGAAAAGTCTTATATGTACTCTCAACTTTTAAAATAGAATATTCACTAGGGAGTAAGAAAAGAACTATATAAGTTTGTTTATTTTTATTTAGAAATTTGAGTGAACATTGCGTTAAAAGCGGTGGAAGAACAAGGAAAGGTTAAATGCCGGGCCTTCAACGTCAAACCACCAAACTTTCCACACTTTCTTGAAATTACCACTTTTTCAAGATGGTTTTGAACATATTAATTGGAAATTTAGAGAAAGATTTCAATTAATTTTTGGTAATCTTTTTTTTCTTAAACGATTTGCTTCTAACTTGGTGGTATAGGGATCACGAATGTTGCGTTTTGATACTTTCACTATTTGTGGGTGATACTTCTACTTTTTATTTTATTATAGTTTGTTGGTTTAAAAATAATAAGCACATTTGACACTTTAGTGATTTTATTTCTAAAAGGGTCTCTTTCCCAAAGATTGCTTTTGTAACTTTGTTGATAAAAAAAGAGGTTAAATTTATTTGTGATGTGTCATATTACAAAATAAAGTTAAAGAATGAAGTGAAAACTTTTAAGGGAAAAGATCGAGAAATAATTTTTTGACTATTTGGGAAAATTTGTAACTTTGTTTATTAGTATAAAATACCATCTAGTTTGGGATCATGCAGAGGCAGGGTGTCAAAATAGGTTGCTACTATTTGAATAAAATATTTTTTTACAAAAAATAATAACGGAAATAGATGGTAAACATATATTAGAAAAAGAAAAAAGAAAAAAACAAACATTTTGTGAGACTTTTGTCATTGATATTAAAATTCTACTTTATGGATTTTGTAGAATCTTATATATGTATATAGAAATGTAATTGTGTCATTTGAAAATGACCTAATTTTACATTTATATGAATTGTTGGAAAAAGTAGCACAATCCTTTTCGTATAAAAAATACTACTATTATCAAGTATCAAGATTCAAGGTTATGATCATTACAAATAGAATTAAATTAGCAAATTGATGAAAATTTTGCAGCATTTAATAACCTTATTTGATAATACATGTGGCAAATAGTAAGTTCCATTATATCATGTTTGACGACATGCTTACGTTATTAAGAGTAGTTAAAAATCAAGAATCATTTTTTAGTTTAATAATGTTGAGAGGAATGACCTTCGACATTGTACATTCTTGTTTACCCACGTTTAGCCAAAGGCAAGATCAAAGTTGAAATTAAGTAGAAAAAAAATATTTTGCTTTCGAAGTTCGAGATTTTATTTATTAAAATAAATTTATAGATATTTCTATAATTTATTAGAAGGTGGCCTGCAGAAATTTGGGCCTCGAAAATCACATAAATTTTGCAGCTTTTGATTCGGCCACAGCCCACTAATTTCATTGGTCAGTTTCAGTTTTAATATTTCTCAATGATTGGAGTCAACAGAAGCTGTCTCACTTGAGGTTAAAGTCAAAGGTGGTTAAAAAACGAGTGATTTTATTTTATTTGTTTATAATTTATAATTTTAAAATTTGAATGAGAAATAATAAAATTAAAAGATTTTCAATTATCTCATTTAGCTAAATTTGGAAATTAAGCTGAGGCTAAGTTGAAAACCTAAATGTATATAGACATCAACATGAAGGAATGAAGGAATGATGTGTAGATTAGAGAGAGAAAATGAAGGGATGAAGCTCAGTCGTAGTCGTTTATCAAGTTTAAAGCAATGTCGCTTAGTCTTCAAAATCGTCACATTAATACACGTTGCGCTACTATTCATCCACATCACCAAAATTGTACAGATGTGCGCTAACTCAACATCACATTTGCTCAAAATATCATTGTGGAACGATTATGAATTTTTTTTAGATGGGTAAAAAAAATTACGAATTTTCTAA
Source organism: Salvia splendens (assembly GCF_004379255.2). Taxonomy (NCBI): domain Eukaryota; kingdom Viridiplantae; phylum Streptophyta; class Magnoliopsida; order Lamiales; family Lamiaceae; genus Salvia; species Salvia splendens. The sequence goes on from NC_056038.1 coordinate 1,384,229, forward strand.
TTCTATGAGTTGTTTATGATAGTTGCTAAGACAAATTAGAATTTAACAAAAATTTATAATTTTACATATAATTGGCTCTATGTCCCGAATTTGTATGGCTATGATACAATTCATTCCATCAAAATCGTCATCTCTTCATCATAGTATTTGAGCATAAGATAAGATTATTAATTATTACTCTTTCTTTCTCATTCTAAATACTGGCACAATTTTTTTATTTCTCAGTTAAATTAATATACTTTTAAAAATGAAAACATGTAATTTTTTACGAAGTATGGCTATTTGTAATGACTAATGTGGCGGGTAAATAATAAATTTATCGTTGAAAAGTCTATTAGCCGATTATTTATTTACTACTCATACATCTTGTTTATTATTTTAAATATTTACATTTATTTAATATTTTAGAAAAACGTTAACGTGTTTGTGCAGGTCAATGATTGCAATAAATTCTAACCTGTGTCCGGCTAAATCGGGTTTGGTCGGATTCCCATGCCTAAAGGGAAATTATAAATTTACTTAGTTATATTTCTTCTGTAAAATTAAATTTTATATTAAATGTGTGACTATTTACATCTTGCTTTTATTTTATTTTTTTTTATTCAAACTAAAACTTGTTGACTCTATGGTGGCTTCGTCGGTGCGGTGATCAAAATTCATCACTAGTATTTAATATTTTTATAAATTGAATCTAGTTCTGGTTATTTTGGTGTAACTTGCAAGTAATTGCATAAATAAATTTATTCAGTCACGAATCATTGTTGATTTTTCGTCCTCGCAAAAAAGAAAAGAAAAGAAAATTAAACAAAATAATGTGTGAATAGTTTTAGATAAATTGGGGTGGTGGTAGGTGGGTAGAGTTTAATTTAGGTGCTACATTAATATGTTAGGCCCATTTCACCAATAATAAGAAAATAAAAACCGACTTATATGTTTGGATTTGGGATTATATGCAATCGCGGGTTCGGGTTGAGTGAGGGTTCATTAAGCCATGAAAGCCGAAATACTTCATTAAATACTCTGATATTTAGAGGTACTACCGATATTAGATTGTGATCCATTTCTGTTATTAGTTAGACACCTATTATTAGCGACGATCTTTTATGTGCCTAGTTTTACATAATTTTGTTTTCTTAGATCCGTAGTGGCTTGTAGGTATTCTATTGGTCATAAATCCATAAATCTACATTTCGATTTTCAAGTAATGGACTGACAAATATACATGATAATTAATTTATCTATCTCCATATACTACATTCGGAATACATAAATACAAGTTATGTAGCTAGTGTAACAATATTTCAATTTGTCACGGATTCATTATCCCTAGCCACAAATATACAATCATGACAATTTATTTGAGGGTGAATTGAAGATATATGTCAGAGAGAAATTATTGATCCAAGCCTTTTTATTTCGTTTGTCCAATCATTATTATGCAAGATTGTTCATTCGTATAAAAAAATGGAAGAGTGATAATGTATCATAATTATGTAAGTTCGTATGCATGAATTTTGCAAGTAAAATTGGTGATGTGATGAAATTCTAAATTTCTTTCATAGGCCAATTGTCATAGAAATTTGGCTAAATATTGGTTCAATCAATGACTTTAGAAATCGATTGAGAAAATGATGAAGTTGTTTTCAATTATTACATCAAAATATTAGTTTGATGTAATTTTCACTTCATAGTTTTTCCAACTAATTTTAAAATTGTGTTATGTACTAGTATCAGTATTAAAATTTAACTAAATTTCATATTTTATTATATTTTATATACCCATACGCACCAGTGTATTCAGTTATTATGGGCAGAAAAATAAACATACTGAAGAAAAAATAAATAAAATTATAAAATGTGACAGATAAATTCAAAATTGGAGTTTGCATGTGTCTGACCCGGCATGGTGCATTAAATTGCTCTCTGCAAATTACTATATTATCCAATAATATTTATTTAAACACATGCACTTTTGGATTTATGATACATCTACAATTAATATTTGCCGACCTCGTGAATTAAATTGAACCCATATTTATCATGAAATTCGCGTCATTGACTATACTATACATACGGTATTATTGGATGAAAATTGAAAAATAATATAAAATTAATGTTTGTATGAAGGAAATAATATGTATATACACGTGTTAGATTGTTTTGTGTAAAATCATACACGTTGGGAATGATAAATAAACATTTTTTAGCATTAAATACTCATTTATGTCTGAATATAGATATTAGTTTGTACGTACATACACATGTGTGTATGAAAAGTGATATTTAATGTAGGATTTAATCATTTAAAAAATAATAAAACTTTGATTGGTATATTAAATATGGATGCCATTGGTCAAAATGCAACCAATAATAATTATTAATGCTGATTGCAATTAGTTAAGTGCATATATCTACTTTGCATTGCTGACAGGGCACCGGGCACATTCAATTTTGTTTAATTTTTCAATGTATTTAATAAAATTATTGTACTCTTTTAATGTGTTTTATAAAATATTTTACATCATGACATTAGTAACACTCTTTTCTATATTTTGTACGTATCAAAATAACGTTGTACGGATATTGAGGTCATTGTGTGTGTGCATTTTGCTACAAATTTAAAAATTATTAATATTAAAACAATTCAAAAAAGGTCAATTACCAATATGGGGGCAATAAATCCATAAAAGTGCTATAAATGACACCATTTACATGATAATTCGGTACTGTATAAAATCAAAATATTTAGAGTATATACTCCATCTTCTTCTGTCCCATTAAATATGAAACGTTTGTTTTTCACACATGTTTTGGGAAAATGATAATAAATAATTAAAGGGGGAAAAAAATAAAGTAAAAAAGAGAATATTATAAAGGGGACTCTCCTCTACATTATTCTCTCTATTACTTTATTTTTTCACCACTTTAGTTATTTATTATAATTTTTCTAAAATAAGTGCGCAAAAGCAAACGTTGCATATTTAATGGGACAGGGGGAGTAATTTTTTTTACTCTAGACAAGATGGTTTAATTATACTAAAATTATTATATATAAACCGGACAATGAAAGTGACTTAAATAACAAGACAAATATTTTTGGCAGTTTGTCAACTTGAGATGGAGTTATAAATCTTAAATAAATCGTCAATGTTCCCTTTGCCTATGTCACATTAAGACAAAATTATAGTTTTAAGTGACGGAGTGAGTGAATTTCTAAATTGAATGAAAAAATTGATACACATTAGTAAGATTAGAGTGAAATTCATAAATTAGAAAATGGGATGTTATCGATGTAAATTATTAGGGTGAGATTATAATTGAGAAACTTCAAAGTCTAATAAGCTATTGCCAGATCGCAACACAAAACAAAACACTTGAAAAAACAGATTTAATTATAATGAATAATCCAAAAGTGGTGGCAAATTAAAGCTAACTCTTTTCTTTTATAAAATAGAACCTGGAATCGTGACAACAGAATACAAAAAAATATTATTCCATAAATAAAATAACTTGGCGTCCTAAGTTTCATTTAAATTAAGTGTGACAGTGTCGTGTCTTTATATACATGATCATATTATTTTATTTATATAATAATGAGAAAGTACTAAAGTTGTTTAAAATTCCCGACAAATTATCTTATATTAATCACGAAAGCAAGCTAGTTTAATTAGGTAATCTTAGACACTAATTAGTAATTAACCCCGAAATCGGGTGTTTTTAGCTTAATGCTGAGCTGGCGAGTGTATTTTAGAGTGAAAGAGAAAAGCATAATTGTTGCATAAAGTAATTATTATCACCACACTACTATTTTTTTCTTATTATATTTTGTGTATTATTGAAATAATGTAATCGATGGTCGGTGATTGTTTTGTGAAAACCGGGGGCGGTGTAGTATAAACAGTTCTTTAACAAACATATTAATTTATATTCCATATATAAACATAAAGTAAATTGGTTTACTACGTATTTTTGTGAATTTAATGAGTCGGAATTATTATAATATACACGTATTATGTAAATTTAACTTATCACCTAAAACAAACAATATGGAGAAGTTGAAAGATGTAAAAATGGACACGAATTCCTCCACTATTATTTCTTCGTTTAAGAGGAAATTTCTAAAATCAGAAAGCAGAGGAATAAAATAATATTTCTAAAAACACAAAACGATTACTTTTTTGGGATAAATTTTGGGAAAAAATTGTCATTTTTTGTCGTCAATTCCGTAACTTAGAAAATTGTTGATTATATTAGTATAAATTTGGCATTTTTTTCAATTATCCCATCATCGCATATTTGGGGAAATTATGTTTGATGTAGTAGACAACGCATAGTATATGGAATATATGTTCGATTACTTAAAAACGTTTAATACACATAATGAGCGTCGTCGACTTTAAAGCAATTAATTGAGACGGTTCTATAATACGTAACTGGGCCGGATATTTGCAATACGGGTTCGGGCAAGATCTGCGTATTTGGGTCAGATCTCTGTGACACAGATTGGGCCGGATCTTCAAATTTTGAACTTGGGCTTAGTTTTTATTTGATTTTTAATGAATTGTAGTGAAAAATAACAGCTACTATGATAATTAATGATTAGTCAATATCTTGACAAAATTTAACAATATTACGAAAAATGTGACCATCGACTAATTTGACATGTAACCAAGGGAGGTGATAATTTACCATATTGAAAATTTAAATATGTAGCTCAATTTATATACAGCCCACCAAAATATGATATTCCTCGATTTAAATAAGTAGCTCAAACTATTGATATTACACTTGAAAAGAAACAATTTTAAAAAAAGGAAAATAGTATATATATATATATATATATATATATATATATATATATATATATATATATATATATATATATATATAGGAATAGCTCCTTGACATTTTGGTAGTTAATATAATGGGATCAACAATAGGTAAATGGTAAAAAATAATGAACAGAAGTATATTACAATCCCTATATGATGAGAAAGTAAGAAAAAAGAAATATAGATCTAAAACTAAAGTGAGATTACATTCTTATACCCAAATTTTTTATGAGTGATTTTGCATTCTCCATGCCTAAATTTCTTTTGAGTGAAAGAAAACTTGGGGTGAAAAGAATAGAGCTGAAATATAAACAATCATCGTCCATTTCCCCAATCAAATCAATTCCTATAACATTTCTCTTCTCCCTGGAATAGTAAAAAAAGCGCCTATCATATGATAACATCAATATGCCGCCATTTCTGTAAATTTTGATAGGTTGACAACCCTTTTTTAAGCATAATTATTACAAGGCTTTTCCACGATGAGTTGTATAGTCGTCCAATATTTCTTCACTTGTTCACATTCCTTCAACAACCATATCACAATACTACCTAGTGTACCATTATGAATACATAGGCAATCCCCCACACCATACAACTTCGCACCACGTGTGCCGAAACTATACACAATTGTATATGTGACATTAGCAAGAGGTGCAAGAAATGTGCTAAAACGTTCTGTTTCAAGATCAAAGCAACAAACATGAGCATCCCTTGCCGTAGTTTTAACTAACCAATGGAGATTGCCAATAAAAAATGCACCACAAATGGAGGAGTCGCAGTAGTCAGAAAAAGGGGGGAGCGGCTTCAACGGTTCTCCACAAAGATCCCGCTTTAAGAGTGTACACATGAAACCCAGATTCAGGGCTATGATAGACAACTTTATGTTGTCCGCTTATTTTGCTCACTGCAAATCCAAAACGATCTCCCTTCCGAGCAACACGCCCATGGAGCTCAACAAATTCACGGGTGATGGGATTACATACGGAAATATGATCATCCATAAAAGCATTTTTTAAAAGAAGCAGACCATTGGCAGAACATTGTATTATTGATTCTCGACGAAAATCAAACTTGGCGATTGGACCAAGCTCGGCATAAATATCGAACCAATTTGAGAACGGCTCGAGCTCGTCTTCCAATTTGAAAACACCAAACCAATTTGAATCCCACTTGGTAATGGAAACAACTAGGGGGATTTAGAAAGATGGGACTTGACAAAAGCATCACTCTCAATGAGATTAATCCATGGTTTGCAAATGCATTTGCAAGTTGCAATGCTTTGAGGAGAGAGTCTCAAGAGAATATTTGTGTGATGATTTCTAATGCGATTTAATCTGTTTAGTTTAGTCTAGTCCAATTTAATTTAGTTAATTAATATAATTTCAATAATTTATGTGATTCATATGACTAAGAGATATGTTCAAACTAAAATTCAAATTTATAACACTACATACAAAAGTATATGAAAGTTTTCCGTGATTAAACTTGTACACCACCGCTCTCTTTCTTTCCACCAAATTGAACTCTTCTTTGTAAAGTATGTCATAAAATTATTATTCAAAAGGTGTGTCTTTATAGTCTAACAAAGGCTTTTATATATAGAATCCTAAACTTACAAAAAAATAAAATAAAAGGAAACAAATAAAAAGTAAAATCAATTAACATTTTCCATGTACAAATTCTACAAACTAGGAAATAATCCCAAATTAATATTGGGGTGACTTTCCGGCGTTTAATCTATTCTATACCAATTTAATTTATTTTCTGGATTTTGAATTTAGGTTACAAAGAAATATGGTGATTAGGCTAGTATGGAGTACTATTTAAGAATTAATTAATTGTTTTTAACGGCTGGGATTAAGTTGGGTGTTTGGTGGTGTATGAGAGATTCGAGTGCACCCCAATTTTGGAAAGATAAAATAGAAATGCTTAAACAGTTTATTCAGTGGTCGGTGGTGGTTTTGTAAAACAGGGGGCGGTGTAGGAATTGTAAATGCATAACTCTTTATGAAACTAATTTATTCCATAACATAAAGTAATTTAATTTAATTTACTACGTATTTTTGTGAATTGAATAAATAGGAAGTGTTACATTAAAGTATAATTCTTCGAATAGTTAATATTATGTAGATTTAATTTATCACCGTCAAAAAGGAAAAGGAGTAATTCAGAGAAGTAAACATGGACACGAATTGTCGAAAAAGACAAAAAGATGACTTTTTAGGGATAAATTGTTTGAAAAATCATTTTATGGTCAATTCTGAAATTTAAAAAAATTGTTGATTGTATTATTATAATTTTGATTGAATTTAAAGTGATGACTTTAAAGTGATTGAATTGAGACGGTTTGTACGTAACTGGGCCGGATCTTTGCAATTCGGGTTCAGGACGTATTTGGGTCAGATCTTCAATATTCGAACTTGAGCTTAATTTTTAATGAATTGCTGTGAAAAATAAGAGCTACTAAGATAATTACAAAAAAAAGTGACTAACTGACTATCGACTAATTTGACATGTAACCTGATAATATAACATATAGATGGGTAGTGATAAAACGCAAACTCTACAAACTCTAAACTATAATCTGGATCGTTAAAAATATCAACAGATGATAAAATAGTAGCAATAGAAAATGTCAACACAGTGTCAATATAATATGAACCGTTGACATTGTGTTGACATTTTTTGTTTCTATTATCTTATAATCTGTTATATTTTTTGACAGTGTAGATCATAGTTTAAAGTTTGTATAATATTTAGAGTTTGCATTTGATCACCTTACCCATATAGATAATTCAAATATGTAGCTCAATTTACCAAAAAATGATACTACATCATATATTTAACTACATTTTGAAATCAATCTATCCTATCATCCAAAGTAAACGCTCATCTACATCGAACGGAGCTCTTTCTGAAGCTCCTTGGCGTGGCCCGTCATCCCGTTCATCGAGAATGCCTTGATCATCGTTCGGTACGTGACCTTATCGAGTTTGCAGCCCCGCCTCTTCATCATCTCGGTCACCCCCTTCATCTCTGCGATGCATCCCATCAGGCCGTAGGCGTTGATCAAGCAGTTGAAGAACACGGTATCGAGGGTAACGTCGGAGTTCTCGACGAAGCGCAGAACAGCCGCGATCTTTTCGAGCTTCCCTGCGTTCCCATAGGCTCGCACGAGAGAACACAGAGTCACACAGTTGGGCTTGATCCTCTCGGATTGCATCAGCCGGAACAAGAACTCCATCTGCTTGACGTCACCGCCTCTCCCGAACGCATCTATGACGATGTTGTAGGTGACGAGCGTCCAGGTGTAGTGGTACCGCTGCATGTACTGCATCACGGCGCTCATCTTCTCGTAGTTCTCCGTTTTGCCGTAGGCGTCGAGGAGGATGTTGAATGTCTTGATGGTGGGGTCGATTCCGGCTTTCAGGAACTTGTCGTAGCATTTCTCCATCATATCTATCTGCCCGCTGCCCCCGAAAGCCCTGAGCGTCGAGTTCATGGTCCAGACATCGGGTTCGCAGTGGGGCTGCCGGAGCATCTGTACCAACACGGATTCCATCTCCACGAACCTGTTAGTAGCAAACGATTGAAACGATTTTTTCACATCTTAGACCATATGTAGAGAAGGGAAGAGAGAATTACTTCTTCGCTTTTCCATACGCATCAATGAGAGTATTATACGTGACCGTGGATGGTCTGATCCCGTGTACTTCCATTTCCGAGAGGAGAGAGTTAACTGCGTCAAAGTCATAAACGTGCAGGCAAGACTTTATGAGGATGGAGTACGTGTACACATCAGGTTGACAGTCGGGGATCTTCTTCATCTGGTCGAGAATGGAATACGCTCTATCGAAAAGGCCACTCCGGCTGTAGGCAGACATAAGAGCAGTGTAAGCTTCTCGGTCCGCCACACACCCTTCATCAATCATTGCCTGAAACAAGGTATGAGCTATCTCAGGTTGCTTACATTTTCCGAGCATGGTGATGAGCTTCACATATATACCAGCATACGGCTTGTACCAGACTTGCTCGCGCAGGAGTTCAAAAACCTGAAAACATCATGTAAAGAGTCGGATCAATCAAATTTCTCGTCTTCAAATTCATGAATGACTCGAGTTACATGAATCACTCTTAACACCCCACAGACCGTCCCAGCTCACCTTCTTCACTCAATTCTCGAATCACACTTCAAACTAACCAACATCAGATTGCAGTATTTCCCACCTAAGGCGACCCGAATGCAATACATACGACACTCTATCCAGCTGAAACACTTCAATCTCTCACAGTTTCGAACTCAAATACTACAATATCTCAAATATGACACACATCCTGCCGAGAGCCATTTTTATCACTCATTTCTTGAATCATCGGAATCAATATTTCACACCAAAGAGACTACATCCAAAACTCTTCTAGCTCCTATTGATCCCACACTCGATATCTGACACACACTACCACAAAACAGATAATCAGGAAAAAAAACGCACCCGGCATATAACATTCACGTTAGCACAATTTATAAATTCATCACCAAAAACTCTTCAACAACATGAATCAAACAAAAATGTAGAGACTTTACACCAAACAACAAGCCCAGAATTGAAATAAAATCAAGGGAATTTCTGAAATCAGGAAAAAAACATCCATAATACGATTGCAGTATTTCCCACCAAAGGCGACCCGAATGCAATGCAAAAAAACGGCACTCTATCCAGCCGAAACACTTCCATCCACACTCAAATAGTACTACATACATTCTTGAATCACACTCTGTTTCACGCCAACTGCATCCAAACTAGCTAAACTCTGGCCATTTGTATCACTCGATTCTTGAATCACCAGAATCCATATTTCACACCAAAGAAAACTACATTCAAAACTTTCCTATCTCCAATTCACTAATTCTTCACCAATAAATCTTCAAAAACCAAGAAACAAACAAAAAGGTAGATACTTTAATGCCAAACAACAAAACCAAAATCGAATCAAATAACGGAGAGTTCTGAAATCAGACAACAGACCTTGAGAGCAGACTCCCAACGCAAAGCAGTGATCCTCTCATGAAGGGCATCGAGAACAGATTTCGGCAACAGCCTCTTGGATCCCCCTTTCTTCTTCTCGATCACCGCTTTCGTAGCTTCTCTCCTGAGAATAATCGAAATGGCCTTTTTCGACGCTATCTTCCTGTTGGTTTGCTCCTTCCTCTCTCGATTTTCCACCTCCTTCATCTTGGCTTGCCCCAATCTCCTCTCAGCTGTAGTGACCATGTTTCCACCGGCATTTGGCGGCTGCGGGTCGGGTTTCATGGTGATATTAATCCGAGTTCGGGCATGGTTCGGCCGGCTGAACGACGGTGGGAAGGGATTGGTGGGGCCCGGGAGAGACGCCATGGCTGATGAAACTCAAAAATTCAGAATTGGAAATTCTAATTAGCAACAACAACAATCGAAAGGAGTGAAACTCAAAATTTCTAATTTCCTAATTCTAATTAGCTACAACAATAATTGAAAGGAGTGAAACTCAAAATTTCTGAATTCCAAATTCTAATTAGCAACAACAATAATTAAAAGGAGTGAAACTCAAAACTTCTGAATTCCACAGCAACACCAACAATCGGAAGGAGTGAAACTCGATTAATATTCAACAATAACTACAATCGGAAGGAGTGCAATCATCGGGTATTAAAATCCTTTTCTTCCAATCCCTACCAACATCTAATTCCAACGTCGCAGCCTCAATAGACAATATCACCAAAAAAAAATGCAACAAGAAGATAAAAACCCTTACTTCAAACTAAGCAACATGAAAAAGCCTAATTCAAAAAGGAAAAGTCTAATTCAAATAACAAGAGTAGATATTAAGGGCAGATGTTTTCGAGTGGTAGAGGTGAGCATAATTCAAATTCATACGGATTGAGCAGATTTACCAGCTGAAATTGAGTGAAGAAGATGACGCGAATTGCCAACTAAGGAATTTTAGAAGAACATATTTGTTTGATGCATATTTAATTTGTTATAATATACTGATTAAAAAATAATATTAAAAATTTTACTTTTATAATTTTTATATAGTTTGATTTATTATTTTTATTAATTAATTTAAAATTATAGAAAACGAGCAAATTGAGTTTGATTTTTATAAATTTTGTAAAATTAATTTTTTTAATATTTTTTAATGTATTAGAATTAAACTAAATATATAAATCGAAATAAGCAACACTAAATATGCGTAAAATGAGAGTGGCGTTCATGTAAGGAAAGAGTGCTGTTGACATAGCATTTTATTAAAAGAAGCAGATCATTGGCAGAACATTGTATTATTGATTCTCAGACGAAAATCAAACTTGGTGATTGGACCATACTTGGCAAGAACATCGAACTTATTTGAAAATGGCTCGAACTCGTCTTCCAATTTGAAAACATAAAACCTATTTGAATCCCACTTGGTAATGGAAACCACTAGGGCGGGGCTGAATTTAGAAATATGAGACGTGACAAAAACGTCGCTCTCAATGAGATTAAGCCATGATTTTACAAATGCATTTGCAAATTGCAATGCTTCGAACAAAGAGTCTCAAAAGGATATTTGTGATGATTTCTAATGGTTGGTATGGCTTCATTTTTGAATGGATGAATTTGGTCTTTCTTTAGAGCATCCGCAGCGGTGGCGAAAGACGCCACCGCAGTCCGCGCCGTTGGCAAGGCGCAGGACCGCCGCCGCTGCAGCCGCGCCGCTGGCACGGCGCTGCTCGATGTATCGAGCACGTCCGTGCCAGCGGACGCACACGTGGCGCGCTCCCATTCGTCAACGGCATAGCCGTTGTGTTTAAACTTTTTTTTATTTTTTTTTTAAAAATCGGTATTTAATTATAAATAATGCTAAAAAATAAAAAAAAATATTTCCAAATCCCAAAAATATGGCCGTTTTTTTCCCGTTTTTTCTGAATTTTTTTGATTTTTTTTTTTCCCCAAAATCATCTATAAATACACACATTCATCATCCATTTATCACATCAAATCATCTCTCATTCATCTCTCATTCATAATTCTCATACAAACTATCAACACATTCATCCCCCACTCAAATTCTCAAATGGATTTCACCCATATTATGGCGGAAGCGGAACGCGAAGAACAAGAATACTACGAACAACATCGTGCCGCTTACGAAGCATATGTCGCGGCGAATACCCCTGCTCCTCCTCCTCAACGAACCAGATCAAATCGACGGTACATCCATCGTGACCGGGAGGGAGCCCACGAAAGGCTCGTTGCCGACTACTTTGCCGACCAGCCGCGGTTTCCGGCAGATTACTTCAGGCGCCGTTTTCGCATGTCAAAGCGCTTGTTCATGCGAATTGTCAACACATTGTCCGCACGTGTTGAATACTTTCAAACAGGTGTAGATGCAGCCGGCCGGCAAAGTATCACGGCGTTGCAGAAGTGTACGTGTGCCATCCGACAACTCGCTACTGGGCAAACGGCCGACATGTTCGACGAGTATTTGCATATCGGTGAGTCCACTGGAATCCTATGTTTAAAGAATTTTTGCGAGGGCGTTCGTTCTGCTTTTGGGGATGAATTCCTTCGAGCACCCACCACTGATGATTGCCAACGGTTGCTTCGTCTTCACGAATCAGTCCATGGCTTTCCCGGAATGCTTGGCAGCATTGACTGCATGCATTGGAGGTGGAAGAATTGTCCGACTGCTTGGAGGGGGCAACACTTGAGCGGTCACAAAGGCGGCGGCCCAACGCTTATCCTTGAGGCGGTCGCCGACTACCGCCTATGGATTTGGCATGCATATTTCGGCGTTGCTGGATCCAACAACGACTTGAATGTGCTATATTCGTCACCACTCTTCAATGATGTGATGAATGGTGTAGCACCGGCGATCGACTTCACCATCAACGGAAATATATACCGCATGGGTTACTATCTCGCCGATGGTATCTACCCAAGGTGGTCGACGTTCGTGAAGACGCTCCACAACCCGCACGACCCGAGACGGGTTCTTTTTGCGCAGCGTCAAGAGTCAGCGCGGAAAGATGTCGAAAGAGCCTTCGGGGTCCTTCAAGCTCGATTCAACATTGTGAAGGCCCCGGCTCGGCTGTGGTACGTGAATAATATCGCCGACATCATGTTCACGTGTATTATATTACACAACATGATTATAGCCGACGAAGGGCCGAGGGCGGCTAGCTTCTACGACGAGGACGAAGCCGGAAGCTCAACAGCGAGGTCTCCCCTACGCCGAGGCGAGCATACGACGGTTGGCCAGAGGATCGAGACAAGACACACAATGCGCGATACTCGAATCCACAATCAACTACAAGAAGACCTAATCAACCACATGTGGGCGAAATTCGGCAACGAGTAGTGTCATTTTTAATTTTTAGGATTTTAATTATGTAATTTTTAATTTTTAGGATTTTAATTATGTAATTTTTAATTTTTAGGATTTTAATTATGCAATGTTTAATTTTATTTGTCATTTGTAATATTTATTGTGGGTTTTAAATGAATTTTAATATTATGGAAATGTTTTTGTGTAATTGAATTTTATATTAATTGTGCTCGTCCTTGCGAAAGAGCACAGTTGTGGGTGTTGTGCTCTTGCCAGAGAGCAGGCATGAATAGTACCGCCCGGGCCCACAACCGTGCCGCTGGCAAGAGCACGGTTGTGGATGCTCTTAGAGACCACTCTCTATTTTTCTGTAAAATAATAAACAATATATATAAGCGGAGATTTACAAACACTAAAGAAATTTTAAAAAAATTGTATCATTATTAACTTCAACCAACATATAAGTGCTACTCCCCTTCTAATAGGAGGCGTTTTAGGAAGCATTCCAAAAACAATATTATAAAGGTATAATATCATACTAATATGAAGTTCGAGTGTGCATCACTGAATCCTCACAATTGAAGCCTTGGTTCGGGTCGGGCTCTGTGGCTAAGAGTTCAATCGATAGCTCTGCACATTTTGTGTGAGCTCGATCAAAACCTCTCTGATGTTATGTGATTTGCAAGGTGCAAAACACATCCCCATATAAAATTGTAGAAGAGATATGTTCGAAATAAAATTCAAATTTATAAGTACATATAAAATTATATGAAAGTTTACCGTGATTAAACTTGTACACCACCGATCTCTTTCTCTCCACCAATTTTGATTCTTCTCACCGAAGATAATATGTCATATTTATAAGATTTATGGGCTAATTATGTACTATCTTGCTCCTTATTAGTATGATATTCAATACATATGGATATACATAATATGTTGTGTGAATTAGTGTGGTTATATTTTCTAAAGCGTGTTATGCATTTTGAGAATATGTTACTAATTATGCATTTCGGAAATGTGTATCAAGTTTCATATTCTCCATATTTATAACACTCATTTTGAGATGTAAAAAATGTGGCACATTCACTTAATTTTGCAATTTAATTTTCAGATTTTTATTGCATTTTTATAATATTTTGGATTCTTCGGATCAAATTTCATAGTTTGGATTTTTTTTTTTGGATCGGATTGGGCCAATAATATATTCCCAAAAGGGATTAGCCGATTAGGCATTGAATCAAACAATTCAGTCAAGAACAAAAGAGAACAAATTCAATAGCACAAATATTTTGGCTATATTAAATCCAGTCTTTGCCCAAGGCATCACCACCCATGAATATTTTTTTCTGAAATCAAAGCATCAAAGATATGAGAAGGAGCTTTCAGATAGACATAGTCACAAGCTACACTAATCGATAACCATTCTCTCAAATGGAATAAGACACCGAATGCAAAGTTTGTAATATTTCTAATCATGTTTAAAGTTTGAAAATATCAAAATTTTGAGCCAAAGTTCATAATTTTAGGATCAATATCCCAAAAAATAATGACTAAGTATGGAAAATTCATTTGCATTTCATTCTAAAATTATTGTGTGTGTTCACCTCAATCTCAACAGTCTAGACATGATCTAGAAAATACTCCATGTGTTGAAGCATTTGAAACTCAAAAAGAGTAATAATTCGGAGCTATGTTGTGAAGATACAATCTCGTTCAAGGTATCAGGGAGGTTCAAATTATCTCTAAGAAACTCATGCGGGATCGCATGAGTTTCTTAGAGATAATTTGAACCTCTCAAGCACTTTGCAGGAGATCGCATGTTCATAGCAGAGCTCCGAATCACCCTTCTTGAGTTTCAAATGCTTCAACATAGTATTGTTTTAATCATGTCTAGATTATCAAGTTTGAGGTCGTAGGATGAAGTCATATTCCAGCCCAATCTTTTTAACTGCAGAAATTATATATTTAATTATTTTAAATAATATATCCAATTATATTAAATTTTAATCTAATAAAATAATTTTAACTAAAATCAGCTCGTTCTTAGTATTGCTGTTTAGTCTTTATTGTGTTTATGTTCTTAGTATTTTCTATTTTGTAATTTTGAGTTTATTTGCACTCTTCCTCATTTTTTTAGGCTTGAGTTTTTCTTTTTAATCAAGAAATATTAAAATTTTATTTTATATAACTGATTTTTTTCTCATCTATTTTTATTCAATTACAGCTACATACTTCAATCATTTAAAATATGTGTAAATGACCAAATTAAATAAACGGCAAACTAAAAATTGTCGCCACACTATATATCATTGCACATAAAGCCAATTTTATCTCATTCATCAAATTTTTTATATTATCCATCACACACACACACACACACACACACCCACACAAACTTATGTTTTGTTTATAGTATCATGTTTAATTATACTAAACTATTGTTTAGATTAGTATACCACCATTAAACAAATTTTCTATAATATTACAAAATCAATTTTTCTACGTCACATTTCGTATACTGTAACACCCTGACTTTTCCTACCTTTTTTTATTTGTTCTCGAAGACGTCATTTGTACAACCAAATTTTTTTAAAAAAATTCAAGTTGTTTATACGTTTGAAGGACTCGACTTACGACCAATGAAAAAGATGCAAATGGAAGACCAAAGAACGAGACATGTGATTTCGACGATGGAAAAGGAATTTACATATGGGCCTAAGAAATAATTCTTTTTGCTAGCCCAATTCTTTTATTTAGTTGAATGCCCCTTTGAGCCCAAAATCAGTCCTCTTAATTTTTTTTCTATAAGGTCCAAATATATGTGCCACTCTTCAAATCCACGAATACCTCAAATCCCTCCACAATCCTGAAAAAGAGGGATATATTCTCAATTTTGTCAATTGCCATCTCCAAACGTGTAGCCCATATATATCTCAACTACTCCGTACCAGTTTCAAATCTACCATTTTTATATGTGAATATATAGTGTTAAACTCATTTTCTCCCCTTAGATATAAGTTCCTTCTTAATCTGGACCGTTAGATCTCATTCATTAACGGTCCAGATGATCTGCATTATTACACTATAACGGTGCATTATTAGTCGGTGTGCATTATTTAACTGAAAATCTGCATTATTAAATGACACGTGGCATCAATCTAACCGTCGGATGACAAAATCGTGAGGCTGAGATCAAGAAGGAAATAGGAGAAAATATGGAAAAAAGATTTGAATACAATCCTATATATATATATATCCAAACCGTTCCATAATTTTACCTTTCCTCCAAATTCCGAGAAAGCAAAAGGAGTAGGGCAGCCGTGAGTTTCCAAAATTGTTGTTCCACAAATTTTGATCCATCAAATTAGAGGTATACTCAAATCCCACGTTTCTTTCTCCATGACATTTTTCATATTCACGTAAGTTCACTCAAATGAAATTAATACAGCACTTTGAAATCTTTCGAGAGACCTTTTCCCGATGGAGTGCTTTGGCCCTCTTTGAATCCTATAGTTTGCCAATTCGTTAATCAACTCTGAAATTAAATAAAACTGTGAAATAAATAAAAGATTAGTTTTGAGTGGGAAAAAGGGGAGAGGCGGCGCCACTCGACTTAGATGCTGATGCCGACGGACGCCGGCGTGAGAGTGACAACTGCGGTGTGTGAACGGAGACAGCAGAATGAGAGAGATGGAGCTGCCTCACTTTGTTTCCCAATTTGAGAACTAGAGAGAGAGAGTTTTGAGAATGATAATACGAAAATTTAGTAAAAAGAGATGGGAGTTGGGATTGTTTACGTTTTGTGAATTGTAGAAGATGAGAGAGAGAGAGGAAATAGGAGTGGAATGGCTGTGTACGTGTAGGAAGAGTAGGGAATAGGAGTAATAGTTTATTTGTTTATTTTTTTAACTTTTAGTGATTGACTAAGTGTACGTGTGTTGAGGGAGTATATACTTTAAATAAAGTAGTAGTAGTATTGAGGGAGTATATACTTTTAGTTTTGATTTTGTCTTTTCAAGATCGATTTGGTAATGTACTAGCTAGTATATAAATATGTGTTGGGCAGGGAGTATATACGTGTGGTGTTTGGAGTATTAGACCATTCACTACGTTGTCTCTATACCGTCCTTTAACTACTATTTGACCACTATTTGAAGGTCTCATTGTCCTTTTTTCCTCCATCCCTTAACTAAGGGACGGAACCTGCAACGCTCCGTCCCTTAACCGTCCCTTATTCCGTCTTTTAATTACTATTCATTCAATTTCATTTTTTATTTTTTTTACAACCCAATTAAATTTAAACAAACACAATTCATTAAAATTAAAACAACATTACAACTTAAACTTAAAAAAAAAAAGAAAAAATCGGATTGACGCATTTGCTCAAAAATGATCCATTTTTTTGAGTTGATTTAAGATGGAAATTGGAGTGATAGAGAGGATTTGAGAGGAATAGATGTGTGATTGTGTGTGAAATGAGTATGAAATAGGATTATTTATAGAGTAAATAAATAAATAAAATTAAAAAAAAAAAGAAAATAAAAAATTAACGGTAACATTACCGTTTGATTTTTTTTTTTAATTAAATTTGATTTTCGAATTTAAAAAAATGAATTATTGCGTCATCCGTGACGACGCCCACTCGCGGGCCAGCGAGTGGGCGTCATGCATGCATCGGGGGCGCGCCACGTCGCCCGGGCGCGTGACGGGCCGGCGCGTCCCTTGTCTCGTGGATGCGGGCTACGGGACGGGCTACGGGACGGGACGAGGGTTGCAACGCGTCCAGCGGCGGAACCGTCCCTCCGGGACGGAACCCGAGCAGCGCGGGACGCGTAGTGGATGCTCTTAGAAGTGGGTGATTCTTTTTCTTTCTTTAGTTTGTTTAATTGGACCGGTCAAATACTTTTGGATTAATCTAGTTCATTACATATTTGGAATTTATGTGTTTTGGAATTTTACCTACTTGGCCTATTCTTAGTGAGAACCGACAGTTTTAGTATATTAGGGACTTTTGGGTTATGTGTTTAATTGATGAATCTGTTTATTAAATTAGAATGAATGATAATTTGAGCACACACTTAAGATGCATGCATTGTTAAATTTATTTATTTTGTAAAGTTTAATTGTGCACATCATGTTATTTAAAAAAGGGTGAATTTGTGCACGTTGTTGCGATTGGAACAAGAAAGGGTTTGAAGAGTTAAGCGTTTGAGGTGAGTTTTTTTTTTAAATAAGGATTATGTCATAAGTATTTTTTATGTGAAAAATGATGTGAATATTTGTCATGCCATGTTTTGTTTTATTCTATGGAACCTATCTGATGTGGCTTTTGCCATCTATGGATAATCAAATTCGGGTCTGACTAGGGAGTGAGTCCCTACTCAAGCTAGTGTACACCAATGGGGATCGTGAGCCGTCTTTTGGGTCGGCCAGTCTAGTGACTTGGAATGTGGTCACATACCTTGTCATCAATGGATCAGATATGGTAGATATCTATGGGAAAATGACTGCGCAGTCACGAATTTTACGATGGAAATGATTTTAGTGTCTCGGGCATTTTCAAAGTTAAAACCTCAGGTCACTCAATGGTGGTATGATAAATTTCTTTTTATGAAATGTTTTTGGCATGAGTCCACTGCGTGCATCAAGTACTCAGCCATGCATATGTTTTAAAAATGTGCAGGTTGAGCGGTGACAAGCGCGGTGGGTGTTGAGCAGAGCTGGTGAAGAATTGTGTTTGCTTTTAAATGTTCCGATTATATTATGTCTTCATACATAATATTATTGTTCTCTCGAATGTTTCCGCTGAATGTTGTTTCCTTTGAGTTCATGTATTGTTGAGATATAATACCTTTGAGTTGTCAATTGTAGAGATAATACTCTCATTTTAATTCGAGCTATCCCATTTATCTCGAGCTATGGTCGAGTTTTGTTGTTTCCCCTTTCTTTTCCGCTTCTTTAATCCTCCCCTAGTCGCGATTCGCCATGTTTTCTATCCTTAGAAAATGCGAGCGTGATATATACACTATGAAATATTAAATCTGTTCTAGAAAATTGATCTCGTTTCATTATTGAAAAAATAAATATTTTAGAATTGTACTAGTACTAGTTATTAAGGCCATCCACAACGCTGTTCCTATACCGTTCCTTAAACCACTATTTGAGGGGCCCACTGTACTTTTTTACTCCATTCCTTAACTAAGGAACGGAACCTGCAACCCTCCGTTCCTTAACCGTTCCTTAAATTACTATTCATTCAATTTCATTTTTTTTTATTTCCAACCCAATTCAATTTAAATAAACACACTTTAAAAAACAAACACACTTTATTAAAAAACAAACAACATTAAAAAAAATTACAACTTAAACGTAAAAAAATAAAAAGCACACAATTAAAATCCTAAAAAAATAAAAGTACACAATTTTAATAATTTCATCCGCCAAAATTTGTCCAAATGTGCTCAATTAGATCATGTTGGAGTTGGGTGTGGGCACTAGAGTCGCGTGTCCTTGCACGAATAGATAACCGTTCTTGTATAGACGGATGCGCTCCACTTCGAGGCGGACTACTTGCGGTTGAGCTTCCGGGGGATTCGTCGTCGAACCAATTTCCCGCCTCGGGTCCTTCGTCTTGGACAATCATGTTGTGCAAGATTATACACGTATACATGATGTCGACCATATTTTCATTGAAATGAGTATGAAATAGGAGTATTTATAGAGTAAATAAATAAAATAAAAAAAAAAACGGATATAAAAAACGGATATAAAAAAAACGGTCTCATTACCGTTGCCAAAAAAAAAAAATTATTAAATTCGAATTTAAAAAAAAATGAATTATTGCGTCACCGGACGAAGCCCACTCGCGGGGCAGCGAGTGGGCCTCACGCGTCGAATGGGAGGCCGCCACGTCGCCTCGACGCGTGGCGAAACGGAACGCGGCACGGCATAGGAATGGCGACGGCACGGAACGGCGACGGAACGCACCCCGCAACTCGTGCCGCCGCGGAACCGTTCCGCCAGGACGGCATAGGAACCGCAACGGCACAGCGTTGCGGGTGCCCTAATAAATTTATACTCCATAAAATATTCCACTTCGTAAAATATTGAACCAGAAATATTACTCCTACTATTTATCATACGTCACATCAAAAAACCCTAATTAAACCGGGTACTTATGATTCTTATCAATCAATCTCCACTATTTATTGTCCTACCATTTACTCCATCGTAAACATTTTAAAATTTAATCAAGTACTACTATTATGTGGGTGTTTCTTTTAATGAAAAGTATTTTACCCAAAGTTAATTGTACTTTATTTCGAGACAAAAATAAAGTTGATTGTACTAACATTATCCCGACATTATGAGAAAGAACTAGGTTAGGAGGAGATAAGATTTGCTCAACTTATGAATTTTTAAATTTTATACTTTATGTCCCATACTTCACTTTAAATTCCAAAACTTAGAGACACAGTGCCATCACATCACTCAATTTTATATACTAAGATTTAGAAAATAATTTATCCAGCAAACAAAGTTTATGGTTTTTAAAATAAAAATATTATTTTCTATTTTATTCTATTTTTTACTCACTTCGTCTCATAATAGATGTCACACTTTCCTTTTTAGTTTATCCCTCAAAAGATGTCACATTTTCTCTTTTAGAAAAAGTTCTCTTTTTCATCAATTATAAAATTATATTTTCTCTCATCACTTAACACATAAAATAACATCTCCTAAAATCTCATGTCATCTTCCAAACGTGACATTTACTATGAGACGAGACGGAGGGAGTATTTCATTTCATCTTCATCACTTAGCCCAATAAATAATAATGCAGTACTACATAACAAAAGAATTGTGTCTTTATGTGAACAAACAACCCCTATATACTCTCTAATTTAAAAATCCGGCAATAAATGTTTTTTTTTACCCCTATAAGAGATTGAATAATCAATTAGCGATTCTCCTTGCTGATATTGGTTCCGAATCAATGTACATGGGTGAGTTATAGCCGGTTATGTTCAATACTGAATAAACATGGGTGAGTTATATACTGAATACTGAATAAACATGGGTGAGTTATAGCCGGTTATGTTCAATAGAGACTTAATTTATATATGCGAGTTTCCCTCGTAAAAATATTCATCAAAATTCTTTGAAACCAACAAATGGGAAGGATCTCATTGCAATTTTCTACATTAAGAATTTAAATATGGGCAAATTATTGAAAAATCCATAGTCAAATTTCGTTTGTCCTACAATTTTATGATAAAAATCATTAATTTATTATTTTCCCCATATGTGAAATATATCTATTGTTCATTTGTGATATGTTGTAAATGTAGCTCGCAATCGAAATTGATGACGTTACTATATTATGTGCTATGTTGAGAAAAAATGACGACAAAGATATTTTTTTAATCATATTTTAAGAGAGCTTATGGAGAAATTGAAAATTCATAAAAACAAACTAAAATTTGGAAAAATGTGAACCGTTGGATTTAACTCATAATATATCTTCTGGTCATATCTATCTGACGGTCCATCCAAAACACACAATTGCACGTGGGATATAGCTAATGTACGCCGTCACACTCACGAAGTGCATTTGCCGCGTATGTTATCGATTTTACCAAATGGATAACGCTTCCACAAAATAAACAAGAGCTCTTCCAACACTACACGACAACACTAAACTAAAAACCAAAAATAAATATTTTAAAATATTCTCAAAAAATACAGGATTATTATATTAATATTCCCCTGCAATTAATCTTCTCGTACGGGCTGCGGAAGGAGCTATCAA
This sequence comes from Salvia splendens, assembly GCF_004379255.2. Classification (NCBI taxonomy): domain Eukaryota; kingdom Viridiplantae; phylum Streptophyta; class Magnoliopsida; order Lamiales; family Lamiaceae; genus Salvia; species Salvia splendens. The sequence continues at coordinate 1,406,231 of NC_056038.1, forward strand.
ACGGCCGGCTTCAAATCCGACGGCGCGGCACTTAACGCCGTAACCTGCATCAACCGAAAGCGCTTTCGACGGAACCGACGCCGTCACGGCGTTGGTCGTCCGCCGGTACGGACCGAGCCACTTGTTCTGCATGAAGCGGTGCTTCCTCCACGGCGGCAGGTGGAGCCCCCGGCTCTTCAGCGACCGTTTCGCGGCGTCGCTCACCGATTTCAGAATCTGCTTCAGATCGTCAATTTTTCCGACGAAAACCCTAGGCAGAAGCTGCAGCATCCGCTCGTAGGCGATCGTCGGCCGCGCGATCTCGAATTCCGCCGCGAAATCCAAATCGACGAAGTACCGCGCCGGCGACGGATCCGTTGTTAGAACATCGATGAATTCGTAGCTGCCGGCGGTGAGTCCGCCGCAGCTCGGCCACTTCGTCTTGCAAATCGCCGCATTGTAGCCACAATTCATCAGAAACAACATCACATTCCTCCGTAGAATATGCTTATCCGGTGATCCAGCGGAGGAGTAGATCTGAACCGCATTCGCCGCGCGAGCAGCGAGCGCGTTCCTGAACTCGTCCGTCCGATCCACCGCGATCGGAGTAATCGGATCGGAATTCCGGCAGCTCGGCGATTCGGAGGAATCGGTCTCCGAATCGGAGCCGCAGCAGCACTCCGGCGACGATTCGCCGCCGCTGAAGCCGAAGAAGAGCTCGGAGAGGCTGGGGGAGGTGTCGCCGTCGTCGGCGGCGGCGCTGTGCTCGCTTCCGCTGCTGAATCCGACGATCCGCGCCTTCACCTTCTCATCCAATGGATCAGTCACTCTCTTCATCCTCGTCAAACTGTACATTTTAGAGTTTTTGTGATTGAAGTTGGTGTGGAATGTTGAAGGGAAAGCTAGGGATTTGGGATAATAAATGGGGATTAAGCAGGGGAATTCGGGGGGAATATTCTGGAGAAGCGAAGCATGAAAATAGGTAGAGGGGAAATGAGATTTTATATTGATGGTGGTGGAAGAGGATATACTGGGTGTATGCGAGTCCAGTCGCGTGGTGAATTTTAGTGGTTGGAGCATCAAGCATATCCGTTTGATTGTTCTCCCTCGGCATGTGTCAAGCCCTGATTGGGCCACGTGGCGTCCACATGAATTAGCTGGCACGAGCAGTCCACGTGTTTGCACGAGGACGGAGCGAATTGGGATGGGTGTTGGTTGATTTGTTGCATGGAAATTTTGTACAGTGGTCAGATTAATTTCATCATAATACAATGTTATATTCTATTTACAATTTTTATAAGAATAATTTAATTATATGTATATTTATCTTGCACATATGTTTATGCACGTAATTAAGCTCATTTTCTTATTTTAAGTAAGTCCAAAGAATGTTTTGTAACCGTGTAGTTAATGAGTGAGTTTACGTGATGGCATTAATGATTAATAAAGGGTAGGTGTTGCAAAGTAATAAGGATAAGAAAAATTAAATGTTTTGATGTGACATTGATAATTGATATCGATAAGTATTAATTATGCGTAGGGTTAATTTGGCTATGTTTATAGCATTGTCTAGTAGAACAAGTAACCTAAAAGAAATGGGCGTAGCGCAGTTGGCAATAGAAGAGCAGATCTTGCTGCAATGAGTCTGAGTTCGAATCTCACTACTGTCGTGTAGTTGCTTCCATCTCTCAGGCATCGAACCCACTGTTGTTGTGTAGTTACTTCTATATCTCAGGCACAAGTGTGAGGCCTTAGGAGATGGCCTTCTGACAGCCAGTGGGTTAAGGCATTCCCCTTAACGGGCTACTGCGTACCCTGATTGAACCCCCTCACATGATGTCGGACATTTCCCTTAACGGGCTACTGCGTACCCTGATTGAACCCTCTCACATGATGTCGGGTTGAAGTGTGGAGGCCGCCAAGGCAACGGAATCACCTTTTTTACTGCAATAAAAGAAGGATGTGTACTTAGTTTAATGACTTACTACTAATATTTTATTTTGTCAGCGTTTGTATATCTCTATAGGTTCGCGACAGTGTCGTAGACAGAAGCCACTTTTTTCCCACATACATTACTAGTTAAAATAAAAATAAAAGTTCAATGTAAATAAATTTACTAATTATTCATTTATTTAGACCAGCGCATAATGAAGTCATGACATTATTAGTTTAAATTTAAAATAATAAAAGTACAAAGTAAATAAGTGTACTAATTATTCATTTATTTAAATGAGCACATAATGAAGTCATGAATAGGGGCCCACTGCTGATACAGGATATGGATAAAATTACTCAGCTTCGCCTTCGAGGAATAGGACATGAGAAATCTGTCTTTATGTGGAGAGAGATTGTATTTTTCAAGTCCTGAAAAATAGGAAAATTCATTTTTTGTGCTATTCAACTAATCAATGCTAGTATGCTACGGATATTTTATACTCATTCCCTCCAAAATTTGATCAAAACTCATAAATTTTCAGACAATTTAACATTGATTTCATCTTAGAGCATCCACTATAGGCAAAAGGGGGCGGACGGCTCGGAGGGGGTGATTCCGGGGCTATTTATAGTGGGAGGGGCGGACGAAAAAAAGTGGGGCGGACGCACCATCGGCGGAAACAGGCGAGGACGGGGCGATGGCGGGGCAACGGGGCGATAGGCGCGCCGGCCTATAGTGGGGCGGTGCCCAGCGCGCCTATTCCGGGGCGGATGTCCGAAAATATTTTTTTTTAATTTAATTTACCTATATATAGACCTCATTCCTCTCATTATTTTCACACCAATCCACCTCTCCCTCACACATATTTTCTCTCACTAGAATTTGTGGTCTGAAATGGACGATTTATGGAACGACGCATTGAATTCTTTGATCCAAGAGGTGCAGTATGAGGCCGAGGAGGAGGAAGCGGCGGAACGCACGGCGGAAGTGGCGGAGGGCGCGATCCCTCGTGCGATTAGTCGTCGGCGGACCATCCGACGAGACCATAGCAGTGCGCACCAGCGTCTAATGGCGGACTACTTTGTGGATAACCCCCGATATCCACCCGAGATTTTTCGTCGGTAATTCAGAATGTCGCAACCCCTCTTCAACCATATAGCAACGAAATTGGCGGAGCATTACGGGTGCTTCACCCTCCGGAGTGATTGCACTGGTCGGATCGGGCTGTCTACGCTTCAGAAGTGCACCGCTGCAATCTGGCAGCTTGCGTACGCCGGACCAGCTAATATGTTCGACGAATACCTATAGATGGGTGAGATGACTAGCCTCATGGTGCTTAGGCAGTTTTGTAAGAGGATTCGGGAAATATTTGGTGGGGAGTTCCTACGAAAGCCCACCCCTTCTGAGTGTCAAAGTCTGCTGGATATGCACGGTTCGGTCCACGGTTTCCCTGGAATGTTAGGAAGCATAGATTGCATGCATTGGGAGTGGAAGAACTGTCCGGTGGCGTGGAAAGGCCAGTTCACAACTGGATTCAAAAGCAAACATCCATCGATGATTCTGGAAGACGTTGCTGACTACCGCTTGCTGATCTGGTATGCGTATTTCGGTGTTGCCGGTTCGAACAACGACATCAATGTTCTTCAGTCATCGCCGCTCTTCAATGACGAGTGCCGGGGCGAGGGTCCAGAAATCAACTTCGTAGCCAACGGCACGCAGTATAGTAGGGGATACTATTTGGCAGATGGGATATATCTTCGGTATCCCGTATTCGTCAAGACAATTCGCCAACCAGTTGGACCGAAGAAACAATACTTTGCGCGGAAACAAGAAGGTGCTAGGAAGGATGTTGAGCGAGCTTTTGGTGTCCTCCAAGCGCGATGGGCCATTCTACGGTGCCTGGCACGAGTTTGGCACAAAGATGATGTCGCAAATATTATGATGACATGTATCATATTGCATAATATGATAATAGAAGATGAAAGATTTTCGGCAGAGCGCTGGGCACCGGAAGAGGGCTCAAGTACAAGACTGTGTCGCCTCGGCGTCGATCCAGATGGGCGTACCACGGAGCAATGAATATTTGATCCAACGTTTCAGTGATATGCGTAGGAGCACGACACATACCACACTCCAGGCCGATTTGGTTGAAGAAGTTTGGGCACGTAGGGAGGTGGCGGCCTAGTTTGAATGCGGATTATGATGTTTAATATATTAATATTTCGCTGTATAATTTTACCCCCACTTTAATACGACGACAATGTAGTGTTTAATTTTAATTTCTTCACTTATAGCCGTTTTTTATAATTACGTTTACTCCGATAAATTTAATTACTTATAATTGAATTAAAATTAAAATGAAAATTGGTTATAAAATTTCGGGGCTATTGGAAGTGTCCGCCTATAATGGCGGAAATAAAAAATTGGGGCTATGGACAAAAAATGGGGGCCGTAGACAAAAAAGGACGGGGCTATTGGAGAATGCCGTCTATACTGGATGGATGCTCTTATATACTTTATACTTACAATTTGTTTTATTTGTTTTTCCACTTCATTTAATTGACTAAATACTAGTAGTACTTATATTTAATCTCCGTAATCATAACGTCTGAATTTGGATGGGAGATAGTGATATAATACTAAACATGGATATTGGATAATGCAAATAAATATATATGGACTGAATCTTGGTCCCATTATCCATCTCATCATAATTATTCTTCTTCATAAAAAATTAGAGAGGATAACGATTTAGAGAGATGATGAACATGGCTCTTGGTGAAAGCTAAAGGTTAGGAGAAACTAGAGAGAGATAGATAACTTGAAAGAAAGACAATTTGGAATAAGATAGACGTGTTGCTCGTGGAGGTGTGACAGCATCTTAGATATTAGAGGATTGTATCTGGAATACCTTCTTTATTACTTCTTGGCAGCGAGTTGTTATTCAATTGGACAACATATTATATTCAGAGTGTTTGTCCTAACAGTAAAGAGTTCAGACATTATTATATAAGGCGTTGAGTTCGAGCCTTTTTTTATATCAGTTGTAATTTTCCTCATTCATATATGAGTTTTTTTAAAAAAAAATTGGACAACATATCATTTCAAAGTATCCGAATTAGACTCTTAGCTATTGCGATATATGTCTTGTTATCAACTTTCTATTGTTGAGTTTTCTAATTTGTATTTCTTCCAATATTCTATTTTGACTTTTATAGCCAGCTCCGTATATAGAATTTTAACCTTTGCCACTATATATTCTGCATTTTGTGGACAGTTTCTTAAACCTGATGATTTTGAATTTTATAAAACACATAAATTACTCAGATGAATGTCCTTTCAAAATAAATAATATTAATTGGCTATGAGATCTTTTTTCTTATTTATTTATTAAGTTTATTATTTTCTATAATAAAAAATTGTCTGAACTTATTCGGCATTGCTATACGATTGAGTCGAATCTTTGTAATTCAATTTGGGCCCTTTTATTTTGTTTTTAAAAGTAGCAATATATACATATTGAAATTGTGAGATAAAAATAATAGTCACTACGGTGTTCAATAGTAGTAATATGATAATTAATGATTAGTGATCAGTCTAGACAATATTCACCGATAATGCAATAAAAAAGATTATATTGACTACTTTTACATGTGAACGTCGATTATAGTATTCTGTTTTTTCGAATAATCTTCAAATACAAACTAATCAAATTTAAATTTATATGCAAATAGTAAATAAATAAAAAGTGACGAATTTTATTAGAGGTCGTTCATCCACAGATGAAAATATCTTTTTTTAGCGTAGTTCACAAATGTGGGCCAAATTTGGGTTTAGCTTAGTCTGGGCCTCAAGATGATGGCCCAACCAAATTAGATCACCGAAACAAATAGGGCTAACTATATGTTTATAAATACAAATTGTAATAACTCATTTTCATTTTTGGTTATTATTTTTCAGTGAATATAGCAAAATTAATATAAAAGATATAAGTAAATTACAACCTCTATAAACTGAGATTGAAAACTTTTCTGCGTTACTGGTTTTTTATTTTACTCTCTCTCTACTTTAATTACTATTATCATTTTCTAAACAAGTGCAAAAAAAAATCTCAGCTAAAAAACGACTGATGGAGTACGATATACATATGTTACAAAATAATATATGCTTCTCTCCACCTATCTTTGTACCCACTACTTACGTCAAATTAATTTAAACATCTAAATTCATCAAGTTAATTTAATTTTGGGCTAGCCCTATACTCCTATCCTAACACTATACTACTTTGCTTATTTAGTCAAAACCAATATTCAACCATAACCTAAATAATTAAATTATGACTAAAACATTAACAATGCTCTTAAAAATTAAATTTCACGTAAATGGAAATATATTTTTTTTGGGACCACCCATCACGAATGTGTTCTATGCCAATTCAAAATATCTCCATGCTAAGTTTTTGTTGTTGTTAAGATTTAATTATTTTACTACATATATGTATATTAAATTGATAGCATTAATTAAAAGAGATGGGTAATAAGTGGCACCGTACTAAATTTGCTTTATGAATATTATAAGCAACAAAATACCAAAAAAGGAGGCGCTGCGCATCAATGAACTTTGGGTTAATGCAAACTTAATTTGTTGTTTTTATTCATTCAACTCTAATTAGATTGCGCTTATAGTTAATCAAAAAATTGAACAATACCTCACTCAAAATCATGATAGCCAAGCTTAAACCTTAAATAGTAGTACTCAAATTATTTTTCCCACATATATTTAAGCTTTATTCCTAATTGATATTATAATAATTTCGGTTATTTAAATTTCGAGTGCATTGCTCACTCATAATGTCATTGATATTAGTATATATCATTACTAAATGACATACTGTACATAATAAATTGACAATGAAATATCAAATAAATAATAAGTAAATTGAAGTTTGACTAGATACCATTGGTGCGGTTTAGGCTTTTCAGCATATTCGTATATTTATTTCCATCTGATACGCTGCAATTGAGTAATAAATACTATTTGAGCAAAAAATATTAAATACTATATTTATCAAACTGAGTAAAATCTAACTACACGAATAATAAAAAATGACCTAAATAAATTTTATAGGATATTATTCTGAGTTACTGAAAGAATTAATAAATACTTGGTCAACGATTTATTACCCCCCACACACATATACACACACACACACACACTCATTTACACATTTTATTTAATAGTATAGGAGTAGTTTTTGTTGTGTTATGGAGAGTATATATTAAACTATACTAGTTTATTTGAATTCCTAAAATAAAAAATAAAATCTTCCCAATATTTGGTAGTCCTCTATAACTTTTTATTGTTCGTCCACTTCCTTACAAATTAACCCACATAGAATCTAATTACTTATTTCCACATTTTTTTTATCTTTAAACTTAAGAAAATGTCAACTTTATCCTTCCTTCTAGAATACCAAATATAAACACAGATTATATTAATATATATATATATATATATATATATATAAACGACGTCGTGTCGTAAGCATATACTTGAGCATTTCTTCTTTACCACTCCCGTATTCTTCCTCTCCAAGAATGTTTTGACTGCATCCCCTTTACCACCCTACCTTAAGAATTTTTATATATATACACGCCTATGTGTTTGTGTGTGTATATATATATATATTATTTCGAGCTATTCAAATACAAAATCCTAACTCAGAACAAAATCAACCTGAGGAATTTCCCTCAGCTCAATTACGATTTCTCTGTACACTCCCTCTCTCTCTCTTAAATAACTGCGATCAAATTGAGTGAATTCTGACAGAATTACTGGATTTTAGAAGCCTCCGCCATGCACGACGGAGATCTCCACGGCGGCGACGGTGCGGTTGCGCTGGATTTGAAGAACCTGAAGGTGATCTCGCCGCTCGGCCGGGGCGCCAAAGGCGTCGTGTTCCTCGTACAGACAGAGAGTGGCGAACTGCTTGCGCTCAAAGCAATGCTGCGATCCTCCATCGAGAAGAAGAAGAAGATCTCGAGCGCCGGCGACGGCAGCGAGTACCGGAGGATCTGCTTCGAACGAGAAGTGTTGGCGTCGTTTCACCATCCTCTGCTGCCGCGACTGCACGGAGTTTTGGCTACTGATAAGATCGTCGGATACGCGATCGATTACTGCTCCGGCCGCGATCTGCATTGTTTGAGGAAGAAACAAACCGAGAAAATGTTCTCCGATGACATCATCAGGTATAGATAGATAGATAGATCTCTCTCGGAATTAACGATTTCAATTTTCCGGCATCGTTATTGAGATTTCATTTTATTTTCGGTTCAGATTTTACGCGGCGGAGCTGGTGCTGGCTCTGGAGTATTTGCACAGTTTAGGCGTGGTTTACCGAGATCTGAAGCCGGAAAACGTGATGATTCAGGAAAACGGCCATTTAATGCTGGTGGATTTCGATCTGTCGACGAAACTCGCTCCGAGATCTCCAGAAATCCGCTCAGTCTCCTCCTCCGATTCAGATCCGCTAGCGAAGAAACCGAAACCGAAACCGAAGAAGAAGAAGAAGCTGTTCAGTTTCCGGAGTCGCCGCCGCGACTCGGGGATCTCACCGGAGGAAACCGAGTCCGACTTAGCGAGCACCGCGTCCGACTCGGTCGACAAGTCGAACTCGTTCGTCGGCACGGAGGAGTACGTCGCGCCGGAGGTCGTCCTCGGCGACGGCCACGACTTCGCCGTCGACTGGTGGTGCCTCGGCGTCATGCTGTACGAGATGCTCTACGGAGCGACGCCGTTTCGCGGCGCGAACCGGAAGGAGACGTTTTACAGAATCGTGACACGTGTCCCCGATCTGACGGGGGAGTCGACGCCGTTAAGGGGCTTGATCGGGAGACTGCTCGAGAAGGATCCGAGGAAGAGGATTTCCGTCAGCGAAATCAAGGGCCACGATTATTTCAAGGCGGTTGATTGGGATGTAATTACGGAAATGCCCCGGCCACCGTTTATTCCGGGGATAACGGACGTTGGGGACATGGGTGGGATTAAAGAAATTGACGTGGAAAAATACGTCGAAGGCGTGTTTGAGGAAAAAGAGGAGAATAATAGGAATAAAAACGCGTGGGTTAATAAGAATCATCCCACACAGATTCAGAATGATAATTTTTTGATTTTTTGATATTTTTTTCTTCATCATATACATGTGATTTTTGAAATCATATTAATAACGGATGATTATTTTATTAGTTTGTACAAAAGAGATTAATTTAATGTGTAGTGAATTACTTATATTTCATGACATTGCATGTGAATGTTTTTAAGATTTTGAATGTGATTGATCTTACTGAGATTGGACCACTTGTGTTAATTACCATTGATGGTTTGGCGAATTTTTGATGGTGATGAATGCAGGAAAATATAGATCACGACACAGAGATTTACGTGGTTCGATTTACTGAGGTAAATCTACGTCCACGGGAAGAAAAGAGGGCAGAGTTGTATTGCTTGATCTGTTTTCTACAGCTTACAATACAGACTTGCTATTTGATATTTTATCTCTAGAGAACTTAACCTCTCCTATCTGATCTAAGTTCTATTTATACATTGAACTAAGATCGTGGCTTGCATCACCACTAACTATGTCGTGGCTTACATCACCACTAACTAGGTCGTGGCTTACATCACCACTAAGTATGTCGTGGATGTCGTGGAGGTCATGAGATCCTGCATGGGTCCACCACGAAATAGATCGTGTAGTGGAGGTCGTGGAGGTTCTGCATGGGTCCACTATCTCCCAGTTCGGTCGAATACTGAGACCGAACTGCCGAACTATTGCCGAGCAGCTTTTGCCGATCTGAGAGTAGAGCTTGATTGGTCGGCTTTTACTGAGGTGTAGGCTGGAGCCGAACTCTTTGGTAATGCCGAACTGATTGGTTGGCTTTTACCGAGCTGTAGGCTGGGGCCGAACTCTTTGGTAATGCCGAACTGATACTCTTCCTTGGGCTTTGGGCTGATGGGCCGTCACTGCTATTGGGCTTGTTTAGTACGTACCCCATCACTACCCCCCCCGAAAAGCGAAGTGAATCACTTCGGCGAAGCGAGTCACTTCGGCATTCTGGATAAAGGTACGGGGGAGGCTGACGTCAGGGGACGTGCCTTGCGCGTGACTGCATTAAATGCGACAGTAAAATCCGGCCGTTGAATCCTGAAAAGGTGGGATTCGAAACGGTGCGATGATTTTGAAATCTTCTCCGAATCTGATAAATACGCCCTTTCTTCATCCTTTGAATACTTTTGCTATTGCTTCTTCTGCACTCTGTCTCTTTTGCGTAAAAATTTCCTTCCGCTTTCAAGAATTTCTTCAGAATTTCTTCAGATTTTGCAAAGAGTAAGAACCATGTCTTCTTCTTCTTCTTCTGAGTTAGGTAGCGGTAGGAAAGGGGGCAAGGGGTCTTCTAGCCGGAAAGAGTCCGGGGAGAAGACTGTAGAATACTTTCACAGCGTCTTGAGTAAGGACACCGTGATATCTCTACACGAAAAATATCTTCTTCCCGGGGGGAAGGCGGTGGTTCCTGACGATGATCATAGGGCTAACGACCCGCCGGAGGGTTATGCCACCGTTTACGAAGCCTGCTTAGAATGCGGGCTTCGTTTCCCTCTTCCCCCACCTTTTGTAGAGCTTCTTGATTTTTTTCAACTCCCTTTAGGTCAGGTGACTCCGAATTCTTGGAGGCACTTGTCGGCTTTTGCTGCCGAACTCCGTAGGCTAGATAAGGATCTGTCTCTGCGGGCAATCCTTAATTTTTTCCAGTTTAAAAGGAAGGGATCTTGGTTTTACTTGATCCCCTTACAGCCTTTTAGGGCCTTCTGCAAAACCAAGTGGCCGAAATGGCAAAACCGTTTCTTTTTTTATAATAGGACTTCGGCTCCGGGCTTTCCTTGGAGAGGGCCGAAGTCCGTGATTCCCCATCCTCGGTTAGAACCGTTGGCCGAGCTCGAGGGCGAGCTCAATAAGATTCCTATGATTAGGAAACAATACTCGGAAACTGAGCTCGTCAAGGGCGACCTCGTGTTCAATATCTCGTCTTCGGACGAAGAGACTGAGGGTGAGGATTTCTTTTTTATGCCTTACTGCTTTAGCGGCGAAAACTAACCTTGTTTCCTTGTTTTTCGGTAGTGAACATATTGAATAAGCTGAGCCGCAAATCTTCGGAGTCCAAGGAGCCGGAGAGGCCGAAAACCACCAGCTCGGCGTCTGATGCCGAGAGGACTCCGAAGAGACAAAAAACCTCTTCGGATCCGAAGAAGCCGGAGTCGACTTCGGCAAAGGGGAAGGGGAAGGCCCAGAAGCCCCCAAGAGCGTCGGAGAGAGACATCGTCATGGGGCCCCCTTCGGAAAATGTCTGTGTGCCTTTTGCATGGCCCACGGACTTCGCCGAGGTGAATTGTCTTCTTGATTCTTTGGCTTTGCTTCTTTCCTGTATTTTTGGTGCCCTCTGTTGACTTTTTTCTTTATCCATTTTCAGAGGAACGATATGCTCTCCAAGCTCGTCGCCGTCGAACTCTCCAAAGCGTCCAATGACTATGCTGAGATGCAGAGGAAGTTGGCGGCTGCTTGTCATCGGGCCGAACAGGCTGAGGCCAACTTTGAGAAGGCCAGAGCTGCTAGGATCTCGGCCCAGGATGAAGCTCAGTTTGCCAAAAACCAGCTCGTCATCCAGCGAGAGCAGACGAAACGGAGGGATGCTGCCGCCGTGGTTGCCCAAGGAGAGGCTCTCCGTGCTTTCGCGGAGAAACTCTTTCTGAGCAACCAATTTTCAGCCTTTGTCGGTGATCTGCTGAAACTGATGACCGATAAAGCCGAGCAGGGGCCTGAAGTCGTCCTGCCGCTGTACGGCCGGGAGATAGCAGCTCGGCTCCAGAGTCTGCCGGTGCTTGAGGAGCTTGCTTCGTCCTCGGTCCTGCTTTCTGCGGACCAAGTTCGTAGTTGCCGAGCTGACCGCGATGAGAATATGGAGGCTATCTTTGCCTCCATAGGGTCAGTTTCACCCGCTCCAATTTTCCACGGAGAGGGTGAGACCGAGCAGCTTGAGCAGCTGGTCGGTGATGAGCAGGCCGAGCAGGAGGCGCAGCAGATCGGCTATGGGGGCGCCGAGCAGGCTGGGGGGAGCAAGGAGGCCGAGGCTGAAGCTGAGGCAGACAAGGAGAAGGAAGCTGAACCTCACCGAGGAGCCGGAGACGAAGCTGGCGGAGTATGATTTCGTCTCCCTTCTCCTAGTTTAGTTTCTTCCTTCTTGTAAGATGGCCTTGAAGCCCTCCTTGTGTAAAAAAAATTTTTCCTTATGTATGAAAAAATTCTTCTGTCTACCCTTGTGTCTTCGTATAGCTTTTCGTACTCTCTTACTCCTGTTGTGGTTTACTACCTGCTCGGTAAGCTGAAATGCCGAACTGACGTAGCTGCTTTGTATTCTTAACTCTCAAGGAGCTGGAGGTACTTCACTGGAAGCGGCTGTACTCTTCGGCTTTAGACGAAGCTGAGAAAAGAGCTATAGCTGACCAGATGAAGAATGACGAACTCTTGGCTCGTTCAATGAAGCTGGAGGCCGATAATAAGGACTTAGAGTCCGAAAAGAAGGATCTGGAGGCCGAGCTGAACACTGCCGTCGCTGAGAGGACTGCGTATGAGGATTTCATCTGCAGGCGCGGGGGAATGACCATCTCTGAAGTTCAGGAACGAGTTGACGAACTGTGGGAGGAATATAATGTACTCCGGAGGAACAATGCGCTGGAGAGCTCGGCTTGCCAACAAGTCGTGAAATCATTGCGGCGCTGGGCTTCTCGGTACGACATAGTTCTTTCCCGGCGTCCCTCAATTGAGAGATTCCTCAGGCATTTCCCGCCAACAAATGCTAGTACTCCAGCTCAAACCTCTGATTCACTTGCTCAAAACCCTACTCCAAGTCAGCAACGAACTCAGGGACAACCAGAGACGTCAAGTCGAGGACGGACTGAAGTTCGCAGAGGAGCTGTGGTTATGAGTGAGCAAGATCGGCAAATGCTTCGTGAAGAGACTCTTCGCCGCCGAGGTGCTAGGGCTTCCCGGGCTCAGAGAAGAGGTGGCAGGTCGATTAGAGCATCTCGTCGACCTGCTTATTCTGCAGCGGCCTGGAACGCCCGAACTCAGCTTCACGAGGATTTTGTGAATAGATGGCTCAACTTTAGCAACCCTGGACAGTAGAATAGTCCTTTGTAATAGCGTAACGCCATCTCGTAGGGTAGCGGAGTTGTGTGCCGAACAAGATTTGAAAAATGAAATTTTGTTTTCGCTTCTAACACTGTGTATTTACAGCTTAGCGAAAAAATTTCATCGTACTTGTCCTCGGTCTTATGAAGTAAACTTCTTTGACCGGACTTGGTCCTTGGTCTTATGAAATAAACTTCTTTGACCGGACTCGTCTTTGGTCTGATGAAATAAACATCTTTGACCGGACTCGTCTTTGGTCTGATGAAATAAATTTCTTTGACCGGACTAAGCTTGTGTCTTAATTTGGCGAGTTTTATCGCTTGGATCAGACTTTCCCTTGTCCTAATTCGGCGAGTTTTATCGCGTGGATCGGACTATCCATTTGTTGCAGTTCGTTTCAGACGAACTGCTTGTTTTTTAAGCCGAATTGTGGTCTTGTATCTTCTTCAGAAGCTTGGACTCACAATCGTTGGCTTATTGTTGCAGTTCGTTTCAGACGAACTGCTTGTTTCTTAAGCCGAATTGTGGTCTTGTATCCTCTTTAGAAGCTTGGACTCACAATCGTAGGCTTATATATGTTCTAAAAAGGGGATCAGCCTTCGAAGAACAAGATACCTCAGCAACATTTGTAAGAGACGACACGCACATAGACAAAACACACCTAGACAAATAAAAAGCACATAGAGACAAAAACGCACATAGCCTTAGGACCGAACTAGACACAAGACTGACAGACCGGACTGTCTCTTACAAATGGAACTTCTTGAGGTTGGAAACGTACCATGTTCGGGGTGCTTGTTCTCCTGACATGTGAGTCAATTTATAAGACCCTTTGCCGAGGACTTCTGGCACCCGATATGGACCTTCCCATGTGGGTTCGAGTTTGCCCAGCTTTTCTGCTCGGCTTACTTCGTTGTTTCTCAAGACGAGATCTCCCACTTGAAATTGCAGCTTTTTCACCCTTTGGTTATAATACCGGGCTACTTGCTCCTTGTACTTGGCTGCTTTTATGCAGGCCAATTCTCTTCTTTCTTCGGCCAGATCTAGTTCGGCTCTCAGTCCGTCCTCATTCAGTTCTGCTGAGAAATTAAGAGTTCGGGGACTGGGTATGCCGTTCTCAACCGGAATCACGGCTTCAGTGCCGTACACCGTCGAGTTCGGCTCCGGTGTGACTTCGGTCATTTCGCCTGCCTCTGACTCCGGCTGCTGTGATTGCTATGCTTGATGGTGCCGAGCTGATTGCTCGGCACTTTTAAGCGCAATCTGCAAACACTCGCTCTTTTTTGATCACCTCAGATGACCGCTATCCCTCCTTTAGTGGGGAGGGAGTTCGGCGAGGATGTCCCTGATCGCCAAAAGGAGTTCGGCGAGTTTGTCCCTGATCGCTATGATCGGGTTTCCTCCTGTCTCCTCGGGATGAGCTGTCTAAAGACAGTTTGCGACGGTCTGCCTCATCGGCACGGGAGAACTGGTCCGCAATGTCCCACATCTGTTGAGCTGTTTGCGGACTGCATTCCACGAGCTTTCTGTAGAGAGCTCCGGGCAGGATTCCATTTTGGAATGCCGAAATGACAAGTAGATCATTGAGATCATCTACTTGTAGGCATTCCTTGTGGAATCTCGTCATAAAGTCGCTGATCTTTTCGTCACGACCTTGACGTATAGAAAGCAGCTGAGCCGAAGTGATTCGGGCTTCCGCTTTCTGAAAGAACCTCCTGTGGAAAGCATCCATTAGATCTCGGTAAGATCTAATGCTGCCTTGGGGGAGGCTATCGAACCACCTTCTTGCGTTCCCGATAAGCAGCTCGGGAAACAGTTTGCACATGTGGACCTCATTGAGACCCTGGTTCGCCATGTTATACTGATAGCGTCCCAGGAAGTCATGAGGATTCACCAACCCGTCATAAGTCATCGACGGAGTTCGGTAGTTCTGTGGAAGGGGAGTTCGGGTGATATCGTCCGAGAACGGAGTCTTCAATGCTCCGTACATGGCGAACCCGACATCTCTTCGGTATGGAGGAGATGGAGATCTCCTGTGATTCCGGTATCGAGGAGGAACAGGAACATGTCGGGGTTGAGGATTCTTCTTCCTGGAAGACACGGCACTACTGCGGTAGTGACTTTCATGTCTGGATGAGGAAGGAGAATCCACCGTTTTCGTCTTCGGCTCTTGGCTCTTTTGCAGGAAGGCTAAGAACTCATCCTGCTTCTCAGCCAAGAACAGCTTGACAGCCTCATTCAAATCAGGCTGCTGGGAAGACTCGGTGTGTGGACCTTTTGAGCGGCTTGTTCCTTCATCGTGAAAACTGGAAGTAGATGTCTCCCGAGGCTGTTTTCCGGACCTGCGGGCTGGACTAGCTTCCTCATGGTTTTCACGAACGGTATTACGGGTAGTATGTGATCTGGTATGCATTTTTTTGGGGTGGAAAAAGGGTCAAAAATTCGCTTTATCACAAATTTGGTTCTCTGTTTCCCACAGACGGCGCCAGTGATGGTTTGGCGAATTTTTGATGGTGATGAATGCAGGAAAATACAGATCACGACACAGAGATTTACGTGGTTCGATTTACTGAGGTAAATCTACGTCCACGGGAAGAAAAGAGGGCAGAGTTGTATTGCTTGATCTGTTTTCTACAGCTTACAATACAGACTTGCTATTTGATATTTTATCTCTAGAGAACTTAACCTCTCCTATCTGATCTAAGTTCTATTTATACATTGAACTAAGATCGTGGCTTGCATCACCACTAACTATGTCGTGGCTTACATCACCACTAACTAGGTCGTGGCTTACATCACCACTAAGTATGTCGTGGATGTCGTGGAGGTCATGAGATCCTGCATGGGTCCACCACGAAATAGATCGTGTAGTGGAGGTCGTGGAGGTTCTGCATGGGTCCACTATCTCCCAGTTCGGTCGAATACTGAGACCGAACTGCCGAACTATTGCCGAGCAGCTTTTGCCGATCTGAGAGTAGAGCTTGATTGGTCGGCTTTTACTGAGGTGTAGGCTGGAGCCGAACTCTTTGGTAATGCCGAACTGATTGGTTGGCTTTTACCGAGCTGTAGGCTGGGGCCGAACTCTTTGGTAATGCCGAACTGATACTCTTCATTGGGCTTTGGGCTGATGGGCCGTCACTGCTATTGGGCTTGTTTAGTACGTACCCCATCAACCATCAATTGCTATAATATTGTAAGTACATTATTGGAAAAAATCATGAATTTTGGTTTAATTTTAGTTTGTGCTCAAATTTTGAAGATTAGGTAAAAAAATTTAGTATAAACTTTAATGTTATTCTTGATGTTATCACGACTATGGTTTTCTGTTTGTAGTTTGTTATTGATTTAGCATGTTTCAAATTGATAATGTGTTTAATTTATTTGTTAAATATATTAAAAATGATAAAAAAAATATACATTTGGTCACATCATTGTAGAATTTTTCTGATGATATATTAAATGTAATTTCATCTAAATTAGATCTCACGAAAAAATGATTTAAAATTTATGATTTTTATAGATGGCCTTTAAAGTTTGGGATTGAACAATAATTTGATCAAAAACCATAATTTTGTGACAGTTTATCTATTGATTTATACTCCTAGTTTGGTTGGTAAGTAATTGGAGTAACGTTTAAATTAAAAAATGAGCGGACAAATGCGACGGAGTCCTAATTAACTTTATTTAACTAGAATAAAACAAGACCAAGTAATTCTACTACTAATACGTATAAAATCTAGACTATTGTTTATTAGAGTTTCGCCAACAAATTAAATAATCGACAGAAGTGACACATAATTTAATCATACATAGGTACAATTACAGTTGGGAAATCTTGCCTTTATCGTGATCATCCATCCCATCCATAACCTCTTTTTCAATGATTTTTGTCACATGATCACATTTATATTTCTTATCTTAATTTAATCATCGTGTCATATAACATACCACGTGTATCAATTTAATCAATCTATTGCATATTATTTGCAATGTATACACAATTAATACTACTCAAATCACATCATAGCTGCCAAATTTGAACTAATGAGTCCTCTCTTTTGAGAAATACGACAGTTTGAATTAAATATTTTCATCCTAATCAACGTGGAGATTGGTTAGATGTATACATGATTTGAGAGTAGTTGAAGATCCAGGACATAATTTGATAGAATTTATTTAGTGAAAATGATTTGCAGTCTTAAGTCTTTTGATAGAATTTATTAAGTGAAAATGATTTGCAGTCTTAAGGCAATGAATATGAGAGAAGTTTTTGAATTATTTAATTAGATATTATTATATTATAATTTTGCAATGTATTTTTTTAGAAAAAAACAAAATGGAGTTGGTCCTTAACATATTGCGTTTTTTTATTTTGATCCAAAACATTATCTTTTGAATTATTCGGTCCTTCACATTTGAAATCGGATCACATATAGTCCGAAATTGATGGATCCGTTAAAATGTAACAATGAACGAAATTTAAATCAATTTTGACCGGATTAAGAGTTATAATTATGTTTTATTAATGGCTAGTATCTAATTAACCTAAAACTAAAAAAATTAAAATAAAACAAATTTATGTTGTAATTTTATTCTATTTAATGAAGCGTGTTTTTATTAATTGAATTTGTTGGAAATAAAAATAAAAAATGAAATTAAATGAATAGTAATTTAAGAGATGGTTAAAGGACGGATAAGAGATGGAGGTTGCAGGTTCTGTCCCTTAGTTAAGAGATGAAGTAAAAAAGTACAGGGGGGGGCCATAAATAGTAATTTAAGAGACGGTTAAGGGACGGATAAGAGACAACGTTACAGATGACCTGACCATGACATTTCCAGCCGGCCGTATAGAAAAATCAGACCATGTTGGTGTCTGGGTTCGGCCGGCCCTCTTGCACCCCCTCCTAAATCCATAACTAATACAGTTAATGAATAAATATTTCGAAATTGAGTGCAAATATAGTAGCAAAAATTAAAAATAAACAGGATAAAAGACATAGTAATTAAATAATTATTGAAGAAGTGGTGAAATAAGGG
This sequence comes from Salvia splendens, assembly GCF_004379255.2. Classification (NCBI taxonomy): domain Eukaryota; kingdom Viridiplantae; phylum Streptophyta; class Magnoliopsida; order Lamiales; family Lamiaceae; genus Salvia; species Salvia splendens. The sequence continues at coordinate 1,424,425 of NC_056038.1, forward strand.
AGATTAACTTATCTAGCGTACTAAATTTTGTACTAATAAAGAAATATGACTAAATTACAATGAAACTTTTCAAAAATAAATACTCTCTCACTCCCAGTAAATATGCAACATTTGGTTTCCGGCACGGGATTTTATGCAGTGTTATTTTGTAAGTTAATGAAGAGAGAGAGTAAAGTAAGAGAGAAGAAAAAATAGAGATAGTGCTTTTTCTATTTTAGGAAACGTTTTATTTCTAGTGGGACAGAGGGAGTATAACTCAATTGCAATGATACGAAAAAAGTACTATGTGAGTTTAGTCTTCATTTAATCAATGTTTATCGATATTTATTTTGTTTTTTATACTCCTTCCGTCCCATAAAAATATGTGCACTTTCCAATTTCGTCCGTCTTACAAAAATATGTGTATTCCATTTTTTGAAAGTTTATATCAATTTAATAATGTAGGTCTCACTATCCAATAACACTGTTTTAACTACCATTCCCCTAATCTCTCTTACTTTACCATATCATTCTCATTTTCTCTCTTACTTTACCAATTTTATCTTAATTCTCGTGTCATATCCATTGCCCATATTTTTATGGGACGAAGGGAATATTTAATTTAAGAGGGAACATCATTTTTGGTCAACGAACTTTGCCAAAGTATTATTTTAGGTCCGTGAACTTTGAAAATATCATTTTAGGTCCGTGAACTTTGAGTTAGTATCATTTGAGGTACTTTTTACTATTTCCAAGTTTTTTTGGATGAAAATACCCTCAATACCTTAAAGTGTATATATTTTAAATAAATTTATCACATACTCATATTTTTTTATAAAAATCTTTACAATATATTTTTGACAAATTTTCTAATTATAATTTGATCTTAAATAATATCACTTAATTTTGTGACATGCAAGTAAAATTGCTTTTTCAATTTTTTATATTAATTTTATAAAAAATTGAATAAAGAACTTTCTTTAATAATAAAAAATTGAATAAAGACCTTTTTATAAATATCTTTACAATATATTTTTGACAAATTTTCTAAATATAATTTGACCTTCAATATTATCATTTAATTTTGTGACATGCAAGAAAAGATCTTTATTCAATTTTTTATTATTAAAGAAAAGTTCTTTATTCAATTTTTTTAAAAAATAATATAAAAAATTGAAGAAACAATTTTACTTGCATGTCACAAAATTAAGTGATAATATTTAAGGTCAAATTATATTTAGAAAATTTGTCAAAAATATATTGTAAAGATATTTATAAAAAAATATGAGTATATGATAAATTTATTAAAAATATATATACTTTAAGGTATTGAGGGTGTTTTCGTCCAAAAAAAATTAGAAATAGTAAAAAGTACTTCAAATGATACTAACTCAAAATTCACGGACCAAAAATGATATTTTCAAAGTTCATGAACCTATAATGATACTTTGGCAAAGTTCGTGGACCAAAAATGATGTTTCCTCTTAATTTAATTATAATATTGTGTTTGTTGAAATCGTCATGATGTATGAATGTGGCAAACAGCTCAGTTCGTGTAAAGTCATGTGGCCAAACAATATTCTTATTTTTGCAACTGCTAACAATATAGCTTCATAAATAGCAAAGCAATTTCCACCAAACAGGTCGCATGTTCAATTCCATCACATCATATATGTAGTATTCAGTTTAGTTGAGATTGTTTTATGTAATGACATTTCAACAAAAATAATTTAATATCTATGACTATTTATTATGTTGAATTGATCTATATTTAATTTGCTTGACCATTTAAATCTATTATATGTTTTTGCAATTTAATTTATAATAAAGTAACGTCCCTCCAATAGTCCAATGTAGTGGGGATTTAGGAGCTAGACTGTCAGGATGACCTAATTTTCTTTTAGACTCGATATGGCACATTCAATATCTAGATTTTTTTATATTGAAGAGGTTTTTATAATTTTTGTTTTAAAATAAACAACATTTTTATAACTTTTTTTGTGGAATACAATTTTAAACCTCGTTAAAGTAAATTAAGTAAGTATCATATTTGACTGAATGTGCTAACAATCATAACCAATAATATGACAGTGGGGATTTACTATGTTTTTAATCATCTCTCTCAATGCCAATATGCACAAATCAAGAAATTGGATTTATTAGGCCATTTGATGGAGGAAAACTTAATTGCAATTATACTTAAAGAAAGTTTTTTGGTACCAACTTTATTTACTTTAAATATGATAAAGTCCAAAGTGCTTTGAATGTAATTCTTATTTACTTTAAATATGATAAAGTCCAAAGTGCTTTGAATGTTCAAATTACATCGATTTCAACTCTAAATTTTTATTTCATGTTACAAACCTAACATTGCACATGTAATGAGTACGAAACTACACTTCCCTTTATTACAAACAGTAAAAAGCACTATAATTATAGCAAAATTAAATTTGCCAGCAAATTGAAAAATAATTTATTTGAACTCATTTCTTCACCTCCATTATGCTCACAAGTCATTAATAGTACTACTAATAAAATCAAAATTTTAATGCAGTAATAAATACGCCACCACTACCATCACCGTATATGTTATTCAACTTTAACTAACTTACCGAAATTGTTTTACTAAATAATAATCGATTCATGCATTAAAAATAACCATTCATTTATTCGTTAAAATATATAGAAATAAATAATAATGTCAAAAAAAACAGCATTAAAAATAAATAGTCATTTATTATATTTTTCTTTAATTTTCCTAAAATATTATTTTATGACCAGCCGCACAGCATACCTTTATTCTATAATTTATTTAAATTGTGTGGTGCAGTGCTAGCGGAAATTAATAAACATTACAAAAATGTAAGAATAACACAAGCATTGAATATATATATAAATGAATGATAGAAAATCCAAGATGAATTCTCTCCCTCATATTATAAAATATTAAAGTGTATATTCTATTCGATGATTATAAAATTGCTTATTCAGAACTAGTTGCCCCTGTAAACTTTTTCTTTTCAAAAAAAGTTGTTTATTGAGACTTGAAAGGTTGCAAAGAAGAAGAAATCAAGATTCATATTATAAAATAAAATCAAATAAATTAGCAGAAACATTGGACTTTTAGTCTACAATTTTTCTTGGACGTCACACAATGAATCTTTCTTTGGTCGAATAAAAATATTAATAATACGAGTTGTTTACTTATATATGTGAGATATTAGAATTTTGAATGTGTATTCACCTAATCATTAAGTCTGTTGGAATTTACCAAAATATAGTTACCAATTTGGAGTAACCCCTAACTCCAAATATATCATACGCAAAATATTCCAACCAATAACTTGGGTACAACTTCATCTCTATTGTTTTCCTTCCGAGTTAAATCTTGCCAAGAAGTGGGAACTATTTCATATATGTTTTTTTATAGTATAAACATAAATTTTAATAACAGTGTTATAGTTAGGGATGTCAGTTCAGTCTTAAATTCATGAACCGACTCAATAGCCCGACAATTTTAGAGTTATGGTTGAAAATTTTAAATCAGAAATATCTTAATCGGGATAATTTGGGACCCGATATTAGGATTGATCCAAAGCGAATGAGTTTTCAAATTTCAAGTTGTATACTATATTCAAGCTCAATGTGTCCGACCGGTTAGCCCGAATCTGAAATTTTAAAATGACTCGATTGACACTCCTAATTATAATTATAGTGTATTCAAACTTAAAAAATAACTACTCTATAATTAAACAAACTCAAAAATCAATACCCATTGGGTTGTTATTCTAAACATTGGAATTTAGAAATGTTTATTACACTAGTTTTCATATTTGGCCCATACTATACAAAGCCCAATTTCTTCGCTTGCATTTATTTACTTTCGATTAGCAGAAAATTCGCGTCTAAAATAAGACGTGATACTGAAAATTGGCCCAAAATGATATTAATTTTTTTGAAGCCCAATTTCTCTCGTGGCAATGTTGTTACTTGCACTACTATTGGCACTTGTCGAAAATCTACAGGCAATTTCATTTGAAAATTTATGTGGAAATTGAATATTGAATGGTTTTTTGTGATTACTCGTTGAGATCTTTTTATTCAAATGTCACAGAACAAACTTGAATATTCACATACGTAAATCTGCTATTTTGGATTTAAGTATCACTAAAAGATGTTAGTGATGACTTTACATAGATACATCCGTAGTTAATTTTTGTAGTTGTTCGCAAAAATATGTACCGTAGATTATTGATGATGTGGCGAATTTTTGATGGGAATAAATGCAAGTAATAAATGATCACAACACGGGAAATTACGTGGTTCGATTTACTGAGGTAAATCTACGTCCACGGGAAGAAGAGAGGGCAAATTTGTATTGCTTGGTCTCGCTTACAGATTACAACACTGATTTGCTATAAGATTCAGGATCTAGAGAGCTTAACCCCTCGTCTATCTGATCTATGTTCTATTTATACATTCGAACTAAGATCGTGGTTTGCAGCCCTGGTAGTGGGGTTGATAACTGCTTAATACCACTAAATAGATCGTGGGTGTAGTGGAGGTCGTGGAGATCCTGCATGGGTCCACTATCTCCTTGTTCGGTCGAATACTGAGACCGAACTGCTGAGACCGAACTGCTGAACTTTGCCGATCAGCTTTTGCCGATCTGAGAGTTGAGCTCGATTGGTCGGCTTTTACCGAGCTATGGGCTGTGACCGAACTCTTTGGTTGTGCCGATCTGAGAGTTGAGCTCGATTGGTCGGCTTTTACCGAGCTATAGGCTGTGACCGAACTCTTTGGTTGTGCCGAACTGATACTCTTTCTTGGGTTTTGGGCTGATGGGCCGTCACTGCTATTGGGCTCGCAATTATTGTTTAGTTGTTTAGTTCGTATCCCATCACCACCCCCCCGAAAAGCGAAGTGAATCACTTCGGCATTTCGGATAAGTGTAAGGGGGAGGCTGACGTCAGGGGACGTGCTCCGCACGTGTCTGCATTAAATGTGACAGCAAATCCGGCCAGAGAATCCAGAAAAAAGTGGGATTTGAAACGGTGCGACGAATTTGAAATGCCTTTGCGAATCCGATAAATATTTCCTTTCTTCATCATTGGAAACACTTTTGCGATTATTTCTTCTGTATTCTCTCCCTTTTTCGAAAAATTTTCTTCCGCTTCTTCAAGACTTTCTTCAGACTTTCGACCATCAGAGAGTAAGAATCATGTCTTCTTCTTCTGAATCTGTTTCTGAATCAGGTAGCGGTAGGAAGGGGGGTAAGGGGTCTTCTGGCCGGAAGAAGTCCGGGGAGAAGACGGTAGAATATTTTCCGAGCATTTTGAGTAAGGATACTGTGATATCCTTACACGGAAAATATTTTCTACCTGGGGGTTTAGTGGTAATTCCCTACGACCTTCATAGGGCTGATTCGCCGCCGGAGGGTTACGCCACCGTTTACGAAGCCTGCTTGGAATGCGGGCTTCGTTTCCCTCTTCCCCCTGCCTTTGTAGAGCTTCTTGATTTTTTTCAACTCCCTTTAGGTCAAGTGACTCCGAATTCTTGGAGGCACTTATCGGCCTTTGCTGCCGAACTGCGTAGATTAGGAAAGGATCTGTCTCTGAGGGCAATCCTTACTTTCTTTCAGTTTAAGAGGAAGGGGTCCTGGTTTTACTTGATCCCTTTACAGCCCTTTAGAGCCTTTTGTAAAACCAAATGGCCGAAATGGCAAAATCGTTTCTTTTTTTACAATAGGACAGCGGCTCCGGGCTTTCCCTGGAGAGGGCCGAAGTCCGTAATTCCTCATCCTCGGTTAGAACCGTTGAACGAGCTCGAGGGCGAGCTCAATAAGATTCCTATGATTAGGAAACAGTACTCGGAATCTGAGCTCGTCAAGGGTGACCTCGTGTTCGATATCTCGTCTTCGGACGAAGAGACTGAGGGTGAGGATTTCTTTTTTATGCTTTACTGCTTTAACGACGAAGACTAACCTTGTTTTCTTGCTTTTTGGCAGTGAACATGCTAAACAAGCTCGGTCGCAAATCCTCCGAATCTAATGAGCCGGAGAGACAGAAAGCCACCGGCTCGGCGTCTGATGCCGAGAAGAATCCGAAAAGGCAGAAGACCTCTTCTTCGGATCCAAAAAAGCCGGAGTCGACTTCGGCAAAGGGGAAGGGGAAGATTCAGAAACCCCCAAGAGCGCCGGAGAAAGACATTGTCTTGGCGGCCCCTTCGGAACATGTCTGTGAGCCTTTTGCATGGCCAACGGACTTTGTAGAGGTGAATTCTCTTCTTGATTTTCTGGCCTTGCTTTTTTCCTATATTTTTTGTGGCCCCTCTGTTGACTTTTTCCTTTTTCCATTTTCAGAGGAACAATATGCTCTCCAAACTCGTCGCCGTTGAACTCTCCAAAGCGTCCAACGATTATACTGAGATGCAGAGGAAGTTGAATGCTGCTCGTCACCAGGCCGAACAGGCTCGGGCAGACTTTGAGAAGGCAAGGGCCGCTAGGATCTCGGCTCAGGATGAAGCTCAGCGTGCCAAAAACCAGCTCATCATCCAGAGAGAGCAATCTAAACAGAGGGAGGCTGCCGCCGTGGTTGCTCAGGGGGAGGCTCTCCGTGTTTTCGCGGAGAAACTCTTTTTGAGCAATCAATTTTCGGCCTTTATCGGTGATCTGCTGAAATTGATGACCGATAACGCTGAGCAGGGACCCGAAGTCGTCCTGCCGCTGTATGGCCGAGAGATTGCAGCTCGTCTCCAGAGTCTGCCGCTCCTTGAGGAGCTTGCTTCTTCCTCGGTCCTGCTCTCTGCTGAAAGAGTCCGTAACTGCCCGCGCTGACCGGGACGAGAACATGGAGGCCATCTTTGCCTCCTTGGGACCTGTTTCACCCGCTTCAATCTTTAACGAAGAGGGTGGGCAGGAAAACGAGGCCGGCAAGGAGACCGAGCAGACGGATCAGCATGCCGGCGACGGGCATGCCGAGCAGGAGGTGCAGCAGATCGGCGATGGGGGCACCGAGCAGGCTGGAGGGAGTAGGGAGGCCGAGGCTGAAGCCGAAGTAGACAAGGAGAAGGAGGCTGAAACCCACAGAGGAGCCGGAGACGAAACTGGCGGAGTATGATTTCGTCTCCCTTCTCTTAGTTTAGTTTCTTTCTCTCCTTGTAAAATGGCCTTGAAGCCCTCCTTGTGTAAAAAATTTTCTTGTGAATGAAAAAATTCTTCTTTCTACACTCGTGTCTTCTTTATAGCTTTTCGTAATCTCTTTTACTCCTGTTGTGGTTTACTGCCTGCTCGGTAAACTGAAATGCCGAACTGACATAGCTGCTTTGTATTCTTAACTCTAAGGAGCTGGAGGTACTTCACTGGAAGCGGCTATACTCTTCGGCTTTAAACGAAGCTGAGAAAAAAGCCATAGATGACCAGGTGAAGTATGACGAACTCTTGGCTCGGTCAGTGGAGCTGGAGTCCAACAATAAGGACTTAAAGTCCATAAAGAAAGATCTGGATGCCGAGCTGAACACTGTCATCGCTGAGAGGACTGCATATGAGGATTTCATCTGCGGGCGCGGGGGAATGACCATATCTGAAGTTCAGAATCAAGTTGATGAACTGTGGGAGGAGCTTCATGTACTCCGGAAGAACAATGCGCTGGAGAGCTCGGCTTGCCAACAAGTTGTGAAGTCATTGCGGCGCTTGGCTTCTCGGTACGACATCATTCTTTCCCGGCGTCCCTCAATCGAGAGATTCCTTAGGCGTTTCCCGCCAACAGATGCTCACACTCCAACTCAAACCTCTAATCCACTTGCTCAAGATTCTACTCCAAACCAACAACGGGCTCAGGATGAACCGGAAACGTCAAGACGAGAACGTACTCCAAGTCAGCAACGGACTCCGGAGCAACCGGAAATGTCAAGACGAGAACGCCCTGAAGTTCGTAGAGGAGTTGTGATTATGAGTGAGCAAGATCAGCGGATGCTTCGTGAAGAGACTCTTCGCCGCCGAGGTGCTAGAACTTCCCGGACTCAGGGAAGGGGCGGAAGGTCGATCAGAGCATCTCGTCGACCTACTTATTCTTCAACTGTTCGGAACACCCGAACTCAGCATCATGAGGATTTTTTGGATAGGTGGCTCAACTTTAGCGACCGTGGACAGTAGAATAGTCCTTTGTAATGGTGTAACGCCTTCTCGTAGGGCAGCGAAATTGTATGCCGAACAAGACTTAATAAATGAAATTTTTTCATTTCGCTTCTATCACTGCGTATTTACAGTTCAGCGATTTTTTATTTCATTTATTGTACTCGTCCGCGGTCTTATGAAGAAAACTCTTCTTTGGCCGGACTCGTCCTCAGTCTTATGAAGAAAACTCTTCTTTGACCGGACTCGTCTTCGGTCTTATGAAGAAAACTCTTCTTTGACCGGACTCGTCTTCGGTCTTATGAAGTAAATTCTTCTTTGACCGGACTCGTCCTTGGTCTTATGAAGTAAACTCTTCTTTGACCGGACTCGTCCTCGGTCTTATGAAGAAAACTCTTCTTTGACCGGACTTGTCCTCAGTCTTATGAAGAAAACTCTTCTTTGACCGGACTCGTCTTCGGTCTTATGAAGAAAACTCTTCTTTGACCGGACTTAGTTTGTGTCCTTATTTGGCGAGTTTTATCGCTTGGATTGGACTTTCCCTTTGTGTCCTAATTTGGCGAGTTTTATCGCTTGGATTGGACTTTCCTTTTGTGTCCTAATTTGGCGAGTTTTATCGCTTGGATTGGACTTTCCCTTTGTGTCCTAATTTGGCGAGTTTTATCGCTTGGATTGGACTTTCCTTTTGTGTCCTAATTTGGCGAGTTTTATCGCTTGGATTGGACTTTCCCTTTGTGTCCTAATTTGGCGAGTTTTATCGCTTGGATTGGACTTTCCTTTTGTGTCCTAATTTGGCGAGTTTTATCGCTTGGATTGGACTTTCCCTTTGTGTCCTAATTTGGCGAGTTTTATCGCTTGGATTGGACTTTCCCTGGTTGACCGAAGTGGTTTTCGGCTTATTGCAGTCCGTTTCAGACGAACTGCTTGTTTCTTAAGCTGAATTGTGGTCTTGTATCTTCCTTAGAAGCTTGGACTCACAATTGTCTTTAATACATGATCTAAAAAGGGGATCAGCCTTTAAAGATCAATATACCTCAGTAATATTTATAAGAGACAAAACGCACATAGAGACTAAACGCACATAAAGACAAATAAAAAAGACGAAAAAGATTTTAAACTTTTATAAAACGACCAGCATAAAGGACAAATAGAAACATGAAATCACATATCCCTAGGACCGAACTAGATACAAGACTGACCGGACCTTGTCTCTTACAAATGGAACTTCTTGAGGTTGGAAATATGCCATGTTCGGGGTACTTGTTCTCCTGACATGTGAGTCAATTTATAAGACCCTTTTCCCAGGACTTCTGACACCCGATACGGACCTTCCCATGTGGGTTCAAGTTTGCCCAGCTTTTCTGCTCGGCTTACTTCATTGTTTCTCAATACGAGATCTCCCACTTGAAACTGCAGCTTTTTCACCCTTTGGTTATAATACCGGGTTACTTGCTCCTTGTACTTGGCTGCTTTTATGCAGGCCAGTTCTCTTCTTTCTTCGGCAAGATCTAGTTCGGCTCTCAGTCCGTCATCATTCAGTTCTGTTGAGAAATTGAGTGTTCGGGGACTGGGTATGCCGATCTCAACCGGAATTACGGCTTCAGTGCCGTACACTAGACTGTACGGAGTTTCACCGTTGGAGGTTTTTGGTGTAGTTCGGTAAGACCATAGGACTTGAGGAAGATTTTCTACCCATTGTCCTTTGGCTTGTTCTAACCGAGCTTTTAATCCTTTCACCAAAATACGGTTTGTTACTTCCGTTTGTCCGTTTGCTTGTGGGTGAGAGACCGAAGTGAACCGCTGTTGAATATTCAACTCTTGGCACCAATTCTTGAATGTCTTGTCGGTGAACTGAGTCCCATTATCCGAAATGAGGATATGGGGTATGCCAAATCGGCAAACTATGTTCTTCCAAACAAAATCCAATGCCTTCGAGCTCGTTATCGTAGCTAATGGTTCAGCCTCCACCCACTTTGTGAAGTAGTCCACGGCAACGATCAAGAATTTCATTTGCCGAGGAGCTTGTGGTAGTGGTCCTACTATGTCTATGCCCCATTGCATAAAAGGCCAAGGGGCTTTGCATAGCACATAGATCGGTCTGCGGCATCCTTGGGATATTTGCATGGATTTGGCACTTCGTACATTTCTTAACGAGCTGTACTGCTTCTTGTACCATAGTTGGCCAATAATATCCCCATCTCAGAACTTTTTTAGCTAAAGCTCTAGCTCCGATGTGGCTGCCGCACGATCCTTCATGAACTTCTCTAAGGATGTAGTCCGTCTCTTCTGGTCCTACACATCGCAATAACGGTTGAAGGTAGGACTTTCTATATAGGACTCCTTCATGAAGTTCATACCGAAGTGCTCGGCATGTGATTTTCCGAGCTTCTCTCTTATCCTCGGGCAGTTGTCCTTGATCTAGATACTTTGATATTGGCGTCATCCAGTTCGGCGAGCTGGTTACTGAAAGTACCTCAGCATCATCAATGCTTCTGTGCGGTAATTCCTCCACCTTTGAGCTCGGATATGAGGCCAACTTGCTTAAAGTATCTGCTCGGCCATTTTCCGCTCTGGGAATGCGGATTATCCGAAAATAAGAGAAACTTCGGCTAATGCTTTGCGCTTTGTCCAAGTATTTTTTCATCCTTTCATCTCGGGCTTCACTTGTACCCAACATGTGATTCACTATGACTTGTGAATCACAATGGATTTTGAGAGATTTGATAAATAGACTTTGCGCTAACCGAAGTCCGGCAAGAAGGGCTTCGTATTCGGCTTCGTTATTAGTGGTTGGGAATAAGAACCGAAGTGAATAAGTTACCTCGTGTCCGTCGGGAGCGATAAGTAGAATACCAGCTCCACTCCCCGTCTTATTCGAAGCTCCATCTACGAATCCAATCCAACAGTCCGGCGGCTCTACTTCGGGTTCCTGGGGCTGTGTTGGTTCATCATTGGTAGGGCTTTTCTGTTCGGCAATAATAGGGATTGCTTGATCGAACTTTGCCTCTACCAGAAAATCTGCCAAGGCTTGTCCCTTGATGGCTTTCCGAGGTAGATATTCTATTGAATGTTCTCCCAACTCTATGGCCCACTTGGCAATTCTGCCTGATGCTTCAGGCTTAGTCAAAACTTGCCGAAGTGGAAGATCGGTTAAGACGCATACCTTGTGAGCATAGAAATATGGCCGCAGTCTCCTTGCTGCATTTACTAATGCCAGAGCAATTTTTTCCAGAGGTTGATACCTTGTTTCGGGACCTCTTAATGCTCGGCTTGTAAAGTAGATAGGACGCTGCTTTAGGCCTTCTTCTCGTACAAGTACCGCGCTAATGGTTTGATCTGATGCCGCTAAATATAAGAATATCACTTCGGCATCTGTTGGAGCAGAGAGAATAGGGAGTTCGGCTAAATAACTTTTGAGTTCGTCAAAAGCCTTTTTCTGTTCGGCTCCCCACTCAAACTTTGGTGCCTTCTTCAAAACATTGAAGAACGGCAGTTGCTTTTCGGCTGCTTGGGAAAGGAATCTATTCAGTGCGGCTAGACATCCAGTTAGCCTTTGCACATCATGTATGGACTTCGGCATTGCCATGTTCTGAACAACTTGAACCTTTAGGGGATTTGCCTTGAGTCCGTCCTTTGAAACCCAACAACCCAGAAACTTTCCCGAATCTACCAAAAAGGTACATTTTTGGGGATTGAGTTTGAGGTTGGCTTTTTTGAGCACGTCGAGAGTTGATTTGAGATTGTCTTCGTAATCCGAAGTGCTTCTACTTTTAACAACTATGTCGTCAACATAGACTTCAACCTCTTTTCCGATCAGGTGCCGAAATAGCTTGTCTACCATCCTTTGATATGTGGCTCCGGCATTCTTTAAACCGAATGGCATCTTTTTATAAGCAAAAATGCCGAAGTCAGTAATGAAAGCCGTTTTTGAAGCATCATTCTCATCCATTAAAACTTGGTGGTATCCTTTATACAAATCAAGAAAACAGAAAATTTCGAAGCCTATCAAAGCTTCTACTTTTTTATCTATGTTCGGAAGGGGGTAGCAATCTTTAGGACAGTGCTTATTTAGATCGGTAATATCTATGCACATCCGCCATCCTCCTTCTTTTTTCTTGATCATCACAGGATTGGCCACCCAAGAAGGATATTTTACTTCGAATAATACATCCGCTTTCAGTAATTGGCGGACTTCGTCATGGATGACTTGATTTCTTTCTGCCGCAAAGAGTCTTTGCTTCTGTTTTATAGGCCGGACTGAAGGATCAATATTTAACCGATGTGTAATTACCTCGGAAGACACTCCGGTCATGTCCAACGGAGACCACGCAAAGACATCTTTGTACTCTTTGAGGAGCTGGATGGTCTTTTCCCAGAGCAGAGGTGTTCCCGCGAAACCGATCTTGACCGTTCTGGATGGATCATCTTCGTATAACTGAACTGTCATCGAGTTCGGCTCCGGTGTGACTTCGGTCATTTCGCCTGCCTCTGACTCCGGCTGCTGTGATTGCTATGCTTGATGGTGCCGATCTGATTGCTCGGCACTTTTAAGCGCAATCTGTAAACATTCTTTTGCTCTCTTTTGATCACCTCGGATGACTGCAATCCCTCCTTTAGTGGGGATCTTGATTGTGAGGTGATAAGTAGAGCAAATGGCCCGAACTGTGTTGAGCCAGTCTCTTCCCAGGATGATGTTATACGGGGACCGAGCTTTTACCACAAAAAACTCGATCATCGTACTGGAGCTAGTAGGCGCTCTTCCCACCGTAATCGGAAGGCTGATAGTACCTTCAGGGCGGGTGTCTTCCTGGGCGAAACTTTTCAGAGGAAGTGGGGCCGGACTGAGCCGAGCTGGATCCACTTCCAGTTTATCAAAACATTCTTTAAAAAGAATGCTAACCGACGCTCCTGTATCCACAAACACTCTGTGGATCAGTTTGTTTGCCACTCCGGCTTGAATGACAATCGCGTCTTGATGAGGAGAAATGGCCGGGACAGGATCTGCATCTGAAAACGTGATTACTTCCTCCTTCTTCAGCCTTTTATGCATAGGCTCCTCTCGATTGACGCCTCTGCGTTCTGCTTTTAGAGACGACTTAGTCTTCCCGGCTGGGAGAGCGTCAATAGTCTGAATTACTCCGTCATATTGCGGCTTGATGTGAATCAAATTGTACATTTTTATTCCCCTAACTTTACATGATTTATATAGTTTGATGTTTGCAAAAGTGTGTTTTATGGTGTAGGAAGAGGAGTAAATGTGTGAAACAAAGAAGGAAGCTCGGAGGGTGAAAAGCTGTGCAGAAAGCTCTCAAAAGTGGCCACCCGGCCGGGTTAATTTCATGTCCAATAATTCACCCGGCCGGGTGATTTTCGCGAGGTATGGAAAGTCCAGGAGGGTTTGATTTCAAGTCACCCGGCCGGGTGAATTTTATGCCCATTAATCTACCCGGCCGGGTGGATAAAGTATAACTGCAATATTGCAGTTAAAGGAGGGATGAGAGAGAGAGAGTGATTGGACGTGGAGAAAGAAAAAAGGTTGGAGAGAGTTGGGGGGGTGGCAGAATTAATTAGAGTAGAGAGAGAGAGTTGGGGGGACGAATTCAGGGAGGAAAAGGAGAGAGAAAATGGAGAAAGAGAGGAGGAAGAAGGAGAGGAAGAAATTCCGTCCAACATTCCGACGATCCGTCTCCATATCCCAATTTCACTCAACGAGAGCAAGCTTCCTACGGTTTTTATTGCATATTTCACCATGTTTCTAGGCTAAGCTCTCTATGTTACTCCAAGTTGTAATCTAGGCTTTGTATGGATGTTTTTACACCAATGAACTCATATGTTTGTGTCCAACAATGTGCTTAATATTATTCACTATGTTTTTGGCTAATAATGTAGTGTTGTTATTTCCTTTGCTATTGTCTCTTTAACATAGTTTAGGAATGTTTGATTGTTGGATTGCTATCGAATTAGAATTGTTCAGAGGATAATTTGATAGTGTATTAAGTCGGTGATCATAGTAGATGTTTATTTCTCCCGCGCTTCCGCAGGAGTGTATAGACATTGAAAATTAGTTCATGGAACAAGTGTTCAGCTGACTGTGAACTATACGTCGCAAACATGTTCAGTGCACGCGATTAGGTTGATTTTTAATCCCTTCTTATGTTTCATTGTTAAAGGTGTAAAACAATACAAGTCTAGTGAGTAACTTGGAGTGACATCTTTTTCCTATTTGAAAAGTCTTCCTTAGTTTGTAAATTTAGTTTTTTTTTTAATCTTGTCTATTCTTGTTAAATAACCTACGCCTCCCTGTGGTTCGACACCCTAAGTATTACAACTACAACTGTATTCTTGCAGTTAAGTTGTAGTTTTAGAGTTATTATTTTAAACTTGAGTGTTAAATTTCCTTTGACTTAAAAGCTCTAAAATTACACATCAAGTTTTGGCGTCATCGTCTTCGGGATCCTGTTGCCTTTTAGGATCCTGAGGAGCGCAGTTCGCACCTCTCTGTTTCTTATTCTTCTTCGGCAGCTTGCTTTGGTATTTTTTTAACGTTCCTGCTTTCACAAGAACATCAATACCTGCTGCCAAATTTCGGCACTCCTCGGTATCGTGACCGTGGTCTTGATGGTAGGAGCAGTACGTATCCTGACTTCGGCGCGTGGCTGATTTCGTCATCCGCTTTGGTTTTTCGAACATATCAGAATGCAGTTCGAAAATTTCCGCTCTCGACTTGTTCAATGGTACGAACTGAGCGGGCGGTTTCTCAAGATCGAGACGTGGTCCCAATCTGCCTTGTACCGGTGCCCTTTGAATTCTTTCAAAAGGAGTCCGGCGAGGAAGCCCCTGATCGCTATGATCGGGCTTCTTTTTGTCTCCTCTGGATGAGCTGTCTAAAGACCGTTTTCGACGGTCTGCCTCATCGGCACGAGAAAACTGGTCCGCAATGTCCCACATCTCTTGAGCTGTTTGCGGACTGCACTCAACGAGCTTTCTGTAGAGAGCTCCGGGCAGAATTCCATTTTGGAATGCCGAAATGACAAGTAGATCATTGAGATCATCTACTTGTAGGCATTCCTCGTGGAATCTCGTCATGAAGTCGCTAATTTTTTCATCGCGACCTTGACGTATAGAAAGCAGCTGAGCCGAAGTGATTCGGGCTTCCGCTTTCTGGAAGAATCTCCTGTGAAAAGCATCCATTAGATCTCTGTAAGATCTAATGCTCCCTTGAGGGAGGCTGTCAAACCACCTTCTTGCGTTCCCGATAAGCAGCTCGGGAAACAGCTTACACATGTGAACCTCATTGAGACCTTGGTTCGCCATATTATACTGATAGCGTCCCAGGAAATCATGAGGATCCACTAACCCGTCATAAGTCATTGACGGAGTTCGGTAATTCTGTGGCAATGGAGTTCTGGTGATATCGTCCGAAAATGGAGTCTTCAGCGCTCCATACATAGCGAATCCGACATCTCTACGGTATGGTGGAGATGGAGTTCTCCTGTGATTTCGGTAACAAGGAGGAGAAGGAACATGTCGGTGGTGAGGATTCTTTCTCCTGGAAGATACGACACTACTGCGGTAGTGACTTTCATGTCTGGAGGGGGAGGGAGAATCCGCCGTTTTCTTCTCCGGCTTCTGGCTCTTTTGCAGGAATGTTAAGAACTCATCCTGCTTCTCAGCCAAGAACGACTTGACAGCCTCATTCAAAGCGAGCTGCTGGGGAGGCTCGGTGCGATGACTTTTGGAGTGGTTTGTTCTTTCACCGTGAGAACTGGAGGCAGATTTCTCCCGAGGCTGTTTTCCGGGCCTACGGGCTGGACTAGCTTCCTCACGTTCATCACGGACGGAAGTATGGGTATTATGTGATCTGGTATGCATTTTTTGGTGGGAGAGGATCAAAAACTCGCTTTTATCACAGTTTTGGTTCTCTGTTTCCCACAGACGGCGCCAGTGATGATGTGGCGAATTTTTGATGGGAATAAATGCAAGTAATAAATGATCACAACACGGGAAATTACGTGGTTCGATTTACTGAGGTAAATCTACGTCCACGGGAAGAAGAGAGGGCAAATTTATATTGCTTGGTCTCGCTTACAGATTACAACACTGATTTGCTATAAGATTCAGGATCTAGAGAGCTTAACCCCTCGTCTATCTGATCTATGTTCTATTTATACATTCGAACTAAGATCGTGGTTTGCAGCCCTGGTAGTGGGGTTGATAACTGCTTAATACCACTAAATAGATCGTGGGTGTAGTGGAGGTCGTGGAGATCCTGCATGGGTCCACTATCTCCTTGTTCGGTCGAATACTGAGACCGAACTGCTGAGACCGAACTGCTGAACTTTGCCGATCAGCTTTTGCCGATCTGAGAGTTGAGCTCGATTGGTCGGCTTTTACCGAGCTATGGGCTGTGACCGAACTCTTTGGTTGTGCCGATCTGAGAGTTGAGCTCGATTGGTCGGCTTTTACCGAGCTATAGGCTGTGACCGAACTCTTTGGTTGTGCCGAACTGATACTCTTTCTTGGGTTTTGGGCTGATGGGCCGTCACTGCTATTGGGCTCGCAATTATTGTTTAGTTGTTTAGTTCGTATCCCATCAATTATTATAGTGACATTAAAAATACGTAGACTATTATAGTGACATTCAAATTATATACTGTATTTGTTAAAAATAAGTAATAGTCATGATCAATTGCTAACTAATTAACAATTCAAAAATAAGACTAAATTTTAGCCATTATATTAAAAGATCCAATGATTAAAATAATGACAAGTGTATTATATTTTAAATTTAAATAATTAGTAAATAAATTTAAAGGGTATTAATGTCAATTCTCTCTAATCAAAATTATCTCAAAACTTTAAACTTACGTAACTCTCTCGATTTAAATTATTTTTTCCCAAAAAATATATCAAATTAAAGATAATTTTATAAGAATTCCAACGAGATATCAATTGCATATATTCCAACGATGTTCGGGTGATGAAATTTGATAATTTATATTTTAATTTTTATACATATTGATAAGCATGTTTTATCAACAAATGCAAAAAGAAATCTCAATATAGTGTATGTAAATATCAATAAAACTGTGTTGATATTTTCTTGTACTTGTGTTAATATCCTCATGACATATTATTGATATTTGTAATACACTATGTTGATAAAAAAACCCACGAAAATTATCATATGATAATATAATGACGATATTATCATTTTTTTGATATTTTGTCTACTATTTATTGAAATTTGTGAGCTTTAATTTCATCCATTCATTTTTAAATCTAAAGGTGTAGATATAGTCTTAGTTTTGGATTATGATGTTATAAGCATTAGAAGATCTATCAGTTATGTTAAGACTATTAAATTTTGTCCTTTACGGAGTATAAGAGAATTTTTATCAATCGAAACTTGGTAATCCGGTTGTCCAACCATCAACTGCCACATCATAATTTTCTATTCCCACTTAGATTTTCATCAACAATATCAAAAACAAGGCCAATCATGTTATATTCTTGATTATTCATAGGGGAATCGTTACATTCACAATATTATTTGAGCTTTTATCATTTATTCTTATCGATATATATCACATGTAATCTTAGCATCATAATATCAATATATGCCTGTATATATTATTACTTTATTAGTATATATGTTCCACGCAATATCAGATTTGTCAGTATGTATTAATATTACATGTAACATACTGAGTAGTATTATCGAAATATGACATACACTATATCAATACTACATATTAGCACCTATATTATCAGGATATTTTTTTATATTAAAGATTATATCTCATGAGCGAATGTATATTATATTCTGTTTTTAAGATTAAATCTCACAACTTAATTTTAGATGGATAATCATATGATAATGACTCAAATCTATTTTTTAACTAAAATAATTTCATAACTTAATTTTATATGGATAATCAAATGATAACAAGTTATAGCAACTGAAAAATACGTCAACATAGGCCACAAGCAATATCAATAATGATTTTTCGTGTCAACAACGTATACAACAATATAATAGGAGTAGTATAATATTATACATATACTAGAATATAAGTGTATGAAATACACAATGTCAGTCTATGTCATACAAAATACTTATTAGTATTGTTAATTTATTATAGGTATAAAAATTATATTAAAATAATTAATTTCGGTAGTATTAATCAATTGCCACATGGCATGCACAAAATATACAATCATTAATCATAAGTTAATTTAAATACAAAATATTGGACTCTGAAACCTCTATATAAACCCTTCCATAAATATCTCTCCTCTCTACATAGCTCTACCTCCACACAACCAGCAATGGCAGCCGCTTCATCCTCTCTCCTCCTCCTCCTTCTCATCGCCGCCACAGCAGCAGCTCTCCTATCCTCCCCAGCGCTCTCGCTCACCTGCGAATCGCATCAATTCCCTCACCGCAACCTCACATTCGCCAATTGCACCGATCTCCCCACACTCAACGCCTCTCTCCACTACTACTACGACGCCGCGGCGAGGACGCTCTCCGTCGCCTTCACCGCCGCGCCTGCGTCGCCGCGCGGCTGGATTGCGTGGGGACTCAATCCGTCTTCCACCGGCATGGTCGGCGCCCAATCGCTGGTCGCCTTCGCCGCGGCGAACGGATCCACGGTGGTGAACACGTACAACATCACCTCCTACGGTCCGATCTCGGAGTCGCCGATCTCCTACGGCGTGCTGAGCAAGAGCGCGGAGTCGTCGTCGTCGAGCGGCGAGATCACGATATTCGCGACGCTGGCGATGCCGCACGGGAGCGGCGCGGCGGTGAATCAGATCTGGCAGGTCGGATCGGCGGTCGTCGACGGCGTGCCGGCGAAGCACGCGTTCGCGCCAGCTAATCTGGCGTCGAAGAGCACGCTGCGGCTGGATGCCGCAGGGGAGGACGGCGGCGCCCCTGCGCCGTCGCCCGGCGGTGGACGGGGCGGTAACGTTAATGGAGGCGTGAGAAATTGGGGGAGTGGATTGGGATTGTATGGAATTTGTGTGGTGATTGGGGTTTTAATATTTGGATTTTAAATTTGGATTATTAACAATATAATTATTTTTACACGTCCTGGTTTTCATAGTTTTTGTAAACGACAGTTTTTAACTTTTTTGAAGCAAAGGAATACAATACAATGGAAGAAAGAATACGTGAGAAATCAAATTTAAGAGAAGATAGTTAATACTTCGCCCTATAAGGAATATATAAATTCATTTTCTAAGTAGCAGTATAAATTTTCATTTCATGAAAATGATAATATGAATAAGCTTTTTATTAAAATGACGTTCGGTTGTTATGACTCATTATTTTAGTTGGAGTGGTGATTATAACTCATCGTCATATGATTATCTATTTAGAATTAAGTGGTGAGATTCAACTGATTATGTCTCATTAGTCATTATCATAAGATTTAAGATCTGAGATTCAATCTCACGAACCAAATATTATACATATTCATATTTAATCATACGTAATCTTTCAAAAATTATGGAATAAGTATAATCTTTTAAATTGAACGGATCGAAAGAGTTAAAAAAAATATATCAAACCCAAATGGATTGATTAATACTCTACTGTAGATTATTATAGTGACAGTAAAAATACGTAGACTATTATAGTGACATTCAAATTATATATTGTATTTGTTAAAAATAAGTTCGAGATAGTAGGGGTCATGATCAATTGCTAACTAATTAATAATTTAAAAATAAGACTAAATTTTAGCTATTAGATTAAAAGATCCAACGATTAAAATAATGACAAGTGTATTATATTTTAAATTTAAATAATTAGTAAATAAATTTAGAGGGTATTAATATCAATTCTCTCTCATCAAAATTATCTCAAAACTTTAAACTTACGTAACTCTCTCGATTTAAATTATTTTTCACAAAAAATATATAAAACTAAAGATAATTTTATAAAGATTCCAACGATATCTCAATTGCATATGTTCAAACGATGTTCGGATGATGAAATTTGATAATTTATATTTTAATTTTCGTACATGTTGATAAATAGGTTTTATCAACAAATGCAAAAAGAAATCTCAATATAGTACATGTAAAATATCAATAAAACTGGATTGATATTCTCATTTTAAATTTAAGGGTGTAGATTTAGCCTTAGTTTTGAATTGTGGTGTTATAAACATTATAAGAGGACCCTATAGCAGTAGTATCTATCTATTATGTTAAAGACTATTAAATTTTGTCCTTTATGGAGTATAATATAATTTTTATCAGTCGAAACTTGGTAATCCTGTTGTCCAACCATCAAGTGCCCCATCATAGTTTTCTATTCCCACTTAGATTTTCATCAACAATATAAAAAACAAGGCCAGTCATGTTATATTCTTGATTATTCATAGGGGAATCGTTACATTCACAATATTATTTGAGCTTTTACCATTTATTTATTCTTATCGATATATATCACACGTAATCTTAGCATAATAATATCAATATATGCATGTATATATTATTACTTTATTAGTATATATGTCCCACGCAATATTAAATTTGTCAATATGTATTAACATTACATGTCACATACTGAATAGTATTATCGAAATATGACATACACTATATCAATACTACATATTAGCACCTATATTATCAGGATATTTTCGATATTAAAGATTATATCTGAATATATATTATATTCTATTTTTAAGATTAAATCTCACAATTTAATTTTAGATGGATAATCATATGATAATGACTCAAAGCCATATTTTTTAGCTAAATAATTTTATAACTTAATCTTATATGGATAATCAAATGATAACAAGTTATAGCAACTGAAAAATATGTCAACATATGCTACAAACAATATCAATGATGATTTTTCGTGTCAACAACATATACATCAATATAATAGGAGTTGTATAATATTATTTTAAATCTGATATTATTACAATTATGTACTAAATCTGATATTATTTCAAAATTATCATTCTTCTTCCCTTTTGTCATCCTTCACTTTGTTTATTTATTTCAATATTAGATTTAATTTTATAAAATTAAATTTTAAATTTTGATTTTTAAATATCAATAAATTTTTTTAATTAAAACTATTAATTCATGGACAATATAAATATTGATTAAAACTATTAATTTTGGTTATTTAATATAATATTCAGCTGAATTGAAGAAGTAAAAAAATAATATTAATCATGATGGAAAAATAAGAGTTATTCTATTTAGCCTTCGTTCGGTTGTTATAATTGCTTGTGATTGAATATTATGAAGTTGACTAAAAATTTGATCATACTAAAAATTTTATATATGAGTATTTTTGTTGAAATTTTCTAGTAAATTTTGATTGTTTTCAAACTAATAAACGAAAATTATATTAGTCTTACATTAGATGCATATTTATTTCTGAATAAATTATGCTATATGATCTATTTATGATTAAAGCTATTAAATATTGATTTAAACTAAGGCATTGTCATATTTTATTGATTAAATATTAGACACTATCAAATATTGATTATGACTATTAATTTTTGTTATTTAACAATTTTTATAACTAAAAAAATTATTGATATTTTTAAAAATTAAAAATTAAAATCTAATTTTGTAAAATTAAATCTAATATTGAAATAAAGAAACAAAGTGAAGGATGACAAAAGTGAAGAAGAATGATAATTTTGAAATAATATCAGATTTAGTACATAATTGAAATAATATCAGATTTAAAATGTTAAAAGTGTACAAAGACCAAATTGCCCAACCCCCCAAAAGGGTATTTTCGACCGAAAACAGTGAAAAAGACTATTTTCGAGATAAACCCTTAGTCCAAGGACGTCTGACGATATTTTTAAAGTCCATGGACTATGAGCGAGATAAACCCATAATCGAGGGACCATTTTTGTAGTTTACTCTAATTATTAAAACACCATCTTTAGCAAAAGGATCGGTAAAATTTTTTTAGCTCGACTTTTTTTTAAATGGTTATAAATCGACAATAATTTAATCATTCAACTTAAGGTTTTCAGGTACTATATTGGAAAAATATGAAGAGAAGTAGTGGAAATTTGGGCCACTTAAAATAAAGTAGTAAAAAGAATTGAATTTTGTTACTCTACTTTTGACATTTTCTTCAAGATTTTAGTGCTTTCTCGATTTGTCATATTCCTAATTGTCCAACGAAATTAGAGCGAAGCCCACTACTATAGGGGAACTAATCCCACGTTTTGCCCCATTTCCATGTGCTCTTGCTTTTTAATAGCAAAAGTAGACAAAGAATTGAAACAAAAGTATTTGAATTTGTATAAAGTGAAATAATATTCAGTTTATGGTTATATCTTGATATTCATAATCACAATTTTAAGTTTTTACGATTTTATTTTATTGAGAAATATGCATTTCTACAAGTTTCCATCAATAAGATTGTGAATCGCTTACAAAAAAAAAATCAATTGAATATAAATTACTAATATAGTATTATGTAATTTCTTTTGTCAATCACTAATTCTTTCTACCACAATGACATTTTGATTTATGACTATCATCCATTTTCAATTGTTATTCATATTCTTACCAAAAATGTACAATTTCCAATTTTTTTTAATTTTATAATTGCAATATTCATTTCAGTCAAACATAGGCTGCAATTTAAATGTAATGTGATGAAAAATTAACGTTGTTATGTCATTATATATTGGAGTGTTAATTAAAAGCGACAATGATATATTTGAAACTTTTTCACCACACATTATACTACTATTTCATGTGGATCCTACATTGTTCACTAACTTTGTTTCAACTAATTTTTTTCTCGTGTGGAATAATATAAATTTTAATATTTCGCTAGTCATATATTTCTCAAATAAAATTTTTGATTTTGTCGTTGAAAATTCTGATTTTGCCGTTAATATTCAACTATACATGATCTATAATTAAATCTTTCTATCGTATCACATTTCATTTATATGACTATAATTCTTTTCTCAATTAAATATTGTCGTAACTTTTAACAAATAATTACAAATTTCCTTTAATCCAAGAATGCAATAATCATTTCAATCAAACATATGCTATAAAAAGGAGTAGAAACAAACAAAAAATAAAACACACAAATCAATCTCGTCGACCATACAATTGCAAATATGTTCAAACTTCAGTTCATCTTTCTAGTCTTCGATGTGTGTCTGGTCTCTTTGAGCAATGCAGGTTGCTTTTTTGCGCCACAACGAGAAAGAGATTCACGTTATCAATAGAACCCCCGATAATATAGTGGTGCATTGCAAGTCTAGAGACGACGATCTCGGATTCCACACACTCGTTCCGGGTCAAGACTATAACTTCAAATTTGTGTGAATATTTTTTGGACAAACTTCGATTGTATCGTGGAATGGGGTAACAAGAAAAGAGGGTTTGGTGCTTATACCAACACTTGGATGTTACATAGTTATCCATGTAACGGTCGTAAATGTATTTATGACATCAAAACAGATGCTATATACCGAGATGGATTGAAGAAATACCCTTGGGAACCCAAAAATTAGTTTTATATATGTCCCATCTCATGCAATATTAGTCTATAGACCAATTGATTTTATATTTGCATTAATTCAACACTGTGAATTCACATATACCGAATGAGAAACAATATTATTATTTAAAATTCTAAAATCACAAATTTATACAAAAGCAATTTATTGTACCAATAAAAACTCATATAATCAAATAAGTTTATAAACTAAAAATTGCACACAAATCACATATCATTTAAATCACTTTTCGATCTATACTATAGAAGATCCGTCACAAACACATGCCAATAAAAATAATGTATAAATATATATTAGAAGATAGCCAAATCGATCAAAATCATCAACAAACGTACAGTAATATAATAAAAAATAAATAAAAATAAAGAATGCATATAGTGGTGGACAGTTATATAGGTATTGGGCGGGGCAACAAAATATATTAGGTATATTAAAAAGAAAAGCAATTCGTAAAACTTTTCACTATCTCGATTTAGGACTAATATTAAAAAACATTTAAATTTCCGAAATATCAAAATCTATAAAAAAGATAATTAACGTTGGACACAAGAGATAATTGTGGAAATGCAAAAACAAATAGTTGTATCCTCTCAATCCTAGTCACTACCATACAAGCAATATACATTTTAACAGAAAAGAAGGTTAAATAAAAGTGACTCTCATGAGATAAAACATCAGTGCCATCTAACGTTAAATAATTGATTTGATAAATCTCTGAAGGGTCTCGGCTCTCATCTTATGTGCCTGTAAAATTAATAATTCAAAGTAAGGGTATAGGATATCTCACAGGAAATACCAAACTACCTTTGCGGCAAAAAATGGAAAAGATTGTACAAGTATATGACTTTCACGTAATAATAGGTTAGTGGGTAAATGGCAATGAATGCCATTCGTGGGTAGTTAATCATGAAAAAAATGAAGAGTCATAGTATTAATGTTTCATTTAATAATATAGGAAGTATATTAGAAAATTCTTTTTATTTTATCAATGGCATTCATGTAATTATTCCCAAAACTCCGCTTTTATATATTTATAGATAGATAATATTTTTTGAATTTATATTGTCAATTACTCTATGTGCGACTTATTAGACGATTCTTAGAGCATCCGCAACGGTGGCGACGGTCGCCACCGCCGTCCGCGCCGCTGGCAAGGCGAAGCACCGGTGCCGCCACGTCAGCTGCTCGCTGGCACGGCGCTGCTCGATGCATCGAGCAGCGCCGCGCCAGCGAACAGCTGACGTGGCGGCACGGGATTGGGCAACGGCATAGCCGTTGCCTTAAAAAAAATTTTATTATTTAAAATCGGTTTTTAATTAAAAAACCGATAAAAAATAAAAAAAAATTTCACTTCCCAAAAAAATTATAACCGTTTATTACCATTTTTTACACTTTCCCCCCCCCCAAAAATACACACTTTCATCTATAAATACCCCCACTTTCACACCCAAAATTCACATCAAACTACACAATTCTCATCTTCATTCTCCAATATCCATTCTCATCTTCATTCTCCCATATCCATTTTCATCTTCATTCTCTCATACCCTAACAATCTCCGGCCAAGGCGATGACAACCCGCCCTCTCACGGTTGGAACCCCCAATGGTTCGGGGGACAACCGTTTCCTAGTCCGGAAACGGAATATTCGGCCCCTCTTCTCACCCAAGATTCGGCCGTTCCGGGTGGCTACCGGCCATACCCAATCGACGACCAAGGTGCCTCCGAAGGGCGATACGGGTGGACACCGGAGCCTAGGTCGACCGCCCCTTCCCAAACTCCGACTTCTCCTACTCGCGCCGGTGTCCGCACACCGTACACTCCGACGGAGATGGATAAATTGTTCAAGGCGTACTTTGAAATCTCCGAAGATGCGGCGGTTGGCACGAACCAAATCGGCGATCACTTTTGGTGGCGCGTCTCTCGCCGGTACAATGCAAACCGGCCGCCGGGAACGATCGAGCGCAACGAGAGTATGGTGCGCAACTGCATCGGCCGAGCCAACGAAGAAATTGGCAAGTTCAATGGCTATTTCCTCCAGGAGTCGCGGAATGCCGGGAGCGGCCGGAGCGAGGTCGACATCATCACTGCCGCGCTGAGCACCTACCAATCCTTGAACGGTAAGTCGTTCAAGTACCTCAACGTTTGGCAGGAAACGCGGTTCCACCCGAGGTATATGGGAGGCGTAACATCCTCCTCTAGCGGCTCCTCCAAACGGTCAAGGTCGGTATCCCTATCCGACTCCGGCTCCGAAGAAGTGGCTAGCCAACTCGCCGGAGCTAACTTGGGTAGCCCCGACGCCGGACCAAGCGGTTCCCAACGCCGACCGCAAGGAAGGAAGAAGGCGGCGGCCGACCGCCGGCGCTCCGCGACTCCATCGGCCCCCGCCCCCGAACCCGAACCCGCACCCTATGTTCCACCTCCACCCCCGAACAACTCGTTGTGGGCCCTTTTGGCCCAACTCAATATGGCCGATGGGTCAACTATGACCCCCACGCAACTTCAAACGCACGGGGACATGATATTGGGTCTCAAAAAACAATTGGGGTTGGTGCCGCCGGATGTGTAGTCTTCCTAATATTAGCCAATAATCATGTAATTTTTAATTTTTAGGATTTTAATTATGTAATTTTTAATTTTTAGGATTTTAATTATGTCTTTTTTATTTTATTTGTAATTTGTAATATTTATTGTGGGTTTTTAATGAATTTTAGTATTATGGAAATGTTTTTGGGTAATTGAATTTTAAATTAATTGTGCTCGTCCTTGCGGAAGAGCACAGCTGTGGGTGTTGTGCTCTTGCCAGAAAGAACAAAGAAAAAGTGGGGTCGGGCCCACAACCGTGCCGCTGGCAAGAGCACGGTTGTGGATGCTCTTATGCCTCGTTCGTGATGTCAGTCATCCATCCTATCAAGACACTTGCACTTCACAAATTTCTATTCGTTTTATCCCATCTTGAAGCAATTTTCATCCATATTCCATATTACATCGCGACTATCTCATGTACTATTCGGATAAGAATCTTTTTCATTTTATTTTATGGGATGCATGTTTAATGATATATTGTAGTACTATAGTATTCGGATAAAGAATCACTTCCTTCTAATTTTAGAAATTACGCATGAATAAAGGGCTAATCACCAGTTCAATATCATTAAATTCAAATAATAGTCCATAGTAAATTTATTTTTTTAGCAAATTGCCAAATAATTTATGAAAAATGGTTGAAATATGATTCTTCCACAATTTTCAAATTCTTAAAATTAAACCATGAAGTTTGAGGTTTTGGTGAGTATCCCTCCTCCTTTTTGGGGAAATTACGCGTTGACGCCTCAATAAATTAAAACACGTTGTGAAGATAACGTTGGACAAAACGATAACGTCTAATTAAGTTCGAATCGAATTTGGATCGATGTATTTTAACACAAACAAAAAAGTAGAGCAATCATTTACTCTACATCTTAATATTGACCTTGTTTGAATGTAGTTCGAATCGCCTTTTTTGCTCAATCGACTTTGGATCAATGTACATCTTAATATTGGAGTATAAATTTCGTCACGATTGCATCATCCTTACATCCATACATTATTCGAATTTCCATTGTCATCATTTTATGTCGATCTGGACTTCAATTATATTTTTGTTTCCTAAATAATAAGTAATTAAAAATAATTTTATTATTTTAATACTTTCATATAAATTAATTCCCTTTCATTGATAGAAACTGTTTCATGGAGTAATAACTTCTCAATAATTAATCTTTAATGTACTTATTTATCTTCATATACTGTATCAATAAAGTCATTGGCATTAAAAATCTTGAAATCGACCATAGAAGTATCAAATCAATTTCATCAGCCCCAACGGAATACTAGAATTTAACAAAAAAAGAAACAAAAAAACATACTATCTGAAAATAAGAGTTAATGACACGGTTTGATATTAATTTATTTTCTCTTTTTTCTAAAAGAACCTCTGTTTCTTTTTTGATATGTTTAAATTATGTTTCTCTCACTAATTTTATTTAAAGCTACATTGGGGACACCTAATGAATATAAATTATTTTGTCACTTTATTTTTAATATTATGGTACTTCAATTTCACGAGATTCTCAAGCCCCTTTTGGCCAAAGCACTCAAACAAGAATTTCTTTAATAAGAAAAGTAATGTTTTTAATAAATTTTCTAGCAATTTCGAAATCATTTGACTATGACTCACTTTCCCTTTTATATATACTGGTGCCTGGTGGAGTAGTAGTATTATTTTTTTTTACTACTTAGTAGTAGCTATTGAATATGACAATTGATGTAACACTACTATAACTACTACTACTACTATATTCATAATGAACACGAAATTATTTTCAAAATGCCAATCAAATAAATTGAACTATCACATAAAAATCCAAGATAAATGAGTAGGTAGAAGCAACAATTTGTATAATGTGTTTAACATGTTGAAAAGACAATGTAACAACTGTCGTATTGAAATTTAGTTGAAAAAAAGGATGAAGACAAGCGTGAGAATAGTGAAAGTGAAAACATTTAGTTGTGAGTGACCAAAGTTAAAGATGATAAAATTAATATGGACCAAACACCTCAAATCACACCATCTTTAACTTTCTTCTTGTATGCCCCCAAATGTTATAGTTGCAACTTAGATACTTAAATTAATGAAGCCTTTTGTATCTATAAGTTGTATGCCATACTAACTACAAAAACTACATTGTACATGTGAAAATGTCACAAACTCAATGAAGAAAGTGAAATAAATAGGTAGTATAGATAGACAGGCAACAAAATGATCAAGGTTCTTGCCTAGAGTGTCCGTTGTTGTAGTCTTCATACGAGTTGGGAGATTTTCCGGCCTTTTTCCTCTTCAACACGACGACCCAAGTGAAGGCCTCCAACAACAAGGTAATGCCTCCAAGAATCGCAATCACAATAATGTATGCGCGCTTCCACTTGGGGTCAGGCTGCAATATGGCCAGGCCTTTGAACACGTTGATGATGCCCAGAACCGCAACTGAATATCCTACTCCGTGATGGTAGACGTTCCAGTATACGCGATATTTATGGTCCTTCTTGGGCCTCAGAAGCAATGCAAACACCTACATAACGCCAAACGAGCAAAACTCAGCATCAAGGCGAAAGATACAGTTCAAACGCGACATAACACATCCAGAAAGTGACAGAAACACACACATGATCAATCACAAATCAAGATTAGCCATCCCTATACACATTCTTGGTAAATTATGCATTCCGTTAATCCAAAAAAACAGAGATAGCAATAAATTCTTGCTGTAAGAAACTACCTGCAGGGTTGCAAAGACGAAGAGCGTGATCCCAATGTTGCGATGGACTGAATAGGTAATGGATTTGGACTCGCTCCCGAGTTTAAGGCCAGTTCCCCAGCCAGCAACTCCAATGGCGTAGGCAGAGACCTGGCACGAGACGTGCAGGTAAAACCACGCTGGATCAGCCGACGGAAACACCCTCAAATATCGCGCCATGACGATCCCGGTCGGGAACATAATCCCCCAGCTCACCACATTCAGCACTCCATGAATCTGAATCCCATTGTCACAATCACACAATTTAAGTTAGTCATCTTCATCTCCAACATTTCCCCCAAATCAATCAAACCCTAATTCTACCTACATTGAACCTAATCTGTCAGTTCCATCACTGGAAACCAAAAACCAAACATATACCAAACTACTTCTGTATTTCCAGCATTTCCCCCAAATCAATGAGGCCCTAATTCTACCTACATTTAACCTAATTCGTCGGTTCAATCGCCAGAAACCAACGATGTTCAAAATTTCAAAATCAAGCACATACCAAACTACCTGAACATCTAATTCTACTAAATCACAATGCAATTTCTCATGATTCACAGAATTCAGAAACGAAATCACCAGAAAAAGAACTCACATTCCTCTTCTTCAATTTGGAATCGCCGTCGGTAGAAGCGCTGCTGTGCCCTTCCAACAAATCAAGGCTTCCCTTCGCGTTCAAATTCGCGGGCTGAAACTCATGCTTCGCCGGAACGCCGCCGGCGACGGATCCCCCAACCTGCCAGACGTGGTTGAGCACTGTCCTCCCCTTCTCCGGCAGCACCACGGTGGCGAATAGCGTGATCGCGCCTCCAGAGGAGGTCTCCGCGGAGGAATCCTTCACGTCGAACCACACCTCCGACTCCTTCAGCGGCGCGTAGGAGGTGATGTTGTAGGTCTTCACGGCCATCGCGCCGTCTGGCTGCTTGAAGGCGATGAGCGCCTGGGAACCGGCCATGCCGGTGGCGGTGGGGTTGAGGGCCCAGGATACCCAGCCGTCGGGCTTTGGAGGAGTGGCGGTGAAGGCGAGGGAGAGGGTGGATTGGGCGGAATTGAAGTCCCAGTGGAGGAAGGAGTTGAGGGAGGGGAGGTCGTTGCAGAAGGTGTAGCGCTTGTTGTTGGTGAAGGATTGCTTCGTGCACGTGGCGGATTGTGATTGGGAGGGTGGGATTAGGAGGAGGAGGAGGAGGAGAAGCGCGGTGAGGAGGGAAGGCGGAGGTGGCGACGCCATTTTAGTGAAGCTGAGACAGAGAGAGGGATTTGGAGAGAGAGGGATTGTGATTCTATAGTTTATTTAAATAGAATGAAAAGAGAAAATTTAATGTATACTAATTAATGATTGTGAGTAGGAATCTATGTAATTTAAGTGAATGATTTTGCTTTTGGTAAATTAAGAACTACTATAATTAGCCATGGATTTGGCTTAGATTTTAACAATATTTATTAGTAATTATTTTTTGCGACTTTAACGGTGAAAAATATTTAAGTTGTAAATTACGGTGATATAATGACATATTAAGCGTGCAATTTAGTGGAACATTATACTTTTTTAATATTGGATGATTAGTGAAAAAAATCATTAATTGCAGTCAATTTCTGGCCATTTTTACAAAATTTTTGAAATTAGCCGATTATATTTAATTTTGACATTTTCTAAAATTGTCCTTTGACCTCAGATTTGGAAAAATTAAATTTGATACGGTAGACGGAAAATACACCTAGTCGAATCCACGTCTTTGATTTTATAAATTAAAATGTGACACGTTTGTTACATTTGTCGGCGACGTCTTTAATTTTTACACATGTATAGCCACGTCAAAAGACACTTATAATGTCGGAATTTTCATTATGGAACAATTGAGAAAGTGTTAAATTTACGCATTATACAATCCGTTATTATTAAAAGTTATGGAATTAACAAGAAATTGATCAAATTTAATGATTTTTCTAGAATTTATCTTTTATTATATACTCCAATATGTTGTTTAGTGTTAAATAAAGAAAGCAAAAATAACTAAATATACTATATCCAAAATAGAGAAAGTTAGTTAAATATATTAATTATGATTTACTTTTTTTTCTAAAAGTAGATATATGACATTATATTTATCTACCAAAAAAAGTGTGATGTTCAAAAGTCATTTCCTTTTATGTTAAAAAATATTTCACACATTTAATATCTATAATTTTATTTTCTTTACTACTTTATTGTTCATTTAATAAATCTTGTATCCAAAAAACGATTCAAATAAAATGGGACAAATGTAATATTTTCCCATTTATGAAAAATAGTTATACGAGTATTTTTTTATTTTGATTCATTATCAAAATTAATCTTTGCGTATTTTTAGCAATTTATCTCTATAATAAGATGAGTCTCTTTAATTTAATTCTTTTTCTCTATTTTTGTTACATTATTCAGTTTACATCAAATATGTGTAGTTCACAATCATTCAGTGTAAATGCTAGTATAATTTTTATGAATCGATGGTATAGTAAAAATATGAATAATGCAAATAGATCTTTATTTGAACGAACTATCTCTTTATACTTGTTTACTATTTCGGAGTATTTTTTTAGTTGGGTGCTCATATATTTATGAAAACTGCATGCAAAATGTGTAGTGTACTATTACTACTACATCATCACATAAAGCGATCATGGCTATAAAGCATCCACAACGCAGTTCGTTGTTGTCTCGAGCTCGTCTCACAAGGACGAGACAACAGAGAGCTAGCGTTGCGGATATTCCATCATGTCTCGTCCCGCAGAATGTCTCCTTCGTGTCACATGGCGCATTCCTATAGAGCGGTGAAGCCCACTCGCCCCCCCTCTGTCGAGTGGGCTTCTTTTGTCCAAATTAAAAAACTAATTTGAAAATAGATTTTATTAAAAAAATATTTTTAATTATAAAAAATTGGTTTTTGACTATAAAGAAATTGATTTTTACTTTAAAAAATCCATTTTCAAATATTTTTTTTAAAATAAATAAAACTATAATTTCATAATTATTCATTTGAATATTAATTTAAAATTTTAATTAAAATTAATTTATATGTGAATATTTTATTTTTTAAAGAATCTCGTATTTTAATTATATTAAAAAATAATTTTAATTAAATTTTATAATAAATAAATTAAAATAGAAAAGGAAAAGAAAATGAAATAAGAGATGAAATAAAAAGTTTTGTGGGACCCACGAGTAGTGAGGGATGAGATAGATAAAAGATGAATAAAAGATAGGGTCGTGGATGTCTTATACAAGAGGAATTAATATAGATAGATGCCCAGACATATTTGAATCCAAGAGACGTTACTAAAGAGAACTTTATACTCCTACTGTCCTTGAAAAATATGAACTATTTCCTTATTAAACCATCCTTGAAAAGTATGAACTTTTTATATTTGGAATATTTAAGTAACACATTATCTATACACCTAATTTTATTTACAACTTATATCATTACACTACAGAACTAATTATGTGGAGCTCATTACACTACACTAACAATATTTACACAACCCTTTCATTCTCTCTTTTACTGTAACAATTATACATTTATATCCATATCAAACTAAATGTTCATACTTTTTAGAAATGGGGGAAGTATAATTTGTGACTAGTAATTCCTCTTTGACTTTATAAATATAGTAAAAATTTAATAGCCCGTATATATGGTCACAGTAACATATCTAACTAATTGCAGATATTTTTTTCTATTTTTATATATATCACTGGACATGCAATATTGCAACCTGATAATTTGCCGGTCGCATATCTTTTAATGATAGTCTTTTGATTCCTATTTACCAATCTAGTTAAAGGTTTCTCAAACGGTCGCATGCCTTTTATTGAGATACTCTTTTGATTCCTACAGTACTATTTACCCATCTAGTCAAAGGTTTCTCAACCCTGTGTAAATTTGAATCTAATTAAATGTTCAGTTAATTAAGCTAAAATGATTGGTTTTACATTGCTTAAACTTCTCGCAATGTGGAGTGTATTTATTTATATGACTTGTCTTATCTTGCCAGTTAAATAAGTAACTCATTTTTTGAACAAGAAATTTTGTTTGATCACAAAATCTAACACTAGGACAATTTTGGTCACAAATAATGACATCTAACAATATTAGTACAATTCATCATAGGAATAAATCATAACAAAAACTTGACTTGCAAAATTCTATCACTACAGAGGGAAAGTTTTTCTTCATGTAGTAGAAAGTTGAAACTAACTTCCAATTTCCAAAACCGTAACATACTAACAGTAACCCTTGGATTACTCATGTCCCAGAATTACAAAATGAGACATTATTTTATAAACAAAGGGAGCATTTCATAGTAAAAACTTGTTGGTTGGGGAGAGAGAGAGAGAGAGTGTGTGAGAAAACTAATTTGAGTGTGTAAGAAAACTAACTTCCAAACAATGTAGGACAAATCCATCATATGATTATTTCATAAACATAAATAAACTTCATTTCCATGTTTCACGCCAGCATATAAATGAAAATAAAAATAATAATGCAAGAAGCAGCTCAAGAGGGAGACAGACAGAAGAAAGAGATCCGGGTAAGAGGAACATACTGGAGCTCATCTCGAGCAGCAAGACATCACGCCGTTGTTCTGCTTCGACAAGTCAACCCCGTTGGCCAGGCTGACCCGGTTAACCGAAAGGTCGGCCTTGTACGAGTCCGAGCTGAGTATCTTGCGGCTAACCTTGTCATAGATCTCGTGTATGACGATCTCAAACGCCTTCATCACATTGGTGGCGTCGAGGGCAGAGGTCTCTATGAAGAACAAGCCTTCTTCTTCAGCGAGGCTCTTCCCCTCCTCCACACTCACCTCCCTGATGTCATCCAAATCGCACTTGTTCCCCACTAGCATCCTTGCCACCGCAGTGTCACAGTGAGCTGCACATCGTTGTAGTACAGGTCAAAAAACAGCTAAATTATTGTAACCGTGCATAAATGGGACTAGTGTGGAGGTCAAGTTTAAAGCAAGCATGGTTCTATCCTTGTCATAACAATAGAATCTCGAATCAAGTTTCCGAAGGGGGCGTTACTTTGAGTGAGAGAATAATACAAGTTAATCCAGAATTTACTTTGACGGATCAAATAATTTTGAACTTGTTTGACTATCTTATACTTCAAATACGAAATCCCATACTTCATCCATCTATCCTATCATCAGATGTTAACGCTCCCTAATAAGCTAATATTCGATCCTTAAGCCTGCAGACAACAATGAATCGTCGTCACACACTCATATCTGAAATGCCCTTCTTGAGACAGTAGTTACTAGTTATAATCAAGCTCAGAATGCTCTGATTGAAGTCTCTATCAGCACACTACAAGCTCGATTGATGATTATTGAACGAGAGTTGTTGAAACTAGCATATTGGAATATCAATCGGCCAAAGTAACCATGATCGGCTACGATATTATAAGTTTCTTCCTCTTGCCCGAATCTGTAACCTTCATTAGTGTAGAACTAAAGGAGCATTTCTTGAAGATATGCTTCTTAAAGCAGTTAAAGGTAGCAGAGGATAAAGCCAGCAATGAGTTGAAAGAGTAGCACGTCTCAATCTTATATCCAACCTCCATATACACCCAGTTTCACTCGTTTTATATGAAAATCACAAGCCAAATCACTGAACAGAGCCACAATATATGTATTGTATGCAATCCCTATCCGCTTTACAAGCCTTGTAGTTATGCTTTCCAAGTCTGTATCTTCACCAAACTCAGACGTAAATGTCGTTTATAGCTTTTAGGTAAGGATTTAATAGCCCATACAAACTTATATCTACCAACCAGTTGTATTAATGGCATTACAAACAAATCAAAGTCGCCTATCATAACTAACATTTATCATGACAGGTAGGTGAATATATTGTTCCAACTATAATGTAGTCAGGCACACACATTGGCTTCAAGCAAACAAGTTTAACTGTCGATTGCTACTAAATCGGGAATTTATTTCGTTCTTAGGCATAATACATCCAAAAAATGTCCTAAATTCAGGCAAGAACTTCCTTTGCTAAATGCATTTCTCTTCCATCTTACCATTTCTTTGTGATCATTGATCCAATTAGCCATAAAAAATGATTCTGTTGAACGCATTTTAGTCATTTTCGGAGAAATCTTCTTTCTGCATTCATACATCTAACCCTAAGCATAACCTACTGCAAGCATAAATAAGATAAATGCAATTCAAATAAGCAGTCATTTAATTTTCAATTCTAGATTCATCTACTTGAATCAATTATAGTATCAAATTACAACATACAAAAATCAAGCAACTGAGAGAGAGAAGCATAAACGACAAATGCAGAGACAAATTCAGCCTTAGCAAACCTACATCTGCACATTGAAATCCAAGAATACGCAATAACACTTCAAGCATTAACCTAATCAGCTTCATAGATTAACCCAAAGCAACAGAAAACACACGCACAAACAGAGAGATAACACAATCACATGAAATGTGGAGACAATTTGAAAAAATTAGAGTATTAGCAACTCAAATTTGCACAAGCAAAACCAAAACCTAATCAATAGTTCCATAAATCACAATTCCCCCCCAAAAAAACAGAATATGCAGCAAATAAAAAAAATTAACAAATCCGAAGTCAACAAACTGATATAAACTCGAAGAAGGAGAAGAGAGAGCATACTATTGAGCTCATCGAGCCAGCGTTTGGTGCTCTCGAAAGTGGTCTTCCTGGTGATATCGTAGACAATGAGCGCGCCGACGGCGCCGCGGTAGTAGGCGGAGGTGACGGCGCGGAATCGCTCCTGGCCGGCGGTGTCCCAGACCTGCGCCTTGACCTCCTTGCCGTCGACCTGGACCACCTGCGTCTGGAACTCGACTCCTATGGTGGCTTTGGAGTTGTGGTCGAACTCGTCCCTGGCGAAGCGCGAGAGCAGGTTGGATTTCCCCACGGCTGAATCTCCGATCACGACTATCTTGAAGAGGTACTCCTCGCCGCCGCCTTCCTCCGCCATTGCCGCCGCGGGATTTGCTTCACTGTGTGTTGAAGTGTGTGTGATTTATTAAGTGAGAGAGAGAGTGTGTGTGTGTTTTTGTGTGTGTGTGTGTGTGTTTGTTTATTGAAGAGAGGGAAAGGAGTGGTCGACAAGAGTAGAATTTAATTCCACATAAATTGATTTCAAATATTTTTGAATTTTAGTGAATTTTTAAAACTTATATACTCTCATGTCCATTCAAAGCAAACATTACGTGGAGTATTATATTAAGTAAAGTGAGAATAAAATTGAAAATAGAGTATCATAGAAAGGAGAATAAATGGTTTTAAAATGGTGTCATTTTTAATGAAATACTCCCTCCGTCCTATTAAATATGCAACATTTGCTTTTCGGCACATGATTTTATGTAGTGTTGTTTTGTGAGTTAGTGAATAGAGAGTAAAGTAAGAGAGAAGAAAAAGTAAAGAGAGTATTGTTTCTATTTTTATAAACGTTTCATTTTTAATGGGACAAACCAAAAAGGAAAACGTTTCATTTCTAATGGGACAGATGGAGTATAAAAAACAGAGTCATTTTAATTAAGACTGATAAGCGATTGATTAAGTTTTTTCATTTCTAAGTCTTTCAAGTAAGATGCTACTGAGTTTCTAGTAATGCACTTTGAAATATTGGAAATTGTAGAGAAATAATAGGTCTGACTCATATTCCATCTAATTTTTATTCACGTTTCTTAAAATCTGTACCGAATTAAAATGAGATTTAAATCTAGGACCTAATGAGACGAAAGGATTAGATGCTATTATTACAATAATCAATATCATTGACCTTATATAATGAATGTGTACTTTCATATTTTACTGAACATATCCAAAATTCAAACTTCCATTTCATCATTTTCATGAATTATGACAAATAAATTCAAGTTTAAATTTAATAGCTAGCCAAAGATTCTGGTTTCAATCATTTTCTAGATATATTCTTTTTTTTGCTTTACAGGTAACATGTAACTTTTGATTTTAGATCGATGAAACCCCAAAAAGGCTTCCAATAATTATAAAAGGTAGGTTGAAGAAAGTCTGAAGTCATGAGCAAAAATAAATTTCTACAATTTCTATAATTAATACTGGAGTGGTTGCATATAATAATGATTTCGTGCTCAAGTTTTGGGTTCATACTACACAATTTTAGTTTTGGCGTCACAATATTTGGAATTTTAAAGTCGTAATCACAATTGCAAATCAAAAGTCATAAGTAAAATTATAAAAAAATAGAAATAAAAGGAACACACACAAAAAAAATTGCTCACATCTACATTTTCAGCAACTACTATTATTATTCTTTATATTTTTATCAATGTTGTAAAACAAATAAATTGATACTCCTACTTAATTTTGGTACATGCAAATCACGTCAATTTTTTATGAAAACAAAGTTCCATTTTTAGTTTTGTTTAAAACAAGCAATAATAAGTTATTGTTGAGCATGTGCCATAGCTTTCAAAATTTGAATAATAAATCACAAATTTTAAAAAAAATCAATCGACCCAATTGATCAATTTTTTTACTATTATTTTTTGCTTCTTAGTAAAATGATGTTGTTTAGTCGTTCACGCCATCAAATTAATATATTGTCTTTATTTATTTACATACTAAAATTTTACATGTATACACAAATTTGGGATTAGATTTGCCTTCAAAAATATCATAAAACAATTAAGCATATTAAAAACTTCATAATTTAACATTTTCAAAATATAAAATAAATCAGGACAAAATTTCATTATTTTATTCCCTTTGGGCTTTTAATAATAAGCACAAAGATTTACATCATCTCATTGGGCTTTGACTAATAAGCCCAAAGCTTTATAACGTTATCCGTTTAGTCAAAGCCCAAATCTTTTATATCGCGTTTGACACGTGTAACGAGGAACACCTCCGCCGCCACGGCCAATGTATTGAGGGTTTTTAAACCTCTTCCACACATCGCCGCCGCCGCCGCATTCCATTTCCATCCTCCGGCGCCCCGGTCTCGACCTCCGTCACCAGGAGCTGAACATATTCTGATGCGTCTGAGCTCCCGCCGTCGAAGCATCACTCATTGCCGGAGAATTACGTGATTTAGCTCAGCCACAACCTCCTCTCTGCCATCACTGTTATAATTCGTGGAGTTCCCGTGCCATGGCTTCGGTGATCGGATGTTTCTCTCTCAAATCTACTCATCGAGGTAAATTACCATTGATTTTTGTAGATATGAGACTCGAATTTCAGCTGTTTTAGATTTTGTTCCTGGCAGTAGTCGGAATCTCTTACTTTCATGTTCATAAATTAGGTGAAATTTGATTGAGGAATGATTGATGTTCCTCGTGATCTAAAGCTCGTCATGTGTTTTTTTTCTTCTAATAAATCAAACTTATTTGATGACTGATGCCAGTTTTCGCTGCTATGATGCAGGGGTGCTTCCAAAATGGAGATCACCTAGAGCAGCTGTGGTTCCCAATTTTCACCTTCCAATGCGCAGTAACGAAGTTAAAAACAGGTAATTGCGCGATCAATTTGATCATAGTGAGTTATTTTTTTGCTCTTGATTTCCTGTTAGCAATTGATAACCAAGTTCTAGTAAGAAAGAGTATCATGTTAGCAAAGCATATAATTCAACCAAATGTTGGATAGATGATTATGTTTTAGTGGTAGTAAAAGTGAGCTATGGAAACCATTCAAGTTGCTGTGATGATGATGATTATAGTACAATAGTGCTCACTTATTCACTTGTCCATGTGCATGAAAACAGCATGTGAGGGAAAGATGCTGACTTATCTCCAACCATTTGTTGTCTGCATTTCGTTTCCTGTTTTGCTGAATATATTTTCTGTCAATTTGTCATTGATTATGTTTTCTTGAATATCTATGGAAAAGAGTTCGATTAGTTATGGTGAAAGTTGAGTTTTCTCATTAGTCATTAGTAATAGTATGAACAAAAGCTTACATCTGTTGGATTTCTCATACCCCTGTGATGTCCTTGCGCTTATTGACATTATGAAGTTTGATTTACCACTTCTACTATCTATGATGTGAGGTTCAAAATACAGAATCTCAGTAAAATTGTATTGAAACTAACACAAGAAAGTGGTTTTATATAAGAACTCATAGAAAAAATGTTTTTATAATGTGGAATATGACATGGATTTGAAATGAAAGCTCAAGTTTGTAATTTGGTGCTACGGAGGGTGGAAGGAATGTATGCATAGGAATGTATGTAATTTGGTGCTACTATCTATGTTACTCCCATCTGTTATTCCATATCCTAAGGAACCAGCTTGTGTAATGTGAAGCTACTGTTTGCAGGACTAATGTCGATGACATAAAATCGCTCAGATTGATTACAGCAATCAAAACACCTTATCTCCCGGATGGCAGATTCGACTTGGAGGCATATGATGCCTTGGTGCACATGCAAATCGAAGATGGTGTCGAGGGGGTGATTGTTGGTGGCACCACTGGTGAAGGCCAATTGATGAGCTGGGACGAGCACATTATGCTCATTGGCCACACAGTCAACTGCTTTGGCAGTTCCGTTAAAGTCATTGGTAACACCGGGAGTAACTCAACACGAGAAGCCATCCACGCCACTGAACAAGGCTTTGCTGTTGGTATGCATGCCGCGCTACACATTAATCCTTACTACGGAAAAACCTCCTTGGAGGGTTTGGTCTCTCACTTCGACAGCGTGCTTCCCATGGGCCCCACGATCATCTATAACGTACCCTCACGGACTGGCCAAGACATTCCACCGCGTGTGGTTCACACCGTTGCACAGAGCACCAACTTGGCAGGCATCAAGGAGTGTGTTGGGAATGATCGGGTGGAGCAGTATACGAGCAATGGCATAGTCGTCTGGAGTGGGAACGACGATGAATGCCACGACTCGAGATGGGATTACAGTGCCACAGGAGTGATTTCAGTTACAAGCAATCTGGTGCCACGTCTGATGAGAGAACTCATGTTTGGAGGTAAGAATCCAACTTTAAATGCAAAACTGTTGCCTCTAATCCAGTGGCTTTTCCGCGAGCCGAACCCGATTGGCGTGAACACGGCCCTAGCACAGCTCGGGGTTGTGAGACCAGTTTTCCGGTTGCCGTACGTGCCCCTTCCTCTCGCCAAGAGGGTCGAGTTTGTGAACATAGTCAAGGAACTCGGGAGAGAGAATTTCGTTGGAGAGAAAGACGTTCAGGTCTTGGATGACGAAGACTTTGTCTTGATCGGTCGGTATTAGATATTATGTCTGGTGAAATATGGTCTCCTTTCGACACTGTTCTTTTGATCTGCTTGCTTTGTCCTAAACAATAATTTAGATTTTTGAGTTTTGATCTTCTTGTTGTATGTCAAGGTAAAGCTAAAAACACAAATATGTTGCAAATATTATATTATCGCATGAAATCGCAACACTTATTCTGATAAAAGTGAAATAGGAATATAAGAAGTATAATGTAAATATAAGCTAAAAATCGCAACACTCTTTTTCTTCAAAGATCTTCTCGAAGCTTGAATCGGTATGTAGTCATAGTGTTGTCACAATTTGGACCAATAATTTCTTAATCATGATCTACGCAATGATGTACACACCCATTACATTAATAATTAAATCTAATCTATGCCAATGCAAAAATTCAATAATACACACAAGAAAGACTTTTTTACATAAATAAATATTAGGATATATTAATGGGGTAAAAAAAGGCTCTAAGTTATAAGGGCACCCACAGTGGGGCGGACGATAGGCCGCCCGATGCTTCGGGCGAGCCATCGTCCGCCACTGTGGGTGCGCAGACGATGGACGATGCGTCGTCCTCGCCCGACAGATAGTCCGCGGAGGAAGCGCCGACGATATGACATCGTTCGCGCCATCGTCCGCCCACTGTGGGCGACGCGGACGATGGCGCGGACGATGCAACGCTTTTTTGTTTTTTTTTTTTCGAATTTTGTCTATTTATTAAACCTCGTTTCTCATTCTATTTTTCATACGAACATTTCTCGCATCTCTCATTTCTCTCGTCTTTCACATTTCTCCATCTCTCACAAACCAAAATGAACCACGACGACGACCGGAGTTCCTCGGATGGCGGTAGTCCGACCTTGACTCAAGCCTTAAATGCAGCCGTTCAAGACGCAATGGCGGAATGCTTAGCCGAAATGCAGCGCGAGGAGGCGGAGTAGATCCCCAGGCCTATTCGACGTCAGACGTTTGTCCTCCGCGAACACGCCGCAGCTCACGAACGTCTAGTTACACGACATGATTGAAGAAGTGTGGGCCCGTAACCGTCGTCGCTGAGTTTGCGTATTTTTTTAAATTCGTATTATAATGTATTAATTTTATAAATGAAATGAAGGTTTTTCCCAATTTTTGTATTTATTTAAATATTCAAATAAAAGAAAATGCTTAGGGCGCCCCTTAGGGCGGCTTATAGGGCGCCCCACTACAGGTGAAAGGTTAGGAAGATAAAATGCTGACGTGGCAGTGCATAGAGCGGGCTTTATGGCGCGCCTTAGGGCGCCCCACTGCTGATACCCCGATACAAAAATGAAAGCAATAAGTTCAAAAGGTATAGTACTACATGTTAGTAGACACATGGAATTTCCTTGCCACGTGGCATAATTCAACCCTTATTTTATCTGAAAAAACAACACAAACAACAAACCAAACAAAAATAACAAAAAATATTGTCTTGATGGTTTCCTGATGGCTTG
This sequence comes from Salvia splendens, assembly GCF_004379255.2. NCBI lineage: Eukaryota > Viridiplantae > Streptophyta > Magnoliopsida > Lamiales > Lamiaceae > Salvia > Salvia splendens. Next base: position 1,466,163 of record NC_056038.1, read on the forward strand.
AATGTGGTGTGATGGCATAAACCTATCAAAACAGTCATAATGACCATGTGAACTATTCATAATAATTCAAGAATTCATTTACATAAAAATCCCACCTTTTGTGGCTCATGCACGATCCTACAATTGGAAGATACTAAGTGGAAACTTCTAATAGTAATAGAAAGGTGCTTGTCATAAATTGGTTTGGATCGACTTCTTCCACACTTTCTAGAATAGTGATACCATTCTCCACTCAAGAACAAGTAATGAGATAGAGGGAAAAGTCAACAAAATCAACTCACATAGGCATGCATACACACAAACACTTGACACTACTACAATAAAAGGCCAAAGCCAAGTTCAAGATTCTCTCAGACAACCATGAGTCTCTTACATAATCTCTTCATAATCATCCTCTGTCTCCACATCCTCTCAGCAGAATCTCAAGATCCAGCTGCTAGCTCATGCAATGACAACACCAAAGCCAACACCACAACATCAAGAAACATTGACACCTTACTCCCAAAGCTAGTCTCAGGCACCATCCAGAATGGCTTCATAGCCACCTCCAACGGCGGGGTCCACGGCCTCGCCCAATGCAGAGGCGACGTCAGCAGCAGCGACTGCGCCTCCTGCATCCAATCCGCGGCCAAGGAGATCCGAGCCCTCTGCCCCAGCCAATCCGATGCAAGGATATGGTATGACTACTGCTTCCTAAGGTACAGCACTGATGGATTCTTCGGTGAGGTTGATGTCTCGGGCGTCTACCTGATCAACACGCAGAACGTGACTGATCCCGAGGCTTTCAACAAGAAGCTGGCCTCACTGATGGATGACATCACCAAGGAGGCGGTGAGGTCCTCGAGCAGGGGATTAGGCAGGGGGAAGAGAGACATCTCTGACTTCGTTAGGCTTTACGCGTTGGTGCAGTGTGTGAGGGATCTTTCTGAGATCAACTGTGCTCAGTGTTTGGCTATTGCGCTCAGCAACTTCCCTACTGTTTGTGGGGATAGGAGAGGCTGCCGCGTGCTGTATAGCAGCTGCTACGTTCGATACGAGCTCTATCCCTTCTTCTTCCCTCTCGATTCGCAGGAGTCGTTGGATTCTAGGCTTGGGGAGAAGTATGAGAGAGTTATATCTCATGTCAAGAATTGATGTATGGTGTTTTGAAGTTTGCATTTTGTGCTTGTTTCATGCTGTCATGAATCAATGTGATATAATAAGACTTTGTGACATGTTTTTGTAGTACTATTTGATTCTTGGAATCTTATGTGTACACAATGTACGTACAAGTGCTGATTTGTCAAACCATTTTTTTTATTTTATACTCAAAAAGAAATAAATGTGGTCATATTTAAATGTTGATGACCCCACCACAATGAAAGTCAATTGCATCGATTGGTGTATAAGAAATGAGTGCCAGAATTTGATGTGATGGGTTGGGTTGACGATAATTGTAGGCGTGATTGGCCAATATTGCCCCTGTCATTTCACACAAATTCCACCAACTACACAATCCTATAAGCCGCGCCAACACCAAAATGTCAAATTTCACAGGTCAAGTAGGAGGTCATAATTATATACGCCAAAAGTCGTGGCCAACAGTGTGGGCCCTTGGTCATATCGAGGGCAATGCATAAAAAAATGCAGAACACCGAACCATCATTATTCACCTGTTTTCACACCAATTCTGCCCATTTAGCAAACACCGAACAAAGCCCTCACTTTAATCACTTAAAAAAAATCATTCAGATATATATTATTTTAAAATCTCATAACATTTCGACTCATTTTAACTCAAGCACACAGACGACTGCAGCGGCGCCGCTCTCACCATCCGCCGTCTCCACACCAGAAGGTGAATCATTACAATGAGCTTTCTTATTTAACATCGACAGTTTTCCATCTCTCTGTTTTTAGCTCGTTTTATGCCTTTGTTATCGGGATTTCGCAGTAAATTGATTCTTAAATTACTCTTTTTTCTACTGCTTGTTGTACATATGGTTTTATCTGTTACAAATTTGCTGAATTAAGTATTGTGGAATGCGTTAGGGTTCAAGGATCATGTTCAATTTTGTGGAATGGATTAGGGATTAGGGCTTGTTTCAGTATTTGTGATAATAGGGTTTAGAGATCTAGATTTTGATGTTGTAAATGTCACTTGCAATTACAAGTGTGTTACTTTGATCAGATTAATATTTTGGTGTTGCTCTGTTTTCCTTTTTTTTGTTAGTGATCAAGGGGTTATTAAATTCCGAAATGGGCGAAGATTTCTTCCAATACCTACCATCAGAAATCATAGTAGATATCCTCTCAAGACTCCACACTCGAGATGCTATGGCCTGCAAGTTTGTTTGTAAGCCATGGCTTGTTCTTCTCGCTACCCCTGAGTTTGTGAATTCCCATATTTCCAGATCAATCCCGTGCCTTGCTGTTAAAACGCACTCAAAGTCATACGACGTCATTGATATTGTGGATGAGTTTGGCTTAGACTTTGACGAGGAGTATCATTGGGAGTCCTCCTTCAACTTCGAACTCCCCGTTGATGAGCCAATCCATAGTTCAGTCAATGGTTTGATCTTTCAAGGAGGCATCGATCATGGTGATCTTATCCTGTGCAATCCAGTCACACGTGACTATATCACGCTCCCTTCTCCTCGACAAACCACCTCAAAAGATCAGCTTGCATTTGAGATTTTTGGATTTGGAGTAAGTAGAACGACCGACCAATATAAGGTGGTCAGGATTTTCTTGGAAAAACCACTACATGGGGAGTACAAAAATCCACGACATGAGTTCAAAAATGAGTGCCAAGTATACACTGTTGGAACCGGAATGTGGAGAAAAGTTCCCTCTGATAGCCCGCAAAGGTTTTGTCACAGCCTTGTAGGTTTACTTTTTAATGGAAATCTTCATTGGAGGGTAATTGAGAAAGCCAAACACGAGTTCGTTGAACGGATTTCTTGCTTTGATCTTGAAACGGAACTCTTTAGCACCTTTCATATACCTCCTCGTCCTCCTGGTATAGCTTCACACTGTCATAAGACACCATTTGTTTTGAGGGATCACCTCTGTTTGAGCTATGTTACAAATGATCTGGTGGTTGTAATTTGGTCGATGAAGGAATATGGAGATGACAAATATTGGACAAAGGAAGTTCTCACCGGTGAAGTTTTCAGTCAACTTTATGAGGTATTTTATGCTTGCTTGATCAGAATTTTTGAAAATGGTGACATTTTGATGGACTGGGATAGGAAGAAGCTATTCTACTACTCCAACAAGACTAAATCTTGCCATGACCTCCTTTCTCGAGAGGATCATAATGCTGATATCTCTACGACCTTGTATGCCTCAAGCTTTCTCTCTCTGAAGAATTTTGCCATGGAGAATGTTAGCTCATTTTGAGCTGTGACAGTAGTTTGATGTATGGTGATGAAATGCATGAATTGGTGAGGGACATGAGAGACAAATCTCTTCTTGTGTCATGCAATGGAAATGTTGGTAGCATCTCTTTTGCCAAGATAACATTAGTATTTTCTTGGGTTTATATGTGATCTGGAGTTGCTGTCTTGCCTTATTAGTTCTATTATCTATTGGAGTAACTTTCTTGCCTTATTACTTCCATTTTCTATTACGTAATAAACGTGTAACCGATTTATCACCCGTAGCTTGTGGTCTTATAAATCAAAATTAATCTGTCGCTGAAATAACATCTTTAGGCTAGATAGTATTCCTTCCATCTACAACAATGTGATCAATAGTGAGCCCGGAGTGCGTGACATACGAGCCTCCACCGAAATCACCCTTAGGTATCCGCGCGAGCGACATACAAGGGCGAGGTTGTGTGGCGAGGTTGTGTCCTTTCAATAGGGAAGAAGACTTCAGTTTTATTTATACAAAAGATTTTTGGCTTTTCATTTCTACTTTATTTTTAGCTTTTTGTTCTTTTTCTAGGTGGAATGTTTGTTTCTTCTCATTCCCTCTTTCTTTTCACCCACTTTTTCATACTGTAGATTTTTTACATATAGGTGCAACATATTAACATCTCTTTTGATAATTTTTTACAAATTATCTAATATTAAACAATAAATATCATGGAACAAAGATGACCTAAGATGAGGAGTAGTATTAGTTATTCCATTCATGTTTAGGTTTTGACAATTTTGACCAGAAATTGTCAAAATAATCTGTCGTCACTAACACACTAGCTAGCTATTAACGTTAACAAATTAAATTGAGGATGTGATCTAAAAATATATGGTTTTGAATTTAATCACTTCGTACAAAAAATAATGTTTTCTTCATAAATGTAAATATGTAATCAACTACCAATAATGCATCTGTATTATTAAAAGATTGAAAACTTGCATGGATTTCAATAGTTCTAAACCACTTCTTTCAACTCCCACTATTTTCTCTAGTATTTTATACTCATAATACTTCGACTAACTTCATATTTTAACCCCTTTTGTCTCAATCAGCGGCGCCGCTCTCAATATCCGCCGTCTCCACCGCCTTTTCCACCAGAAGGAATGAACTTTCTTATTCAACACTCAGACAGTTTCCATCACTCTGTTATTAACTCATTTCCTATCTTCTTTGCCTTTGTTTTTGGGATTTCGCTGCAAATTGAAGATTATTTTACACTCTTTTTTTACCGTTTTGGTAAAACTATGGCATCCATGTATTTTGCTTGCTGTAGATATTGTTTTCGCGGTAAAAATTTGCTGAATCAAGTATTGTGTAATGCGTTTTGATGCTATAATATTAAGATTGTGTTTCTGCAGATTTTTGTATGTGTATAATTATAACCTAAAACCGATTTAGTATTGCATAATCTGTACTTCGGTTCCTGCAAAATTTAGAATGGCATCAAATTTTCCTAAATTCAGTTTTTATAGTGTTAGGGTTTGGAGACCTATATTTTGATGATGTAAATGTAAATTACACTTGCAAGTGTGTTACTTTGACCAGATTAATATTTTGCTGCTTCTCTGATCTCACTTTTTTTTACTTGGTTAATGATGAAGGTGTTATTAAGTTGAGAGATGAAAACTGCTAATAATTCGAAAATGGGTGAAGATTTCTTCAAATATCTACCATCAGAAATTGTAGTAAATATCCTCTCAAGACTCCCCACTCGAGCCGCTATGGCCTGCAAGTGTGTTTGTAAGCCATGGCTCAGTCTGCTCGTTACTCCCGAGTTTGTGAATTCACATATTTCTAGATCAGTCCCAGGCATTGCTGTTGAAACACACTCGAAATCATATGAAATCATTGAGTTTATGGATGAGCTTGACCTCAACTTTGATGAGGAGCATCGTTGGAATGTGGCCTTCAACTTCGAACTCCCTTTTGATGAGCCAATGCATAGTTCAGCCAATGCTTTGATCTTTCTAAGTGGCGTCGATCATGATGATCTTATCCTGTGCAATCCAATCACACGTGACTATATCAAGCTCCCTTGTCCTCGACAACCTCCCCAAAAGATCCGATTGGCGTGGAGACTTATGGATTTGGAGTGAGCAGGACCTGCCAATATAAGGTCGTTAGGATTTTTGGTGAACTACTACCGGAGGAGTACAAAAATGAGTGCCAAGTATACACTGTTGGAACCGGATCATGGGGAAAAGTTCCCTTTGGTAGCTTTGATAGCTCGCTCAGGTTATATGAAGATGTTGGAGTGGTATATCTGAATGGAAAACTTCATTGGTTGGTCGAGAAAAGAACAAAACCCTTTGGCAGATGGATTCTTTGCTTTGATCTTGAAACGGAACTTTTTAGCACCTTTTCTGCACCCCCTCCTCTAGGTATAGATTTTACCTTTGGTAAGTCACTTGTGTTTTGAGGGATTGCCTCTGTGTAAGCGATCTTTCAATTGATGATAGCATTGTAATCTGGTTGATGAATGAAGATGAGCAGTGTTGGACAAAGAAATTTATCATCCCCGAATTTGATCCCCTTGATGATTTTCTTCATGTTTGGCCATTAAGAGTTTTCGAAAATGGTGACATTTTCATGGAATCGGATGATGGAAAGCTATTCTACTACTCCAACAAGTTGAAAACTTTTGACTATGACATTGTGGTTCGAGAGGATCATGATACTTACCTCCCTACGACCATCTATGCTTCAAGCTTTGTCTCTCTCAAGAGTTTTGTGATGGAGAATGTAAGCTCATTTTGAGTTGTGACTGTAGTTTGAATACTATGATAGTCGTTAAACCGTGGGCCTCTTTTGTAGGATTGTCTTGGACCTCTTCGAATATTGATTTCTTTTAGTTAAATTGCAGTTCTTGGCATCTTGTCTTCCTTTTTTGCTTTGATTCTTGTTAGTTTTGTGTTCAATTGTCTTTACTCGATAACAGTTGGTGTGCGGTGAGTGATGGTTGGAACACGTTCCTTCGGATCAGACTCTTGCGTGTCGATAGTTTGGAGAAGGCAGTGGCAGAACTTACTGCTCATGTATGCTCTTTGGATTTGACTCTTGACGAAAGAATTCACCTTTGTATTGAACTTGTTCTATGCGAGCTTCGAATCAAAATTTAATGATCATAATTTAACCATGGATTTGGGTAGGTTTTAACAATGCTTATTAGTAATTATTTTATCAGTTATGTGAGGTTTAAAAATACAGAATCTCCGTAAAATTTTATTGAATCTAACACAAGAAAGCGGTTTTCTATAATAAGTATGAGAGAGTTATGTCTGTCAAGAATTGATGTATGGTGTTTTGAAGTTTGCATTTTGTGCTTGTTTGATGCTGTCATGACAATGTGATGTAATAAGACTTTGTGACACGTTTTTGTAGTATTTGATTCTTGGAATCTTATGTATGTACAATGTACACATGTGTTGATCCTTTGTCCTAATTTTTCACAATGTAATGAGTAATGAGACTGGTGAATGCCATTTTCTTGATCTTGCTCTAGTTATTTGGTTGTCCGATGCTTCGGGGAAATGGGGTGGCATCGCGGACATCGTTGAGCCCGGTGGCATAGAGGACGAAGGTGTCGAACGCGAAGCTGAAGCCGGAGCACTTGACAGCGCCGTGCCTTCGAAGATCAAGATACCACTCATACTGCTTTTTCTCTAGGCCTAATTCCTTGATTCTGCAAAAAAAAGTAACAAAACTATGATTTTTTTTCCAACTAAATTGATCTAATTCAAGATTTTGAACACATTAGTAGAATAGTAGTACCTTCCACTCAACATGTTGAGCCTCTCCTCACTCTGGCTTCCTCTGATCACTGTCCCAACCTTCGGCACAATCACATCAAACGCTGCACACGTCTCCCCATCATCGTTGCAACGAGCATTGAACGGCTTGAGCTCCTTAGGGTGGTTGTACACGATCACCGGCTTCTTGTAGATCTCCTCTGCCAAGACGGATTCGTGTTCCTCAGAGAGAGGCGCCCCCCACTCGATAGTCCTCTCGTTCTTCGCCTGATTTGTAAGGCCACCAAAATGTGGGATATCATGAAAAGCATGGAACATCATGTGATGATCTTTACCTGTTTCAAGACCTTGACTGCTTCTGTATATGTGATCTTCTCAAAGGGGCCTTCGGCTATCAGTTGAAGTCGATCCACGACGTGCTTGTCAACGCGCTTCGCCATGAATTTTAGATCCTCTACAGAGCTCTGCATTATCCATCTGCAGATTGACTTCAAGAAGTCCATTGCACACTGCATAGAGTCCTGAAATAGCCCAAAAACCAAATCTCAAAATGAGAGAAATCAAGAAAGACTATTATCGACCAAACAGAAGAACTTATCCCTAGAACTTAGTCTATTAGGAAAGAAATAAAACTTATTTAGTCTATAAACCCACCTCAGTTGCCTTAGCAACCAATGTTCCTTTACCAAACCACCAATATTACGAACCAAACACGAGAAATTATCCAAAAAGACTAGCATGTCGGTCTATAACACAATCACTAAGTAAAAAGAGTGCAAAAACCTTAAGCTCGGAGAACGCCACTTCTATCTCGACCATCCATATCTCAGCCAGCACCTTCCTCGACTCTGGGGAGCATGCTCGGAACCTAGGCCCGAACGAGCACACGTTCCCCAGAGCCGAGGCGTGGCTCTCCAAATGGAGGCGACCAGAAGCAGACAGGTAAGTCCTGGTCCGCCTCTGCTCGCCTTCGACTAGCTCAGCCAGCTCAGTCGTTTTCTTGAGATCTTGAACCGCAGCAGCCAATGCCTCCTTGTTGCTTCCACTCCTCTTCAATTCCTCAATTTTCTTGCTCTTCTCCTTGATCGAAGCCCGGATCGTCTCCGCCTTGACACCATCAGGGAGAGTCGCCTCCATGTGGAGTAGACTCTCCCTGGCGCCGCCGCTGGCGTCTGTGACCGTAGTCACTGGCGTCTGCACGTGCAGGAATCCGTTTTCGCGGAAGAACGCGAAGGCGGCCTGTGTGAGGCCGTTTCGGATTCTCACCACGGATGCGACGGTGGTGGTGCGAGGGCGGAAATGGGCGGAGTCGCGGAGGAGCTCGAGAGGGAGGCGCTTCTTGGAGAGAGGGTAGCGGTCGTGGTCGACGGTGCCGAGGTGGAGGAGTTTGTCGGCTTTGAGCTCAATTGTGTGCTTCTGCTTCCTATCCGGTAGCGACGGCTTCTGGAATGCGCCTTCGACTAAAATGCACGTCCCGTTCGGCATAACCTGCGCCGGCCAAGCTAAGGCGGAATCCACCACCACCTAAAAAATATAGGGATATGACGAAATGTTATGTTACATGTGAATGTTACTATTTTTATTTACCGTTGAAGTTTTTATTAACTTATTTTAAATTATAGAGAAAATGAACCGATTGAGTTTTGATTTTCAAGTAATTTGTAGAATTAGTGTATATTAAATTTTGAAGGGTTAGAATTAAAATAAATAGGAGTATTATATAGAACAAAACAAATAAGAGTAACATGTAGTACTAAATTAGAGTGGTGGTTGTTAATTGGTCACCAATGATATTCACATAAATATGGAGCATAATATTTCTCTAAGACTTAGGTCATGGTGAAAAGTGAAAACTATGGGGTTTGGGAGAATGCGAATTTGACTTAAATGGGAAGAAAATTGATTTTTTTTAAATTTCTTATAGGATTTGATCGCACAAAAAGGTATTGTAAATCTTTGCAATCAAAGGTCTAAACATAGTTATTCATTCTCGCAATATTCAATTTCTCATTCGAAACTTTAATTGCAAGAATCGAAAACCATTTTCACCTTGTACATGTCTCATTGTTGCATGAGAGCAGTATTAGATTCGAATGTCACGCGATACAAAAATTTGGTTTATTTTTATTTTATTCAATTACTATTAATTTCACCGTAAACGCGACTCTTTATTACCTGCAGGCTAGAAACGCAGGATCCGTCGCCGATTTCCAAGATCGAGATGGACGGCTGCGGCGGCTTCGGGATTATAGAGTCGATTTTGTCGCGAATCCGCTGCTCTCCGCCGAAGACCTTTATGATCGACCGGAAAAAGGGGAGCTTTGTTTGGAGGACTTCCACGCAGCTGATGTCTTTTGGGCCTCCGGCGGCCGGAGGCGGCGCCGCCGCCTCCATCTTGAACTCACGGGAGGACTTCACCCAGCCTCCCACGACCACCCTCCGCCCGATCAGCCCCGGGCCGCCGTCGGGCCGGCCGGAGATCGAGTCTATGGTGACCCTTTTCGAGTATTTGGAGAGGGGCAGTGGGGATTCCACCGGAGATTGCGCCGGAGCTTGCTCAGAGGTCATTTTTTTTACTAGAAAAATTAAGAGAGTGTTTGTTTGTGTTTTGATTTGAATGATGGTGGGAATTGTTGAGGGGAGAGATTGTATATGTATATGTGGAGAGAGAAATGATGCGTTGCTTGAGAGAGAGAGAGAGAGTTAGAGAGAGAAAGGAAAGGGATTGATTGAAGGAGATGAGGAAGAAGAAGAAGATGGAGGCCAAGTATTGGTATTCTTCAGAGGTTGGATTTCGCGGGAAGGTTTGAACTTTAAATTACGGTTTGTTTGGTTTTACTTTTTGTCTTTTTTAAGTATTTTATAGGGATGGGAAATTAAAGTTTGAGGAATTCTTTGGAATAATTTATATGTTGATTTAGGTAATGGGTTAATGTTCGATTCGAATAGGATATTTTGATTTGGAGTGGTTTTAATCAATTTTATCACAATTTAACAAATTTGTTAATATTATCTTGGATTTTAATAATTGTATCAATTATATCTAATAGTTTCAACTTACCAATTCTATCAAAATCCTTTTTTTTACTTTTGTGGAGTGTTTTTCACTATCGGAACTTCACTCCAATGACGATGGAATAGAGGTGTAAGTAGGAAAAAGAATTGGACGGAATTGATTTTATTAGTAAAGAGGGATAATATTTTAACCTAGAGGGTATGGTCTTAGACTCGTCTAGGGGATTGATCCTTATGGGTATCGAGCAAATCCTTCGGTCAATTATTTACCATTCGAGGTGCCTACAAATCAGTATGAAGAATGGTAATTGGGTTTGTAGATGGATACCCTTAATTAACAAAAAAGGGATAAATTTTCAAAATTGAATAAAACTGATAAAATAATCAAAGGTTTGAATAAATTGGGTGATCAACCCTTAATTATTTATATACTTTGATGGGCTTATTGAACGTTAAAGATGGGCTTTTGTATGGTCAATAACCGATCTTCTTAGAACAATGGGCCGACGAAGAATTTCATTTTACATTTCGCTCCCTGAAATCAGACATAATTTGACTTCGACCCTCGCATGGGTTTCCAATTTCCATGGGTCCCACACAACAATATTGTTAATTTATTGAGACAGTTCTGAAAAGATCTAGAAATAGCTTCAAATAATTAGTTAGGTGAATTTTTGGTAACTCAATTATTTTATTTCTCAAATAAAATGTGAAATGGCTTAGCTTCTGAGTCAATTTGAGACTTCTTTTTGGATTCATCTATGATTGGATTCAGCTTTACAGGTAGGCCATCTACAAGGAAACAGAATAATTTATTTAAATTATTTTAGAAACTGATAAATAATTTATATGCTTTTTGGGTGGAGGGAGGCATAATTCTATTTTCAGACAGAGAAACATGGTTACTCAGGAAAACTTTTATCCAATGTTCTAAATAATTTTCTTGGCGTATTATTATATACACTTTTCAAAATTTTCATGGATTAGATGTTTTAACCGATTCATGGTTTTTTGTCATCAAACAAGCCTACAACGTTTTGTATAGGGTTGCAATTTGAAGATTGGATCTTATAGGGTGTTTTTTTTTGAAAAATGGTTAGTAATGGTTCCACATTTATTCCATTATGACTCGAACCAATGACCCTGGATAGAGAAAAAGTCTCTTACCAACAAAGCTGCGTTGTATCATCGATTTTGCATATAAGGTTGATTTGACAGTTTCGATTTTGCTTCAAAATTTTGATCGTTTTTATTGGTTATTTCAAATTCTCAACGGATTTCACATTTCCCAATTTCCACGGTTTTTTCACATTTTCCACTGATGATAGCTTAGAATCATAACAGGTTCAGATGGCTATAGTCCCAAAACCACAACCATCTTACTAGTTCCGAGCTGAACCGGTGATTCCGATCTAACCATGTATATGTATATCTGCACACACAAAAATAATAATAGATGTATAAGTAAATAAAAAATATCCAGTCAAAATGAACATAACTTGATTCTTTTCTACCATTTATTCCATGGACAAAATGTCTTTAGGAAAGATAGCAATCAGCCCCCCTCCCCCCTACTATGAGGCCAACAAAATACACAAACAAATAAAATAAAATGATTTGCAAAGTTGGAAAGATACTGTATAAGATTCTGTAGGTCTATGGAAGGAAATGGAATGATGCAGCATTTTTTTATTTTAAAATGTAGTTTTGTCTCTTTTTGTTTCTTTCTGCATTAGTACTACATATTTTAGCCACTATTCATTCATCCACACCCCCCCCCCTTTTTCCCTCCTTCCCATCTACACTCTTCACATCCTTTCTCTTTCCCGGCTCAATCGGGCCCATTTCTACTCCAAACACTTCTACCACTACGAACAAGGCCAGACGATGAAGAAGCGTGTGCTCCTCCTCGCCTTGCTCTGTGCAGCAATTCTAGTCCAAGGTCGTAATTGAGTCTGCCATACACGATTTTTTATCGGTTCATATTGCCTAATGGTTCATGCATGTGTTTTCCTCTTCTAATGTTTTTGGCAATGCAGGGTCCAGAGTTCAAAAGGAACATCGAAAAAACTGGAAAGATTACAATATTCCATCAGAATTGAGAGAGGTAAGTAAACTATAAGATTTTCAATAGCATCAAAATCTCAGTGTGTGAGCCATGGATTGAATTCCTTGTTGTGGGGAATGCAGGGAGGTTCTAGAAGGTTCTTAATCGGCTCGGTGGCTCCGACTTGCACCTACAACGAGTGCAGAGGTTGTCGGTATAAGTGTAGAGCGGAGCAAGTACCCGTTGAAGGCAATGATCCCATGAATAGTGCTTATCACTACAAATGTGTGTGCCACAGATAGTTCTTTTGCCTTTTCCTTGACTCACTATGTCCAAATATAGAGTCAGAGTTTCTACCTTGTGTTTTTTGATACTACTATAAATAACTGTGGCTATTACTAGGAGGAAATATAGATCCCTTTTGTCTAGAGTGGTTGTGTTTGTGCCATTTTTGTTTATTAAGGTTTTGGAATGTTGTTTAACCGGTTTTGTTGGTGGAGGAGCAGATTATTGAGTCTGGTTTATGGTTTTTGAATGTTGTTTAACCGACAATCGTGTTTCCCTACACATTACACGTACACTAGGTATAACATCGTATCAACATATAACCCTTAAAGGCCGAGCCCTATGGGATAGTCTTCTCACGAGACTGGTTAAGATCTGAATACAAACGCATATTTCAGTGACAAATTTGTTTTCGGTTGGTATGTGTAGTACTATGAGTCTATGAGTTCCAGTTTCTATCTTGACCCGTCTCATGGCAAGACGGTCTCATCATAAAATATGCATTCAAATTTTGAGGGCGTGCATCCTAAAAATTTAAAAGCATGGTCCTCACAAAATTACCCTTTATATGCATGCTTTCCACTTTATAATCATACATACCTCAACCATGGTGATGCTAATCCATGAAGAACGCAGATCCATTGATCAAACGCGCATGCACCTGCACATTCATGATTCATCAGACAAATACATCAGGTGCAGCAGCATCACTTTCAACCCACGAACCTTAGAATATCTAAATTTACAGTGATAAGACAGGTGGGGTGGGGGTGTAGAGGATTTGCAAGAATGGTGAAAAAAGAAGAATCACAATGAACTGCAAGTGGCACATGGAAGTGGTCCCAAATTGGTGGCATGATGCTAGAGCACATGGGCATTCTTGATTAATAGAAGATATGAGTAAAAAGGCCTCATTTTTTTCAGTGTACAAGCTAGATCCCTATACAAGTTTATTGTACTTTGACAAAGTTGCAGCCTTTCCACTTCCTTACAGAACCTTCTCGCAACGACTTTATGGCAACTTCTACACTATTATGCAGAAAGCCGTTTTACCTTTTTCACAAACTGGTTTTGGTACCTCTTTCTGCAATCAAATCTATTACATTCCCATGCACCACTTTGTTGCAGTTGCCTCTACAAATTACAGTAACAACCAATGATTGAAGGAACATGTATAATATATCGCTTTTAAAATGAAAATTATAAATTACTACCTTGCGGCAGAAGGGAACTTGAGTTACTGAGACTGCTCTAGAAACCATCACTGGTAAAAAAAAGTGTGGAATAACAAAAAACAGTCAATGATACTCTGAAAAGATCGTTTATATGATGAAACATGAGCATGCAGTATCAGACACTTTGTTGCAGTGATGCCTCTAGAAATTACTTAACCTGCAGTAACAACCAATGATTGAAGTGACATGTATAACACTCTTTAAACTGAAAATTACCTTGTGGCAGAAGGGAACTTTAGTTACTGAGACTGCTCGAGAAACCATCACTTGTAAAGATGGATGATTCTTTGCAATTAAAAGGTGTGGAATAACGAAAAACACTCAATGATAAAACTGAACAGATCATTTATATGATGAAACATGAGCATGCGGTATCAGAAGAATCACATTAAGGCTTGCAACATGCTCCTCAAAGACAATCATTGATCTCACAATTTAATTCCAGCAGTAAATTTTAAAACTAGAGACAAGCTAATAAGACATCCAAGCTTAGAATAGCATCACGTGATCTCGGATTGGACCATGACATTAAAGTGATAGAAAGAAGAGCTAGCTAATACAGAGCGCCTGTTCATAAGAGGCATGTTTGAGTGGAATTACCAAGAAAGTTGCTACAGCTATTTTTCAAGAAGGTAGGGGTGACCACAACTGTTCCCCTTTCAGTTTTTCTTATTGAAAGATCAGTTGCTTCTCGACAAGTAACAAGTTGCTCAAAGGTACACGAGCATGAGAAAAAAAAAAGAACTAGCATTAACCGATATAAGCTGACATCTTGAATGTATAAGAAATCAGCTTTTTACTATTTTTTACATGTATAAAATACATTTGAGTGTCGTTTCACCATCCTCATTCATATGCCTCAATCCTCCTCCCTAGCAAAACCATTAATGTTCTCCCAATCAAGAACCGATAATTAAGAGAAGAGCCCACAACCAGTAGATTCCAAGTTCTACGAGGACGAAGGTGGAGATGGTGGGGAGGACAGAAAGGCATGATAGGATGAAGATGCAAGTTGAGCCAAAGCCGGAAGTGAACCACCTGCATGTAAATCAAGTCCATATGGAAAGAAATGAGATGATGCATTTCGTCATATTACAATAGCTAAATGGTTGAAAAAATCACAAAAATCTATTAACAAACCCCAGCTAGCTACATCAACGGTTTGTATGAAAACAAGTAGACAAAAAGCCAGCTCCAAATCTCTTAATCTATCTATACAGCTTCTTGCGAAAAAGATGTTTCAGCAGACATGGCCGACAGAGTTGCTATCAAATTACGCAGATATATAGTGTGTAGGATTAGCAAGTTATGATCGAGAGTGTGTTTAGCTAATAGACATGAGCAGTTAATTGGAGCAGCCATCTCACCTGCTAGCCCGGCACATCCTGATGAGAAAATAATGACAGGTGGCCCCTGCATTGAGAAAGATGAATTTAGATAAATCCAACAATGGAAAAGCAAAAGGAAGATGAGATCTTATGAGATAACCATCTTTATAAGTAACATATAGCTAAATGAAACATAGGAGAAACAAGGCTAAAAAACAGAGTATGTTTATAGTCTTCAAGAACACAAAAGCAGCATCGATAGACTTACACCAACGAAGAATTGCAGCCACATAGGCCCTTTAATCCTCCTCCTAACGACAGGCATAGCTGCAGCAGTACAATGGAAAGAGTGACTTTTTTCACAATCACATAACTCCCCCTTCGCAGCAAATCAAAATTTTGCAGCAAATTGCTAAACACTTCGGTTCCAATAGCACATTAATATCGAGAAACGATGTTCCAGAAACTGCATAATGATATTTAGATTGAAATGACTCGTTTCAGTTTCAACTCTTTTGAGCATTTCAAGATAGAACACTGAAGAATAAGTTGTGATTTTATAGCACTTAATCCAAGAAGAACCTCAAATTTCTTTCGTACTTGGACCAAAAACTAACAAGAGAAACGACAACCTTGCCGCAAGTGGCACGACACTCATCAATCCTACTACAGTTCAATCTAAAGCTTGTGATTGATGGCAGAGTTGTAATAAACCAATACGACTATCTCATTCGATAATACGATAATAGAACACTACCAATGCTAAGTAAATTATGAATAGGAATTTCATCAAACAAATTGTGTGCACAATTCATAGTCTACGATAAAGCAACCAAAAATAAACAAAACAGGACAAACTTACTGTGGTTGAAGCCGTAGACAGCGCCTGCTATCCCTCCAACCGCCGTTCCTATCTAAACTCACGAGCAACAACAACAACACAAAAAACTAAATTATGAAGGAAAATTGAAAAAAAAAAACAGAAATTCACCCAAAAACCAAAAAGACGAAGATTGTTTTAATTCTCACCATAGAGAAGCCTTCTCTAACGAGTGGCGAAACGGTCCACTTGCTAGTCTCCTGCAATCGTAGAAAAAATCTGAATAAAATCGAACTACAACCATAAAAACTGAATCAAATTTTTTTTTGGGCGGCGTACCATCTCCTTAGTGAGAGGGCCGGCGCAGTGCGGGCACCGCGTGAATTGATCATCAGCTTTTCCACCGCCGCGATTTTGCTCCGCCATCACTGCAGCTCAGTTTAGGGAATCAATACAGCTTGAGAAATAAATTTACCGAAAGTAGAAATTAATAAATTAAATGAAATTATTAAAATGAACAGGCCCAAATATTATGGGCTTCTTCAGTGAAAATTTATTTACATATCAATATTGATAGGCCCAATTGAAATCCACGATGTATGAACTCATTTTTTCACTTTTATAGTTTATGATCTCTTTTTTTATACTTATAATCTCATTTACTCAATAAGTGTAGATTATACTCTCCCGTCCCACAATAAATGTCACATTTTGCTATTTCGGGTCATCCCACAATAGGAGAAGAGTCACATTTCACTTTACCATAAATGGTAAATAGATCACACATTCTACTAAGTCACTTCACTCACATATACTATTATAAAGCCAATATAAAAAAGTGGACATAATATTCTACTAACTTTTTCAACCCACTATTTTTTAGATTGTTTTATCGTTGTGCGCATAATCTTAGCAACTTATTTCCATTCAGGCAATATAATGGCCATGCCATATTCTCTACCAGACTTCAGATATTTACTTTCTCTACACAGGATAATACCTTTTTCTTATGTTCCTCCTTTCCCTCCTCTACGTTGTCTTCTTTCCGTAGCTTGATTCCACAAATCTTGTAACACTGCAACTTTTGTCCAAGATGATTAAATTCATATCCAAATGAATCAAATTAAATTTGTTATGTTGTAGTTATACTGAATGTGAAAATTATACCTTATGTGAAAATTGACTAGTAGTAAAATTCATGATTTGTTTTGAATATGTGTGTGAATATTGGGTTAACTAGAAATATAATTCTCTAAAATATAGATATTATCTAGATTTTTATAGAGAAAAATCTAGATACAAGAATATACTCATTCTGTCCCTGAAAAATGGTCACATTTTATTTTTACCGTTTTTGGTAGTGCACCACACATTTCACTAACTTATTTCCACTTGTATTTTATTATAAAATTAATATATAAAAGTAGGACTCACATACCACTAACTTTTTCCACCCATTTTCTATTACATTTTTTAAAACTTATGCGAGTTGAATGGTGACAAATTATAAAGGACGAATAGAGTAAAAAAGTAGAGCAGAGAATTCTAGAATAACTCTGGAGTGCCTATAAATAGGGTGTCATGCTTCGGAGAATTACCAATTGATGCTTAGGAGAAGTGGAAAAATCAAGTGCAACCCCAAGCTGTTGCTTAGCATTATCCTGACACCATGCCTTATTAGATTTGGGCATTTCTTATTCCAGTAATCAAACCAATCTCCATTAAATAAAACTCTAGTCACTCATCCCAAAACTACAAATCTAATCAAATATACAAAACATATACTAATAATTAAAAAACATGAAACAGAACATAGCAGTCCACAATTTTCCTCCAATTACCATTCGAGAACCAACCTTTCAACTCAAACTCAATAAACATGAAACAGAATCAGAAAAGCTCTAAACACACAATACACCTAACCGCAAAACCATAATTAATTGAATAATCACCACTCCCGATGCAACATGATTAAATAGTAAGTCACCAACACAAACGCACAGTTGACAACAATAATTAATTAAATAGGGAGCACGAGAGAGAGTCACCTCTCCCGATGCAACTGTAACCGGATCCTTCTATCTTGGTTGTATGTGATTAAGAAAATTTGAATAAGTGATGATAGTATTTTGTGATTTTTTATTGGGATCATTTTGCTTTATTTTCAAACACGACTATTAATCTACCTACTAATTGTAGATATTTTCACCTCACTCTAAATTGGAATAAAGTCATGAAATAATGAAAAAAAGTTCTTCCAACAATACTATGGAGTATCAAATATTAGAATCATGTCGGGATATTTTTTAAAGAATTTTTTTAAAGAATGGGAGTCGGCATTTAATATTATTGCATAGTTTAGGACTAAATTTGTAGTTTTCTCTTATTTAAAAAAGTGGAATTCACATTTTATTTTGTTATTACCCTCTTCGTCTAATATTTCCTTTTCGTCCCATCCGTGAATAGTTATTTTATTTACTGCTCCACCTTTTAGTCTCTTCGTTCACATAACAATGTATTTTGTCATTAAACTGAATTTACAATAGACTATTGAATCTATTTGCATTTTGTCATTAAAATGAATTTACATCCAAATAAATGAATAGGATGGCCACACACAAGATCTGTGTCAAGTCTCATGTCTAACTCATAAGTTATAATATAAATGCACACAATCTTTGGGTACTCATGCACCTACAATTTTAGAGAGCAAAAAAAAACAAATAAAAAGGTTGAAGTTGAACAATTTTAGAAGGGGCATTGATCGCATTGAATTCAACTTAGTGGGCCTATTTTATTTTGTTTTATTTACATTTTTTAAGGGGTAATTGTTTGATTGGCATAGTTCTAGATTGTCTATCAACATCCCATAATTTAATTATCAATATCCCACAAAAATATATATTTGGATAACTAGTATAATCAACACTTTTGCATACTTAAAAACTTGGGTTTAGGACTAGGAGTAGTAGTAGTTATTTTTTATTTTAGATTTCACCGGCTATTATACAAAAACAAACTTTATAAAACACATTATGTATTTAAACACAAAGGATGTGGGACGGGATTTGCACCCATCTTGAGGTGGGAGGCCCGGGCCTACCTAGCGGTCCGGTGCGTATAGACCGTATGCCTTTTGATTATGATATGGTTACTGAAATTATAATTTGGCAAATAATATGTAGCAAATGATGATGCATGTGCTTGGATCCCTTCCCGTTTCAATCGATGTCGTTCTTCCCGATAGTCGTGTTCACCCACATTATAGTTATTTAACATCGTTTGATTTAAGTAATAAGAGCATTGGTAACGAATATGGACATGGCGGGACGAAGAGCTCGTTTAATTTGTGGTGCCAGATACGTGCAAGTCTAGGCCTGTCAAAATGGATATAGGGTATTGGGTACCATATAACCAAACCTGAAAAAGTTGGGTAATTGGATACCCGATGGCCGATACCCAATTTTTCGGGTTTCGGATCGGGATCGGGTAGTGAGATTTTTGGATTGTCGGGTATCGGTTACCCGATATCCGATCGGGTATACCCGAATTACCTGATTTTTAAAAAAAATTTAATTTAACGAATAATGTATATGTTAATACTTTGCCTATTATAAAACCAAGTACACTGCGATTAATACTTGGAGACTTTATTGTGTATGTATGTGTTAATACTTGGCAACATAATAAAAATCTCAAATCTGGGTTATATTTCAAATTTTTGATTGACTTCTTTTAATTATTAGTGTTAATATTTATCTATAGAACTTATTAATTTTATTTAATGTGAGCTAATGCATGATATATTTTGGCAAAGGTTTAATTTCAAATTCATATGAAAGGTAAATATCTTTTTGGATTAATATTGTTCAGTTACTTTTGTTTGAGGATGAAATGCTCATTTTGTGTTTAGTGTCATTTTTTTATACACGTTGTTTAGTGTCATTTTTTATACATGTTGTTTAGTGTTATTTTTTCTCTTAAATTCGAACCACTTCAAGTTTGTAGTTAATTTTCTTTAAAAAAAATCCAAAACCAAGACTAAATACCGATTTTTCGGGACTGGATACCCGAGTCGGGTATTTGGATACCCAAAATCAGTTTCGGATCGGGTATCAGGTGTCAGTTTTTGGGAAATTTGGGACCGGGTACCCGAAATTTTTGGATCGGGTATCCGCGGGCACCCAATTTGACAGGCCCATGCAAGTCCATTAATGTTGATAATTTTGATTTTTGAATGAGTTCTTGTTTATTGAATATGCCTAACTATTTATTGTTACTTTGGTTGCAGCTCTAATAGTCCACACCAACATTCTATAATTATTGGGAAATCTATAATTCTTTTTTCACCCCGTGGCAAAGCCAAGAGAATATGAATATATCAAGATTTAGCATTATACAAACAAATATATTAATAATATACATTCACATTGCAGAACCCAATTATTATGGGCTTTTCTTATTTTCTTCAATCAAAACATAAAAAATATTAAGCATAGCATTGAAAGGCCTGGTTTATGTTTCGCCCGGTTTTTGTGGTCCATTTTGTCAATTTTATCTTTGCATCTTATTGACTCATTTTATTTCAGGGTAAATTACTAGAAAAAATCGTGAATTATGGTGTGATTGTAAAAATGGACAGAAAATTGTGAATTCTAACATTTTTTTCTCAAGTTTTCCACTAGTCCAATTTGGGTAAAGTGCATCATCTAATGGGGGCATACAAAAAATCATACGAGGACAAGATCGCCCATAATTTTTGCCATTTTATTCAATACATTTAGGAAATAATTTGTGGTCGATTTGAAACACATACAAAATAAAAAAACATATTACAAATAAAAAATCAGGAAATTTCGTCATGAGAATATTGAGAAAAATAAAAATAGAATTTATGAATGACATTATTTTACTTACAACTTAATGCCATGAAAATGAATTTAGATACAAAATTGTAACATATATTATCGGAGTCTTGTCTATGCCTAAACTCATAAATGCACATAATCTTATGGGTACTTATGCACAATTTTAAAGAGCCAAATAAAAAAGAAAAAAAAATTGAAGTTGAAGAACAATTATAGAAAACCCTAAATGATCAATATTTAGTCTTTTCACATTCATCACATCTAGTGGGCCTATTTTATTTTAATTCTAAGCATGATTATTAGAATATACAGTACGTACCTCTTAAATTGTTGACACATTCCACGAGCTTTGTGATATTCACATGTTCACTAAAGTTGTTGTCTTGCAACCTTATGCTCTCAAGTAGGGTTGAGTCTTTGAAGTCGTCTATTGCGCCTGCAAATGTCTTTTGGAAGGGAACCTGATATTGTGTAAATAAATAGATCTATAGAAACCAAAGAGTCAAGATTTCCGATTTCTGGTGCGATGTTGCTGCCTACGACTCCCGTGTTTAATCGAGTCACTCTACTTCCACGGGTATCACAGGTGACTCCAATCCATGCGCAAACTGAGGTTTGAGAAAGCAAGAAGAGAAATGTGGTAGCAATGCTATAACTGTTGGGACAATTATGAGAAAAGGTAGCAAAAAAGGAAGAAAAAAAAACCTAATTATCAGGGTGTATGAAGGGATAATACAGATAGTTGAATAACGTCGGAAAACTACATTACAACTAGTGGGCCTATTTTATTTTTTTCAAATTTTTCTATAAGGAGCTAGTGTTTGGATATGTTGATTCACATAGCTCTTGGTGATCTATCAACATCCCCCCCTAATTTAATTATCATTCTTGACTCAATTATTTTTAATATCCTACAAAAATATATCATTGGATACTAGTACAAGCAACTCCTTAATTTGCTTACTTCAAAGCATCAATGTTTTTTTTTTAAAATTATCATGACAAGAACCAACTTAATTATAAAACACATTTTTGTCTTTGGACAGGCATATATAACTCGGTCATTATTTTTTTACATTTAATTGCAATTTTGCATGCATGTAATTCCCAAATTCACTATCCACAACACAAAACACACACACTAGTTCACTAAAATGATAAAATCTCACCCCAGGTTTTCTCAACAAACTAGTAGACTTTTTCTTCCCTTTAAAAAATACTTATTTCAAAGTGATGAATTATACTAATAGTATTGCAAAGGCCAAAAATAAAATGTAATGTCACATTTCAGAAGCAAGAATCACAAGGCCTTTGGTAGTCTCACCAAAAACTGAACTCTCAACTCCAATAAAATAAGCAAAGTCGTTGAGAATTGAGATTCCAATCTCTTCAGCCAATACATATTGACCTTTTCAGATCAAATGCAACAAATCAAGATTTCATATCAATCTCAATTCTCAAAAATGGCTGATTCATCTGCATTTCACCTGCTTTTGCTGCTGTTTTGCTTCTTGTTTGCCACTGGTGATGCAGAGTACACACACCCCCGGCAGCCTCTAGACGCGAGGCTCAGAGATTTGATGAGTCAAATGACACTCGAGGAGAAGATAGGCCAGATGACACAGATTGCAAAAGAAGTAGCATCACCTCAGATCATCAAGAAGCACCACATTGGTAGAATCTCATCAAAGTCTTTTTCTGCGTTTTTACATTTTGATGATAATCGCGTGTTTAGGCAGCATTTTGATCGCCCCGGGAGGTGAGCCAGCCATCCATGCCTCTGCTGAGGCATGGATGGACATGGCTGACAGTTTTCAAGAGGGCGCTCTCTCTACTCGCCTCGGGATCCCTCTTATCATAGGCGTGGACGCGCTTCATGGCAACAACAACGCGTACAACGCCACCATTTTCCCTCACAATGTTGGCCTTGGAGCTACTAGGTATTAGTTATGACAATTTTTTTGTTGTTTTTTTGTTCAAGATTGAACCTTGCATTGTGTTGGTTGTCGCCAGGGATCCGCAGCTCGTGCAGAGGATCGGAGCTGCAACTGCCCTCGAAGTCAGGGCTACCGGGATACCATACACTTTCGCCCCTTGCATTGCGGTACCTAAAAGCAAAATCAAGAATTAGTCCATTTTTTTGCGTATAACAAACAAGGTTGATGGTTTGCAGGTTTGTCGTGACCCGAGATGGGGCCGTTGCTACGAGAGCTACAGCGAAGATCCTAACATCGTGCGGGAAATGACAGAGATTGTACCTGGCTTGCAAGGCTACTTGCCAGCTGAGTATCAGAGAAACTTCCCATATGTGAATGGAAGGTGTGTGTGTGTGTGTTGTGTGTGAAATTTTTGGCTAGATTTCAATATTTTGAAGGCGATTCGTGCAAAAACAGTGGCAAGGTCGCGGCCTGCGCTAAGCACTTCGTGGGAGATGGAGGGACGACAGATGGGATCGATGAGTACAACACGGTTATAGACTGGGATGGCCTAAAGAGCATCCACATGCCTGCGTATGTCGACTCAATCAGAAAGGGCGTTGCCACGATCATGATCTCGTATTCTAGCTGGAACGGGAAGAAGATGCATACTAACTATGATCTCATCACTGGATACCTCAAGAATGAGTTAAAGTTCAAGGTAGCTCTTTTATAACCAAGATTTGATCTTTCTTGCTTTTTAAGTGAACCCTTTTCTTGTTTGCTCTTGCAATAGGGATTTGTGATCTCAGATTCGGAGGGGCTTGACCGCATCACAACTCCTCCGCGTGCCAACTACACTTACTCGGTCGAAGCTGCTATCAATGCAGGAATAGACATGGTCGGTGAATGTAAAAATCTAATCTTGTGAGCCAAGATTTCATGTTAGGTTCTGATTTGTTGCAGGTGATGGTGCCTTACACGTACCTCGAGTTCATCAACGAGCTGACTTCTCTGGTGTCGAAAGGGGCGGTCTCAATGAGCAGGATTGATGATGCTGTTGAGAGGATACTGAGGGTCAAGTTCATCATGGGACTATTTGAGCAGCCGTTGTCTGATCGTACGATGGTGAAGCATCTGGGAAGCCAGGTTGTGGCGCGAGTCGAAAGTTGATTTTCGTGTTTTGGTACTGATTGGGATGTTGGATTCGCGCAGGAGCATAGACGGATAGCTCGGGAAGCTGTGAGGAAATCACTAGTGCTGTTGAAGAATGGTAAGAATGTGAGTAAGCCTCTGCTTCCTCTGCCAAAGAACGCGCGAAGGCTGCTCGTTGCAGGCAGCCACGCCAACGACATTGGTAGGCAGTGTGGAGGGTGGACTATGGATTGGCAAGGCCAATCTGGTAATATCACAATAGGTATAGTATATATGCTAAGATTCTTGAATCTTGAATGAAAAAAGTGTGTGTGGTTTAAGGCCTTTTTTTGTTGACAATGTGTGATTAGGTACAAGTATTTTGTCTGGTGTGAGGGATGCTGTTGATCAAGAAACTGAGGTTGTGTACATTGAGAATCCGGAGAATGCGGTTGCTGCCTCGTTGAACTTCTCCTTCGCGATCGTGGTGGTGGGGGAGGAGCCTTATTCGGAGTATGAAGGCGATAGCAAGGATTTGAGGCTGAGTGAGGCGTGCTACAGCACGATTTCTAACGTGTGTGGCGTTGTAGAGTGTGTTGTGGTGGTCGTCTCTGGCCGGCCCGTTGTGATGGAGCCTTTCGTCGATGAGATGGATGCGTTGGTGGCTGCTTGGCTCCCCGGGAGTGAGGGTGGGGGTGTGGCTGATGTTCTGTTTGGTGACTATGGTTTTAGTGGGAAGTTGCCGCGGACATGGTTCAGGCGGGTCGAGCAGCTTCCGATGAACAAGGGCGACGCGCATTATGATCCGTTGTTTGGGTTCGGATTCGGGCTCACAACCATGCCTAGTGATGGAGTTGGTGTGGCAGCAGAGTAGATGTGTCTTGAGGGTGGTGGGCTTAGGGTTCTCACTTTTGTAAGGTGTTTTTGTGTTTGATGTGTGAATGTGCATTTTTTTAATAGTATTTGAAAGAGATCAAACATTTCATTATTTCTTTGTGTTGCTACACTTATCATCATTTGCTCTTTCTAGAAAAAAAAGGTGTGATTTCAAATTAGAATGGGCCAATAGTGATATGGCCTTAAATGGCAGATCTAGGTGATGGTAGAACCATCCTACCTCCGGCCCTAATCGAATCTGACTTTTGGACTGACCCAACTCCTTCGGGTTAATGTTCATTTTCATTCTTCGTCCGTCATCCATTATGAGAGACGACGATTTTCTTCATTATGTATGATCCCACGAGTTTCATTTTCTGAATTTGTCATTGACTATCCGACCATATATTTTTAACACCCCTAAAATTTTTGACCCGAAACCTAAACCAAAATGCCAATTTGGGTCAACCAACACTAGCCAACTCGTCTTGATCCTGAATTTGGTGAGAACAGTGAGATGCATGTATTAGTTCTAACTTCTAATTACAAATATCATCTGCAACTCTATCTGACGTTATGTGCACTGGCGGAGCCAGCTCATAACAAGGGGTACCATTGTACCCCAAAACAAACGGCTAAATACAAGTTTTAGAGATTGGCTTACAAAGAAGTATCATTGTCCTGATGGTCTTATGTGTTGCTTTTAACATTGAAGTTCCGAGTTTGAACTACTTTGACTATATCCTGGGTTCCTTTATCTTTTTTGAAGCTTTTATTATGTTCTAACAATTGAAAATTCTACTATATTATTTTAATTTTTTTCTATTTTATTTTGTTAAAACAATTTGTTTAACTTTTTTCATGTTTAGTTTTATCAAGCAAAATTAAAAGTTACTAGATATTTTTATTTAATATTTTTCTGTTTTATTTTGTTACAACAATTTTTTATCTTTTTTCATGTTTTGTTTTCAAACAATTAAAAGTTACACAATAATAGATATTTTTACACTATATGATTTCTCGTTAGTCATTATGTTTGCATTCTATATAAAAATTCATAACGTAACTAAGCGAATGAAAAAGAATGTAAGGATTTCAAAACTCCTAATTATTTGTCGTACCCCCGAATAAAAAATCATGGATCCGCCACTGGTTATGCGACATTATTATATTGTTGGTTTTATAAAAATCAATCAAATAAATTGATGATTAAATTATACTAGTAATTCAAATATAAAGCTTGGACCGTTTGGTGCCATAGCAGCGGAGGTAGGTATACAAGATGAAGTTTAATATAGACAAAAATCTTATCCAATTAATTATGTCAAAGGAAAACCTTTCCACGTAATATACACATGAGATTATAGTAATCCGATTATAAATTTGCCTAATTTAATTAAGTAACGCAATAAATAATTATCCATTGATCCGTTGTGACGTTTGACGTGGACATCTAGCAACTGTGATATATCCTATCAACAAAAAAGAGAAGCATCACTTGATATGTAGTACAAACATTAGATAACGTTTGTTTATTCGTTTTCAAAATTAATTCAAGAAATAAATGTATAACATTAATTATGTAGTATTGACTAACAATCTACTCATTTAACAATTAGATGAAATGGGCACAAATTATATGTAGTATAAATAATACAGTAAATTATACAGAGCAAGTTGGCAACTGGTCCACGTTGAAGTGGACAATTGGCATGAATATTAAACTATTTATATATCACTCAGCACTCAATTGAATAATAATAACATAAGTATAAATTAATCTGGATTTTTGAATTCAATACTTCATAGTAGTATATTTTTAGTATCTATACATTTTGTATAAATAAAGAGAATTATTTTCTGTACTTTTTTACATACGCTCAAACAAAAATATTTGCAAATCGTCTTCGAATTGAGTAACCGACCAAATCCAATCAATTATAATTGAACAAAATCTTGAAAAATAAAAATAGGAGTATATTTTATTAATGGTGGTGTAATCGATAGAATGATTAGCTTCATTCACGATTAAAAAGACTAAAACTTTAATTATATTTACAGTATTCAACTATGTATTGCCAATATTATAAAATTTGGATAATGTAAAGTAATTGCAAGTGGAATTCATTGATTGGATAACAATAAAGATAAGATTTAATTTCTGACTCTTTTCCTAAGCTGTAAAGACATTGGCTGCCATCATGTCCACTGTAAAAAATAATAATATTATAATTAATTAATTAAAATTTTTAAAAAGTAATCATACATAAAATATGATTATAAAAAGGTACCACTTTCTTTTTTCTCTACAGCGCCAAAAATCATCCTCTCACAAATCATTTAAAACTTCAAAGAAAGAAAATTAATTCTCAAATTCTCTAATCTTGATTCTTGATGCCTTTTTGATTATTGAAGGTTTGCATATTGTTCCTTAATTTTTTTTTTTATAATTTCAAGAACACTTAGTAATAATACTAGCTAGATGCTGTAGCAATGTCAACGTTAATGGAAGATCAATTTTTGTTTCCATTTTCATCATCTTTTTTCGATGCATTTAATATGATAACAAACTCTCTTTAACATAGATTTGGGAGGGGTTTTAGTAGGTGAGATTTTTTGGATTTTTTTTTTCTGTTGATCAGCATGGGGAGGCTTACGGCGGCGACGGCGGTGGCGCTGTGGCTGTGGACGGCGGCGGTGGCTGCGGAGTACATGAAGTACAAGGACCCCAAACAGCCGGTGGAGGTGAGAGTGAGAGATTTGATGAGTAGAATGACTCTTGCTGAAAAGATTGGGCAGATGACTCAGATTGAACGTGAGGTTTCATCTGCAGATGTTATCCACAAATATTTAATTGGTAGGTGCAAAAAGATCAAATTTCATCTCTCTTACTTTAGGGTCTCTTCGTTAAGATATCATTTTTAAATCAATTTTGCAAATGATCGAACTATTAATATATTATAATTTTATGAAATTGTATAATTCTATGAAATTGTTAGAATTTACGTTTGGGAAAGAGTCTATTATATAGTGTATGATTCTGTTACTATATTTCTTAATTTGTGTGATTTCATATTTGATTCTTTATTGATGAAAAAGGCCAAATTCTTGAAGAACCCTAATCTCAAAATTTGAAATTTTGATGGAAATTGCCCAATTTTGGGATGATTGATGAAAAAGATGTTAAGCAAAAGGCCTCACTTTAAATAGTTTCTTGATTGTGTTTGTAATGAAATTGAAAGCCATTTTGCTGAATTGGGAAGTTTGGTTTGTGCAAAATAGGGAGTATTGTGAGTGGGGGAGGGAGTGTTCCTTGGCCGCGGGCTACTGCGGAGGACTGGATCGATATGGTGAACGTGTTCCAGAAGGGGGCTCTGTCGACTCGTCTAGGGATACCGCTGATCTATGGGATTGATGCCATTCATGGCAACAACAATGCATATAAGGCCACAATCTTCCCTCACAATGTTGGCCTTGGAGTCACCAGGCAAGTCCGTTTCTCGCGATATGGTTAATCGACTAGTTCTCGGATTGCGTTGATGTGATTTTCGTGTAATGCTGGATCAGGGATCCGGAGCTGCTCAAGAGGATAGGCGCTGCAACGGCTCTAGAAGCCAGAGCAACGGGGATTCCTTACACCTTCGCGCCTTGTATAGCTGTGAGTGAAGTTTGATGAATGATGAGATTTTTTTTACATATTTTCTTGGTATGTTTGTGACTCCTCTTTGCAGGTGTGCAGGGACCCGAGGTGGGGCCGTTGTTACGAAAGCTACAGCGAAGATCACGAGATTGTGCAGATGATGACCGAGATCATCCCTGGTCTGCAAGGGGAAGTTCCACAAAATTACCCAAACAACTTCCCATTTGTCCTTCCTAGGTAGAGATTAAAGGGCATGATCTGATATATTTTTTCCAACGTCGTTGTTTGTTCGCCTTCAATTTGTCTGATTCGTGCTTGTTGTGGCGGAAGGGGGAAAGTCGCAGGATGTTCAAAGCATTTCGTGGGAGACGGTGGCACTGCCTATGGAATCAATGAGAATGACACAGTGATAGAATGGAATGAGCTGGAAGACATCCATATGCCTGCTTATCTCGACTCGATCAGGAAGGGTGTCGCGACTATAATGATCTCATACTCGAGCTTGAATGGAATCCGGATGCACGCCAACTATGATCTCATCACCGGATACCTTAAAAACACACTCAAATTTGAAGTAAACATGCTGCTTATTTTGCTTCCACTTTATGAGAATTAGGCCTAATGGATTTTTTCTCTCTGTTTGAAACAGGGCTTTGTGATCTCGGATATGCGAGGCATTGATCGTCTCACTGACCCGCCTCATTCGAACTACACGTACTCTGTTCAAACTAGCATTCTAGCCGGACTCGACATGGTAAGCACTAAGCAAGCATGTTTGAACAAAGCTCATAATCATGTATTGTCTGTGAAGAAACATCTGATTTTTCGTAGATTATGGTTCCGACCGCCTATGAGGAGTTCATCACCGATCTAACGCTGTTGGTGAACGCGAACGTTATCCCAATGAGCAGAATCAACGATGCGGTTAGAAGGATTTTGAGGGTCAAGTTCATCATGGGACTGTTTGAGAATCCATTAGCTGATCTCAGTTTTGCTCACTATCTTGGGAGCCAGGTTTGCCTCTAGGGCCGTCTTTGAATGATCGCGTCTCGTCTTCTTCGCCTTCGTTTTTACAGCTACGGTCAATTCTTGAAACAGGAGCACAGGGAATTGGCTAGGGAAGCTGTGAGGAAATCGCTCGTTCTGTTGAAGAATGGGAAAGATGGAGACGGGCCGCTCGTTCCCCTTCCAACGAGGTCGGAGAGGATACTCGTGGCCGGAAGCCATGCCGATGATATAGGCAACCAATGTGGTGGATGGACCATTGATTGGGAAGGACACTCTGGAAATATTACCGTTGGTGAGTTTATGTCAAGCCTTTTTTTTTTACCGTTCTGGTCAATTAGGTGCGGACGTGGCGTTGACCTAGAATTTGACTACTTTGGTAGGGACCACGATCTTGACGGCGGTGAGGAACTCTGTCAATCCCGAGACGAAAGTAGTCTACAACGAGAATCCCGAGGCGGAGTACCTAAAGTCCAACAACTTCTCCTACGCAATCGTAGTCATCGGCGAGCCGCCCTACGTGGAGTCCTCGGGCGATAGCACGACTCTAACCCTAGACAAGTCCGCCTACGCCACGATCACCAACGTGTGCGGGGTCGTCAGGTGCGTCGTGGTGCTCGTGACCGGGCGCCCCGTCGTGATCGAGCCGTACATTGGCGAGATCGACGCGTTGGTGGCGGCCTGGCTCCCCGGGACGGAGGGCCAGGGCGTCGCCGACGTGCTGTTTGGCGAGTACGGTTTTACGGGGAGGCTCGCGCGTACGTGGTTTAGGACCGCCGATCAGCTCCCGATGAACGTCGGAGATGCAATCTATGATCCACTCTTTCCATTTGGGTACGGCCTCATGACAAGTCCTAGGGTTGTGAGGGCATCACAATAGGATCATATTGATCATACAAAACTCATTCTTTGGTGGTTGATGTGGTTTTTCTTACAGGTGAACCTAGTGTCACCATCAATTTGATTCTCGTATGTAATTCGTGGATTGTACGAGATTAGGAATTTATTGTGATGGAATAGCAATAATAGTTTTTTTTTTGTTTTTTTTTTATTTAACCACAGGTGTACCGAATCCACCTTTTGGCGGAATCCGACTAATCCTGCTCGACTGGGCTTGCGGATTAAGGCCAAAAGCCTCCCAGCGGGTGGCAATAGCTTTTTTTATTGTTACTTGGTGCGTTGCCAATTTGCTTGTTTTGATTTAAAGAATGTTTGGATTGATTTTTATGTGAATATTAATCTTGTTGTGTTGAATTATTAATAGTAGGATTACTATATAATAAAGTCAATGGGAACGATTCCAATTTTTACCTCTCTATCTCTAATAATAATAATAATAATAATAATAATAATAATAATAATAATAATAATAATAATAATAATAATAATAATAATGCCAAAGCCCGACTTCTATATTTTCGATTATGCGCATGTGAGAGATGTATAAATACTAAGTACTATGTACTAATGTAACTTATACAAAGGGAAAAGGAATTAAAAAGTATGATAGTGCTTAATAAATGCAAATTTAATAAAATTTGGGTGAACTACAAAAATGGCCTCTGGACTATGGGTTTATCTCGCTCATAGTCCCTGAACTTTAAAAATATTGCCAGACATCCATAGACTAAGAGTTTATCTCGAAAAATAGTCATTTTTCACTGTTTTCGGTCGAAAACACGCTTTTGGGGGTTTGGGCAATTTGGTCTTCTTACACTTTTAACATTTTAAATCTGATATTATTTCAGTTATGTACTAAATCTGATATTATTTTAAAATTATCATTCTTCTTCCCTTTTGGCATCCTTCGCTTTGTTTCTTTATTTCAATATTAGATTTAATTTTATAAAATTAAATTTTAAATTTCAATTTTTAAATATCAATAATTTTTTTTAATTAAAACTATTAATTCAAGGACACTATAAATATTGATTAAAACTATTAATTTTTGTTATTTAATATAATATTCAACTGAATTGAAGAAGTACAGAAAAATAATATTAATCATGATGGAAAAATAAGAGCTATTCTATTTAGCCTTCGTTCGTTTGTTATAATTGCTTGTGATTGAATATTTTGAAGTTGACTAAAAATTTGATCCTACTAAAAATTTTATATAGGAGTATTTTTGTTGAAGTTTTCTAGTAAATTTTGATTGTTTTCAAATTAATAAACGAAAATTATATTAGTCTTACATTATATGCATATTTATTTCAGAATAAATCGTGTTATATGATCTATTTATGATTAAAGCTATTAAATATTGATTAAAACTAAGGCGTTGCCATACCTTATTGATTAAATATTAGACACTATCAAATATTGATTATAACTATTAATTTTTATAATTAAAAAATTTATTGATATTTAAAAATTGAAATTTAAACTTTAAATTTATAAAATTAAATCTAATATTGAAATAAAGAAATAAAGTGAAGGATGACAAATGGGAAGAAGAATGACAATTTTGAAATAATATCAGATTTAGTACATAACTGAAATAATATCATATTTTAAATGTTAAAAGTGTAAAAAGACTAAATTGCCTAAACCCCCCAAAAGGGTATTTTCGACCGAAAACAGTGAAAATGACCATTTTCGAGATAAACCCTTAGTTCAGGGATGTCTGACGATATTTTTAAAGTCCAGGAACTATGGACAAGATAAACTCATAGTCCAATGACCATTTTTGTAACTCACTCTTTAATAAATTACTATAAACTAGTAAGTATTATAATACTACTAGTTTATAGAAATTTATTAAAAAAACTGTGTGAACTATTGATTCATGAGTCTCTCGTCGATTAGAAAAATTAAGATGAGTAGTAATACAAGATAAGAGGATCAAATCATTATTAAATTTGATAATGTTTGTTAAAATAATTTTATTAAAAAAGATTAATACAATCATTAAATGGCAAATTAATTTAAACTTGATCATGCTGGTTGAACTGATTCTATTAAGAAAGCTAAATATAATCATTAGAATAGCAAAATTAATTGATTAATCGCCATAATAAAAGACACGTGTCGATCTCGTCGTAGGTCCCAGCAGCCAACATTGAAATGCGGTAAATGCATCAGACAATGCCAGAACACATTCTATTGAATCTTACTATGTTTCTGAAAAATTTCTAAAATAGATCCACTGTAAGCCCTGTTCTTGTAAGTGCAGCTCTTTGTAAGTCTAGTTGTCAGCAATCGAACAATTTCAGTTAATGCACTCAATGTGTTTGTTTATATGCCAATGTGAATTTTGATCCCTTCTTTGTTTCGTTACATAGGATGAGCAAAATGAGGGTGTTTTTGGTGTTTCTTTGTTTGTGGGCTGTTGTTGCAGAAGCAGAGATTCTCAAATACAAAGACCCCAAACAGCCTCTGAATGCAAGAATCAAAGACTTGATGAGAAGAATGACTCTTGAAGAGAAGATTGGACAAATGACACAAATTGAAAGCAAAGTAGCCTCCCCTGATGTGATGAAGAACTATTTCATAGGTGAAAGATCACTTCTTTTTCGTGCCATTTGATTCGTTTATAGCGAAATTGAAAAAGATTTGGGTTTTTTTGAGCAGGGAGTGTGTTGAGTGGCCCAGGGAGTGTTCCTGTGGCTAAGGCCTCTGCTTCAGATTGGGTGAATATGGTGAATGGTTTTCAAAAGGGGGCTGTTTCGACCCGGCTTGGGATACCGATGATTCATGGGATCGATGCTGTTCATGGCCACAGCAATGTGTATAAAGCCACCATTTTCCCTCACAATGTTGGCCTTGGTGTCACCAGGTATAGTCTTTAGTGTGTGTTTTTGGTTAGAAGTCTTGAATTTTGGAGTTTTATTGAATTTGATTTTTCAGTTTTGGAAAAAGCTAGTTTGCTTTGTCTAATTTCATCTGAAAATCATGATAATTTTGATCAAGATTGTGATTTATGTTAGGACTGTGATTGAGCTGTGAACTGTGTTGAGATACAAAGATGTTGAGTCGATTTTTGATTTCAGCCCCGTATGCTTCGATAATTCGAGATTTAGTTGTCATTGTCATCACTAAAATAGGGATCCACAACTGATAAAGAGGATTGGAGCTGCTACTGCACTAGAAGTTAGGGCCACGGGAATTCGATACACCTTCGCACCTTGCATAGCTGTAAGCCGAGTTTTTGGGCCCCTCTCCTTGCCCGGTCATCCGCTTCTTGTTTCCTGATGTGTGATCGTTTGTACCTTAATAGGTCTGCCGGGATCCAAGATGGGGACGTTGCTTCGAGAGCTACAGCGAGGATCACAAGATTGTTCAGTCCATGACTGAGATCATCCCCGGTTTACAAGGCGATCTCCCAGCTAACTCCAGGAAGGGCATTCCATTTGTTGCTGGAAAGTATGTTACATTTTCTGATCTTTGAGTAAACTTGCATTCGGCTTTAAAACTAGGGTTGTGCATCTTTTGAAGGACGAAAATTGCGGCTTGTGCAAAGCATTTTGTGGGAGATGGTGGCACGACGAGGGGAATAGACGAGAACAACACTGTCATTGACTCGAAGGGACTGTTTGGCATCCACATGCCGGCCTACTATGATTCCATCAGAAGAGGCGTTGCCACGGTGATGATCTCTTACTCGAGTTGGAATGGCATCAAGATGCATACGAACAAGTTTCTCATCACCGGCTTCCTCAAAAATCGCCTTAAATTTCGGGTAAATATCAACATTTGATCAACTTCTCAAGAATCATCAATGGTGATTGATTGATTGTTGATTGCAGGGCTTTGTTATATCAGATTGGGAGGGCATCGACAGGATCACGAGTCCACCCCACGCGAACTACACTTATTCTGTTCAAGCCGGTGTTCTTGCCGGAATCGACATGGTTAGTTTTACATCACCAAACAAGGAAACTAAGCTACAAAACACGGCCTACCTAACTTACACATCTCTTGATCTTTTGCAGGTTATGGTACCTAAGAATTACACAGAGTTTATCAACACTCTAACTTTGCTCGTGAAGAGCAACGTGATTCCCATGAGCAGGATCGATGATGCTGTCCGTAGAATACTAAGGGTGAAGTTCGTAATGGGCCTATTTGAGGATCCCCTAGCTGATCTCTCCCTAGCAAAACACCTCGGAAGCCAGGCTTGTCTTTCGTTGTCGTTTCTCTTCGTCTTCCCCATCTTTTTGTTGCATTTAGTGAAGCTTATTATTTTCATTACAGGAACATAGGGAGCTGGCAAGGGAAGCTGTTAGAAAATCACTTGTCCTGCTGAAGAATGGCAAGGACCCGAAAAAGCCATTTCTTCCCCTTCTGAAGAAATCACGAAAAATCCTAGTAGCCGGAACTCATGCTGATAACTTGGGATTCCAATGTGGAGGATGGACTATCGAGTGGCAGGGCTTTCGTGGCAACAACATCACAGCCGGTATGTTGTTAGAACAGCGGATACTGCCAAAAACCGCGAACAAGGCTCTCAGTCCGGTTACGGTTCCCTCCCCTAGGAACCGGAACCGGCAGTAACACTAATCACAAGCACAATGCAAAACTTATTGAGCTTTCAAAACACACACACACACACACACAAATATAAATGTTTGGTCTAACTATATAATGATCTTTGCAGGAACCACAATCCTGGCCGCCATTAAGAAGGCAGTAGACCCTTCCACACAGGTGGTGTTCTCCGAGAACCCCGGCTCGAGCTTCGTGAAGGGCGAGGAGTTCTCCCACGCCATCGTCGTAGTGGGAGAGCTGCCCTACGCTGACAAGGCAGGGGACAGCACGAACCTGACCATCGCGGAGCCTGGCCCGAGCACCATCAGGAGCGTGTGCGGATCGACGAAGTGTGTGGTGGTGGTGGTGTCCGGGCGCCCCGTCGTGATGGAGCCGTACGTGAGGCGGATAGACGCGCTGGTGGCGGCGTGGCTGCCCGGGACAGAAGGGGAAGGGGTGGCTGATGTGTTGTTTGGGGATTATGGATTCAGTGGGAAGCTTGCAAGGAGTTGGTTCAAATCTGTGGATCAGTTGCCTATGAATGTTGGAGATGAGCATTATGATCCTCTTTTTGCATTTGGATTTGGGCTCACTACTCAATCTAGGCATGTTTGAGAGATCAAAATGGCTCAGCCTGGAAACTATCTACTACTAGTCTACTACTACCTATATATATATTGGGGCTATGTGAGTATTTATTTTTGACACCATGCTATAAATCCAATAATTTAAAATAACAAAGGCTTCAAAAATAAAAATCATCTCTGCAAGTAAAAAGGATAAAAGAAGAAAATAAATAAGTACTACATAATTGTTTAAAAAAATAACCAAATTCTAATGTATAACCAAAAAACTAAATCAAATCAAATTGAAAATCATGCGTAACTTTATTATATTATTTTAGTTTATACGAGCTCATATATACTTTTGCGTGACCTAAAAAATGACCGTCTTAAAACTAAACCAAATTGAAAATAAAAAATAATGCGTGAATTTATTATAAATCCATAAAATTGGCTATTTTAATGTTATCTTTTAAATTCTTATTGGTATAAATTACTGAAATCGTACACCATTTTTAAGAGGCAGTTTAGTAAAAATAATATACTGCTAACAGAATCGAATTTAAAGAAAATTGATATGAGCATTATAATTCTACAATTTGTCAACATTATGATTGTTCTTTTAGCAATCCCTACTTTTAGATTAGACAATATTCACCATGTGTTAGTTGAAAAGATTTGGTTGTTTAAGAAACATTAATTTGTTTTTAAAAATGTTACACCTTAAAAATCACAAAATAACAGACAGTGAAGTCGCAAATTAAAAGCCGAAGCGAAGCCGCCTCTTTTCTCCACGATTCGAAGAAGCAATGAACAGTGCCGTGGCGCAGAGACTTCAACGCCTCTCTCTCTTGCGATCAACAACAAGGTACTTGTGTTCAATCCCTAACCCCCAAAACGACGACGTTGAGAAAATCTTTCGCATAATCTCCGAATCCCCAGACCCAAAATCTCTGAAACACTCCCTCAAAAATTCCCAAATCCCCCTCTCCAATGACCTAATCGACCGAGTTCTCAAAAGGGTCCGCTTCTCCCACTCCAGTCCGCTCTCCGCCCTGGAGCTCTACAAATTGACTTCGAGAATCAATGGATTTCTCCACACCGCTTATTCCTTTGATACCATGCTTTATATTCTCGGCAGAGCTCGGAAATTCGAGGAAATTTGGGAACTTTTGCTCGAAACCAAGCGAAAAAATCAATCTTTGATAACCCCAAGAACTGTGCAGGTTGTTTTAGCTAGGATTGCTAAGGTTTGCTCGGTTAGGCAGACGGTTGAGTCGTTTAAGAAGTTTAGGAAGCTTGTCTTCAAATTTGATGTGAGTTGTTACAATGCATTGTTTAGGACTTTGTCTCAGGAGAAGAGCATGAGTGATGCTAGGAATGTTTATCATTCATTGAAGCATGAATTTAGGCCTAATTTGTACACCTTTAACATCTTGTTGGCTGGTTGGAGATCTTGCGATGAGGCGGAGGCGTTCTTTGCTGAGATGAGGGGTATGGGAGTGGAGCCGGATTTGGTGTCGTATAACTGCCTTGTGGATGTGTTTTGTAAGGGGAGGGAGATGGGGAAGGCGTATGAGTTGATTGGGAGGATGAGGGATGAGGGGATTGATTTGGATGTGATCACGTACACGTCTTTGATCGGGGGGCTGGGGTTGGTTGGGCAGCCAGATAAGGCGAGGGATGTGTTGAAGGAGATGAGAGAGTATGGTTGCTACCCTGACGTTGCAGCTTATAACGCGGTGATAAGGAACTTCTGCATAGCGAAGAGGGTAGGGGACGCGTATGGTTTGATGGAGGAGATGGCGGGGGAGGGCTTGAGCCCCAATGCCACGACTTTTAATGTGGTGTTGAGGTCGCTGTATTGGGCGAATGACATGAGAGGCTCGTGGGGGTTGTATCTGAGGATGAAGGGGATGGGGTGCTTGCCTAGCACGCAGTCGTGTATGTTCTTGATCAGGTTGATGAGGAGGCAGGAGAATGTGGGGCTAGCACTTGAGCTGTGGGGTGACATGGTTGAGAAGGGGTTCGGGTCCTACATTTTGGTGTCGGACGTGTTGTTTGATTTGCTCTGTGACGCGGGAAAACTGGAGGAGGCGGAGAGGTGCTTCTTGCAGATGTTGGAGAAGGGGCAGAAGCCTAGCCAGGTTTCGTTTAGGAGGATCAAGGTGCTCATGGAGTTGGCTAAAAGGGATGATGCTCTTGCTAGTCTTTCGGAGAAGATGTCCGCGTTTGGACCTGTGATACAGAAGCGGAGGAGTGATGTGGACGAGCTAGATAGGCCCGTCTCTGGCACTATGATCTGAAAGGACGCGTTGTGGTTCATGAGACTCGACAAGGATTCAAGAAAAGGTCCAAGCTTTTCGAAATGTGGTGGTTCTTGTTTTGAACCGCCTTTGAGGGCAGTGATGGAGCGAGCGTTTAGGCTCGTGGGAGTGGCCGGGGACGGGTCGGAAGATGGCTAGTTTGGTTTGGTTGGAGAGGGGAATTTGGGAGTAAACATTGAAATTTTGTGAGACTGAAAATTTGATGTAATGAGTGATTGGAATGTAATTTCAAATTTCGAATACAATAAAATATTAAAGGCGAAATCCAACGCATCATCACAAAGCGTAGCAAAAAAGAAAGTAGAGTATTAATATGAAAGCAAGAAACCAATAATTGGATTTGATTCATACTTTAATTTTAACACTTCATAAAATATAAACGATTTAAAGAATAAACCATTAACATGAAAATACTGTTACTATTTATAATATTCATATATAACTTAATTTCTCATAGCATATTAGCTTTGTAAAAATTGTCAATCGGAATACTACATTTTCATCAAGGCCTAGTTTTCGGTTCACTAATCGAATAAGTGTAACATATTTTTTTTCTAGTATAAAATCAATAGTTTGACAGATCATCAATATAAGTGGGCTTGCTGCATTTATACATGGCCCAATAAATTGATACGAATCATAATATTAAAAGCCTGTGTTTTCTATTTTCAAATGTAGCCCATTATATATAGTTTTCTTTTTAAAAATTGTAGGATCAAAATTTCTCTTTGAATGTGGAAACGTGCTAAACTGACGTCATGAATGTAAACGTGTTAATTTACTAAAAGATCAATTAAGGACTAACTCAAACACTAAACAAAGTCCTATAAAAGATCAATTTGTATTTTAGTTTGAACATATCTCTTAGTCAAACATAAATTATTGAAATTAATTTTATAAACTTAATTAAATTGGACTAGACTAATTTAGAAACACGTCTATTTTAAAAAAATTCTCACCACAAGCAATTGCGTCCTTACAGGATATATTTGTCGAAGAATTCTATAGTCAAATGGACCCACATAAATTATTGAAATTATATTACTAAACTAAATTATTGGACTAAACTAAACAGAAACAATCCTAAACCCTAATCTTGATAGGAAACCCTAGCTTAGCCCATAAATCTAATAAATAGTCGAAATTTGGTGGAGAGAAAGAGAGCGGTGGTGTGCAAGTTTAATCATGGTAAACTTTCATATGAACTTTTCATGTATTGTTGTAAATTTGAATTTTAATTTGAACATATCTCTTCCATAGATTTGGTTGAAATTATTAATATTGTGTTAGTTAGTGTTGGTAAATCTTAGCTTATATATGTATTGTTTAATTTATTCTTTACAGAAAGACCAAATTCATCCATCCAAAAATGAAGCCTTATTTACCATTAGAAATCATCAAAGAAATCCTGTTGACACTCTCTATTGAAAATATTGCAATTTGCAAATGCATTTGTAAAGCATGGCTGAATCTCATTGAGAGTGGCGCTTTTGTCAAGTCTCATCTTTCTAAATCGACCCCTGCCCAAGTTCAATTCAAATAGGGTTAATGTTTTCAAATGTTTTTGCCAAGCATGGTTTAATCACCAAGTTTGATTTTCATCGAGATTCTACAATACAAGGTTCTGCCAATGGTTTGCTTCTTCTGAAAAGTGCATTTGCATCTGAGCATCTCTACGTAGGCAATCCCATCACCCGTGAATTTGTTAAGATTTGTGGGCGTGTTATTCATAAGGGAGATCGTTTTGGATTTGGAGTGAGCAAAATCAGCGGACGACCTAAAGTTGTCCATCATAGCCCCGAATCCGGATTTCATGTATACACTCTTGAAGCGGGATCTGTGTGGAGAAGCGTTGAAGGCGCTCCCTCCTTTTCTGACTCCTGCGACTATTCCATTTGTGGTGCATTTTTAAGTGGCAATCTTCATTGGCTAGTTAAAAGTGGGACCAAGATTCCTCATGTTTGTTGCTTTAATCTTGAAACATTTAGTAAATTTCTTGCGCCTTTCATGGAAAGCACATGTACAAGAGGGGTGAGGTCGTTTAGTTATGCTGCAAGTGGGGGGTGGTTGTATGGTTTGGTAGATTGCCTGTGTATTCATAATTATGATACATTAGATGGCGATGTGATGTGGTTTTCGAAGGAATATGAACAAGTCGAGAAATGTTGGACCACGGTCCAACTCGTCATGGAAGAAAAGCCTTGTTATGGACACAATGGCACGGTGGAAAAACCTTATTATGGAAAATATGCGATGCATGCTCGTTTTTTTCCTTATGTTTACGGAGAGAGTGCTTGTCAACCTATCAAAATTTACAGAAATGGTGGCATATAGATGCTATCACATGATAACCGCTTTTTTTACTATTCCAAGGAGAAGAGAAATGTTATAGAAATTAGTTTGTTTGGAAAAATGGATGATGATTGTTCTGGTTTTTCCTCCATTCTTTTCACTCCAAGTTTTCTTTCACTCAAAAGAAATTTGGGTATGAGAATGAAATGAGTTTCTATATTTCTTTTTTCTTAATTTACATTTGACTTGTTACTTTTTAATTACTTATGTTCATTATTTTTTACCATTTACCTATTATTGATCCATTTAAATTAACTACGAAATAAAGTGAAGGAGCAATTGTCCTTAACTGCTATGAAGTGGTTGAAGAACTAGATATATGTATTAAGAAATCACGATATGAAATCGTTGATACAAAGAGAAAGAATGAAGAGGTTCAAATTCAACTCTGATTTGGGTTGGGTTGATTAGCAGTAGTACAAGTTTAGGGTTAGTATTCTTAATTTCTTTTCAAATTTTTAATCACACTTTCATGAAAGACCATTTATTACCTCAATTGGTTTTTAGTAAATTAGTTTTCCTTTTACCATGTTATTTTCAAAATAAATAAAGTCGTTCATGTAAAAATATGTTGTGTTGAAATGGTTTAAAAATCAAGCCTTTTGCTTTATTGCATTCATTTTAATTGATGTTTGCCTTCAAAGTTGTGAATAGTATAAAAATCAGGGAAAAGGCTTGAGCATTTAAAAATCAATTACTATTCACAACTTTGAAAATAACATGGTAAAAGGAAAACTAATTTAGTAAAAACCAATTGAGATCATTTGCCCTATCTACAAATATGTCTAAGAAGATGTCTGTGTTTGGACCTGTGATACATAAGCGGAGTAGCTATGTCAATAATACATCTTTAATCTTCCATTTCTTCTTCTTTCATGATTTTCATTCATGCAAAAATATTGTGGTTCCATCACATATAATTAAGGTAAGAAATGGTCTTTCATGAAAGTGTGAAGGAACAACCTTTCAAGCAGCAGGGTGTACAACCCCACATAAGCACAAAGAAAGAAAGAAAGAAAGAAAGAAAGAAAGAAGAAACGGGAAAAAAAAAAACAAAAAATTGGAAGCAACACAGCCTTTTTTCCCAATGTACAAAGTTTCCAAGTTTTCATCTCCTCAAAAAGTGAATGACTTCTTCCCACAGACACACATTCTCTCATCCGCCGCATAGCTCCAAGCCGAGCAATCGTCATTTCTTCGTATAGATCACGTATGGATCTTGACCAATAGCTAAAACATCAGGTCGCTCAGCTTGATTGTATGTTAGGCAACGGCGAATAAAATCCTGCAGCAGTAATCGACGATGTTTCAAGTGACCAAGAATCAAGAACACATATTCTCGCGTTTGTGTTTCTTGTGCATTTTCATTAGAGCAATATAAAAAGAAGAGCAGAAGAAAGAGATTCGACACGTGCATGATTTACCTTTGCCTCATTAGATACAGATGGTCTTGAAGGGAACTCAACTTTACGGGCTTTGATAATTGTATCTTCACGAAGAATTCTCTCTTGACTTTGGTCGTGCCCAAAAGGCCGTCTGCCAAACAGCATTTGGTACAATAAGACGCCCAGAGACCAAACATCAACCTGTACAACAAACCCATTTGCATGATTGGTTTTATAAGAAAGTTACAAGAAGAAAACGTCGTCTCAAATTACTGACCTTCGAGGAAATGAGAGGTATCTTGTTTAGCTCAAAACATTCTGGAGGCAGATACCTGGAATTATCAGTGCGAGATATTTTTTCAGAAAAGGAAATTGTGCAAAAGAGAAAAAAAAACATGAAGAAATTACAGATAGAGAGTGAAGTAATCAAGATATTCGGCTACATCAATTGACTATGGCACCTGAAGCCGAAATGAACATGCTGAAATTGTATGCGTTTAATTCAGACTCACCAATATGTACCAGCACCCTGGGATGTAAGTTCCATGCCTTGGGATCCAACATTGTCCTCTACAATCTTGCTAAGACCGAAATCTGTGACTTTTGTAACGCCAAATTCATCAAATAGAACATTTCCAGGTTTCAAATCGTAATGAATAATCTTCTGTGATCTTTTATTCAGGTAAACAAGGCCCTGAAAGATCTGGACTACAATAATTCTAGCTTCTCTTTCTGGGAGTATAGGTGTTGCTTTAAGAACAGCATCGAGATCCTTGCCTGGAAAGGAGATAGAACACTAAAAGTTACCATCACTTTTAAGGTAAGTAGCTTGTACTTATATGAAGTGCCAATCATAATAAAGGTATTGAACGAGTAAGCATAATGTGCATATCCTTAGGCTAATAATGTCCTTTCTATAATCATCCCGTCTCCAGGAAAAGATGTTCAATTGATATCTGATGATATAGCTGGAATGTAATTGGTCATACCACTGCAATATTCCAAGACAGTGCAGAATGTGTTGTGATCAATCTCAAAGATGTCCCAAAGTCGAACTATGTGACGGTGGACCAAAGTTTTGTGAATATTATATTCCCTGATTGCATGCCGTATATAGCTTTGCTTCTTCTCTTCACTCCACTGAGCATTCAAACCATGTAGCTTACAGGCAACATATCTATGTTCCACCAAGTCAAAAGCCTGCAACACAATTTACCGAACAGTATAAGATCGTTATCTTCTTAAAGAGCGATATATAATTTCATAGTTTTACATTGTGAATTTGTATGTACTGG
The DNA here is from genome assembly GCF_004379255.2 of Salvia splendens. Lineage (NCBI taxonomy): Eukaryota > Viridiplantae > Streptophyta > Magnoliopsida > Lamiales > Lamiaceae > Salvia > Salvia splendens. The sequence continues at coordinate 1,508,880 of NC_056038.1, forward strand.
GAATTTAGAAGTTCGACAAGATATCAAGCATACAAAGATATCCCTGACCTTATAAACTTCACTAAATCCTCCTTTGCCCAAAAGGTTTAACAGAGCATAACGATGATTCAATATCTGAAAATTGTTGAAACGAGAGCCATCCTCATCCCTTATACGTTTCATTTCACGTATTAATCTTCCCTTTTCCAATTCATGACGGTCTCTTTCACGCAATACAGCTTCCTCCTCCTAAAGACAGTGTGGGTGCAAATTATGAAATTATTAAGAAAACAAAGGGAAGAACTAGAAAAGGAAACATGCTTACCCGTTTGATGCTTGCTAGGCGAGACTTAAAAATTTCATCCTGCATGAGAACATCTTCTTCCTGATTCACGCCATCTGCATCAGCTACCTCACCCTTGTCTGGACGAGACAACATAAAACAGTTTTCATTATGCTAGGCAAAAGAATCAAAGAAAACTTTGAGACAAAAAGACGAAAAACAAAATAAGAAAGCTGTTGTGCCGTATATATATATGATGCATAGGCATAGGTTAATAGTAGATTAATTACAAATAGTACTTGTTCACTTCCGGTGCTATAACATCCTTCTAGCAATAAAAGAACAAATGCAAAATTTGCTCCATGAAGGCATAAGTAGGGTTTAGGATGTTTATAGAGGATAAAACAGGAAAAAAGAATGTTTGAAGTTCCTTCCCTAAGACCAACAACACATTGTGGAAGCCGGGTGCTTCTCACCTTCGAAATACTACAATTTAGCAGACCAGACCACTAACAAGATTTTTTCTAACTGCCATCAAAATAGGAAAAAGTAGATCCTTCTTCCAACCTAAATTCAATATCATTACCATCTTTACCATATCAACTTTTGTTGTCTTTTGAAATCCTTTTAGCAGAGCATATCTATAAAGATCACCTCAGAATATTGCCAAATACTGAAAGTATACTGAGATAATCATAAGTAGAGCAGCACAAGATTTGATGAATATTTTTACCGGATGGTCGTTTCTTCAGAGATTTTCTCTGTCTTTCAATTCCCTCCTTCATTTCCAACAAACTCCTCTGCAATAAAAGCCCAATTAAACAAAGCAAAAATATTTACAGGATGGGTGAGAAAATTATTTTATGTAAGTGGAGCCAAAAATTCACTGGAAACACCGTTGGATGAATCAAACAATCCCTAAGAGGTGAGGCCACATTTGAGGACTTGCACATTAAACCATAAGAACTTTTGGACGTGATGAGCTCATATGACATCCAAGAATCATGCAGCATAAGACAGGAAGTGACATTTTATATTTTCAAGCTAGTAAAATTTACACAACTAAGAAACAGTACTGTTCAACAAATTAGTTAAAGCATGGAAGAGCATACAAGTTGGGCATTGATATCTTTCATGGCTTGTCCATCCTCCCACGCTTCAGATATGATCGTCCCAGCTCTATTAAGTTCATTGAAAAGGAAAAGAGTGGAAATAAATAATTAGATGATACAGATTACCAGTTACAGATGATAAACAAAAAGAAGAAACTCTAAGGGCACACAGCAGCATAGGAGTTTATTATCCAGCTTGTTAATGGGTGATTCATATGTTTTCGTTAATAAACAAATCAGAAAATAGTAGTAATTCGTTTTTTGACAATATTAAGTACAAATAAGAAAATCAAAATCAATCAAGAGCTTTTCCTGAATCTAGATAGATTTCTGTAGATCTCCATAATTCATTTCAGGCATTAAAATAATTAAGATTTTACAACTGAACGCAAATATCTCTAGTCTCTAGGTAGTCCATTATAACCCTCTAAAAACCCCAGATCTATTTCCAAATACCTGACCACTCCAATGTTGCCAAGTCTGAGGGAATCCTGGCGTACTCTCATCCTTGCCTCTTGTCTTTCAGCTTTTGATACAGACACCAATAAATCAGACATTACTTTCATTCTCTGCATAGAAAAAAACAAAAGAGAATAACTAAATGCCCAGAACATTGATCCAACATCTCTGAGGAGCTAAATCCACATGTCAGGCAAATCAGAATCACAATCAGGCCTTCCACGTTAATATGTTATTCAGTGAAATTCAATCTCTGACTTTACCCAATTCAAACATAAATGGAGACTGCCTTAGAGTTAAACAAGGCATAATATACAATAATTATGAGAATCACAAGCCAAATCTGTGCAGGTTAGAGAAGGCATACCTTTGGTTTCATCTGTTGTTCATAATCTCTGATATCCTTAAGCTCCTGTTCGAGTAAGGAAAACACATGGATGTAAAGAACATAAGATGGGATTCTACTTTCAAGGACAAAACTTCACTTAACGAGTATAACAATCATAATTTCGACTCAAGTACAAATAAAAAAGAGAAACCGCCAACAACCTTTTCAAGTCGTTCACATTTATTCCGGGAATCAGAAACCTCTTCACGTGATTTTTTCAGTTCTTCCTCCATTGCTGAAACCTTTGCGCGTAGTGAAGTTCCTTCATCCTGGAATTTTGAAACCAATGCTAAAAATAAATATCTAAGGAAGTTATGTTAGTGATACCAAGAACTCTTAGGTTCAAATAATGACATTGGTTTTACAATTTTGACAGCGTAAAGTTCTAAACACAATTTAAAACCTCTCTTGAGGAGTCATGCCCGAGCTGTTCTTTAACGAGACCATCCTGCATACCGAAAACCAACAAAGATATTAATATAATTAGACAATAACAGTAATGAAATCATATTACTGTCATGTGATGACAGAAGCAACTAACATAATAGACACACCTTACAAGGGGAGTTCTCGACCTGTCCATTTGCCGGAGAAATACTCTGATTTCTTGCCTGATCACTAACACGAGAACCCCGCCCCCTACCAGAAGAAGTATTAGCCCGACCACGGCTTTGTTTTCTTTTACTTACATCACCACCTAGCTTGTTGTTGTCAACTGGCTCTGTGTTCTTGTGCCGAGCATCAGCTGCTGCCGTTTGTGTACTTCCAGAAAAATTACTGTCCTAAAAGAGACAAACAAACAATAAAAATAGTGTTATTAGGAAGTTTCAAACAACTTATAAATCAGGGAACAAAAAAGGGAATATGGAGTTAGGAATATAAGGAACGAAATACTTAAGCAAATCATGTTGCATCAACTAGAACAATAAATTGTATGTCACCTCAGCTTGTTCAACAGAAATAGGGCTACATACTTCATCAACCTTCCGCCGCTTTTGAGTATTTGCTTGTATGAGATAGGCTCCTCCGCTCTGCCACATGATACGCACAGGTCAAACTGAGAAAGAAAAGATTAAATGCATACATGACAAAATCAAGATGTAGATAGTAGAGGTAGCAAACCACAGGGCAGCGATTCTAGGGTAAACCAAAAAGCAAAAAAAACAAGAGAAAATTCTAAAACTAATAAGAATCTGCAATGATTTTAAGAAGAAGCACGTTCGTCAAACGGGATTAGTAGTCGCATCTAACCAGCTTTCATTTCGGCCCAATTTAAAATCCATGAAGAGTCGAGCATGTCAAAACAGGAATGTTAGGTTAAGTTTTCACAAAAGGGTAAAAATTCCCTAGCTGTCAATCCTATATTTATTGTGCATAGAGGAGGAAATTCGAGATAAATGCCGGCTTCTTGATCAATTCTAAACGTTGTTCAAGGAAGATGTAACAACATTTGGTTGAGTATTCCACTAGCTAGAGTAGGATGTGAAGAAAGATGAAGCGATGTAAATTATACACCGTGCGCGGTATTATAAGCTTCCTAATATCATGACTTGAATTATACTTTTGGTTTGCAGTGCCCCATTAGGTAGCGTGGTGCATAGTATGTCAAGATATGGATACTTCATGTTATTGCAACTCATGTTTCTCCTTGGAATGGTTTTTAACTTTCTATATGCATATATCAATTGGTAATCTATGGATAAATGTGTTTTGCAAAAGTACAAGTTCCTAATCAATTAACTTTTGGTGTTTTTGGAGTAAATACCACACAAAGGTTCCTAATCAACAAACTTTTGGTGTTTTTGGAGTAAATACCACACAAAGGTTCAGAAAGCGCGTCGCAGATATGACATGTGTTTGCTATTATTTCAGTATATGGTTTGAAGTATCTAACAGATATAGGCATGTGTATGCCATATCCACTGCAGTTTTGGGTTGAGCAGGTTCAAATGATTAGCATTATATAATCGCTGTCCCCATGGTAGTTAATGGTTTTGAACATTGAAACAACTAGCTTCAAAGTGCCAGTTTATCTACAATTTACTTTGTCTTTGCGGACTATAAGTATGCTATGAAAATGTCTATGGATGTGTAATTTGTATTAAGTATCAATCCAAATATTTGGATTATACAGCTATAGAAGCACTTCAAGCACATACAGCAAAATCATATCCTCAGCAGTCAGCATCACACCATATTTCCTGATCTTGCCATTATTAACAATACAAAAAACAATACACATCGAATCAGCAATCCACGCACATTGAGCATCAATAGTCGCACATTCTTAACATAAACATGCAAGAACAAAAAACTTGGTGAAATTTAGATTTTCTCTGCAACACAGTATGTATCTATTTGCATAATTCATAGCAGTAGAATCCAAATACTCACATCATCATCAGAATCATCGCTATCAACTAAAGACTCCTGCAAACCATCGGCAGCACCTCCAAATTTGGCAGGCACAGTCCACGAATTCAGCTGCGTCTGGACATGTTGTGGCTGTGAGGAAGCTGCAGATGATGCCTTGCCCACCAATCTCGCTTCAAGCTTCGCGATCTTAGAGGACTGACCCGATTGGTTCGAGGAATTGGATAAATGCAAGATCAATTCGTCCGACATTGCTCGTCTATAGAAAAATCCAAGTAAATTCTCAATCAATTGTAGTCAATTGAAGTGAGATTAACCTCACTGAAGCTGCTAAGTGACAGAAAGCAGCCAAATTTGGGAAAATAAAATTACAAAAAAACGAAACAAATTAAAAAAAATGAGATGATGAGTTTTGGATGCTTGGGTGAATCATCCGGTTTCTGCAAATGCGATTTGAAGATTAATTCATGATACATTAACTCTTACATCAAATTAGGCCTCTCTGTGTATGCTCATGAACGGGTGAGTCCGGGAGAACGGCGGCGAGGATACAGATGAAGAGATTCCATAAAAGGAGAGGATTAGGGCTTCCGAATTTGCTGAAAATCTGCAGAGTTGAGCTGGAAGATTGAGTGAATTCGTAGAAACCAAAAAAATGGTGGGCGAAAGGCAATAGAAACGGGAGATTTTTGAAATTTGTGAAATGGTATTTTGTGTGACAAATAAAATGATGAAAGAAAGAGAAATGGTTTGTTGAGGCTGCGCTGTAACTAGGGGTGGGTAGGTACGGTATACCTTACCGAAACCACCATACCGTATACCTTACCGTAAATACGGTATGCGAAAAAATCATACCTTTACCTTACCAAAGTTTTCGGTATACCGAACTTCGGTATACCTTATTTTCAGTATGACGAATTTTCATACTGATACCGTACCTCATTTTCGGTATACCTGACTTTCAACATCAATTAAAATAGAAAATTAGAGTTTTTAGAATATTATTTATATTTTATAATTTTAAAAATAAATTAAATATAATTTATTCATAATTATATTTATATTTCACAATAGATTTTATAATTTTAAAATATATAAAATATATTTTATATATAATTGCGTTTATATTTTTGTGGTATATACCTTAGTTTATGGTATATACCTTAATTTACGGTATATACCGAATTTCGATATGCAGCGGTATACCGCGGTATTTGAAAATCCATACCGTTACCTTACCGAAATTTTTCGGTAAGGTATCATACCGTACCGAAAGTCACGGTATACCAAAAATTCGGTATTTTTGATATTTTTTCGGTATGATAAGGTCGGTATTTCGGTATTTCGGTATTTTTCCCCAGCCCTAGCTGTAACATGATGAATCTTAATTGGGGTAATAGAGATTTTATAAAAGCTTAATTTGCCGGAAATAATTTGGTTAAATTTTACCCACAATTGTCAAGAGGAGTTAGATACACATAAAATTAAGATTGTTTATAATTATCTCACAATATAATTTTATGTTGGAATCGTATGATAATCAAAAAATTATAGTAATAGTGAATTAATTGTCGTCTATTCATCAAAGAAATAATATTTGGTTCAAAATATATGTAAACGGCCAATTTTTTATATTGTGAATGAATCTAAATTTTATTATTTTTATGGCTACTTTTTAAATTTGTTGGAAAAAACTGAATTTGAGTAAATGTCGTCAACTTGACTAATTTTTTAACTAGTACTAATATGTTTTTTGAATTGAAATTTGTTCAAGGTTTGAATCTCTTTTCATTAAATTCTTCTTCATCCACACAATTGCGCTTTTTTCGTTCTCATTAATATACATATTTGAATATTACAGTTAGTTTCATTAATTCCCTTTTTTCCTTATTTATTTTCGTTTACTTTTTTATGAAAAATGTTTTGGAGACATAATGTCTAAGACATAATGAGGTTAAAATAGTGATTTTAGATTGTTTTAGATTTTTATTTAAATTTATGTTTTGTATATATACCATATTACCCTTATGCATATAAAACATTTATTTGTATTTAAGAATTACTTGCTTAGGAAAAATTGTGGGTATATTTATGGATGGCTTGATTTAAGCAAATATATACTCAAATCTTCTCACCAATCTCTCATCCCTACCAAAACGTTCCAAATTCCATCCCAATTGCAGATTTGCAGTAGATATTTCTTCAAACAAAAGTATTGACTTTAATTCTATTTTTTGTTAAGGAACTGTACATAAATTTCCAAATTTTAATTACTCCAATAATGCTAAATTTTGAATTATTCTTTCTAACTTCAATCACGTAATATTAGTTTATTTAAATTTAATTTAATATAATGAATTAACCTTTATTTAAATAATACTTTATGCAATATTTTTTAAATTCTAAACTTATAGGTACTTAATAGATTTAATACTCGATCTTAATTTTATTTTTACAAAACATTATTGAATCTGGAATTTATATTTATAAAAGTAACAAATCAATTTAATTGCATGAGTTCTTAGAGCATCAAAATTAAGATTTGAAATTTATACATCTTTTATTTTATTAATGGACAAAATGTTAGGGAACAATGATTTGAATTTGTATACTGAAATTAAATTCTTGCATGGTGTCAAGATAATATTTTTTTAACTATTAGAAAATTAATAGTCATGTTTAACAATAAAGAAATTTCTTTTTTTTATTCACAACTCTTACTTTCATTGGATGTGAATGACTATTACTATTTCGCTTGCATAATAACACTAAGAAAATAAGAATATATATATATATATATATATATATATATATATATATATATATATGGGTGCGTTAGAATGATAACTATATTTATGGTGATAACCTAATAACCTATCATTTTATGGGTCAAAAATATCATTTTTACTAAAAATGATATCTACACACTATAAAATGATATTTTTTCAGCATGCATAAAATGATACTTTTAATCCATAAAATGATATTCTGTTTTATAAAATGATACTTTTAATCCATAAAATGATATTCTGTTTTGTAAAATGATATATTTCGTCCATTGAATGATAGGTTATTAGGTTATCACCATATAGGGAGATGATCAAAATAAGTATGTGTTTAAATCCAGAAATGCAGACCAAATCTCAGCCCTAGGATTAGATGATCTAATGGTCAATAATTAACCAAAAACACGGAAGGTCATAATTAAGCAATTTTAGGTCATATTATAATATTTGGATTTAATGTCATACTAAGATCGTTTTAGGTCATGCTTTGTTAGCATGACCTACAAATTACCTAATTATGACCTAAAAGTGCCCTAATTATGATATTGTTCTGCGTTTCTGTATTTAAATCCAGTTTTGCATAGATCAAAACCCTATATATATATATATATATATATATATATATATATAGGTCCATGATCAATTGAGATTTTTTAGGCTAATTGAGAAATGAGATGCAACATCTGCCACTCATTTTTATTAAATGAGTGGTCCAGATTTTGCCACACAAAAAATATTTTTAGATTAATTTATTATGAAAGGGCAGAATGGTAATTTCATGTTTTATCTTCTTTGCCATCAATAATTTTTCCAATTTCACTCAAAAAATCTCCTCCTCGTCAACCACCGCCGCTCCTCATCTCCGCCGCACTTCATCTCCGCAGCTGTCGCACGACTCCACATTCTCCTCCACCGCCGCCGCCATTGCTGCGCCTCCGAATTGGAAGGCGAAATGGAAAGCTTCTCGATCGACGCTGCCGAGTTCCCCTATTTCTCCGGCGTCAATCTGTTCGACAGTATTGATTTCGACGATCTCTTCCTCGGAATCGACGAGAGCGACGTTTTGCCCGATTTCGAGATAGATCCCGAGCTCCTCGCCGACAGCATTGATTTCTACTCTTTGTTGGATTTTGTAGTGAGATCTGCGATTTTACTCATTTTTCCTGAATTGGAATTTGTAGATCCAAAAATTGGAACAATAAGATTTGTGAGATATTGAATCCTCATGTCGAGATTGTTAGATTTTTTAATTGACTAATAGATTTTGTGTATGTTGGTGGAAGCTCAGCGATGTTTCTGAATTTGATAGAGTTGTTGACATTTGATATTCTCGCTATTGATATGTGAATTATAAGTGTTATTTTTTAGTTGTTGACATTTTAATAGAGTTGTTGACATTTGAGATTCTCGCTATTGATATTGTTTTTGAGTTGTTGACACTTTATACAGGTCGTTGACAAGCCGTTGACATTTTATATACATGCTATTAACATGCTGTTGACATTTTGCTATAAGTTGTTGACATTTGATATGCATGCTATTGACATATATTGTATGAACATGATGCCTGAACTTGTGTCAATTAAAAAAATTAAAATAAAATAGTTGTTATTTTTTAATTACAAGAATTGTTTTTGAGTTGTTGACATTATATACAAGTTGTTGACAAGCTGTTGACATTTTGCTATAAATTTTTAACATTTGATATGCAGGCTATTGGCATGTGTTGTATGATCATGATGCCAAAACTTGTGTCAAATAAAAATTGAAGATAAAATAGTTTTTATTTTTAAATTACAAGAATTGTTTTTGAGTTGTTGACACTATATACAAATTGTTGACAAGTTGTTGACATTTGATATACAAGTTGTTGATATTTTCATATAAGTTGTTGATATTTGATACGAAAGCAATTGACATGTATTGCATGATCATGATACTAGAACTTGTTTCAAATAAAAAAATTAAGACAAAATAGTTGTTCTTTTTTAATTATAAGAATTATTTTTGCGTTGGTGACATTTCAATACAAGTTGTTGAACTGATTGACATTTCATATATATTACATACTGCTAAGTTCAAAAGTCAGAAACCACAATAGTTGTCCATGGTTTGTGTGGGTAGTGCAGGTTTTAGGAAGAAGCCTTCACCAACCCAAAGTTTGATGAGTTTAAAGGCACATATCTCACAATCTTCGGGGAATGCACCCAGGTAAAGGAAACAGCCTTGAAGTCTAGCGAGCAAGTAAAGGTAGCTGAGAGCCAAGATCTCCAAGTAGGAACCCTCCCCCATTGCAGCAGCATCAGCAGTATCTTCTTCTATCCTTTTCCAGAAATCAATCTTTTCTGTCTCCTGAATGAGAAGACCACCAACCACAACCAGTGACAGAGGAAGACCTTTACATTTCTCGGCGATTGATCTTCCAATTTCCTTCAAGTGAGGAGGGCAGAGCAATGTAACATCATCATTATCATTTTTCAGCATATCACCGAAGGTAAGATAACAGAGGAACTACCAGTTGTGCTCCAGCCCGAGCGGCTGCATCTCATGAAGTAAACTAGATTTTTCAGAATTTTTATCAGTGACCTCCCGAAGCCTAGTGGTGAGAAGAATCCTGCTGTCGTTCTCCTTATCTGGCAAGGCGTGCGCGATCCGATCCCAAGCATTATCATCCACGATGATTAGAAACTTGAGATTGTAAAGCTCTTGATGCAGACGCTGGAGCAACGTCTGCTTATCGCCCTGGGTGGCATAGTGGCTTGCTTGGTAGTTCTTGCTCTCCATGATTACTAGCAGTTCATGACCTCACCTATAATTTATTTACTACTGTTAAATATCAAATGAACTTTGTAAATTTGTTAAATTAAGTCATGCATCAAAAACATTATTCCGATATTTCATACTGAGAAACATGTTTTTACAAGCAGGACGAAATTAATTGATATCAAAATCATAAAATAAAAAAATAAAAACACTTTGACGAACTCTCAGTAGCCAATTTCATTTAGAACTTTCATCAAACAGTTGGCAGAAAGATGCAACACTTACATACCGGCGCATAATTCGTGACTCTCTTCACACCTCTAGAACCACCGCGGCCAGCGCGATGGAACTCATCCTTAACGTACAAGTTGATCGGCGCAGTCCCTTCCTGCAAACCACAACAATTAAACCTTATCCACAAACTCCTTAATATCCCCTTGATTCAATCGAATTAAAACTGAAAACGTAAACACAACCTTGAAATAGTTTTCAACTGGAGAAGCATATACCAAAAATGTGTACTCGAAAGACGGCGCCAGCCCCTAAACTAGCCTGCTCCCTATCAGCAGCTATGTCAACAACGATTCTAATAAGTATACACTATGTCAATAACAAGTATATCCTGTTTAAAGCAAGCACAATTATCTTTTTACTTTTATATCAATTGTTAAAGTTTATAATGTCAACAACAATCCAAACATTACACTATGTCACAGTATACAAAATTATCTCAATGACAAGTATATGCCGTTTATAGAAAACACAAGTATATTATCATAACTATGTCAATAACTATTGTATGAAATGTCAATAATCTTAAAATTTTAAACAAATCCTTAACTAGAAGAAGATGCTTGTTCTCTTCCATTTTTTCCAGCAGCATTGTTCATTTCCATCTCTTCCGATTCTACCATTGCTAATCAACAAAAAAAACAGTAGAAATCGAATTCATAAGAAAACAAATCCAGATGTGTTTTAATACACTAAAATCGAAGCAATATACTTAAAATTTGAATCAATTTCTTAAGCTGAAGAAGTCGCTTCAACGACCGCCGATTTGGAATGCCTTTTTCTGGCTACAATCGGTGCTTCAGCTTCAACAATTTCTTCGATCCTCATTTTTGGAAATTAATTGATGTAGAAAACTGAACGAAGTCTAGATTAGAAGAGAAGATGCAGAATTGTATAAGAAACTTGGGAGAGAAACGTTCGAGAGTTTTACAGAGGTTTTTTAATATAATTTAAACATTTTAGAACTGAAATGACAAAAATACCCCCTTGTTGACATAAACTACACGCTGTTGACATCACACGAAAATTGTAAATGAGTGGCTGAGATTGCATCTCAATTCTCAGTTAGGCCCAAAAATCTCAACCTAATAGGACCCTATATATATATATATATATAGTTATATTTATGATTCACAATTATAATAATTATTTAATATTATTAAAATAATTTGATGAGAATGACTATTACTATTTCGTCGAATGATAACAATTAAATATATATAGATATACATATGCACTTATATATACTAGTCTTTTACAATTTAGAACTTTAACGATTATTTAAGAACAAAATAATTGGATGCGAATGAATACTACTATTTCATTGGGTAATAACACTAAAAAATTAAGTATATATACACATGTAGTCGTTTTTATGAGTTCGAATTTTAATAATTACTAATAAAACAATTTGATGCCAATGACTATTATCCTTTCATTAGATGATAAAAAGTACAATATATAACATAGGTATACTATTAGTATTTTACAATTTAGAATTTTAAATATTATTTAATATAAAAATATTTTGATGTGAATGACTATACTATTTCGTTTGACGATAACACTAAGAAAATAAGTATATAAATGCATGTATTCGTTTTTTTGACTTAAAATTTTAATAATTATTTAATATTAATAAAATAATTTGATGCGAATGACTATAACTATTCCGTTGGACGACAACACTAAGAAATTAAGTATGTATGTGCATGTAGTCATTTTTATGACTTAGAATTTCAATAATTATTTAATACTACAAATAAAATAATTTGATGCGAATAATTATACTATTTCGTTGGATGATAACAATTAGAAATCAAGTGTATATACACATGTAGTCATTTTTATGACTTGGAATTTTAATAATTATTAATACTAATAAGATAATTAGATGTGAATGATTATTACTATTACATTGGGTAATAACACTAAGCAATAAAGTATGTATATGCATGTACTCATTTTTATGACATATAATTTTAATAATTATTTAGTACTAATAAAATAATTAGATGTGAATGACTATTACTATTTCGTTGGACGATAACACTAAGAAATTAAGTATGTATATGCATGTAGTCATTTTTATGACTAAGAATTTTAATAGTTATTTTATAGTACAACTAATAAAATAATTTGATGTGAATGACTATTATTATTTCGTTAGATGATAACAATTAAAATGAAGTGTATGTACATGGTAGTTGTTTTTATAACTTAGAATTTAATAATTATTTAATACTTTATTTAAAAAATAATTATTTAATAGAGTACTAATAAAATAATTTGATGCGAATGACTATAACTATTCCGTTGGACGATAATACTAAGAAATTAAGTATGTATGTGCATGTCGTCATTTTTAAGACTTAGAATATTAATAATTATTTAATACTAATAGTATAATTTGATGTGAATGACTATTACTATACCATTGGATAATAAGACTAAGAAATTAAGTATGTATGTTTATGTAGTCATTTTTACGACTTAGAATTTTAATAATTATTTAATACCACTAAGAAAATAATTTGATGTGAATAGTTATTACTATTTCGTTGGATGATAACAATTAAAAATTAAGTGTGTATACACATGTAGTCATTTTTATGACTTAGAATTTTAGTAATTATTTAATACTAATAAAATAATTTAATTCGAATGATTATTACTATTTCGTTGGATGATAATACTAAGAAATTAAATATGTATATGCATGTAGTCATTTTTATGATTTATGGAGTGAAAATTTAATATATTTGAGATTTATGCAATAGTTCAATCTCATTAGTTTTGATTGAGAAATTAATATATTTGAGATTTATGCAATTGTTCAATCTCGTTAGTTTTGATTGAGTATATTTAGATGATTGAGTATATTTTGATAAAAGAGTATAATATGGTGAGTTGACTTTTGATATGAATTCGATTGATTACTTAGATAAATGATATAGTAAATGAATTGCCTTTCCTTTTATAATTTAAAATAAGGGTATATTAGTCTATATAATAATTTGGCTTATGGCAAAGTGACATAAGGGTATTATGGCTTGGAGACATTATGTCTCTAAATCATCACTCCTTTTTTATTTATTTGTTTTGTTGGATCTGAGCAGGCATGATACATCAAGAGATGAGAATAGGAAGAAATTAATGGAGTGTGACATAATTCATGTGGCATCTTGTATTTTAAAGAGAGAAAATATATGTCTAATCATATTAATGCCCTAATTATTTTGACAGATTTAATTCTAACATTCTAGACTTACAAGCACCTATTTCATAAATTTATTTGAATTATTCGACTGAGTTCTTATTTTATTATTTTGAGATATTTATTTATTTTCTATTATAAAATTATAAGTATAAACATTAGATATATAATCTATTAATTTATTCACTTACCTTATTTCACATTTTAAATTCTGTGTCAAGTACTAGAATTTTAAATTGTAGTGCTATAATGATAGGCCCAATGGATCCGGGTCGAATTTTTTGAAAGGCCGTACGGCCCAACAGAAGAACATCAAGGAAATGGGACGGATTGGAGATTTAATAGGACTTGGATGGCCCATAACAAATTATGCTAACTTGAAAAGTATATTAACAGGATTTTTAAATTAATTAACTTAATCTAAATGACATATCCTAAATGCCTCCAAAATCATATTCTCCTAATTTAATCCCCGTCACACCAAAGTTTTGTAGCAATCAGAATTGATATTCGGTATAGACTATGATTAGATCGAAGTAGGTTGATATTGTCCACTGATTTCTAGATTGATTGACTAATTGATGGTGGGTGTTAGGTACTAATTTGGTGTTGCACCATATTGGACCCTATATGTAAGTGCCTATATATTTTTTTGGTATACTTATTTGTTATAATCAATGACGTATCTCAATAGCAGAACTCATGAAGTTAAACACAATGAAAAAACTCGTTGTTGATGTCAACAGATAAAGACCCCGATTCAACGTATATCTTTGGCAACAGAGCAAAGCCGACACATAGTGAAATTGATGTCAACTCTAAAAGCTGAATTGAATGGACTTTTCTCCCATTCATGAGCCAATAATGGAATCTATCGATCCCAGATTATAGATCCGTCATTCATTAATAAAATGATACATATCCATACATTTGTAATTTTAGTGAGGTCATGTAAAAGAACAATCATGTAATAAAGAGATTATAACTCGGATATTGCTAATGTCCATTTTTGTACCAAATATTGAATACAAAAATATATACGGAGTAGTATTAATTTTATAATTTTTTCTAATGAGGTGTTTAGCATTTAGTCTCCAAATCTAATATTCTTTCATTTGTCAAATAACCTAAATTAGATAATATAAATGTCACAATCAGTACTTAAAAGTTAGTTTTGTGATTGTTATTTTCCCAATTAAATTTTAAAATAGTAATAATAACGTTTCCAAAACCAATTTAATTGTTTCCATTTATTTAGTCAACTCTCGATCCATCGTCATCGATTAGGCTTGCACGTTTCATGTAAAAACCATCATTACTATTAACGAATGGAATTTTATTTTAAATACATTTTAAAAGCGTAATTAATAAAATTAGCACGGCGTTAATACCTAATATCTCTCCTTCCTTCGTTTTCGGCAAATCACATTCATATTTCTAACCTCTCCTCTTCACTCTGTCTCTCTCTAAAATTCGGTTTCTCGCCAACAGAAGTTTGAATCAGTGATTCAGTGGTTTCAGGTTTCATTTCAATATCTAAATCGAAAAATCGAATCCACCGATTCGTCAGTTCCTCCGCATGCGCAGTGATCGGGCGGCGTCAATGTCGAGAGTCGCGGCGGCGGAATCGGCGAAGAGGCAGCCGCTGCTGACGGGGACAGCGTCTCCGAGCCAGTGCGGCGGCGCCAAAATCGGAAGTAGCGTAAGGAGGGGGAGTAGGATGGGGGAGACAGCGGGGGAGTGCGCGGCGGTGTGCTGCTGCTGCCCCTGCGCAATGGTGCACCTCCTGATCCTCGCCGTGTTCCGCCTCCCGAGGGGGCTGTGGCGGAAGATGCTGCTGAGGAAGAAGAAGCGGCGGAAGTCGTTGGAGGCGGCGGCGGACGAGCGGCGGAGATCGGATTCGATCGGCGGCGACGAGGCGGAGGAAGAGGAGGAGGATGGGGGGAATGAAAACGACGTCGTTGACTGGGATAATGAGGTGTGGGACCGGTTCTACGGCGCTGGGTTTTGGAGGAGCGCGTCGCAAAGAAACGACGAATGAGTAATTTCTGTTACCATTTTTTTTCACCCTTTTCTATTTTAGGTAAATAATTTTTTTCTGAATTTGGAAGTGTGGAGTTAGGGTTTAAGAATTGGAACTTCAATTTCTTAAATTTGGGGGTAAACATACTTGTAAACAACAAATGCTCTTGATTTCTTGAAAAAACAAATCATCAATAAAGATTAAGTTTGCTATCTGTCTATTTGTTGTTGGATATTTGAAAGAGAATTCGCTCACATTTCAATTTCTATCTGAAGTCATTTTCTATGGTAAATGTAATTACTGATTAATAGAGGTAAATATTCTGTCACATTTTAATTTCTTTAGTAAATATAATGAAAAATGAATAAATAAATAGGCTTAACAATACAGTGAAATTGAAATAAATGTTGTCGCAAAAAAGTATATTATGCCACCTTGTGTAGTACATATCCAGAAATAGCACCATCTATTTTTCCTTATATATCAAAAACTATTTATGTTTATTTTCAAGAAACAATACTTTCAGTAGTGGAATCAGATATTTTTTGCTGGAAGAGTAAGAATACACTATTTTTTCAATTTAAAACATAAATTAAACTCAATTTACAAAAAAAATAAACGAATTTCGAAAAATCAAATATTTGACGCTGGAAGTCCAAGAATACACTAAATTTTCTTTTTTAAAATCAAATTTCAAATTAAACTCAGTTTATACAACAAAACAAATTCCTTAAAATCATCTATTTTTATTATAGATTCATTGTATTATTTTAAAATCAAATAGACACAAATTAAACTCAATCCGCATAAATTTATCAAATTTTCAAAATTAACATTTTTATAGCATGAGATGAGACAATTTTTCAAATTTAGATAATTAAATAATATAAGTATTTGCAAAAAATGTAATTTTAATATGAACTTACTATAATATCTCAAGAAAAAATTAAAATTGTTGTATGTGAGTGTGTTTTAGTATATGATTCTAGTAATATAAAAAGTGGGTCAAAATTAAAAATTTATGTAACAAAAGTATAAGTATTAGTATAACTTACACAATAAAATGCTATGTAATGGGAAAGTACTTCACATGTGACAAAATGTTTACACATTTTAATTTAGAAACCAAACAACACATTGTCCAAATATAATATGGAACCTCTGGTTAAATTCTCTTTGGACATTTCAAAGAAAATTGTGTCACGTGTTTATTAAGAGATTCATTTTTTGTTTTTTATAAAAATAATTGGGAAATGATCGATTCGACGATTGACTGTATTTTTGAACTGAAAAGCTCTTTTTACTAATTAATTTGTCGCGCCAAAAAGAGACATATGTCTATTTATGTATTAAAAATGAGAATTTTAATCTGCAATCAAATGTAAATTGATTCGAGTGACAATTTTGTAATAAAATTGTAGTCCGTCATCGATTGGACAATGAATTTATAGTACTACTACAATTTTACGTGACATATATTTCAAAGCATATATTGCCCCATATGATAGTTTTTTAAAGTTAAAAATAGTTCATTATTTACTATGGTTATATTTTTTTTCGTAACTATACCTTCATATATCTATATTTTCCATCACGTCTTGAACATTCATTTTTTTTAAGTTGGCTACATAGAAGTAATACTAGTATAACTTTATATTTCATGACAAATGATGTTATGATAAATGTTTTATTTTATGGTATCGATTACATTGATGAAACAAATATGAGAATTGGTTCCGATATACAGTAACTAATTGTACTATGCATTTTGTAATTATGAACGATGGATAAAATCAAATTTAAAAATTAATGGAGTAATATTTTTACTTTCATAAATCTTTATTTTTTATTTAATAAATCCTATTGCCGTGCATCGGGCAAATATATTCATAACATAAGATATTAAAAACAATCATTTAACTAATCCTGATGTTCAAATAATATACTTCAAATTTAAAGTCAGTACTCACTATTATATTAGTAATATCAGTGTATCACAATCACACCACAATCCACAATTATTGACCAAAAACAAGGAGAAAAACAATTTCCAATTCTAATCAACAGACATAGACAAATTTAATGTATAATCCAAATTCCACTAGACACTTTTATTAGGTGGATTTGAATTTGGCCATGTCAAAATTCAAACTTTAATAATGAGATATCATAAATTCAAATTATTGTGCAATCTACTACTATATCTTATTTTCCCAAATTTTATCCAACTATCTATCTCTCTGTTCTGCTTATTTTCCAAAATTTTGTCCAACTATTCACAACTTTCAAAATCATAATTATAGTCATCTCATTAAACGAATGATGGCAATACTAATCAGCCTAAATAATATTTCATCCGTTACTTCATAGCTGAGACATTTCTTTTTGGCATAAAATTTAAGAAATGAATGTTTAATGGAATAGTGTTAAGTACAAGTAATAAAGTAGATAAAATAAAAGAAAGAAAAAAAATAGAGAGGATAAAGTAGCATTGTAAATAGAGTACATAGAATAAAAGTATGAGAGAATAAAATAAGAAAAAATAAATTAATTATTGTCATATATAGAAATAATTCAACCATAAAAAAATAATTTTAAAATAAAAAAATGATTCAATTATAAAATAATAAATGAAGTACTAATATCACCACTATCTGTTTATGTTAGGTATTTTAGTGGAAAAATTACTCAATTTGACTTTGAATGATTCAAATTTAATTACCTTCTAGAAATTGGAAAAAGAAAATGTTAGTTCCAAAATAAATGTGGGCTGCATATTTCAATTTAATACAAACAAATCTAAAGTGCTTCTTCTGACTAATAAGATCTCTTTTTTTATTTTATTTTATTTTATTTTATTTTTTCTTCTATGAATAAAAAAAATAATTTATCAGCATCGAGGACACGTGTCATCACTGTAGCAATTAATCCTCCTCCAAAAGATGTGTCTGTATGTCAGTGTGTGAAGTGTGTTTTTTAGTGGGCTCAGTCATGTCATCAGGTTCACCACCTCCAACAAAGTGAAAGAGTTAAGAAAAAGAAAAAGAAAAAGAAAAAGAAAAAGGGTGGAGATGAAATAATTATTCTCCAGAAACCAACAAAAAGGAAAAGTCCAAAGAATTAATTATTATTTCCCCTCATTCTTCTCCATCATTCTCAATCCTTTCCCCAAATTCCCTCATTCAGGTATGGCCTTTTTTTCTCTTCTTGCCTTCTTATTTTTCTTCTTCAATCACTGTCAGAATTGATCTGCTTCTGTGTTTGATCAATTTGTTGAGGATTATCATTTACAATAAACCCAGAAAAGGGAAAGTCTTTCAATTTATTTATTGATTTTGATTGTTATTTATGTGAAATTGATGTGTTTTTGTAATCTGTGGTGTCTCTTTCATCTGTGTCTGAAATTTATTGATTTTGGGTGTTTGCAATTCAGTGTTTTGGATGTGAAAAGAAGCCCCTTTTGTGTTTATGTGTAGTTTTTTTGGGTGTGTTTTTGAATGATTAGGATTTATACATGGAAGAAGAGAATCAAGTTTTGTTAAAGATTCAATTTTTATTTGTTGACGGTTTTTTATTTTTGGATAATTTGGGAGGTTTTATGGCTTAGTGTAAAGATACTTTGGATTTGGTTGGCTATTGTATGATTGGGTTATGTGTGGAGTATAATTCAAGATTTTGCAGTTTTTTTTTGTGTGCCTTGTAGCATGAAATTTGGTATCTAGGAGTTTTTGATCTTTTACTCGAGCGAAGGTGTTTATTGATGGTGAAAGTTGAAGCTTCAGACGCGATAAGTCTCTTCAATTTCGCAATATTGTCGATTTTTTTTATTGTTTGGCTGTTTTGGATTCCCTTTCCCTTATGCCATCTAAATTTGCCCTCTTCTTGGCTGAATTTTATGACAATCCTTTTTTTATTTTATTTTTGTAGCTAGTGAAAGTCGAAGCTTTAGACGCAAATGTCTCTTTAATTTCGCAATGTTGTCGAATTTTTGTATAGTTTGGTTGTTTTGGATTCCCTTTCCATTATGTCATCTAAATTTGACCCTTCTTGGCTGAATTTTATGATAATCCTTTGTTTTATTTCATTATTGAAATCATCACATCGTATAACTACATTTGTTGGCCACATCTTAGTTTCCCTCTAGAACTGCGGTGATTAAAAGCCTGGATATCCAAAGAAAGATCACTAGTACATTTTTTTCATGCATTTTGATATCTAAGTATGTTTGTGATTGAGTGGTGATTGAAATTCTCAATTGTAGATTTTTGTGCATAGATATATGTTTGCCTTAATGTTAAATTACAATCTACATCCGTAACAGGATGGAAGAGGAAAATGTGTCCGAGAAAGGTCTGACCTCGGCCGCAGCTTTTGTGGAAGGAGGAATTCAAGATGCGTGTGATGATTCGTGTAGTATATGCCTCGAAGCTTTCTGTGACAGTGATCCTTCCACTGTATGTGCAAGTGTTATCTTATCTGTGTGATCGTTATGGATTCGACCTTATTGACGACTGGTTCGAATATTTTTCTTTTAGGTGACTACTTGCAAGCATGAGTTCCATCTTCAGTGCATTCTTGAATGGTACAAATCTTCCCTCCCCCGTTCCCCTAACGCTATATAAGCATAATATTCAAATCGTGGATCAAAACCAGTCATTAAATCGAAACAAATCTACAGGTGCCAGAGGAGCTCACAGTGTCCGATGTGCTGGCAGCCGATCGGTTTGAAGGATCCGAGCAGGTATATAATTTGTTTTTCCATTACAAGATTTTGAATCTTATCCTATCCGGGCTCTTACTGTCTGACTGCTTTGGCAGCCAGGAGTTGCTCGAAGGTGTGGAGCACGAGAGAAATATCCGAATGAATCCTCCTAGAAACGCCACTATTTTCCACCATCCAACTCTAGGGGACTTCGAGCTACAACATGTTAGTCGTCCTTGGCTTATTGCTTTCTCGCTTTCATCATTTTGTTTGTCACTCATTAGATCTTCCGTTGCAGTTGCCGGTGAGTGCAAGAGAATCTGAACTCGAGGAACGAATTATACAGCACTTGGCTGCTGCCGCAGCTATGGGGAGGGCTCGTCACTTTGCTAGGAGGGAAGGTCAGCGGAACAGGTCTTCCGCACATGGCCGTCCTCAATTCGTGGTTTTCTCAACTCACCCGAACGATGCTTCCGCGGCCTCACCTGCTGCTCAAAGAGAAGGCGGCTTTCCTCCTTCGGTCATGATTGCTGGCCCCAACTCTCCTTTTATTACCGCTGAAGATTCCGACCAGTTTGTTCCTCGGATTTTGTCTTCTCAAGCTGATGCGCATATGGCCACTGGATCCGCCTCAATCGCTTCTCCTGCTGCTGCAAGCCGGCCATCAAGCACTAGGTACTTTCTATCGCTCTTTCCGAGCTGCTCTATCCCTAAATAGATCAAATATAGAGGGGTTTTGACCCTTCATTCGTCTGTCTTGTAGGTCTCCACCGGGTAGTCAAGATCGAGCCGGACCATCAGATCTCCATTCCTTCTCCGAAACTCTCAAATCCCGCTTTAGCATATTGTCAACAAGGTACTATAATGCAAGATTCGGCTATATCCTAATTACTCGAAAACAGAAGGTTTTAACTCTATAAATTCCAGATACAAGGAGTCGATAACGAAGACCACGAGGGGTTGGAAAGAGAAACTGTTCACTCGCAACAGTCAAACGCCCGAACAGCAGCCTACACCTGAAGCTCGTCGCGAGTCTAGCCAAGGTATTGCCACTGTATCTAACATGATGGGTCATCTTGAAGTATCCGAAGACAGTAGAACTACATTGTCGAGAAATATTGACGACGGCTCGAGTCAAGTCCCTACCAGCCAGGCAGCCACTGAGGCGCAGGCTCCGTGTGCTGCTGCTGGTTCTGCATCGAACTAAACTTCACATTGTTGGTAAGTATCAACTGGATTTATCAAGTTTGAAGAACACGAAGCCACTGCTGATCTCGTGTGGGTTTGGTTGTGGTATCAGGTGAACTACGTTGCTGCTTGCTTCGTCTCGTCTTGAAAGGAATAAACGGAAGCGATGATATTGATCCCCCTTTTCGCGACCGAGTACGTAAATGATACATTAGTTCGTAGTTACTAGGAATGCATGTTTAGTACAACATTGATCCGAAAGAAACACAAGTGGCAGTAAGAAACACGCGAATTCTGCAGTCTGTAAATTACACTATCCACTCGTTTTTCTAATCTTTCATTATTTACCAATATCTTGGACAAATACTAAAAGAGGATGCACTTCAATATTTAAAATAAACAAAAAAAAATGACATTTTGTGATTATTATTATCTGTTTCTCAATTTCTAAAATCAAGAGTATGCCGACATAAATACCAGAAGCATTATTCTAATTAATCACATGATCAGCTGTCAGCCTGTCACATGACAATAACAAGAAGTAGCCCGAATTCCATCTTTTATCGATAAATTGAATTAAAAAGCTCGAAAACACAGAGGAAGAAACGAGATAAACAATATCCATAGATCATTCGATCTATAGGAGAAAGCAGCACACTAGTACTAAACGCGAAGACGAATGATGCATAACTCCATCATTATTAAGTCGAGATCTCTTCTTATTCAATGGGGGGCCAAATTCAAGAATCTCATCAAGCTCTCTTCTGCAACCACTCATTGAATTTAACCTGTGCTCCCACTGTATCCAGCCGATATAACTGGTACCAGTGGTTGGCAGCCTCAGCTCCCAAGGTGAACCCGACTACGGCTCCAAAAGCAAAAGACAGTACGGTACCTGCCACACGAATGAGTTTTATGAGATATTCAAGTGTTTAACAAGTCCACTCATTGCAAATTCATCCATAAATTTCGCCAGGAATCATCAGACATAGAAAAAAATGGATTTATGTAGTTTAAAGAATACACCAATGATGGAATTCATTTGAGTTGGTTAAGAGTATGTGGAGGAATATCACTAAGTGACATACCAATTTTGGATAAAAATACTTGCTGAAGTCTAAACAAATATGTAGCACAAATAGCGGAAGGGAAAGAGCATTGGCACGCATAAAACCAGAACATACCATGAGGACTCTTTGACCACCTCCAAGCATTTCCGCCAGTTGTAATTGCTCCAACTGCAGCACCTACATAAGCAAAGTTTGCTGCTTCATCTGCAGCCTTCAGCTGCAACACGCGGTAAACAATAGACAAGAAACCAGTATCAAGAGCTAGGATATAGTACTATATGTATGCTATCCTAATGCAAGATTAAAAACAAGTGGATGGTTGGGAAGACCAAGATACACAAAGGATTAGCAATGGAGATTCTGAAAATTATCCATATAAGATTTTTTGTTTTGCAAAATTAATTCGAATTAGGGATATATAGTGGTAGAAATTATTAAGAAGCACCTCCCATGATTTCGACCCAAGGTATGTTCATGTCCACCAATTAAGTATATAACTATCAAAACGAAAAAATCTTTTACTTTTTATAATACAGTTACTACCTCTTCTCCGAGAATGGAGAATAGAAACAAAACTCAATTCTTGTTTTGCAATGCCTAAATTCTTCCCTTTCCAATTCTTTTTACGAATACGCTTTTTGATGCACAAGTACGTTTTTATAATCCTCTGAGCTACAAGCCCCACCCTTTCTCCACTGGATCTGTTCCAGGGATTACCCTAAAAAAATTCATTGATCAAGCCTGGAAATGTAATCATGGAAGCAAAATTCCAGAACTGCAGCTATATAAATATGCTTAAAGCCTATGTCCCCAGCCAAAAATTCAAATAATTCCAGATATCATGAAATGAGAAACTTCAGTTCCCAAATAATACAAGCAAGCAGCACAAGGGAGCAATAAAACCACATAAGCTTAAGTACTAGCATTCACCACCAATCTTCGACCTAATCTAGCACACTTCTAAGAAATGGTAGGTGCCTCATTCGCATTTCACAACCATCAATCTCCTGGATGAAGCGATAAAACATCGAGAAAGCACATGGACAAACATATATGCAGAAATCAACCAGTAAACTTCCCCAATCGACCGACCTCACATAGAACACGCGAGGATATTCAAAATCAATTAAATCAAAATCTCATAGTAATTAATTGTGATATGAATCAGAACATACCACAGGTCCGTGGACGGGATCGGATGCGATGAACTGCTGGACGGCGGCGCTATTCCGATTGGGCAAAGGTCTATCGGGATTGAGAATTTTGGAATAATCGTCGAGATGAAAACTCTTCTTCACGGAATGCCATAAAGTTCTCCCTGATTCCTCGATTTCGCTCATTTTTCCTCTTCGCTGTAGCGATTGATTTGATTTTCGAGGGATTTCAGTTCTACGAGTTCAATAAATTCACTTTCTTTATAGTGATAGTAGGTATATTAGTTTTATTTCTTACTCCATTAATTTGCCATTAAAAAAATTTCAGTGTTTGGACCCAAAAATAACAATACCACGAAAATAGTTGAAACTCCAAAAAAAAATAATATAATAAATATATGAAATAAAGATCTATACACTACTCCTACAACGCAACAATATCTTATTATTATTATACTTATAAAATTAAAACACTTCACAACTTTGATGCTACTAGTTTTTACTTTATTCGTTCGCTATTATTTGTCATTAATTTTTTTGTCATTCCGCTAATATTTGTTACAATTACCTTATGCTAGTTTTTGTAATAAATCTCGCCAAGCCACTAATTAATTTATTTTACTCATATTTTATTATAAAACTAATTTAAAAAATATGACTTACATTTTATTAATTTTTTCCATTTACTTTACTTTGTATTTCTTAATGGCAGACAAAGTGAGTAATTATCAATAACTATAACAAAAAAAAGTAAAGTTCCCATCCATAAGATATACTCCATACAAGATCCAACCAAGCTGCTCTAGTGGCTTGGGAGTTGATATCAGGGAGCTTTCACTTCCTAGGAGGTCGCAGGTTCGAATCCTAGGAAGTGCAGATTTGGGGATTAATTTCTCCTTGGGCCTGTGGGCCCAGAATGACAACGAAGCGCACCTACGGGGCAGATTTGGGGATTAATTTCTCCTTGGGCCTGTGGGCCCAGAATGACAACGAAGCGCACCTACGGGGTAAGACGCTTCACCTCCAACTGTTAGGTCGGGGGTCCGAGTCACATCGGAGGGTAGATGGGGAACCATCGTCGATCCTCCTGTAAAAAAAAAAAAAAAAAAAAAAAAGATATACTCCATACAAGTACTAGTAAATAAACAAACAATCAAAAGCATAATCTCATGATCAAGAAATCAAGACTTTTATTCCATTACAATAATCAAAACATTACAAACAATTATATCAAAAACGTCAATAACATTACAAACCAATAGTAAAACCTGTTCAACGATACATCAACTTATTTACTACTAGTTCGCTGGTTGTGTTTCGAGGTCATCCCAAAATATAAAAATATATATAAATAATGTTCGCTGGTTGTGTTTCCAGGTCATCCCAAAATATAAAAATATATAAATAATATAAATCCCGACTCTTTAAATCACCATTAAGATTAGCAGAGCGGCATATCCTGTGGCGGCAACAACATCTTCTCGTTGAGCCCCGACTCGTCCTTCACAATGAAGACCATCCCCATTCCCCAACTCACGTGACGCTCGAAATGGCAGTGCATGAACCACGCCCCTATAAACACATCAATCAATCAATCACTAATCAATAATTAATCATAACTAATTAATCAAATCATAATGGTGTCACTTTTCATTTTAGTTTATTCCACTAAGCTTGAAGAAAGTCTATCCGTAACAAAGTGCATACAAACCTAGTAAGATGGGAACAGCTTCATGATGAGACTTGGGAAAAGGATAATGAGCGCGCCATAAACAGAATTGCGAGACCAATCACTATGAGTGTGCCACCACAATGTACCTTCCTCGTCTTCCGTTGGCTAAACCTCGTGCCAGGGCTAATAGGGCACTGTGTCACGAACTCTGGCCCATCCGACCATAGGATAATTATGTTTTCTTACTTCAAACTTATAGTGACGAACTAAAGCATGGCTCGGCTTTACTCCTAGCAGAACAATACCTAAGAAACAAAGGAACAAAAGCATTGAAGTCGACAACATTTCTCCTTTACTTTTCTTGATGTTGTAATTGTTTTTGTGTGTTTATTGAGATTGGAAGGAAATTGTGGAGAGTGTTTATAAGGTGGCTCTAGGTTACATAATCTGAATTCTTCTTAACAAAACAAAACCTAATGACTTCACCATTTTTGTATGGACTTATGTCTATATATTAGTAGTAGTATTATTCAATTTAATGTCAACTGTGTAAAACACATCAACTTGATCAAATTAAGCTTTGCCATGTAATTTTAAAATTCAGCTAAAAAATCATAAACTTTGAATTTATTCGTATTTATTCAATGAAAAAGTAATATGATGTTTTTTAAACAAACAACGTCGTTTTCTTTATGAATAGACGATAGATATCGTTTAACTTACTGTTGATGGATTCATGTATTATCACTAACCGTCATAAAAAATAAAGAAATTTATTAACTTACAATAATATATTCTAAACTTCCTAATCACATTATTGTTGTTTTATATTTTAACTTAATTCTGAAAGGACTTCAGATTCTAATGAACTTTATAATATAGTATTATTGAGATGGCAAATTCTTATCAAATTGCCACTAGCAATTTAAATCCGAGAGTGAGTCAGTTGGAAGATTTACATGGAAATCGAAAGATCTTGTACAATTTGAGAGAGTGAGACCATTTAAATGTTCGATTTTTTGTTCATTACTTGCCATCTCAATAATAGTATTTCTTTCCACGAAAAATAATTCTATTTTGACATTTTAGGATATTCACAAAAAATAGTCTCATTTCTAAAAATAAAAAGTTTATCTTTCATATTTTTTTCCATTTTTTCTTCATTCTCTCTTACTTACCCACTTTTTCTCCTCATCTTTCTTACTTTACCCATTTTTTCAAGGAAAACTCTTATCTTATCGAATTCTCATTAAAACTCATGTCGTCCACAATTAGACTATTTTTTTTTGGACAGAAAGAGTATTATTTTATTTTATTTACTTGAATGTAAAGTTATCCATTTATAATTTGTTTCTAAGTTGTTCCATCATTCATGTGAATGAATGTATGATTGTGGCCAACTAGTAGAGCTTATTTTATTTTTATTATTTGTTTATTCTTAACATGAACTTAATCATTAAATACACCACGGCTGGAATATGTTTCCATTTATGGTGATGAGAGATTTTATTGGTTTTGAGTCGTACATTAATGTGTTGTAATTCGGCCATTATAATTTATCATAGTACTATCATATTGATATTGGTTATGAATCTGTAGTGAAAAACTAATTGATAATTATTGATATTCGAAAACTAATTGATAATTATTTATCCTATTTGACCATTGATATTGATATTGGTTATGAATCTGTAGTAAAAAAAATGTTTCACATTTTTATTAAAAAAATCACACTATATTATTTTACACTTATTGAATTTAATTGATGGAGAGAGAGTTTTTTAGACAAACGATTTTTTGAAATAAGAAAATCATTAAATTGTGTTGACGAGTAGGTATATGGCGTGACAGCAGGTAGGCTGGTAACGATAATTTGTAACTACTGTAAATAATAAATTTGGGGTCCATCACTCCTCTATTAATATACTACTACTATTATAATTCAACTATATCTAATCCTTAACAAAAAAATGATAAGCACATGTTTTCTATCCTGTAGTAAGAAAGTTCCATTGCATGTTTCTAGTTACAGAGACATGATTAACTAATTGTCAATCTAAATAATTACAGTAGTTTGAAAAAGAAAGAAAAAAGTGAACAGTGTTATTTGTTAACGTTTCAGTATTATTTTGCTCTCACTGCATTAATTCACCGATGCTCCCTCTTTGCATCCTTATTCTAATTTGGCACGCCACGGATAAAGACGTTTTTTAAAGCGTAGGTGATATATTTAGCAACGCAACATAGCGTCTTTAATTGAATAAAAAAGCGTGTTTATCTGTAACTTTTTTTTTGTAGTGTAATGATAATATTAACTAGCGCTAATGCAATCTAAATTCAATAAAATAAAAAACGGAATATTATTAAAGTGTAGATATTTTAATTGTATTGCTTCTCGATTAGTCACTATTCCCTCAGTTCATACTTAATTATTT
Source organism: Salvia splendens (assembly GCF_004379255.2). Classification (NCBI taxonomy): domain Eukaryota; kingdom Viridiplantae; phylum Streptophyta; class Magnoliopsida; order Lamiales; family Lamiaceae; genus Salvia; species Salvia splendens. Next base: position 1,536,775 of record NC_056038.1, read on the forward strand.
TTTCCATCTTATTTCAAGTATCACCTTCATTTTCTTCATATACATGGAGTATTTTTCTTTTTTTCCCTTTAATTTCAATTATTTTATGCTTTATCGAAGTTGATAATTACTTATTATAGTATAAATCTATGATGGAAGTTGATAATTTTAAAAGTAGGGTGTACATTATTTAAAAAAATTTTGACTCATGTCAAATAAATAGTACTCCTATTAGTTATGATTTATTATATTAGTTTTATAATAAATAATTTATTGATGAGATGATAAAATAAAGTACCACATCCGTCCCTGAAAATTTGTCACTTATTTCTATTTTCGTCCGTCCCTAAATATTTGTCATCTTTCACTTTTATCATTTTTGGCAGTGGACCACACATTACACTAACTCATTCTCACTCACATTTTATTATAAGAATAATATATAAAAGTAGGATTCACGTGCCTCTAACTTTTTCAACTCACTTTTTTATTACATTTCTTAAAATTCGTGTCGAGTCAAATGGTGACAAATTATAAGGGACGGAGGAAGTATATATTAGTAATTATTATGATTGTTGAATTCAACGAAACATCAATTTCTCATTTTGAAAAATATATATTGACCATGTGGATACAAAATCTTAATCAAAGTAAGGCAATAATCAAGGAAAGAGCTCTATTTTATTTTTTGTATTATCTTTTATTTCGAATTCTAATTTACAACATGGTATCAAAAAAGAGCTTCTTGAAACAAATCTAAACTTTCCCTGAAAAATGAAAAGCTCTTTTTGATCTATATCTGAATAATGCAACAAGTCTTTGAAATGAGTCTAAATTTTCAATAGAGATGGAAGAACTTCTAAATAAGATTATAAGCTATTTATGAAATTTAAGATGGTTGCTATTTTTGTCCGTCTCATAATAAGAATCCTATTTTACTTTTGTCATAAATGATAGTATCATATTCCTCCAACGTATTTCACTTACATTTTATTATAAAACTAATATATATAAGTATGACTCATTCCACTAGCTTATTCAATACACTTTTTTCTACTTTTCTTAAAATCTGTACCCAAACTAAATAGGACTCCTATAATAGGACGTTTGGAGTAGTAATTTAATTGTTAGTGATTTGAAAGCATCTTATGAATGATACAGTAGTATTTTAAATTCCTAAAGAGAGCAGTAGTATTTTAAATTCCTAAAGAGAGCTTATTATCAATGAAATAGTAGTGACTCTTAATCTTTATTAAATGAAATACATCTGCCAAATGAACTAACAAATGAGACAGTGATTCAAACTCTCAATCTTTATTAAATAGAAAACGTTTTACCAACTAGTTTAAAGTATCAAATCCCATATTTGTTCTCGAAGTCGATTATTTGAACATTATAAATAGAACTAAAAATAGGAAAAAAAATTCAATCTCTTACTTGAATCCGGTTTGTGATTTCATCGTAACAAAAAAAAAGAATCAGGCAAGGTGATATTCCAAGAAAAAAGACATTTTCCACATAAGGAAACATAACCTCAATTTCGTACAACTTGGTATTTACCAAAAATAAACACTACAATTAAACTGTCAAATACAACACTGCTTCATAAACACTAAACCTCTCACAAGCAAAGATGAAAGACCATCATCTACCTACTCCGGCCATCACTCGTGAAACGAACCAAAACGGAAGCCCTGGGAGAACGGCCTGTTTCACGGCTTAAACATAGCAACACAGCTCTCATCTCTTTCTCTTGGAGGCAGATCCAGAGCCCCGACCGCCCCCTCTACCTGCAGGCGCCTTTTTGCTGCTTGAACTTGCAGAACCCTTTAACTCCATTTGCACTTTAATGGCTGGAGAAAGCACCGAATGACTCGGTCAAGGAATGTGATAATTGTATGTTGGTATCGATTTAAATACCATGGAAGAAAGACATGTATGACCAACCTTTTGAATTTAGAGACTGCAGTTCTGATTGTAGCTTCTGCTGCTTCTCTGGATCAGCCAAGTCATCCTCTGAAACGTGCAACGGGTAAAAAAAACCTTGGTTATTACCATGCTCGTACAATAACCTCAAAATATGTTGCAAAAAGAAATATCTACATACCTTGGTCCTCAGCATCTGAGAGGTTTTCTTCTTCATTTTCAGCGTTTTCTGGTAAAGATTCATCAACGGGTTCCAGCATTGCTGCGACGCGTTTCTTTGGTGCCTTTTTCATCCCGGGGAGTGTGATTAAATCAGCAGTCTTAATAATACGTGATGAACTGCCTTTATTGTAAGCCTTTGTCAGGGCAGCTTTTACAGCAGGCAGTACACCATCCAATGGACTCGGATGCCCCTAAATCATATAGAAAGCAAGTCGTTTATGAAAACTTTTAGCAAAATTTTATGGGATGAGATAATAAGATTTATCAATATATAACAGGTATATCTGATGCACCTTAAATTTAGAAAGCTCCACGATTGTATCAAAATCTTCCATGCCAACTGAGTACAACTCCATGAACTCGACAACTCTCTCAACAGCTTCATCCTGGCAAGTTATTCCATAAAATCATGCAAGTTCAATGCAACAAAGAAAGGTCTTGAACAGATAACAAAAAAGGGAACAAAACACCAACCTTGGGTAGCTTCTTTAAAGGTTCAGTCAGCCGTTTCGAAAGAAGTGTTAGGTAGTCAAGTCGCAATGTTGACCTATAATGGTTTTGAACAAAGCAGATAGGAAGGAGCATAGATAGACAACCCATAAGAGCTAATTTCACAAAAAATGACAACAGAAGTCACAAACGGATAAGAATCCAACAACGAATTCAACAACGTACCTTCCTAAGTTTGATTCGCGAGAAGCAAGAAGATGAACATGAAGGTCCTCCAAAAGTCTGTTATTCTTCCCCATAGTAGAATTCTTCCCTAACCATCCACCAAATCTATTGAAATTGCGTTCCCCCTGTAAAAGTTCAAAAACAACTTCTAATAACTTTAAATAGCCACAAGATCTATCAACTTATAAAATAACTCACAAAAAACATTCAAAACTCACAGTATTTACGACCCTGGGCTCTCTCTAGTTTTCTTTTAAAGTTAATAGATACACTATCAAATTCTAAATTTCGATAATCATTGCCAAGAATAACATCCTGATCCAACACAAATGAGATGAGCAGAATTGTCCACGCAAGTTTTCTGCAGACTCCATTGATTCAATTGTGCATGAATACAGCAAAAACCTTTTTGATGTGTGAACAAAGTTATATTTAGTCTAAAATTGCAAACTGATAGAGGTGTTTCCAAAGTTGATTAACCATTATGCTATCCTTCCATCTAATAAATGGCCATGATAATACTTAGTATATTTGCACCAATCACCTGCTCAAGTGTCTCTCTTTGTCCATGCAATAGGGCTGCACTGTTTCACAGCATCATGCATAGCATCAGTTACATCAATAACAAAAACTAACCACTTTAAGTTGGAGCAGAACTTACGGAGTGATGCAAGATGCAATACAACCAGCCTGAGAGAGTTGCCACTGCCGGTACCTCCGTATCTGGACATTAATAATATCACCATTCCCAATGGACTCTGCAGCCCGAGCAATGAAGTTCAGCCTTTTCATACCATTGTCATCTTTACTGCCAGAATTTGGCCTATAATTGATATAGTTCTCCTGAAATCAAGACCACGATGTGCAAGATGCTCAAATGAATAAAACAATATCTCTTTTGTTGAGTGAACATAATGAGGACCATCCTTACCAGTCCTCCAAAAGAGTTGCTGATAACAGACTTCACATATTAACCTCCAGTACAAGTCATACCTGGATAAGAAGAGGAACCAGATCAGGATCACTCATGCTAAGGTCGATTCTCTCATCCATTCGCAGCTTCCCACCATTATATCCAAACAGTCTGTACAAACAGGATGTAACCTCATTTGTTAGTCGATCCAAATGAGCAATTCGAAAATCAAGAGAACCTCATCTCATTTAATAAATAGTTCACCAAGGACAGAAAATAATACATGCACAATGCCACATTATAAAAAAAACAGTATAAAAGGGGATACTTATCAACCGCCGTGATCTGGATGCACAGGTGAAGCAGACAACAATAATGGAAGGAGAACTAAAAGAGGTGGCTTACTTATCAACCGCCGTGAATGGGGATATATCTTCATCCTTTGAATTGCTTTGAAGGCGTTGTTTGATGTCATCGAATTTAATGACAGACATAGAGAGACCCATATACTGCAGATGGTTGAGGGCCATGCGTATATCTCCATTAGTTCTTTCAGCAAGTTCCTCGAGTGCAATCTGTTCAGGAAGCACCATCTCAATTAGTAATACAAACAGAAACATAAGAAAGAAACACTAGTTACAGCCAAAACATAATGGGAACATAATCTTGAGTTGTGTACCTCATTAGCTTGAAGACCTTCTGAACTTGCTATAAGTGATAATCTTTTAGCAACCTGTCATTATCATAAAAAATATTGTTGACTACCAAATAATGACAATCATTATGTTTAATCCAACAAAAACAGGAAGAATCTGCACTTTATGAATAGCAAATGTCAAGCAGAATATTTTATGGACAATGTATGGGTTGCATCAGCCTTGGGCACTGACTAAAAAATGGCAAGCTATAACAACAAACAATGAATTAAAGACACATTTTAAATTGATTCATTCAGCTATTGGCTGAACCACAAATCCCTATATACGATTAGCATGAATCTCAAAATAAATATGACATTCAGATACAGTCCATGCTCCAATAGCAGGCAGATGTCACAACTGGAACTGCCAGCATACAATGTTTTTATACTTTTACTTGTTTGGTGCCTCAAAAAGAAAACCAGATGTCACCTGCTGCTTTGTTGGCTTCCGAAAGCTAAGCAGCAAGCAGTAGTTCACAAGGCTCTTAAGTTTCTGGCTGTAGCGATCATTACAGATGCATATTATGGGAATTTTTGAGATTTTGATGCTGGCAATAAGATCAGCAACCCCCCCTCTATCTCCAGCAGACATACCATCAACCTCATCCATGATGAGAACAGTCTTCACATTTTGAGAGCTGGAACATTCGTGAAGAATAATGAGTACATCACTAAGCTACTATCGCGTGCAAGTAACTATCAGGGTCAAATTAATATTAGATGCAAGCAAAAAAAGTAAACCCAACCTTCCCGGTTTAAGACTCAGGGATTGATTGTTAACAAGTTCTTTGATAGAGTTAGAAGTGCTTCCATGAATTCCTCTCTCAATTTTACCATCAGCTTTCCCACGACTGTCACTAGCATTAACCTGTTTACATAGTCATCAAATGAAAAATGAGGCACACAACTTCCAAAATAGGGGAAGAGTAAAGACAGAAATACAACTGCCTAACCTCAATTGTTTGAAATCCAAGCATCTGACTAACCAACTTTGCTGAGCTAGTTTTCCCAATACCAGGCGTCCCACTCAAAAGCACAGCTTTCTTAGCACCAGAATCGTTCTGTTTCTTTCCTTTTCCCTTGTTCTTGGCATCAAGGAATTGTTCATTCCAGTTTGTCAACCAATCATGGAGCTGTTTTACCTGTAATCAAGCGGTTACTGTCATTAATAAAATATTGACAGGAGTAGACCTCTTTACAAAGTTTCTTGCAAAGGAAAGCTAGAGAAATAAAGACCAAGCACATACAAGAGACTGATTCCCAACAATATCATTAGGAACCTTCGGCCTATATTTTTCTGTCCATGGTAGGGAAGTAGATTGGTTTTTACGCTTAGATGATGCTGAAATAGAGGCCAATCCTTTTGTGTCTGAGTTTGTCACAGTTTGGCCTGTTTGTTCTGGAAAACACATTGGAGTAAACAGTTAAACAAAGTTTATGCTTCCGATTGCAGGAACATGTATTACAAATAATTTATCATAGTTAGCTTCATTTGAACATCAGACTATAGGACGGGAACATACTACTTTTTTCAGGCTTTTGAGGGCTCTTCTTGGGAGGAGATGGAGCAACTTTAGCTACTGGCTTCTTTGATTTATTTGATGCTCGAATCATATCAAACAAACCATCCTCCGTGAGAAAAGCAGTACTGAAAAAGACATAAAATGAAACAGAAACTATTATGACAGCACTGGGACAAAAGCGTAGGAATGTTCTTGATATCACCAAGTACAACAGAAGATGAAAATAAGAAACTTGCCCAAGCTCTTTGGCCTTCTCAGACTTCCGTCCACCAATATCTTCATCACATAGAAGATAATTCTGCAAGAACCATGTCAGAGACTACTAGTAATGAAGCAATATCGAATCTAGTTATATCAAATAATCACCGTTTTTTTGCTGACAGATCCAGTGCAACGTCCGCCATGGCGTTTGATCAGATCCTCAGCTTCTTCTCTTTCTAAACTGAAAAATTGAACAATGAAAGCAAACTAAATAAGAAAGAGAGCAAGCACCAAGAAAATCTATGGTAACATATGAACTAGTAAGACTAATACTTTAGTATTTACACTAAGCATATGCAACAGGTACACACATACCCATCATCTTTTTAAGATGAACAAGGCAAACATGAAACATCAGATGATGTGCATAGAAACACTAATGTATAGAAGGCTTACCTGTCAAGTGTTCCACTAATCACAAAAGTCAAACCATTTAAACAGTCTGGAGCACCTTCGGGAATTTCCTGACACAAGAAAAGCAAAAATGAATGATCAACAAGTGATATTTAAGACAAGACATTCAAAATTCCTCAACTGCCATACCTTCTCTCCTTTATGAGGAGGATCTTTCCTCTCACCAAAGTTCATAAATCCACCCCTTCCTCCACCACCTCTACCTCTTCCGCCTGCTGGTGCACCTCTTCCACCACGGCCTCGCCCACCAGGTTTTGTAGGTTTAGCATCTTTATCATCCATGTCCTCTTCTGCATCACTCTTATCAACATCCATGCTTTCTACAGTGATTTGGGTGACTGCAGAACCTTTTGCACCCCTACCCCGACCCCTACCCCTTCCAGCAGATTTTGCATTGGACTTTACTGTTTGATCATCATCTTCATCAATGTCATCAGCGATTTTTCGAGCAACACCTTTACCTGATTCAGTTTTCAACTTCTTGTTTGGACTGGCGTCTACTAAACCCTTCCTTAAGGTAGGTGTGGCAAAATCATCACCGTCATCATCGTCATCACTGATTTGAAATTTGCGCGGTTTTTTCCCTGATGGAGGCTTCTCGCTTGCTGACCCCGTACTGCCCTTCTGTGCCTTCTTTTCAGAAACTTCCTCAACCTCCATCTCATCTTTTACACTCTGTGCATCCTTAGCAAAATATTTGCTTGTTTTCCTCCTACTGGAAGATTCTTTTGCTTCTTGTACCTAGACGCCCCCAGATATAGAACAAAAAAATCAGGTGAATCACGGTTCCGAAAGTAACTCTGTTGCAAAACATATAGTATCCATGTTCAAATGCATGAAAAATGTAACTGCTGGCATTCTTTATAATCACAGAGGTGCTGTTACAATGCACAAACGTGTTTTACGAGCACATTGAGCTCTTCCTAAAGGAAATTGGTATTCAGAAAAAAAATGATTGTCATGGAAAAATGACATTTTCCAGGTGAGGACTTACAACAGGAGGCTTCTCAGGTGTCAATGGCTTTTCTTGCTTCAATGTGTTGCCATTTCCTGCGGGTATACCATGTGGCTTCACAAACCACTTTCTTATATCTTGAGACTGAAATTCAGAGAAGAATATTTCAATGACGAGCATATCACAATATCAAGACTCCTTCATTACACGGAACGCCCCTCGGACAGGGGAAGCCCGTAACAAAAGAATCATATCTTAACTAACTAAGCAAATAGGCAGAAAATTGCCCTAAACCTAATTTTCCACATACCATTTCTTTATCTAGAAACTGCCTTCACGCTGCCAACTCTTCACTTCAAAAAACCATCTGAAACAAGAAAATCAGAAAGAAATTCTTACACGACCCAACCGTACATAAAACAAGAAGCTATTGGAAAGACACCAGACACCAGTGTAGGTGCATTTTCTCCTAGTTCAATTCCAAAATCTTAACTCTTAGTTTGATTAATTAATTAATGGATTTGAATAAGCAGCAACACAGAGATGCTAATAAACCGAGGTTTATGCAAATTGAGAGCTTAAATGAACGGCGTGACCGGTTTCCGGTTGAGAGAGAGTAGGTATGGATAGAGAGAAGGGCAAGACGGGAGTCGAGGCGAATGATGAGTGGGCTTATTTATAAATATAGGGAGAGAAATGCATATATAAGGAATATACATGTAGAGATCTTCAGCATGCCAAAAAATAGTGAAATGTTTCTACAATTAACGATATAAACAAGGGCAATAGACCGAAATTGTGGTTCAGTAATCTCGACTCCGTCTCCGCCCATACAATGCATAAAACAATTGATAGCAAAAGAGCTCAGACACGCATAGTGTGTGTGATATAAAGAGAGAGAAAGAGGAAAATTACTCGATTACGGAATATTGTCCGCCGATTACTTCCGACGTTAGCAGAGAGCGAGCACTTGAGAGAGAGAGAGAGAGAGAGAGAGGGGTTTTGCAGTGGAAGAAACCTGTGGGGCCCAGATATTCTTCACACACGTGGCGTATTTAATGGGCCGTTGAACGGCCCAATTCCATGCACATCGTCGGTCAAGTGAGTGGAAGAAAAAATGTTCTTTTTAAATTTTAATGACAAATTAAATTGTAATTTCACAACATTAATTTAAAAAGGAAAGCTCAAAACAACGTTTTCATCTTCTTGAAAAGAGTCGTGAATCAAAAGAGACCAATACATGACATGACGTCTACTCTAAAAAAAACTTAGGTCCTTCCTCTTGTAGGTGATCAGCATCAGCCATTCCCCACTTCTCAGTCGTAAATTTACATATTATTCCGTCATCCATGGAGTGCGTGCGACTTTTGTCATGACACGAAATTATTATTATGTGGATGTTTTATCACTAGGAAAGCGTCTTTTACCAAAATAAGTTTCAAATATTTTATGTACCTTTTATAGTCTCTACTACTAATCTAATGGTTACTCTATTATTTTGTCGGACTTTATGTCAATAATTAACATCCAAATATTTATTTGATGAGTAAGATGTTGGCCAGTGTCAATTACTCAATTTTGACCAAAAAAAAAAGTATACTAAAATAACACAGTAGGAGGAGGAGGAGGAGGAGCATTATTTTTTTGTTTTTAATATAACATGGAAATCGCTTGTGTATGAAATTCTTCATTATGATTAACAAAGAGGAAACTAAATGCCACATCTCCTACATAAGAGACTAAGAGAGGCACAAACCAGAAACTAAACGAGGTAATTGAGATTCTCTTACACACAACAAAGCAACACATGAATCTAATCCAAATCATAAACTGCAACGGATGACATCAACACACTCCCCATCCAAAGCTTCCCATCTCTCTCCTCCACTTCACTCACTGCTTTCACTACTTTCCCCGTTCTATCCTCCAGAATCTGCACCAGCTTACCGTCTTTGCTGTACTTTGCCACCAACGCGTGCATCCGCCCTCCGATCTGCATCAGGTAATGGAGCTTCGCAGAGATCGGAAGCTTCAGCCAGGCTTGACGGAGTTTTGGGTATAGACCTAGGATGTGCGTGTATATGCTTCTCCGGCAGTGGATTGCTACCCAGAACTCACCCTTCTCGTTTGTCCGTACGTTGTCCGGGAATCCGGGCAGCACAGCAATGGGCTCCCACGTCCCTGCTTTCTCGCCTTTCAACCAGTATTTGATTAACCTACACAAATTGGATGATAGAAGCTTATTATAATTCAAGAAACGCATCGTCTTTGTTTAATCATAGATGTAATGCAATGTATTGATTTGCTAATAGCAATCAACAAACTGAATGGCAATATACATTCTGAGAAGATGTACAAATCCTCACATTTCAAGTTGTAAACATACAAAATAGCATCGAGTGATAACAATAACTCAATTGGATAGTCGAAACTCGATTATAATGTTAAATCATAGCTGCAATGCAATGAAATGTATTGATTCGCTTGCTGATAGCGATCAATGAACTGAATGACAATATCCATTTTGTTTATGAGAAGATGTACAAATCCTCACATTTCAGGTTGTGAACATACAAACTAGCATCAAGTGATAACAATAACAATTCAGCTCTCGCAATTACGTGGATAAATCAAGTAAACTAAGGATGATCAGTGCACGCACATACCTCCCTGGTGAAGCTTCACAGAACACAAAATACGAACGATCCTTACTTAAGGAAATGCCATTTGGAAACTGCATGTTCCGGACAAGAACAGTGGTTTCTTTTGTTTCCGGATTGTACTTCAGCACCCTTCCACTATCCTCGCTAGAGAAAACCAACTGGAGGAAGTTCCTGAAACGAGAAGGCAGTAGTATCAAGCGTTTACCAAAAGTATAGAACTTTCACTAATCAACAAAATTCACACCTACCTTCTTCTGTACTTAGTGCTGCTATCAGTAAAGTAAACGTTCCCTTCATCATCAACATCAACATCATTCATAAATCCCAGGGGAACACCTTCCGCCTCAGTGGTCAGAGACGTGGCCAAACCACCCTCAGGGCCAACCTTCATCAACCCGAAATATGCATCAGCAATGTACAAATCACCACTCTTCTTGTCAAATCTCAGCCCCAAGGGCCTGCCACAGATGTGTTCGTTCTTCACGTAGCCCAGCACTGACGGCTTCGGATCACATAGGCCGCCCGACCTTAAACAACCAACCAATACAGTATCATCAAATGGGATACTTAACTCCGTTTTCACTGCTCAAATCCACAAGCAATAGTATTTCTCAAATTGCACAAATGTGAAATCAAAATTGATTATATTAAATAATTCATGCACAAGCACTAAAATACACAGTACCTAAATTTGAATAAAAGCAAACAATAAAAGGAAAAAAGAGGAAAGAATCACCGATTAGCCGAAGTGTAGGCAAAGTCATTCCACTTCTCCCCATCCCAGAAAACAACCCTACCATCAGCAACGCCGGTGTACGGGCCGCGGCCCTTCGGGTCGAAAGCAATGCTCTCGGGCCCCTGCACCTGATTCAAAAACCTAATTTCCGATTTCTGGAGCAAATTCTCGCGGTCCCTATCAATCGGGAGGGAGGACCACGGCGGCATCTCCACCCTAACCGACTCGAAATCGGGGAAATCGGAAATCGCGGAGTGGCGGAACGGGTCGACGGCGCAGTAGACCGCCAGCAGGATGAACAGACCAGCGAATGCTCCGGCGGGCGTCATGGCCGGCGATTGCTGAAGAAAATTGGCCATTGGGGTTTTTATGGAAACGGTTTGCGAGCTAGCAGTTGATAAAAAGATGGATGGTTGGTTGGGGAAGAGAAATTAAGGAAATTAAAGTGGATATATCCTGCCGCCAACTACCAGCTGCCTACTTTCTGCATGCATTTGTGTTGGGCCGCATTCGAAGCTAAATTCTGGATTCCGCCTTTAAGGTCATCCACAACGTCGTTGTTATACCGTTCTTTAAACTACTATTTGCAGATCCCACTGTATTTTTTACTCTATACCTTAACTAAGGAACAGAACCTGCAACCTTTATTATCCGTTCCTTATATTACTATTCATTCAATTTCATTTTTTATTTTTATTTCCAACACAATTCAATTAAAACAAACGCACTTCATTAAAAAGCACACAACATAAAAAAAATTACAACTTAAAATTTAAAGAGGGAAGGCCAAGTTGTGCAATAGGAGGGCGGAAGGCCAAGTTGTGCTGCCGTATACACAATTCCGTTCCACCAGGCTTGGTATTGGGAGGGCGAGAAGCGAGAAGTGTCCGCCATTGTGGCGGTCATGTACACCGCCATAAGGGTGGTCGAGCCTCCCCCGAGCCCGATCCCCAGCCCGCCTGGCTTGATTCGCCTCGGCCCTTCCTCGCTCTACTCGCCTTCGCCGTCTTAGTCCCTTGCGGCCGACGGCGCCCACGGCTGGATACCCCAGCATCGCTGGCCGTGCCCGCAAACTCCTGCGGTGCACCCTCTTGTGCGCCGCTGCCCTCACCGGTGTCACCAGACGAGTATTGGCCACTCGCAGTGTGCTTCGTGCGCTTTGAGGTTGAGCCCGAGCTGGAGCGGACACCGCCGGCCCACCTTTTCTCGTCCTTGACGACCTGCCAAATATCAACATATTTGAATGGTTTACCGGTGTCCTGGTTGTAGACGCGCAAAGCCGCCCTCAGAATGTCGGCTCCCGAAGCTCCGCTTTGGTAGTGCGCGAGTAGATGCCGCAGAATTTTTTGACCTGTTTGTCGACTCGGCCAAAGTGAGAGCGGAGCATCTTATATGTGCGCTTCCGGGACCCTCTCGGCTTAATCTGGTGGTAGATCCCGGTGACCTTTTCCCAGAAGCACTTGATGGGTTGTTGATTCCCGACGACGGGATCGTACGAGACGGTGATCCAGGCGTTGTACATCACCATCGTTTCGTTGTTGCTGTACGGATGCCGGCCTAGATCCTCCTCTTCTTCCTCCTCCTCCTCGCCCGCCTCCGACTCCTTCCCCGCCTCCGCCTCCTCCCAGAGTGGGTTCAACGGGGAAATTCTCCCGAATCTGGGATAATCCCTGCGAATACCGCGGGGCGTAGGGACAAGCGTATGCATCCACGTCAAAAGTAGGTGGTTGGTACCCACCCGGCGTCGACGAACCGAAACCACCCAGTGTGTTGTACATGGTCTCCCAATCGTTAAACGTGTTGAGATCCCACCCGCCGGAGCCGCCACCTCCGGAGTTGCCGTCGTCGGACATTTTATGATGAGATGTTAAATGAAAATTGGAGAGGAAATGAAGTAGATTTAGGAAGAATAGATGTGTAGTTGTGTGTGAAATGAGAATGAATTGGGAGTATTTATAGAATAAAAAATAAAAAAAAAATAGAAAAAGTAAAAAAACGGTAATAAACGGTAATATTACCGTTTACAATTTTTTTTTAAATTCGCATTTAAAAAAAAAGATTTATTGCGTCAGCACGTGACGACGTCCACTCGCGGGCCGGCGAGTGGGCGTCACGCACGACGCAGGGGCGCACCACGTCGCCATGGCGCGTGGCGTGACAGCCCGTCCCGTGTCTCGCAGGGACGGGTTACGGTACGAGATGAGAACGGTTCGGGGGCGGGACGGTGTGCTGCAACGCGGGACGGTTCTGCGCCGCGTTGCGGATGCTCTAAGAGCATCATTAACGCATTGGGTCGGGCCGCAAATCGCGAGTCCCGGCCAGTCACAAGCGTTAGATGGAGGAGAGTCACGGCCCAGGCCGGTCCCGGGGCCGCATTTGCGGCTCGGTGTGATACGAGACTATTGTGCATCATTCTTCGGGCTGAGCCGCATCCCGCGAGTCCAGGCCCAGCGTTACATGCTCTTCGGGCTAGGCCGCAAGTCCCCAAAAATTAATTTTTTTTTCCGATTTTGTGTCTATAAATACGAGACTATTGTGCATCATTCTTACGTGCATTATCCATTTCAATCCTCTATTATCCCTTTGTTTCAGTGTCAATGGATTGGTTCAACAGCGATGAACGTCAGATGGACGAGTTCGTCAACTCGAACAATTGGTACATACAGGCATCGCCACCATCGCAGCCGACGCCTAGTCCGGGAGTTGGTAGCAACGTCGACGTATCATCGCTGGTCAACACCGAGGAGTTCGAGATCAGTGAGATGGAGCCCGCTTAAGGGCGGGGCAAGGGCAAGGTCGGCGAGGAGGATGGGCCGAAGAAGTATAGTCTGCAAGAGACAATGTGGCTTGCAAGGAACTACGTTGACGTCACCGAGGATCCTATCATCGACAACCAGCAGTCCGGCAAGGTTTTCTGGGAGCGGATTGCTGAGAAGTATAACGTTGGGCGTCCTAAAGAGTAGACCGAGCGTAGCTACGTGAAGCTGCGCAAGCATTGGGGTCGGGTCCAGGCGGATATGAGCAAGTGGAATGGAAAGTGGGCCAACGTAGTCCGGATGTGGCGGAGCGGGCACAGCGAGGCGGACCTTGTCAAGAAGACGAATGAGGCGTTCTTCGCTGACGGGAAGAAGGCCTTCAAGTACTTCGACGTTTGGAAGCTCGTCGAGAAGTGCCTGAAGTACACCAGCGGTGCCGAGCCGACGGCAACTGGGGCGGCGAAGAGAACCAAAGTTTCTGCCTCCGGAAACTACTCTTCGAGCGACGTGACGGACGACGACGTCTTCGACTCCTCTCCTAGCATTCAGAGCCGCCCGATGGGAACAAAGGCGGCAAAGAGGAAAGCAAATGGGAAGGCAACTGCGAGCAACTCGACTATGGTGCCACCGCCGATCAATCCGTCTCTGGATAAGATGTCCGACACTTTGTCGGAGCTGAGTATTACATGGCGGATGAGCCAGCTGACGGAGTTGACATCGAGGGATACCTCGACGATGTCGGAGTTCGATCTCGAGTTGCACCGTGAGATGACCGCCTACCTTCGCGCCCAAATGAAGAAGTAGTAGTTGTGGCCCGGGTTTATATGACTTGTATTTTTAATTTGCTTTCTCGAGGATTTGTAATGCTAATTTCTATTGAACAATGCAATTTTTTCGGTTTTTATTGTTCAACGTATTGCATTTACGAGTTAAATATGTTGAAGTTATGAATAGTGTATTTATTAGTTGCGGCCTGGGTTGTGGCCTGCAAGATTAGAGCAGTTGAGGCCTGAGCCGCAACAGTAGAAAAATGATGACGTGGAGGAGACTTGGGGCCTCAAACCGGGCAGGGGTTAATGATGCCCTAATGAGCTGCGAGCTACGGTTGTTTAGATTTATGCCTTTTACTGCAGCAATTTTTATGAGCAAGGACCAATTTACCTATCAGATTTCAATGGAATGTCAAAAAGTACTGTTTTAGTCAACTCCAGTACAAAAATTGGACAAGATTACATAAATTTAAATAGCTAGTAATAGTGATTTGGACTAAAGTATGAATTTTTATCTATTACAATAGATATGAAAATAAACTTTGAAGAAGTGGACAATCTTTGATGGTTATATGGGCTAAAAAATTGATGAAGTTTGAAAACAGAATAGTATTAAATTGAAGTTCAAAATTTTCTCAATTATTCCATCTTTGCAGATTCTGGTAAAATCGATGGTGATGCAGCTGCCAAAATAGCCTACAAAATCGATGGTGATGACGAGGTGAGAATTGGGCATGGTTGGGTCAATCCCAGCTGCTACATCACCTTTGATTTAGCTAGATTTGCACGGTTGAAACAATTGATACCTCATTATTACTACTAGTATATATTTGACCAAACACAATTAGGCATAGGACAAGAACCCATTAATTGCTTCATCAAAAACTAATCACAAAAAGCAAATAAGAAAATCGATTTTCCTGTTTCAAAATGTATTTATATTTTATTGATTTCAGCTAGGCAAAACAGTTAATTACAGAGGACCAGTGTATAACTCAAATATGAACATTTATCTGATCCTTTGACATAGCCAAGAATCTGCTTCTCTTCAACATCATCTTACATTCGGCCATGTTCGATGCCTGATCAGATGTATACATACACCTACTGCAGTTTGGAATGAATAGTCAAATAGAGAAAACCATAGACTTAGTTATCTTGAATATAAAGGCAACAGATAAATACAAACATACTCCATCAAATTACTCTTTGAGAGCAAAAATTCCAATGACTGGCGGTTTTTCTCTGCCTGTTCTATGTATGCATCAAGAAAGCCTCTTGAGTCCCTCATTCTAGAACGAGAAATGTTATTCGAACACATAGGCTATATACATGGAGAAATCCACAAGTTAGATGTAATCTAGTTTAAGACAAACAAGCACGGTCACTTCTCTCTCTATATCCAGAGTATTTCACAGAATTCCAAGTAAAGAAACTATTCTAGCAACAAAGTTTTGTCAAGTCTTAGAATTGAGGAAAATAAACAGAGCTAAATGACCCCACGAGAGAATCAGAGAAACTATTCTAGCAAGAAAGTTTTGTTCACTCTTCGAATCGAGGAAAATGAACAGAGCTAAATATCCCTCGAGAGAATGAACGAGTCAAGATAATGAACAAGAAAAGCCAGAGATGCATAAACAGTGTATTATATGATCTGTGGTATATCCATCACCAATTCAAACAAGTAAATCGTATGTAGGAAGACAACAAAGTCGAGAAACTATTCTAGCAAGAAAGTTTTGTTCACCCGTAGAATCGAGGAAAACGAACAGAGCTAAATACTTCAGATAATGAACATGGCAAGATAATGAGCTGGAAAATCATAGATGCATAAACAATGGTTATATGATCCGTGGCATATCCATCACCAATTCAAACAAGTAAATCGTATGCTGGAAGACTCCAAAGCCGAGCTCGAGTGGCACACCAAGTCATCATTTTACCTAGAATTTCACTTAAATATGTAGCTAAATTTTCACCAATAATTCCTCAATCACAGTCTATGCAAGAAACCGTAAGCTAATCAAAGTATTGAGGACTAATGCTAAGCAACGCAAACAAAGTACAGAACTTCGAAGATCATTCCTCCCTAGCTTCTAGCCTTCTACTATACCAATTCTAAACTAAAACTACACAATATCACATTACTTCAGCTCAAAATCACCAAAAACAAAATCATTTTCAAAACTTAAAGGATCAAACTAAAATGCAACAGATAAGAAGTATCAAAGAGCAAAAAAGTCACAAACAAAAAATCATAAACCCTAAACAGATTTAGAAACACAGATACCAAGTAAAGCTAAGAAATTCAACAAATGGATAAAAAAAACGGAGAAATTGAAATTGATTAACCTTCAGAGCAACATCATCATCAGGGGCGGAGGGCTGCGTTTGGATAGCCGAGAGCCGAGAGAGAAACGAGATAAGGAAAGAGCGAGCAGCGAAGAGAATAGAAATTCAGATTGAAAACTATTAAAACATCATATTCCGAAGATTTTCCAAAACCCAACGGAATTAATCGAATCAGTTTTTTTCGCTTCTCCACATATCTTCCATCAAATTCGCCGCTTCGAGCTCTTTTCCTCTTCGGATTTCTCGCCGGAAAACAGACCAAAAGCGGCCCTTCGGAAATTTTGAAAAGAGGAGGCGCGTTATATACCGAGGGCTTTACTTTTTTACTTCAAGGACTTCTATTTTTTCATGTTTTATAAAAGTGGCCCAAAAATGTTGTGGAATTATACAGGGGCCCCATTAATTATGAGATGATATTTGTGTTAGTTCATATATATAATTGAATCTAGCAATAGTGAATTCAAAAAATTTAAAAGTAAAATCTCATCACTAAGTACCAAGGTTATAAACTTAGTGAAAAGAAGCTGCGGAAGCTATGAAGATACACATGCTAGAGTTATGTTTGGAGAGAACTCTCAAATCAACATTTTTCATTGCACCGAATGTAACAAGTTACAATACATATATTCATTCTAGGACATTGTACTAATCTAGTTTAACAAACTCTGAACATTGTACTAGTCTACTTTAATAAACTCTGGAGTTGATGAATTGTTTATCACGCGTAATCTCAGCATTGCAAGCAACAACTTGATCAACTCGCCATGCAGCGGCTTGATCGACAGCTTGATCAACTTGGCATGCAGCGGCTTGACCAACAGCTTGATCAACTTGGCATGCAGCGGCTTGACCAACAGCTTGATCAACTTAGTATGCAGCGGCTTGACCAACTTTGTTATCTCTTCCAACACTTAGACCTATTTGATTTCGTGGATTCGCTCGGCTATGGTTTGTTATTGGGTTTAAATTAGTATGGTGTTTAGTTGAGGGGTATGTTTTAATGAGGCATGCACGGTTAAATATTGTAGTTTGCATTATTCATTTAAGTTTTGTGTGGTTTATGATCCAAATTTCTACGATCAATTTGGCTAACTTGCATCAGTTATTGGACACAACAACTGTGTCATGTTGCATGATCTGCCATTCAACCTCTTATTTTGCATTTCTAAATGATACATCAATCCGCACACATTTTCATATCATCGTCGATTGAGTTTCCATCCATGGTTGAGATTTGCCGAAGATCTTTGACTATTCACTGCTAACATGAAGACGAATACCTAGACTTGTCAAGGCTAGTATTGGTTCGAGATACAGTAATGAAAATGCTAGCAAATGCTCGATGTCTTCTTCGTCAAAGCTCAAATACGAGTGTGAACTCAAAAAGCGTTTGGAATGGCACATAAATGAGGGTGTCATGTTTAGGTTCAAATAACGGTACATACAAAAAATTACTATAACAGTGTAAACGTAATGAGGTCAATATGCCATTTTGTCCCCGTCAAAAGCATACAAAATCAAACATGTGACAAATTTTAAAATTTATGACAAACAACATAATCAAATCCTCGATTATAAAATACTAACATGCAATATTTAATCTAGCGAAGGCAAATGAGTCATGACATGACTTAACCCAACCTCGAATCAAACGGGCCCTTAGAGTTGTGAGATTCCCATTTTGAGGAATCTTTCATCACATCTAATTTCACATTTAATTTTTTTTAAGTAAAAGAAAATTCATAAATATTCTCATTTCATATTTATTTTTCTAACTAAAAGAAAATTCACAAATATGGACATTTTAAATCATCCGAAAATAAAATGGTCAACCATAATGAGGATTTATTCATAATTTAATAGAGATATTTGACAAGAATAATAAACTTATATAAATACATTAATTTTATTTATTAGTTACATTAATATAACGAATAAAATAATAAATTTAAATCGGGGAATAAATATGGTCAATATATGGTGGAAGAGACTTAAGTGGCACTCAAAACCTTGCATTAAATTTCTTAGTTGCATTAATTATATTGCATCATTTTGTTTCTGAGTTTTACTGATCATGTGTTGTCACTGTCTTTCCAGTTTGGTTAAATGATGAATTTTACGACTAAAATGAAAAGGTAAATTATTTTTTAGAATAGAAAATTACTAGTACTTAAATTATGTCTTGAATTATAAATTTCATAATAACTCATAAAACGTTTCGTTCATTTTATTTTTAGCCTCTTATGCGGAACTTATATTATTCGATTTGCTACTTAAATATAGTATTATTTTTTTCAAATCATCTCATCGCATAAACATGAGACGATGATTATATTCTGATATGTTTATGCCATGTTCATAATTTTACAATTAACATAATATACATAAATATATAATTAAGCAAGGACATTTGGAGTTAAAGTATGGCCGTTAGCCCAAGAATGTCGTCGTAAAATTCCATTAATCGGCCTGACAACCCATATCAACTTCACCTCCAATCACACGAAATTCATGTTTTCCACTTAATCATTATAGTAGTTTCTAGTATCAATTAATTATTTATTTATTTTGGATCAAGAAACAGAATTTCAACAACAAAATCTATGTTTCATAGAGGGTCACATACAAATGGTACAACTATTTTGTGAATTAATAAAAAATATGAATTTCTAATTTAATTGACACATACTGTTTTTATCCTGTCTAAATTTGAATATATGTCTTTGTTATTCATCGCAACTTTTCTATTTCATTAAAAGGTTTATGAATTATTCTATAAATTATTATAGTCGAAAATTTTGCAGTTATCAAATTTAAAAAAGTATAACCCACAAGGTCCGTGTCGGGCGGTAAAAATAATAGATATAATCTCATTAAACTAACGTTTATATGATTAATAAATCCGATTTAATAAATAAATCTTAATTATTCCAAGTATTTTATGTAATTTAAGTCGAAGACATTACACGTTAAGATTGTGCTGTCAAATCTAACGAATATTTGCAATTGCGTCTTATCTATCATGTCTGCACATTTGTATGTTATTTGACACATTATGGTACAATTATATGCAGATTTTCATAAAGTTGATAACGTCTTTTGTTATTAAAAGTCAATACCTCATAAATTAATTCCACTTTCATTTTTTAGTATTTTAATTAGGAAATCAGTGTTACGTAGTATATTAATTTTATCAACTATTTATGTTTTTTCTTTCCCTTTCAAAATTTAATTTAATGTTGTTTTTTTACTTGGCGATCGATCATTATCACCGACTATAAGAAAAATGATGGGACAAAAGACATTCATATTGTGAGTTTCAGTTAATTCTTTTTTAAGTTAATGTCAAAATCTCAAATTTAGCTACTTTGGGAAAATTTTCATTTGGTGAGTTGTAGTTTCTTTTATTTGAGCTGTGCATTTATATTTTGCAATAATGTAAGGAGTGTATAATGGAATAGTATTGACATTGAATGCTATTTATACATTGAGTACAATGTGAAAAATGGAATCACAAAGTACATAAAATAAGAATTTACAACTATCCCACTTAAGAAAGGAATCAAGATCCAATAATAAATTAATATGCTATAAAGCAAAAACATAGTAGGATTGACAAAAGTCTTTAACAATAGAGTTAGACTCAAAAACCCATCCTATGTCTTAGTCTTATTTATCTCTTCGTTCTGCTTATTGAAATATCTTGGCTATTCCGAGTTTGACAAGATAATCATGCATTTATGATTTGTGCCAACAACTATATTCACTTTATCTTTCATCGAATACACATGCGTCAACGGCTTATTCCACATCAATACACCTTGAACCGACCAAAATGTTGATTACTTTTTAGGACGATTCATAGATAAGATAATACTCGTATCTCAGCAAAAACTTTATATTTACAGAGTGGATCTTTTGATCCCTTTCTCAAATTAATATTGCATAGTAAACAAAGAAAAGGTTGGAACCATAAATTTATGTGTCTTGTCCTTGTCAAAAATGTAAATGATGGTAATATATTGTTGATTTAACAAGACTAATTAACAACATTTTGATTGAACATGATAAATTCTCATTATGCTTTTCCTAACCATAATTAGCCATACAAACATAGTAAATATGTATATCAATCAATCAAAGTATCAACATAGAATCCCAAGCTAAAAATAAGTGTTTCCTATTTGTTGTTGACAAAAAATTGAGTGAAATGTTACAAACTCAAATCCCTAAACATTCGATATGTTAATATCTCGCCCCCCTCGTCCGCTGCACAAAATTCTGCAATATAAATACCAAAAACCACACCAATCCCACCCACTCATTCCCTCAATCATAATACCCTCTCTCTCTCTCTCTCCAAAACATCTTCCAAAAATAAAATTAAAAATAAAAATAAAAATAAAAACCATCATTTTCTTTTCACAAACCCCATTACAAAATGAGTAGTGCTAAATGGTCATAATGTGGTTGGCCATAAAAATAAAATATTATTACCTTTAATGGTTATTTACTTGGATTTAGTTCATCTTAAAAATAACAATTATCTAAGACTAATTTACCCTTTGTCCCAAAATAATACACATAAAAGACTAAGTCGTCAAATCATCTTGGAACTTTGAATATGTAGCTCATTTTCGTTTCTTATGTTAGATATCCACTCAGTTTTTTTAAACTTTAATTTATTATTTTATATTTTATAATTTAATTGTTTAATACTTTTAAATCAGAATATATGAATACCTTTATGATTTTATTAATTTATTAATTGTTTGGTATGTATATTAACCAAAATATCCTATTATGGCCAGCCATAATATGGCCACGTAGCATTTCCCTTACAAAATACCACTAAAATCTCTCCCCCCTCTCTCTCTCAATAAATAAATAAAAAACCATCCTTTTCTTTTTCACAAAACCCATTACAAAATACCACTAAATATCATACTCCCATTTCTCTTTCCCTCTCTCCTACACACACACACACCAATCTATCTCTCTCCTCATCTAATTTCCATTGAGTTTTCTACACTCATTTCTTCACCTCTCTACTACCATACAAATAACACATTAATTATATATATGTATCTTACAAAAATACACACACATATATAAATACACACACCCTCTCCCTTCCTCTCTCTCCCTCAATTCTTGATCCTTCAGATAGGTGCAATCCAGCTTAATTGCTCAGAGCCCTTCTGTTTAATTTTCTTTCCTTCTTATTTTTCTAGAGAGGAAAAAACAAAGAAAGAAAGCCTCATCTTCTCCGGCGATTCGATCCGGCTAAGATGTCAATGGAATTGACCGCTGAGCCTGTTTGTTATGTTAACTGCAACTACTGCAACACCATTTTGGCGGTATATTTTTCTTTCACTTAATTTGCATGTAATTACCTAATTAAAACTTCATCAAGAAATCAAATTTTCACTACTTCAAGCTCAAGAACAATAGGGTTGTGGAAAAAAGAAATCGTTTGAAAAACCCAGTTTTTGGATGGTTTTAGTGTAATCAAGCAAAGAGATTTAATTTTTGAAGCACTCTCAGAAAAAATGCAGGTAGAGAATTGTGGGTTCAGTGAATTTGTTGGCTGTTGTCTTTTTAGCTATATATGGTATGGTATTTTATGTTGATCCTTGCAAAAAATAAAAAAATAATTTTGTCAATAAAAACTGTCGGATAAATTTTGGTGACAAGAAAGCTAACAAATTAGTACTACTAGCTGATATTTTATGCATCATGAATGATGTTTTACCCAAAGATTTGATTTTCACATTTTAATTTTCTTTATTTTTGGGTTCTAAGAAGCAAGAATTTGCAATCACAAAAACCCAGAAAGAAACCTACTTTTTTTCACAATAAAGAACCCTATTTTGAATGCTGTTTTTTTATTTTTGATAATCAATGTGGAACCCTATGATCTTGTGGTTATTAGGGTTCTTCATCTCTGCGTTCAAACATGGAAATTAATTACTACTGATGCAGTTTGTCCTTTTAAACACCTCAATTTATGACTCATCTAATTTCTACTGTGTGTTACTGTGTGGGGGAGAATGTGTGTTTCTTTATATTTTATATTCCATCAAATTGAGGTATTTTACTAACAAGATTGCTCTTTTATGTGATTGGAAATGACTTTAGCTTCATTTTACAGTCTGTAAAAAAGAAGCAACAAATGTATACGATTTAATTGATGATGCTTCCAATTCGTCCCACTCTCTCTAAATCACACACACACAGTGATCACTGATGTTGTCATTGTTTCAGAAAAAGTCAGAAGCACTGAAAGGAGAGAGAGAGATTTATGATAAGGGCTTCTTTAATTATTGCACATCTCTTGGTTATTGTCCATATATGAGTGGTGCTGTGATTCTTTTGCAATTTGCAGGCCCTTAATTTCAAGAATTCCCCCTCAATTTTAGCTACGTTAACAAACCTTCGTTATCCAAGCATATATCATCAAATTCAGCCAAAAAGAAAGATGCTTACATGTCCTTATTTATATGTGTATAAAAATCCACTTCTTCTCCTACTTATGATATTTTCTGCACATTTGCCCTTCAAGAATGAGATTTTCTTATGAGAAAAACACACAACACGCAGTGGAAGGGCACATTTTGGTGTGACTAGGGTTTGGTGACATCAAGATTGGATTTTTATTGATGGGTTTTAATTTAATCTGATAAAACATTGTGTGTGCAGGTTAATGTTCCATTTGGGAGCATGTTTACTATTGTTACTGTGAGATGCGGGCATTGCTCAAATTTGCTCTCAGTCAACATGGGAGCTTTGCTTCAGTCTGTTCACCTCCAAGATTTCCAGGTGTGTGTGTGTGTGTGTGACTGTGAGAGAGAGAGAGAGAGAGAGAGAGAGAGAGACCATTCTTTTCTTTTTTTCAATTTCCATCACCAAGAATTTGGAAGTACATTGTGTTCTAGCTAGATAGATAGTACTACTGAATCTGATGATCCAAAAATCCAGAATTTTCATTCAAGTATGTGCGTGTGTGTGTGTGTGTGTGTGTGTTTTGAAGACTGGACTAGTCTCCTTTTTCAGTTTCTGTCACCAAGAATTTGGAAGTACAAAAGAAACTTCATTCAAAACTAAATTGACATAACTACCCACTTTAGTGGATATTTAAGAGTATAGTAGTATGATCTTATGCATATTACCACTAGTTCTACTTTGATTCCTTTTGTTTTAACTGAAGCTACAGAAACAGCAATCCTTGGCCGCCTCAGCTGCAGCCGCCTTAGAAGACGTCGCCACCAGAGACAACGGCTCCTCTTCCAAGTACAACAGATCATACAGCCCCCTCGACATCGAACAACCTAAGATGGCTCCAATACGCCGTAAGTCCAATTAATTATAAATTCATATCAATAAACACACATAATTTAACTTCTTGTTTATGTAACTTGATCTGCTTAAAGAGCCAACATATATAGTTTGTTGAGTGGTGTACAAATTGTTGTAGTATCCTTTTAGGGGCACTTTGTCCTAAAGTAAATTTGATGAGAGAGAGGACATATATATAATCTTGATTCATATATGACCTGTTGTGATAGTGACATAACAATTACATACAACTCATGATCTGCAAAGAGCATCAGGCTCAAACATATACATAGGCATGGTACTTTTATGAATCAGTCATTACCTCTTTATTCATAAGACTACTAGTAAATGAAGCATTATAAATTTTCTTTGATTTTTTCCACATTGATTTTGATATATATGTTCATTAATAGAGATGACATTGGTGAAATACTATTAATCTACTAGTCATTTTTGGTTCATTATATCTTTCTCTATATATATGTATGTGTGTGACATCTTGGTATAGTTGAATTAAATCAAGTTCAAATCTTAATCTCATTTGTTTATAATTTTGTTGTGTTACAGCACCGGAGAAAAGACAACGTGTTCCATCAGCATACAATCGTTTCATAAAGTAAGTGATAATTCATACTAGTATATATATTAATATATATATATATATATATACATATTAATAAGTGATAAACAATTATTTATAATTGTGCTAACAGAGAGGAAATTCAGAGGATTAAAGCAAGCAATCCTGAGATTAGCCACCGTGAAGCCTTTAGCACAGCTGCAAAGAACGTAAGTTAAATAAAAATATAGTCATGTTTCACAATTGCTTTACATTCAAGAGATAAAAGTCGTACATTAATAAAATTTAGGAGGTGATATAAATAAATTGTCCTAAGAAAAACAGTTCCAAGCGGGAATTTAGAAGAAGGATAAAAATAAATTTAGGTGGCAAATTGTTAAAGAAAATGGATGGAAGTTTAAAAACTTACAAAATGTGTAGTTAAATAAATGTTGTAAAGATATCCATGCAGTAGAATATGCCTTATATTATAGTCAACCAAAATAAATAAATACATGTAAATTTTGAAGTATATATATGTCCTAATATGGATATTTTGTTAATAGTTCTTGATAGTCTTTTTTGATACAGTTTACTACTGATTAGTATAGTAATGAACATGAATTTTGTTGCATCATCGAAACACGAATAAATAAAAATACTAGAGGTAATGTCGACTTTCGTATTGTCACATATGCAGTGGGCACATTTTCCTCATATTCATTTCGGGTTAAAGATGGAAAGCAACAAACAAGCAAAGATGGATCATCCTGTTGCAGCAGGAGAAGCCACAGCTCAACAATCTCTTGGTGTTTAGAATGGTTAATTTTGCAAAATAAGGTTTTAAAAAATGCATATTTCCATCCCAAAAAGTATGAAGATCGTGGTCGTTTGATCCCTCTATATATACACTATAAGTCATAAGAATTGTTATAATTCATAAAATAACTGAAATATTATGAGGGGTTCTACACCATAATATCTTCAACTCGAGGGTTGCAAAGATGCAATTTTTTATTTTCCCATGAAAATAATTTAGTAGGAGAATTCCAAATATTTGAAGCCAAACATGATAATATATATGTATATGTCTAAGTCTAAGTCATTATTGCCGTTGTTAACTGTTTTTGATATATGAGATTGAATTCTTGAATTTATATATATATGTTCATTTGTTGTATGTGTATCAGTGTCTATATAGACACAGCATTTTGATCTCGTTATTTTCCTTGCATATATAGTACGAGTAAAATTTATATACATATTTAATTTCAGAGAATACGTATATTTACTTTGAATACTATTTATACAACAAACAATAAAATAGGAGATATAAATATTGATTAATCTAAATTCTTTTTTTCATTCTGAATTTTTAGTTAGAGATATGCATCTTCTTTAATACGATTATTTTATTAATTATAAATCCAATCACAATACATGAACAGCATATACACCGATAAAAGTTAAATACTGTTCCTATGCTTGGCCACTTAAAAAAATTCTTGAAGGCAATCACATTATACAATGAATAAAAAGAAACAAAAAATTAATGTTTATAATATAAAAAAACCAGATCAAGGAACAATAATTTAATTGTAGACATACACATTACGCATAAATTAATTTATTTAGTATAGAGTATTTTGTTTGTCACATTTAATAAGGAAATGACGCATGCATGACCATAATAATTGTCACAAATCATAAAGAAAGTTATGAGACATTGCACCTTTGGTATGTTTACTTCACCCATTTTTACACTTTTGGTATAAAAGATAGCACGTAGTACAATTTGCGTAATTTACATATTAATTGTGGGAAAAGTTACAAAAAAGTTGCATATATTATATACTTGGCTGACTACCTTAAATGATGCACAGTTTATATCTTTTTGACAACCATGTCTGTTTTAATTTGATCGAAATTACGATGATTTTATAAACCCCAAAAGTCACGCAAAGTCATGTTTTGTTATTCCCTTCATTTAAAAACCATGTTGTTGCACAAGAAAATTAGTGAAAATGTTGTTAGAAGGACCTAAATATGATCTTTTATATGCATGAATTAGGTGAAAACTCCACTTTGGAAGAGAAGAGATGGTCACAATTTGGTCGTTGCCAAAATTGAAGCCTCACTTACTATACATGAAGTTTGGACCAATTAGGACAAAGTCAAGCAATTGGTCCAATTGATATACATATAAACTCATTTAAAGTTGAGGAGTTAGGACCACATGCCCAAGAAAACACACACACACACAAATACATGTCAAAATGATGACAACAAACACACATACACACACGTATGAAGGCATATGCCCTATATTTAAGGGATGTGACCAACATACAACACATGTGTCTCTCATTAGTCTCGGACTCTTTCACTTCAATAATTATAATTTTCTCAACAATGGTCCATGTGGTATTTGTGAGTTTTTTTGTTGGCATCGATACACATTTTTTTTATAATAGTGTTTGTTTGGTTTGGCTTTGGCATGTGGGGCTTTGATTGTGTCGTTGTTTTGTGTTGCTGGCAGTTTCTAGTCTTGTCTTCGCTTGGTATTTGATTTGTGGTCTTTTTGTTAATATGACGTCTATTTTAGTATGTTGGGGGAAGTTTTTGTCTAGCCATCTCTTGCGTCTTTTTTGTGTATTCTTTCTTTCTACAAAACCTATCTATGAGAACAAGCTGGACTCAAACGACATAAATTCAAGGTTAATAACAACAACAACCAAGAACCAGACAGAAAAGGCCAGCATCAGACCTATCTTAATCTAATAGGCGAGTGATATCCATTTCAATTGCGGGACAATGTTACGTATAATTAGTGTCATATTCTCTATAACAAAATTAATTCCAAATTAATTTAATTTTGAACAATTTCAGAACAAATTAATTTTGAACTACTCCATCCGTCCGCCATTAGGAGTCTCATTTGTGGGCGGCACGAGTTTTAAGAAATGTTAAGAAAAGTGGGTGGAGTAAAGTTAGTGGAATAGGAGTTCCACTTATATATATTAGTTTTAAATGAAAAGTGAGTGGAATGAGTTAGTAGAAGGTGAGACCCTATTATCTTTTATAGTAAAAGTGAATCGGAACTCCTATTCGTGGACGGATTAAAATGGAAAAACGGGACTCCTATTCGCCGGATGGAGGGAGTAACACATTCATAGTGCAAATTCATTACACATTTAAACAAGCATAATCGTGTAGGAGTAGTGTGTGTGGTGTGTGTAATGATGGGAACAATTCAAGTGTTCGATTAGTCACATTCAATGATGAGGCTACATATCAATTCAAGATATTGAGGCCCCAATTTGATGCCACCTTTCCATACATGAACATGCATTTTAATTACAAATAATATTACTATTTTGTAGGGCTGGAAAATCGTGCGGATTGGGTCGTTATCGGGTCAACCTGATAATGACTCAACCCAATAAGGCCTAACCTGAATCCGACCTGTTAAAGAAACTATAAATCCTAACACGAACCCGACCTGCTACCTTCAAATCCGAACACGACCCGCACCCGACACGAACCCGTTATCGACACGATATAATATGAGTTGACACGACACGATAACAACCCGAACCTGATATTACACGATTAAACCTTAATTTTTAACCTAATTTACACAATTAAAATTCGTTTTATACTATTTAAACCTAATTTATAAGAAATTAAAAAATTAAAATAATATATATATTTTTAAATAATAATATTATTTCTTAATGGGTTACTCGTATCCGACTCGCATCCGACCCGAAATTATCGTGTTCTTAATGGGTCAACCCGATAAGGACACGGATCCAATAAGACTTGATCTCAACCCAATAATTTCGTGCGAATTCGTGTCAGATTATCGTGCTGTGTCGAAAATTATCAGCCATACTATTTTGGAGAGTAATAATTGTTTGTATATACCTTACTTGTCAGTATTTTATTTTATCTATACATATAATGTGAGAGAAAATTATTGAAACAAAAATAGATAGTGGGAAATGCAACAACCACTTCCACAGGTTAATAATTGCTGCTGGTAAAATCAATGCATCCATGATGTATCAATTCATTGTCAGTCTTTCATTTGAAAGAAAAAAGAAAAATAAAAAGATGAGCCAACTTAATTATAACTAAAGGATTTTGAACAAAAAGAAACATTTCTAACTTTAATCATAGAGGATTTTGGGCTTCTGCAAAGAGAACGGAATTAATTCCTTTGCTTTTGAGGCTTTCTTTATTCAGTAATTTTATTGTTGGTTTTGGACAAAATGGTACTTCTTATTTATACCCCACTATTTAATTAGTTTACATTATATAATAAGGAATGTTTTAATTCCATCTTTTGGTCCTTTGTATATATATCTCCGCAATTAATACACTATTTTCTTGAAAATGATACTATAACCACAAAAGCTTAAGAAAAAACAGACAGAAAAATAAAAATTAAACCAAATCCCTACACTGCGTCAATCAACAACTTCACAAATTTAAGGTGACAATGGTGGTTGGAATAAGTGGTAATTTTCAAGAATTTAACCACAAATGACAAGAAACAGAAACTCCACAAAGACAAATAAAAATTAAATCAATGAAGTGTCAAGTTCGAATCCTCCGTGGTGGCTTTCAAAATTTATATTTATTTACCCAATAAAGAAATGTTAAATCAAAGCCCTAAACAATATTAGTGGATAGTTTGCCAAAATTTAAGTGTGTTATGTGGGTCTAATGGGCAACACCTATAAAATTTTAAAATAATTACTTATTTTTATCATAGCGATGTAGAAGATTGATGCATTGTTAGGGCAAACTAACTCGAAGGCTCTCTCTCCATCAACAAATCCCAATGTATTCTCTATGTTGAAAGATTAGATTTCTTGTCACGTCGAATTAGTTAAGATCACCAAATTGCCAAATAAAGAAGCAAAACACCTTGTTTATCCCTTGAAGTGCAAATCAAATTCTAACGAATCTTAATTAATGATTTTGTTACTTAATTTAATTTTATAACCCAAGATTTGTAAATATGTACTCCCTTTGTTCCATAGCAGCGAATACGTAAGGAAGAATAAAGTAAAAAATGAAAAAAAAGGTAGAAAGATAAATAGAGAATAAAGTAAGAGAGAGTAAAGTAAGTGAGAAGAAATGCGTTGACTTTTATTAACAAGAGAAATGACTCTACTATTATGGAACGTACTAAAATGACAAAATAACTCTACTACTGTGGAACGAATGGAGTATTTGAAAAACTTGTCTAACAGAGTATAGTAGAAAGAATTAAAATCTGCCTGAATAAAGTAAGTCCTCTCCCCTTCTTTGGCCTTTTTTTCAATCATCTTTTGATAAAGAAACTTTCTTGAAATTAAGTTATAATTAAAGTGAGAATCTGTAACGTCAAATCATGTAGTTGGGGAATGGATGGGATGGTGGTGGGGGTCAAAATTTTAATTATTACTCTCTCTGTCTTACTCAAGATTGCCACATTCTTGAGTGGCACGAGATTTTAGGAGGTGTTGTTAAATGAAATAAAGTACAGATGAAAAATGTAGTTGAATATTTTAATAAGGAGAGAGGAAGGAGAAGGTTATTTCCAAAATTGGAAAGGGGTCATCTTGATTGGGACAAACATAAAAGGAAAGATGACCATCTTGAATGAGACATAGGGATAGGGAGTATATAATTTCAAGTTATAATTATTTCAATAACGTATATAATTTGACTTTTGGAATTTTTTTATTTAAAAAAATCAATTTGAACAAAACTGAAAATTCAATTTTGGAAGAAAAAAAAATGCCTAACCAAATCTGAATATTCGAAAATTTCAAACTGAATTAATAGTATTTAAATTTTATTGAATTATTCAGATTGCAAATATTTTCCAAGTATGTCAAAAATCATTCTTTCATTAAATTCTCAATAAAACTTTTGACCAATCAATTTTTAGGTTAACTGAAATAACGATTTTGTTTTTTATTTCTTATTTTACCAGTTAACCCAACCAATAAATATTCAAACAATTTGATTAATACTTATTTACTTTTCCCGAAAAATAGGAAATATATTGTGTGTATTCTGGTACTAAAAGAAGAAAAAAAGTATGAACACAAAAGTCTAACACAGAGCCACATAGTGTAAAATGATCAGATCCACCAAAATATGAAAGTGGCAAGTCATTCCAGATTTCAGTAGCTCAACTACCAATACAAAGCTATGCCGGTTCGGGAAACACCTACTCAGTAATAACGGGAGGCAGACTCGTAGGCGCGCCCCCTTGGGTACGGAGCTTTAGCCTCGTATCCGTGATCCCTAGCATTGGCAGGGTATCGGGGCCCCCGTTCTCTGTAAGAGTCGTACGAGTCTGAGTTGTAAGAGCGGTGTGATTCGCCACCCGATCCTGCGTTGGCACCTCGAGGGTCGGTACTAGGGCCACCAGCTCCACTGGCGGGATACTGATCCATGACGATTTGTTGGTATTGCTGGTGCCTTGCTTGAGATTCTCTCCGGAGAAACTCGTCTCTCCAGCCGACGTGCTTGGCTCGGAGGGCGAATAACTGCTCTTCGTATTTGACATTGATTGCGTTTATTCTCTGCAACACAATTACACAGAAAGGATTATGGTTAGGCTGATTTCAAGAGACAATTTTCGACCATTTACTAGAAAAGCTTAGGCGAACATTATATTATGTGACGAAGGAATCCACTGTTGGGCAGGAAAACCATGTTTCGATATAACTGAGGATGTATTCGTATACAGCCAACGAAATTAGATTGTTCGGTTTAAAGAGAGAATAAGCTATCCTCCCGAAAACATTGACCATAACAATCTGCAAACATAAGAATTAAAGTTTCCTGCTATTCCCGGTGTCTCACAGTGACCCGTAAAAGAAGAATTGATAAGTTTCATCAATATTTCCAAAATACTTCACATAAAAAACAGAGCCGGAACATACCTCCCTATGCCTAGCATTTTCAGCATCCTCTGCATCAGTTTGTTCTTTGCTCAGTTTCATGATATCATCCACAAATCTCTGTTCAAGGCCTTCCAAAGTCGGCGGCATACGATTATCTTCATAGCCTATATCCATATCCTCTTCATGGGACTGAGATCTAGGATCTCCTCCACCCTGTCTCTCCACTGGCATGCGGGGATCCATCCTCTGGTTCTGGTAATAGGATCGGGGAGCATCACGCCCTTGACCTATAAGGAAAAACAAAGCAATTTATGATCGAAGACACCACTTAGCAAAGATTTTACTAGAGCCTGCACTAGGCAATGACATACCTGGTTCTGAGTGTTATAGGGGTAGCTAAAAACATTTCACTGATTTCTTTCAATAAATAGGAGTACTACTAGTTACTTTGGAAAATTGCAAAAGCCAAGAACTATTGAATTAAACCCAGCCAATCTCCAATTAAACCTAAGTATGATACGAAACAACGAATGCTCGAACATGGCAGGTATACAAACAGGCCCAAGAAAGGTGGTTGATTTGGCAACAAATGCAGCAGAGGACTGCTGAACCTGTTTGTTATGTTAACTGCAACTACTGCAACACCATTTTGGAGGTATCTTTTTCTTTCGATTTATTCCACTTAATTTGCATGTAGTTAGCTAATTAAAACTTCATCAAGAAATCAAATTTCAGTACTTCAAGCTCGTAAGCAATAGGGTTAAGGAAAGAAGTAACCTTTTGAAAAATCCGGTTTTCGGATGTGTGTTTTCGGATGGCTTTATTGTAATCAAGCAAAAAGATTCAATTTTTATCTCTTGAATGTAGTTTTCTGGCATCCAAGGTGGAGGCAGTTTGAGGCTGGCAAAGAAGATAGAGTTGAAGGATTCATAGTTATCTGTTATCTATTACTAGTAGTTATTTTATCTGGAGTATTATTATCTTGTTCGGAGTCTTGTTTGAAGTTAATCTCTTTTCCTTTTCGTGGTAGGAATCTTTTATCAAACAGTTGGCAGGTAATACAGATTGCCCTCTTAAAATAGAAACGAACCTCTCTACAAGCAGCATCCTAAATCTTAAGCCAAACAACAGTAATATAATCTTAAGCTTAAGATTAAGCTAGCTCCTAGATTCTGATGTTTAAGCAAGCAAGCGGGTTTGTTCAATCTTTGCAAAACCTCTACTTTCCATAAATAAATCGATGAAACAAATTAACCATCGATTAATTAACCTCATTTCAACTATCAATTCTCATAAATTAACCACATTACACAACCAATTCACATAACAGCTTCAATCGAGACAATTGAATAAATTGTGCAAAAGCAGCATTCACACTAACGTAAAAACACTACAACAAAATCACCAGCTCAATCGCCAGAAAACTACTAACAAACTCAAACGAACAATCAATTAAAAAGAAAACTCGCCTTCGGAGAAAGGCGCAGTGGGAGACATAGAAGCTTGCGGCAATTTAGCTTCGGGGCCATCTCTTTCCCACCGCCATTGATTGTTATGCTGAGCTCCTTCCTTGTCCCCAGACTGCTGTTGCTGCTGCTGCTGCTCTTCGTGTCGCCCCTGGTAATACCCTGACTTGCTGTTCTGATGCGATTGAGAGCCGCCGCTACCGTATCCTCCTCCTCCGCCGCCGGACTCGCCGCCGTAGTGCCCGCCCTGCCGCCGCATCGTCTCCGTGGATTAAATTATGAGCAATTTTACCCTAATTATTGTGGAATTTGTCTGGTTCCAGCTCGATTCGAAGCCCTTTCGCTCTATAATCAATCGTGAATGGGGCTATTTCATATCCATTTCGTCTAATTCAACATGTTTGATTTTGCAGATAATTTTGTTTTATTTTTATTATTTGAGGGAAAAAAAGTACTAGTGAATTAGGCCTCGAGTTTTAATATGGATCTTCACTATTTAGGCCCAACCCAAAGTCTACTAGAAGCCCATTGATTTGACTCTATGAATACTACTAGTACATGTCTATAAAGCAATAGTTAGGTGAATAGGTGTGGATATTCATATTTCGGATTTAATTTTTGCAAAATTCAAATCGATTTGAAATTTTGAATTTTGAGAATGTATAAATTCAAACAGGTTCGAAATATCCATTAATTTGACACTTGAAATTCTATGAATTATTTTTTACTAAAAAACCAATAGTAAAAAATTAGTTATTACTCCTATGATTTTTAATAATGTCTCAAGACAGCCCACTCGAGACGCTATGACATGCAAGTGTGTTTGTGAGCCATGGCTCGATGCTGTTGAAACACACTCAAAGTTCTACGATATCATTGAGTTTGTGAATGAGTTGAATTGGTATGTAATTAGAGAAATCCTAGTTTCT
Source organism: Salvia splendens (assembly GCF_004379255.2). NCBI lineage: Eukaryota > Viridiplantae > Streptophyta > Magnoliopsida > Lamiales > Lamiaceae > Salvia > Salvia splendens. The sequence continues at coordinate 1,570,829 of NC_056038.1, forward strand.
TGAAAACGTAAATAATATTATTAATCAAAAACTGCGGTAGAAAACAAAGACACCACTATTTAGGGCTCGGTTTTATCATGGAGTGCACACTATTTACGGAACACTATATATTAAGTAAACAATATTTAAATAAAATAATATTTCAATAAAGCATCTATTTAAATATGATTTTAAATAAAATGTTGTAAAAATAGTTTGAAATTAAAAAAAATCATTCTTAACCAATAATGGGAACATAATTTTATAACATCACTTTGATTTGATTATGGATATTTTGCTCACCCCTAATAAAATAAATATAAAAATATAATCGGCTATTTATGAGTAAAATTTATATAATATGCGATGATATTTTTATAAATGTATATCAAGAGTAATTAAATTTCGCGATCCAACACAAAAATATTCCAAAATAGATACTATTATTTAAAAACAAATAAATCTTTAAGAATATTTTTAAGAAAATAAGAAAACTTCAAGCTAGTGGCATTTCAAAGAAAATATAATCATAAAGCAAATATTGACATACTTCTATCAAATTATTGGAAAATGGAAAAAGGAAAATATGTAGCCAACAAAAAATCAATTTAGCTTCAAATTTTCTTCCACAAACCCGACAACTAAATCTATAAGTGGTGTCTCATCCTATGTAGACATATAAACCTATTAGCTAATTAATCAAATCCCAATTCTTGAACATTTTTTTTGTATTACATCCCAAATATGTGCTTTGTCTCACGGTACATTTTATAATTTTAAAAAGTGTTTTATTGAATTTCAGTCAATCCTATAGATTAAAAAAAAATTGTTCACGATCACAACTATTGCTGATGCTCAAAACTAAATCGTTTTATCATGTATATCTTTAAAATTCGAGTGCAACAACGTCAATTTAGCAGGAAAAAGGTTGCAACATTAGAAGTCAGCGGCGGTGCGACAGCCGTCACCGACAATTGATGGTAGACAAAGACAGAAGTGAACCTCATCCTCAAAGTCGAAGGATTAGGGTGAAGATACATCACAATGGGGTCGACGGCAGCTCTAAATTTGAAGACTGAATTTAATGGCGTCTACCAGCCCTCATCGTGGACTCGATCGACTATCTCCGACTCCACTTGGATCCGTACCGTGTACATTACTTTTCAAAATGCTGTGATTAGATTGCAATCGGAACAAAATACTATAGGCTGACAACAAAATCTCGTAGGTAACAAATAATCTTGTCTTGCTATACTTGGCAATGATGGCAATAATAAAGAGATGAAGATTTGATACGCAAATTAGGGTAAGTGGAAAGCCTTGTGTACCCATGATCTTAATTTTGTGGGTGTTCATAGGTAGACAATAATTTTATAATAATTGCTTAAAATAAACAATTATCATTATATTCGACATATATCATATGTAACACATTGATATAACAATGAGAGGAATGATATGCTACATACGTGAAGTGTTAAACTTTGAAAAAAATATTGAACGTGAAAAATAAAGTGCACTCTATTTCTATAAATAAACAGTAAATACTTGGGAAAAAAACAAGCATTAACGTTTAATTAAACAACTGTAACAACTATTTCCAAATTAAAACTTACTAATAGTATTTGTGATGATAATTTGTGGCTACCTTGTGTCTGTTTTGTGGGCCTATTAGTTATCGTGTTCTATCCTATAGTAGTTTTTATGTAATGTTTTTTTGTCTATATACTGATAATGTTGTTTCTATTTCGAATTGCTTATCTACTGCTAGTATGCTACTATGATATTCACCCATTTGAGCTCTAAACATTTATGTTATATCAAAAAGGATAATCAAACCTAAATCAAGTTAAAATTTGTACGGACACCCAATAAATTAATAATTTCCTTAATGTGAATATTGGTCACAAATTTAGTTCCTCTTATCCTTTCTAAGTTCCATCAAAGAGAGCATCTCACAACTCAAACCCTAGCTAGCTTTATGCCTTTTCCTTGGCACACAAATGTCGTTCCAAAAATAGCACTCATGTACTAGTTGCCACTTTTTCTTTTGCAGATGTTTAGCACTCAATTTGGAAATTCTATTTTTTTTTCTCTATTGGATTAGGGAACCAAACAATAAGGTATCAATTTACGACATAACATAACAAAAAATGTTTAGTACTATTATAAATCATTATGTATATGTTTGTGAGTGCATTCATAGTGTATAATAAATATAACAGAATTTATATGTCGCACATCATATAAGTTAGAAATTACAATCATGACCGTTAAACATAGTTACATAAAAATAAAAATCAAAGCTCAATTTATTAATTTTGAAAATATGATGATTATGCTCATAATTTTTGTGTTATAACTAAGAGTGATTGCACCCTGTGTTGGCGCAACATAGTTCAGTTTTCCTGTTAAGCTACAATTGTGACGTTCGTCAATAAAATTGATCACACGAAATGACAACCCGAACCCTCGATTAAAATTTATTATTAATTAGTTATAGCGAAGTAGACATATATACTAATTCTTGTATGCTAACTTTTGTCTGGAATTTTATTGAAGTATTTAACTTTATGGTGGAGCCTGTATTTACGTATTAACTGGAGCTTCTGCTGCTCTAGATAATTTTAATTATGGTGAAAAACTTGATATTTTATCAAGTATTCCCTTTTCAAATATGCCCATCACTAGTAATAGTAAGTATCTTTTTTACCCCATTTTTCACAAAAATATTCTGTTTATACTCAATTTTGTATACTTTTCGAATATGTCATTCCCTTTCTGGGATTAGTGGTATGGCCAGCTAGGTTTGCTACGGATTAACAAATTAATTATTTTTGTTGGAATCAACTATATATTCACTTATTTACTAATTAAATAGCGTAGTCTAGAAAAGGTAGAAATGATTTTTTTTCAAATGTGGTAGTAATTTCTATAGTACTTATGATTTCGTGAAATAGAGGGCGAATAATTACCATAAATCACGAAGTTTATCAAATTGTAGTTTGTCTCAGCACTTCAAAATTCGAAGACAAATCACAAAAATAAAAATAAAAATCGCAATTACCTCAACTATTTTTTTCGAGCTAATGCAGTGCACGTGTAAGCTTTGGTACGGTGATATCGATGAATAGTAATGCATACGTATATTAAATGACGACATAGACGATGTTACGTACTCAATTCCCACATCGGTTGTGAGAGAACAACTGATGTGGGGTATATAGACTAAATGGACTCTCTCTCCTAACAAGCTAGTCTTTTGGGATGAGTTCTCATGTTTGGTCTGTATCAATTGGTGCTTTCATTGAGAGCCCAAACGGTTCGGAGTAGTGGCCGGGCAACGAACTCGCCGTGACCAACGAGTGCGTTTGGGACCGCTCGGAGTGGTGACCCACGGAGTGGTGGCCGGGCAAAGAATCCGCCGTGACCAACGAGAACTCGGAGTGGTGGCCCACGGAGTGGTGGCGTGGCAAAGAACCAGCCGTGACCAACGTGGTCGTGACCAACGAGGACGTTGGCCATTAAAGGAGGGTCGAATGTTACGGACTCAATTCCCACATCGGTTGTGAGAGAACAACTGATGTGGGGTATATAGACTAAATGAGCTCTCTCTCCTAACAGGCTAGTCTTTTGGGATGAGTTCTCCTGTTTGGTCTGTATCAGACAACTAATCAATATCTTTTTAAGCCTACAAACTAAAATAATAGAACCATTTAGAACTTTTTAACCCTTATTTGTTATTTTTGAAATGTATTCGACAAACCAGAAATGATCCATTTGTCATAATTTTACCATGATTTTACCATCAATTTACACTAAAATAAGTTATATAAAACTCATTTTAATTAAAGAGCTAGCGGCGGACATTTAATGACTATGACAAATGAATCAAGATGATAACGTACGGATTCAAGAATTCAATTCAAAACTTTAAAATATTCACCAATTGTTTTTATATATCAAAATAAATATTCTGGATGGGAAGAACAATTTTCCAGAAGTCGAATCGAACATGGAAATGGGAAAAAGAGAGGCTGGGAAATTTATATAAAAATAAAGAAATAATTTTAGAGCAACGAGAAAATTCCAAACATATTGAGACAAGATAATGCTCATGAAACTGTAGACAAAAGTATAAAAAAAATTAAAAAGAAAAAGTTGGAATAAATTCAAAATGCATGAAATCAAGGCACGTACGTGGCCTATTCGAGGCTTAGATTAGGAATATCCTCTAATTAGATTCCGTTGGGCTGGTTGCCAATTTGCAAGAATCAAACAATCATTTAAATAAAGATAAGTCTACAAATATCCACGTTCGTAAATATTAATTTAAATTTTTTTAATATAAAAAATTGATTGATTGGATAGATATTTATTTAAATTTGTACTCCTATAAAGATTTGAAGTAAATTAATTTGGTAGGATTTAACGGGTAGAAGATGAACACTTGGTTCAATAGATTAGGAAAAAGGAAAGTGGGTGGGTGGGTCGCTCCGAGTCCGACCCATCACGGTTTGAACCATCAACAAATGGGTCCAGTTTAAAACCAGACCATTGACCATAAAGTTGTTTGGATACTTCTTAGTCTTGACCTACAATGTTTGTTTGGACAATAATTAATAGGATAAATTATTATTTAAATCATTATATTTGATTGTATTCGTCTCAATCTCATAACTTTCCCCATCCCTTTGAATTAGATCATAATTTTACTTTGATTCACAGTTATAATAAGAGAAAGTCTGAATCGTGAATGTTCGATCGAGATTTCAAGTTACGAACTTAAGTCATAGCAATGACCTTAAATTTCTAATGTAAATTATGATAAACATTCATAATATTAATTTCAAAGGTGAAAATGATAGGGTTTCAGTTCTACCTAGATCATAATGTTTTGAAGAATCGACATTTGTCTGAGTAGGAAAATGTCACGACCGCACTTTGCTAATGATAGCAAAAGCGGGAAATCCGTGACTAATAAGCGGAATTAACAAAACGAGGAAAGAACTCAAGGGACTTGCCGAAAGGCCAATCAATTGATACCACAAATTAGAAGCCAAGTATTTGATACAATCTCAGAATAGAATAATTTGACATGTCAACTGAATCAGAGTTTAATGATGAGACATTACTATTCTCATTTAACAAAACACAGCGGAATAGGTCCCTACTGAACGACTTCGTGTATGAAGACACGAATCGTCGAGAAATCCACACGATTGTTTAATAGCATCGACTCTGATCAATTCTTCTCCATCTTGACGTTCAACCTACACATTTATAAATACATGCAGGGCTGAGTACATGAGTACTCAGTGGACACGTGCCGAAAACAAAACATACAAATATAAGTTGTCATCCATCAACAGTATCACACGGGGGTGTTTCTTAAAAGGCCCGAGCATACTAAATTCTTTTGTGATCTTAAAAGTCCGACTGCAGTCTAAGCTCTTTGATGTATCCAACCATGTCTGCTAATCTAGTGTGCCGTGAAGGTGGCCACCTTCAACAAGCACCCTCGCCGGCCAACCTCTCTAGGATGGCTCACGACTCTTCAACGTGTACACAAGTCTGTGTTGGGATTTTACCCACTCTCAGACCCGAATTCGATTTACGTTTTGGGGTTACCAAAACAAAAGAGGCACTTAGCCTCACAGACAAGCTTCACCAAAACAAACATTTATGGCATGACAACATCTTGAAATAATTGCAGTTCCATTTTGAGAAAAGATGATATTTCATAACTTCAAAACATTTGCTTTATATCCACACTATAGTGCTGGATATTAAAAGAAAGCCCACCTGGTATGCTTATCTCCAATTAAAATTCCTATAATCTTTTATTTCAATTCTTGCCATCGAAAAAGGAATCCTTGTTGCACTTAAACTTTCCTCCTCAACAGAATACTTAATTCGATTCAACGTCGGCGATTACAATTGACTCACACGTCCTTACAAAGAGGATTAGGCTAATAAATTCGGCTTATCCAAATAAAACGGATATCGAAATTCCGGGACGTCACAGAAAATCTGTCCCACGTGTCATTGCAATTCAAATACAAGTAGTGAATTGCACTGAAAAGTTAAATAGTTTTAAATTGATAAAGAAGAAAAAATCACATAGTCGAGATGGAAGAAGATGCAACGACACTTCCATTATTAAATTTTTGTGCACACTCCGATATAAATTAACGTCCAAATATAACACTCACTTCGTTCCGATTGGCATGGTCTGAATTCCTTTTCGAATTGCCTTAATTGATTTGATATAGTGCAATTTTACTAATTCATAATAATCGTATCAAGAAAAATGAACTAAATAAGACAGAATAAAAAAGACTAATATTAAAAGAGAACTTCAAAAAACACGTCAAAATTATAGACAAAGGAATCGACAAATACTCTTATTATTAACATTCCACGTGTCTTCCATTTTCGTCATTATAACACTAAACCATACTAATAAACAAACAAAATATGGTTAAATATATATTGTCGTAAAGTTATTACATGTGCATATGAAATAATTAGACGACATAAGGACAAAAACAGAGACACGTCTGCTGCAATGTGATTGGACCATGTGGCGGAACCTCATTCGCGGTCTGGATGGCTGTGATTGGGCAACGATTTTGTGGAAAAGGAGAGGGGATGACACTCAAATCGTGCTTTCACTTTCGCTGTCTTTCTTTATAGCCAATGAAGAGAGAGAAAGTGGAGAGAGAAATGCGAATGTCCATTAATGGAAATGGTATTTGAGTGAATGACAAAGGAGCTTTCCTCAAAAGCTTCTTAAAAAAAGATCCACAATCCTAAAGTTTTGCCTTTTTTATTTCTAAAATCACAAGTGTCCATTGTGTTATATACCATGACGTATATATGTAACACTTTTTAACTAGGAGCTGCATAATAAGTTAGTTAAATACATCAAATACATTGTAATTCTTCAATATTTTTGTTGGTGTGTGATCGAATTTCTCCAATAAGATCTTATTAAAGGAGGTCATGAGTTTGTTATCTTTTGTGTAGAGAAGCATGTCTACTTTCGGCTTTTCAAGATTGAGGCGATGCACCTGACTTGATAGTCGTGCATTGTCGGCCTTCTCAAATAACTGTCGCAGAATGAAAAAAATGTGATCTCTTGTGCATCGCTGAGCTGACCTTCTTAAAAAATGGAAATTGAACCCTCCCCCCCTCCCCTAAACCCACCCCAATCCCACCTATCGATGCAGTCCAGTGCGGTGCAATGTACGGTCTGGAAGCAACATATCTCCTTATGTGCATTGATTGGAACCTCCGCATCAGTGCGAGTTGCGGCCTAGAGCCAGGATAATAGCGTGTTCATGTGGGGTTGGGAGTTGATTGACCGATCTTATCGTCAGTATGTGATAGCGAGAACTCAATTAAATTTGGCTTTTGAAGATGTTGATCCTATGATGCTACAACTATCTCTAATTTTTGGTGTTATGGTTCACTTTAGTGTTTCATCTATTGTCCATTATTAAAGATTATATCCATTTGAATTTATGAGTAGTGAATTTTGGGCCAACTACGAATATGCCACTAGACAAAACTAGTGAAATTGATGTAAGCTACAACTCAAATTGATTCCCCAATAGTGAGGATATGAGAATTTTATGAAATGGCTATAATTCAGTATTAATTAGTTCAATGTTATGCAATATCATATCTTTATGTTTAAATGGGAGTACTTTTTATTCTTCGAAACAAATACCACGATATAAAATCTCAATTGGTTATCAATCTTATACAATTGGGATTCGGAAGTTATATGTTGATTACTAATCATAAAATATTCAAGCTATATAAATTCAAATAATTTTGTCATCTATTAAGATAGTAAAATGTAAATGAAATTCATCACCATACTTCGAACCTATAATCTAAAATCCAGTATAGGCTAGCCTTTGTTGAAAAAATATGTACTAATAAAATTGTGCAAAGAGTCTAAAAGAAAACTTTTAGCAAAGCAAAAGGTATGATAGCCTGATAAAAGCTGTTTGATACATGTTGTCTTAAAATATTTTTAAAACATGGTGCTTGTACAATTTATTCAATTTTGACTAGTCAAAACTTTATGTAAAAGCTAGTATGACCCAACAAATTATTATTATTATTATTATTATTATTATTATTATTATTATTATTATTATTATTATTATTACTCTCCAGTCTCACTCTAAGTGGATCATTTATAATTCAATACGAGATTTTATACTTCTATATTTATAAGTGCAGTACTATCATTTAGAATATGACTTTTAAAAAAGAAAATGTATCAGTTAGAATGAGATAGGTGGAGTCTTAATTTTTATTAAATATTTTTGCAGCATTTTAGTTGATTGTGCATCACTTCTCATTACATTTGGTTATTAGTTACATAATTATCGAAAACAACCTGATCCATTAATTCAATGACTCGGACACTACACAATAAAATAGAGTACTATATTACTAATACTAAATTTAGTATCAAGCCCAAAATATGGATTATCCAATCTTTATTCCATAGTAATTGATATTTTATTTTTATGTAATTTATCAAGTTATAAGTAATGTTTATAGCAATATTTAAGATGTTAGAATCAAAATGAAGGTATAAAACAATAAAATTTATGTTAACAATGACCTGGATAGTAATTAAGATATTTATATTGACATATGCATGTGTTGCATTATCAATTGTCAGTCAAAAACTAGCCCTACGATTTGAAGAACTTTTGATGAGTGGTAATATAAATTGTTTCTTTTCCGTACTAAAATAGATTGATTTATAACAAATTGGGCCAACGATTGCATGCTTTTCTAATTTGTTCTACTTTATATAAGTGGAGCTCTATTGCCCACAATTTGAACTCTTTCTAAAAAAAATTTATTCTTTTTAGCACAATCAAAGATTACCTTCTTTTTAATTAATATGGCATTTCGACTTAATTACTTTTGACCAATAGTTTGTACATGATTAATTATACTCAAATCTATAAAATTTATTGGGATTCTATAATATTTGATATGTAGATAGATTAAACTTTCGACAACATGTTAAAGTGGTTAAAATATTTTCATGCAAGTCACAATTAAAATAGATGAATTATTGGAAACCCTTTATTTCCATTTATGGGCAACATACACGTGTGCCTACCTCATCCCTCGGGATTTCAACCAAGATCTTTTCTTTAAATATTTCCTATAATTATTGGAACTTTATCACTAATTTGTAACGTGTGTTAGAGCATCAATAACCCCGTCCCCATTTCTAGCCCAAAGGCCCCTCCACGTCATCATTCCCTTACAGTTACGGCGCAGGCCATAACTGCTCTAACCCTGCAGGCCGCAACTAATAAATGACATTATTCACAACTCCAACTTATTTTCTTCGTACAATAGAATACGTTGAGCAATTATAACACGAGAAATTTATTTTTAATACAAAAATAATAAATTATAAACTAAAAAATATAAAAAATTTAGAGTATTAAAAAAAATGCAAAAAAAAATAAAAAAAATATTAAAATTCTACAAAACACGTTCCCCCTCTCCATCTCCTTCTTCTTCCTCTTCCTTCCCCCTCTCCCCCTTCTTCTTCTTCTTAAAAATGCAAAAAAAAATAAAAAAAATTAAAATCGATGAAAAAAACGTCGCCCCTCTCTATCTCCTTCTTCTTCCTCTTCCTCCTTCTTCCCCCTCTCCCCCTTCTTCTTCTTCTACTTAAAAATGCAAAAAAAAATTTAAAATTAATGAACAGTAGCGGCCCGGCTCGTCGCCCCGGAAGCTCCAGCGCGCGCCCAGGCCGGGCCGCGGGACGGTCACCAGGCCGGGAACGCGGCCCCGTGACCGGCCTGGGCCGTGACGCCTCCTCCTCCTCCTCCCCCTTATCTCGTCGCGTTATTCATGCTCTTATGACTATGAGTATAAATAAAGACGTCAATTTTGAATCTGATTTTCTATAATAATTTTATAAGTAATATATTAGTATGTAGAAATCTCATTCGGCTTGGAACTTCTATACGATCACTCTTTTCTAATGGAGATTGACAAATATTGTTATAATATTCGTTATTTTTTTATTTATGTTTTGTGTTCGCCTATTGTTTTGCATGTTTTATGTAATATTTCTGAATAAAACATTTGCTTAAATTTATAAAATAATTTGTTGTTTTTTTGTTGTTGTTGTTTCTGTTCTGAATTATATCCATACTGCGACTCTACTGCTCGTCATTTATAAATGGCTCGATTGTTTGTACGTACGTCATTTGAAAAAGGTACAAACTATTAACTTCCCTCCAAAGCAATCTAAAATTAATCATACCATAAAGAAAAAAGGAGTGAAATTGAGCCAACTACACCAAGTTGAAAAGAGACACATACATCATCCTTGGTCCTACTTGAAAAATAAAAGAAAAAGGAATGAAGTAACATCTCTAGCTGATTTCATGTGCATGTTAGTACTTTTTTACTTTTGCATATATTCAAATAATTTCACTTAAATATACACACATATACACGCACACACATGCACATGCACATTTTTGTTCGTCCAATCACATTAATTTATCAAAAAATAAAAACAATTTTAGAGAAGGAATTTACATTACGCTGCCGTGAAGATGAAGTTTCTCTCATATATAAATCTTAAAATGATTTAATATACAATTAATTTGTATAGGGGTTATATTCAATTAGTAGTCATGGATAAATGGGTGTCACTCTCAATTGCAAGTGGGAATATATATCTAATATATTGATAAATGTTATGCAGGGCCGTCCCGACAAAATCAGAGGCCCTGTGCAAAAATCTAAAATGAGGCCTACCACTATAGAAAAAAAGACAATGCATTTTAAAGCTATATGATAATTAAAGAAAAAAAGATAATGCATTTTAAAGAAATATACTATAGAAAAAAGACAAATTGATGCGTTTGCGCTGCTCCCAATCGCAATGGCCGACGATGGCAGGCGCTGCAGAAGCGATCAACGATGGCTCTGGTGAGCTGGTCCCTGTTGCAGCGTTTGTCGATGAGGAACACCGAACACGAACAGGCGGCTCCCAGGTCTACGATCGGGAAAAGAAACCGATCAGAATTGGAGTCACGGTGCTAGAAAAAGGCCTGGGCATTGCTATACAAGAGAAATAGTTTTGTTGGGCTGAAAAAATAGGAATACATGTATATGGGCTGAAATATTTCAGAGGCCCCTGAAAATTGGGGGCCCTGTGCGGTCGCACAGGCCCCACGGGCCAAGGGACGGGTCTGATGTTATGCTACATTCCTTACGTGAACATCGTTCGGGAACACCACTCTAGTTCAGTTCAAGTTATATTTTTTTATATTTATTATTTCAAAAAAATTATTGACACAATTAATTTTAATTCACATAGAAATTCAAGTTTGATTTATTCTTTTATTCATTTATTTGAAATTATAGAGAAAATGAATAAATCGAGCTTTGTAGACGGTAGAACCGTATGCTTTTTTCAATAATATTTTCCCTTTAGACTTATTTTATTTTATTATATTTTCACCTCAACCTACATCTTTTTAATCCGTATTTATTATTTTATTTTGAATAAAATTTATTTATTCTTAGTGGAATTAATAAAGTGATTTTGTTTTTTCTCTCCACCACACCTCAAAATTTATTGATGCTAATTTCTAGCTCTTGTCCCATTATATATACAGGGCAGCTCTTTTCGGATATTGTTCGTCCGGTTCGATATTGAAGGATTCTATTTATTTTAATTTCATGTGATAAAATTAAAATCTTTTTAGATTAAAATAAAATAAAAGATTTATTCTTATTCTATGAGTCACTCTCTTTGCATACGATGTGCGACCATTATCCATTTAATTTACTAACCATGATGCAATTCCAATGAATTTATTCCATTGGATTTCCTATACATGATTTTTCAGATGAACCACATTTAAAATACAAGTATATTTCCATAAAAAATCATAAGGCTTTTTCTTTGTTATAAATGTGAAAAAATAACAAATTTCTTGTGTTTATATGATTTTTCACTATTATTTGTCAATTGGTTATGCTTGATTGTCACATTTCCCTTTTCGTTCGTTAGTCAGAGAGGACGACAGTATTGAAAATTTCAATTTCAAGTAAGGCACTCACAACACACCGAATTTTTGGTCGAGACCTAACGCCCTTCACAAATTTATTTTTCATGAAAAAAAATCATATTGTTATTTCATAATTTTTAATTAGCATAAAAGAAATTATAAATTACAACTAAAACAATTATAATTATGTAATTTTAATTTATTAGTACATTTTAATATTTATTTTAACTTTAAAACTATTGCATATTAAATTAATATATTAAATTTGAGATTTTACTAAAAAAATTAAATAAGCAAGTGATGAGATCATAAAATATGACCTAAAACGAGATTAATTTTTTCATGATAGAAATTAAATATTCAGTCACATGGAATTTTACTGCTCCCACAAGAATAAAATACTTAAAACTGAATAAATTTACACATAGTTGATGAGGTGGCGAATATCTCTTTAGGTATCATTTCTGGATATTATATTAATCAACTAAGTATCATAATTAAGAAAGTAATCCCACTTTAGTTTACTCTATTTGATGAACTAATGAACTTCAATGTTCTCCCTAATTGGCCGTACTCTTTTGACTTAACAACACTTGTTAAATTAGTATATAATTATCATTTAATTAATTAATTAAATTCGAAAAACAATAGTCAAGGCACTAAGTCATGACACGATTAATTATCGCTAATTAGTCTTTACGATTAATTAAGTATAGCAGTCAGATTCCGCAGATTAAAAGAAATTAATTTAGTCAAACTATGAATCTATCCATCGGTTTCGTATAAATGCGTTAATACTTTCGGTTCTTTAACATAATTAATTAGTTAATTATTTTATTAGTAAGTAAGTATTGTATTATCATTAATTGTTATGTACCCAATCATTTCTTGGGTTGACTTAAATTAATTAAAAGAGTAAAATAATGTATGAAATCAAGGTAGTGCAGCATCTAGCTACGTAATAATCGGCGTTTAAACTTGAGATTTATTGAACCAATTAAACCTTGATTAATGGTCACCATAGCTTATTAAGATGAGTTTTTTGTTAGTTTTGATGGCGATGGTTGAATTCGAATTTTCGAAAAGTTTTTCATCACTAAAGGATTCGTAAAAATACGAATATATAATACTCCTATATAGAGACAAAATATTTCTCTAAATATATAAATTAATCAAAATGGTGATGTTGAAAAGAAAGAGAAAAAAACAACTATATATACTAGTTAGTAAACCTATTAGTGAAACTTACTTCTCAAATACTCATGTGTTAATTATTAATAAGTGCTAATCAATCACTATTAGTGTTTTATCAAAAGTCAATTAGTATTCACTATGTTTACTTGTACTTGAGTCATTTTTCCATTTTGGAAGTTCTCTCATATTTGAGTCATTTTTATAGTATATGATGTAACTTTTTTTCTCACGCTTACTTTAATCTCTCTATTTTATTCACTTTCTATTCAATTCTCTCTTTTTTTTTTCTCTCATACTTTTTTACCTATTTATTTAACACACTAAATATTCATTTCTTAAGCTCTGTGCTAAAAAGTTTTGCATCAACTATATGGAAACGGAAGAAATATTTTAATTTACTTAAAATTTTATCACTTTCTTGATCAATTTCATTAATACAAATCAAAATAAAGAAAAAGGAAAGCAATCGGCTCAATTAACTTATGGTGGGATCATAATTTCCATTCTTTATTATGTTAATATACTTAAAAAAGTAATTTATTCTCTATATTTATTTATTAATTAAGTTGTTAATTTCCAATTGAGCATGACGTTAGTCATTTTTGGGAAAAGCCATATTGTTCTTCATAGGCTCCCACTTTAGGTCGGCCTAGTCCTACGACTCTAGAATGTGACCATCCATGCAAATTAGAAAATAAATAAATAAATAAATAAAATAAATGTGAAAATTAAATAGATAAGGTGAGGAATTTTAGTGGTATTGCTTTATAGGGAGACAAAGAGCATCCAGCCTTTTCTTAGCCTTCCATGGTTTGTGGCAAAACCTTTAAAAAAAGATTTAATTTTTTTTATGTCACCCATTATCAATATTTATTCTGTCAAATACTGTTATGAGGATTGGGGCAAAACTGCACAATCAGTTCAGTTCGGTTACCAATATACTGTTCGGCGATTAGGGACCGATATGCTGTTCGGCGATTAGGGACCGATATGCTGTTCGGTGATCTGACGAACTGCAATCATGCTCGGTGATTGGTCGAGTTTGTAGTCGTGCTCAGGGATTAACCGAGCTCAATGTTCGGTGTTGAGCTCGGTGCTGCTCAATGTTCGGTGTTGGTGCTCAGTGCTCGGTGTTGGTGTTCGGTGTTGGCCGAACTTAAACGTGTTCGGTGTTGGCCGAACTTAAACGAGTTCGGAGTTGACAGTTGTTATTAACTGATGCACGTCGTCGGATGCGACTAGTTAGTTAGCTTTAAATGAAAGCCGTTAGGTTTGAACTAGTTGTTAGATAAGTGTTAGTTAAATAGAGCCGAGCTGTGGAAAAAAGAAGAGAGAATTTTTCATCCAAGAGTTTTGTAATCTTCCACACAAATAAAACACAAGATTTCCATTGACTCTCCAAGAATTGTTTTTTGCTTATTCATTTTCATATCAAGTATTCGTTCTTCTCGTTCCGGAATCGATCTCGTTGTGATAACAAGATTGAGTCGCGTATCTGATACCATTACAAATTGGCGCCGTCTGTGGGAATCGAAGAAGGACGACGAATTCAACAATGTCTACCGCAAAGTTCGACGTTGAGAAATTCACCGGCGAAAATGATTTCGGCCTGTGGAGATTGAAGATGAGAGCTGTTCTGATGCAGCAAGGCGTCTGGGATTATGTGAAATCCAAGACGGACAAGAAAGAGATTCAAGGGATGGATGCGGCGAAATGTCAAGAACTGGAATACAAGGCGTATAGCTCGATTGTCTTGTGCCTCAGCGATAGAGTCTTGAGGGAGGTTCAGAAAGAGGATGATGCCGCGGGAGTGTGGGAGAAATTGGAGAAAATATATATGGAGAAGTCAATCTCCAATAGGTTGCATCTCAAGCAAAGATTGTTCAACTTTAGATTTTCTGACTCCAAGAATCTGGCGGATCAGCTGGAAGATTTTCGAAAGTATATAGATGATCTTGAGGGTGTGGATGATCCCATGAAAGATGAGGATAAAGCTTTGATGTTATTGAATGCTCTGCCTCAGAGTTTTGAGCAATTCAAAGACTCAATACTTCTTGGAAGGGATTCGAAAGTGACTTTGGAGGAGGTATTTTCTGCATTAAAGCTGAAGGCAATGCAGAAATGTGTCAGCAAGCCAATCGATCAAGCTGCTGAAAGCCTCAATGTGAAGGCAACTTCAAAGAAACAATTCAAATTCAAGAAACCCCCATCTGACAAGTGGAAGCCAAGATCATCTAAGGAAGGAGATCAAAAGGAATCTAGAAGCTGCTTCTGGTGTAAGAAACCAGGACACATCAAGCAAAATTGTTTTGCTTGGAAGAAAAAGCAATCTGAAAATCACAAAGGAGATGGTACAGCAGCTATCACTGAGGAAATTGAAGAGGCAAGAGCTCTCAATGTGGTGGAGGATAGCCCATTATCAAGGCTATGGATCATGGACTCAGGCTGCAGTTTCCATATGTCCTCCAATCTCGACTGGTTCCAAGATTTAAAGGAATCTGAAGGCTCGGTGTTGCTGGGAGATGACCATGTGTGTGATGTAAGGGGTGTTGGGAGCATATGTTTGAGGATGGACAATGGAATTTTCAGAACTCTCACTGATGTGAGATACATCCCATCCATTAAAAGGAATCTTATATCCTTGGGTCTTCTTGAGAAGAATGGCTACGAATGGACTCTCTTTGGTGGAGAGATGCTTGTCAAAAAGGATGGCCAAATGATCATGAAGGCTGTCAGAAACAATGTGCTCTATTATCTGAAAGCTGAGGCAGTTGCTGGAACAGCTAACAACACACAAAAGACCATCAATTGGCATGCTAGGCTGGGCCATGTGGGGGACACTGGGCTGATGCAGCTGGTAAAGCAAGGCATTATTCAGATGGCTGATTCAGAGATACAAAGAGCCATTGGATCGTGTGAAGAATGTATTCTTGGCAAAAACAAGAAGCTGCCATATGGAGTGGGCAAACATAACTCAACACAACCTCTCCAATATGTTCACAGTGACATATGGGGCCCTGCACCAGTAAATAGCATTGGAGGAGGCAGGTATTTCTTATCATTTGTTGATGATTTTTCAAGAAAGGTTTGGATAATGATCATGAAAGAAAAGTCAGAGACCTTCAAGAAATTTCAGGAGTGGTGTACTGCAGTTGAGCTAGAAAAGGGGAAGCCTTTGAGATGCCTAAGAACTGACAATGGGCTGGAATTTTTGTCCCATGAGTTTGATGAGTTTTGCAAGAGAAAAGGAATTAAAAGGCATAGAACGGTGCCTCACAACCCACAACAAAATGGGGTCGCCGAGAGAATAAATAGAACCATTCTTGAAAGGGTAAGATGCATGTTGATAGCATCTGGAATGTCAAAACCATTTTGGGCAGAAGCAGCCTCCACAGCTGTTGTTTTAATCAACAAATGCCCCTCTGCTGCCATTGAAAATCAGACTCCGGATAGTAGATGGTATGGATCTTATGGAGACTATTCAAAATTAAGACCATTTGGGTGTAGAGCATATGCTCACATCAAACAAGGAAAGCTGGAACCAAGGGCTCTCAGATGTGTGATGATAGGCTATCAGGTTGGAGTTAAAGGTTACAGATTATGGTGCTGTGAGGAAGGGAATAAGAAGGTTGTCATCAGTAGGGATGTTATTTTCAGGGAATCTGAAATGCCTTTCTTCATCAAGAAAGTTCAGACTGTTGAGTTTGAGGTGGAGGGTCAGAGGGAATCCTCATCTGATGCTGTAAGAAGTCCACCAGATACTGTGAGAAATTCACAAGAAACCAGTGTTGGTGGATCCTCTGAACATGAAAGTAACATCAAGACTCCACAGAGACTGGTTGCAAGAGACAGAACCAGAAGAAGGATCAAGCTCCCTTCCAGATTTCAGGATTTTGATATGATGCACTATGCACTGGCCATAGCTGAGGAGATGGACTATCATGAGCCTTCAAATTACAAGGAAGCAATAAGGAGTCCGGAGAAGGATCAGTGGCTATTAGCCATGCAGGAGGAGATTGATAGCTTGTACAAAAATCACACATGGATTTTGGTGTTGAGGCCAACTGATCAGAAAACAGTTGGTTGTAAATGGATTTTTAAGAAGAAAATTGAGGCCTTCAACAACAATCAAATCAGATTTAAAGCCAGGTTGGTGGCCAAAGGCTTTACACAAAAGGAGGGAGTAGATTATAATGAAATATTCTCCCCTGTGGTAAAGCATAGCTCCATCAGGATTCTACTTGCCATTGTTGCTCAGAGAAATTGGGAATTGCAGCAACTCGATGTCAAAACAGCCTTTCTTCATGGAGAGCTCGAAGAGAAAATTTACATGGAGCAGCCTCCTGGTTTTGTCCAACCAGGAAATGAAGGAAAGGTGTGTTTGCTGAAAAGAAGCTTGTATGGTCTAAAACAAAGTTCAAGACAGTGGTATCTCAGGTTCAATGAGTTCATGCATAAGATCGGTTTTGAGAAGTCTTTGTATGATCATTGTGTCTTCATCAAGAGAAGAGGTGGAGTTGCTGTGGCATATCTACTATTGTATGTAGATGATATGCTGATCTCTGCAGAGCATAAGGAAGAGGTGGAGTTAGTGAAAGGTGATCTGAAATCTGAATTTGATATGAAGGATCTTGGAGATGCAAAGAAGATCCTTGGAATGGAGATCATAAGGGATAGAGACAAGAAAAGGATATGGCTAACTCAGAAAGATTACATCAGGAATGTGATCAAGAAATTTCAGATGGATAAAAGCAAACCAGTGAGTGTGCCCCTGAGCCAGCAGTTTAAGCTCAGTGTAAATCAGTGCCCTAAAGATGATAGTCAGAGAAGAGAGATGGATAAAATCCCATATGCAAACATAGTGGGAAGCATCATGTACACCATGGTGTGTACAAGGCCAGACATCAGCCAAGCCATAAGTGTTGTGAGCAGATACATGGCAGATCCAGGTATGGAGCATTGGCATGCTTTAAAATGGATACTAAGGTATCTGAATGGTACTCAGGATTATGGCATACTGTTTGATGGAAGTAAGAATTTTGATGCACAGCCTCTATTGGGATATTGTGATTCTGATTTTGCTACTAACATTGACACAAGGAAGTCCCAATCCGGCTATGTTTTCTGCATGTATGGAGCTGCTGTAAGTTGGAAGTCGAGTTTGCAATCTGTGGTGGCACTCTCAACAACTGAGGCAGAATATATTTCCATGGCTGAGGCCGTAAAGGAGAGCATGTGGCTGAAAGGAATCTGCTCGGATTTTGGGGTTGATCAAGGAGCTGTGACTGTATTATGTGATTCAAATAGTGCCATATGTTTGTCAAAACATCAGACATTCCATGAGAGGAGCAAGCATGTGGATGTTAAGCTTCATTTTGTGAGGGATGAAGTTGAAATGGGCTCAGTGAAGATTGAAAAGGTAGCTACTGAGCACAATGCAGCTGATATGCTAACAAAGGTGTTGCCCGGACTTAAGTTGAAGTATTGCATGGATTTGGTGAATCTGATTCAGCTGGAGTGATTGTGGAAGATGGATGAAATCTATGGATTGTCCAGTTATGTCCCAAGGTGGAGATTTGTTATGAGGATTGGGGCAAAACTGCACAATCAGTTCAGTTCGGTTACCAATATACTGTTCGGCGATTAGGGACCGATATGCTGTTCGGCGATTAGGGACCGATATGCTGTTCGGTGATCTGACGAACTGCAATCATGCTCGGTGATTGGTCGAGTTTGTAGTCGTGCTCAGGGATTAACCGAGCTCAATGTTCGGTGTTGAGCTCGGTGCTGCTCAATGTTCGGTGTTGGTGCTCAGTGCTCGGTGTTGGTGTTCGGTGTTGGCCGAACTTAAACGTGTTCGGTGTTGGCCGAACTTAAACGAGTTCGGAGTTGACAGTTGTTATTAACTGATGCACGTCGTCGGATGCGACTAGTTAGTTAGCTTTAAATGAAAGCCGTTAGGTTTGAACTAGTTGTTAGATAAGTGTTAGTTAAATAGAGCCGAGCTGTGGAAAAAAGAAGAGAGAATTTTTCATCCAAGAGTTTTGTAATCTTCCACACAAATAAAACACAAGATTTCCATTGACTCTCCAAGAATTGTTTTTTTTGCTTATTCATTTTCATATCAAGTATTCGTTCTTCTCGTTCCGGAATCGATCTCGTTGTGATAACAAGATTGAGTCGCGTATCTGATACCATTACAAATACTGTAGATTATATTCGATTTTGCTAAATTGATGTCGCACGTAGTGGATTTAAACTAGCTCATATTTGAAGAAAGCTATCTTACATGTCAAATTAGGATAAATATGGGGAATACTTTGTTGTATACAAAATATTGTGTGTGTTTCATGCACACGATTAGTGATGTGAGATTATGAATATTAAATAATTATTTTTTAAAATTATCCATTTTCTTTGAATTTTGATGAACATTCAATTGAGGTATAATTTCCTTTATTTAAATCACACTTATAATTTTTCACAATTTAACGGTATTTTATTTTTTTTAAAATTTCATTCACTTTGAAATTAGATGAATATAAATCAATTAATAAACATAAATTATCCTACTAGTAAATAATTTAAACGATTTAAAAAAAATAAATACTCCTACCATCTTGTGAATAATGCAAATTAAATGATTAGTTAGTGACATGGTTATGATATTTAAGTGATGACTTGAATTAGTGAATAATGAATTTTAAATTATGAGTAATTGACAAATGACAAGAATATAAATGACTTTAACCTACCACAACATGTACACATGAACACACACATGTTTTATGTCATTTTACTTGTATGTATATAACAATAATAATGAATTGTAATACATGAAATAGTTAACCCACCCAAAATGCTAAAGTTAAAAAAAAAGTTATTGAAAATGATCAACATCACAAACTTTTTATAGATATATAGTACACCTCACACGTATTAACATGTACTATACACAATATATGCATTATGCACATATATAATATTTTATTTATATACACAAACAAAAATACCATCAAAATCTTGGGTCCCTATATGGAACATGACTCAAAGCATGGTTTCCACATATATTATTCCCTTTATTATTTTGATTTTTATTTATCTATGAATAGTAAAACACATAAAAGTTATATATAGCAATAGAATCTTGGTTGAGATATGATAGAACAATTACAACTGTTGGATAATGAAAAACATCAATATTGACGCAGTAAAAAGATTGATAGAAGCTGAATTTCTTAAAATTTATTCAAAAAGACGCAGATCTTTGATCTGATTGGAGATTGGAAATTTTGTTTTGATCACAATAAAAAATTAATATTTCGCAAAAAATCATAGGCATTATTACTAGTATACATACAGGGGCGGACACACTTGGAAAAGGGTGGGGCTTAAGCCCTTATCCAAAATATAATTTTTTATTTTTTAAATTCTAAATTCTCTTAAATTTTTGAAAAATCATCCATAGCCCTCCTTACTAAATAAATGCCGTTGAAGACTAAATCATCAAAATATTACGACAGAAAGGGCTGAACTAAATTCGGGACAAAAATGGAGAACGAATGGCTTCCGAATGATTGTGAGAAGATGATTCAATAATAATATAATACTACTATTTCTAAAAACCACCACTAAAAAGGTTTCTAAAAAATTGTGTCAATTTATTTATTGTTTTAAAGTTTAGTATTAATAGTTTATCTCAAAATTTGTGATTATTCATTTATTGTTTAAACATAATACTGCTAGTACTTATTATTCCTTACAAATAACCAACTGATTAAATCACGAATTGCGTATTAATTTTCCTTCCAAATTCATAACTTATTTTCAATAAATTGTGTATTATCGAAGTATAAATCTATCGACGGTAATCAAAAGAGACATTTTTATCGGGGGGGGGGGGGGGGGGAATATATACTATTCTCTCTGTCACATTAAAAGTGACACATTTTGCTTTTTGAGATATTCCATTCTAAATGATACTACTACATTTCTAAATATGAAAAATCACTCTCTCAACCTTTTCCACTCTTATCTTGTTCTCTTCACTTTACTCATAAACCAACAATACATAAAATCTCATGCCGAATTAGAAATGTTCCACTTAGAGTGAGACGAAATCATTTTTCTTTTTAGTAAAAGTCAACACATTTCTCTCATTTAGTTTACTCTCTTATTTTATTGTCTTTTCATCTCTCTACTTTTTTCATTTCCTACTTTATTCATCATTTATTTAACTCACTTAACACATTTTTTTTAAATTGCTTGTAAAAAATGGCTTCATTACTACGGAATAGAGGGAGTATATATTCAGCCGTTACTATGATATTTTCTGCGTCTGCCCCTGTATACATATGTACATATATGATTCCCATAGTATATATATAAATGAATAAAATAGTTACAAATGTATGGTGATTCTTTTTTATTTAAAAATTTTAATTAACGAATTTATGGCCGCCCAATGGTGGTGCCTCTTTCAAAGTTATTCCTTTGCTTCCTTCTTAAGCCATTTTCATCCAATCATCCACTCTTTTATGCTTTACCTAATTGTAAATTGCTCTACCTCATAATATTCTTCCCATGTTAATCTTATCTGGTCTCTTCTTTTTTTCATAAATATCTACTTGAAATCCCTAAATTCCTTAACCTAGAAATGTATAGATGGAATTCGAACTCGTAATGTATAGTTCAAGACTTAATCGACCTTTCATAGGACAGTAGCCCATCAATCATGTAGACTTCAGTTTTCTTGTGAATCATAGTCTTTTATATATGTTCACTTTGCTACTTATTGATGGAATTCGAACTCATAAATTATCATTCACGAGTTATCAACTTTCACCTTTTCATTATCGGTCTTAATCATCCATTGAAATGTACCAAAACCCATCCCCATTTTTCGAGGACCGTAAAAATGCTCAGACGGTAATTTGGCCGACAGTCTATCAAGAATTACGATAATTTAGATAGGATAAAATCAACATAGTATACCAAAAAAGAACAACACATGATAAGCTATCAAAAGACAATAACCAACTAACAAATAACAAAAACACACGACAGTATCAGGCTCGCACGACTCCTTTAACAAATGCACTTATTGATCTTGTAGCACATAACATATCTAAATAGCGCACACACAACATAAATCATAATCTCCTCAAACAAGCCATTGAAGAAGGCTATGATAACAACACAAGCAAGAACAAGGATAACAATGACGACAAGGATAACAATGACGACAAAATTATGTGAGGAAACAACAAAATTTGTCTTGTAATTTTAATAAAATAATGAATCTTCTTCGCATTAAAAAGGTTAAAAAGCTCCATTTTAGCATGAAGCCATATAACACCGTCCACCTATTATCCCAATGAGTATGAGATTCAATCATTGTTTCCTTATTTCTATAATTTATCGCTATCTCAATTTTATAACTTTAACAAAACAAGAAATTAAATAAAAGCATACCCAACATTACAAATTTAAAATTAAAGATAATCCAAGAAGGAAAAACTGAAAAAATAAATTCGAAATAAATAGACCTTGGAACAAAAAAAAAATCAAAATAATACTTTGTCATTGAATTGAACGCATCAATTTTATAAATTATATCTTTAAATAATGGAGTAATAAATAAATAATGCTAGTTTTTAAAAGCAAATTCCAAAACAAGAAAGTCAATAACACTCCATATTTTCCTAACATAGAATGAAATTCATTATTAAGAGCATCCACAATAGCGCCTAGCGCACCGCCTAGCCGAGCGCCGGCGCTAGGCGATCTATTGCAACCGCCTTGCGGATTTCGCGATAAAAAACCGCCTAGCGCTCGGCGGTTCCGCGGCGCTAGGCGGTGCGCTAGGCGATCCGCTAGGCGCTATTGCAGCGTCCGGATCGCCTAGCGCACCGCCTAGCGCGAATTTTTATTTTTATTTTTTTTTTCCGAAACACTATATATACGCGACTTGCCTTTCTTTTTCATTCGCACCACTTGTATTAACGAGTATTGTGTGATTGTTAATTATGTCATTTTCATTTTCATTCGCACCACTATATATACGCGACTTGCTTGTCATTTTCATTCGCACCACTATATATACGCGACTTGCCTGTCATTTTCATTTTTAAATTATTGTAATATTTTTAAATTATTGTACTTTTTAAATTTTTAATAGTATTATTAATGTTTCCTGTATATGTCTCGTAAATTAAATTCCGTATATTATGTGATTGTTAATTATGTCATTTTATGTAATTGTTATTAGTGATGTGGCTATTGATGTGACTGGGCTATTTATGATGTGGCTAGGCTATGGCTGGGCTATTTATGATGTGGCAGGAGGATTTTTAGTGCTGATGATGTGGCAGTGGTTAGGCTATTGGTGGGCTATTCCTACTGTGGATGCTCTAACAAAATTGAAAGACTTAATTTTATAACAGAGTGAGAGAGATGGTGGCGTAGGCTGTGGGGCACAATGAATCCATTCGATTCTGCATTTTGCGCTCCTACAAATACCTCTCCATTCTCTCCCCTTCCATTTGCATTCAACCCATCACCACTAATCCTCACTTCCCACACATCTCCAGCAGATTTAATCGGTCTGCGTTGATTGTGTTCGACGAAATGCCTCTGAGAAGAGCCTCCAACCACATTCCCTCCGACGACCTCGAGCAGGGCATCGTCACCATCCTCGCCGCCGATTCCCACACCGCCGCCAAAGCCGCATCAATCCGCCGCACTCTCTCCGCCGACATGTCCTCCAAGAAATGGCTCAATCAAAACGGCTTCTTCTCCATCAAGAAGGATGAAGAATTCAACCAATCCCCAAATCAAGATGAAGTGTGGCGATCAATCCAAGCTGAGAACGCCAAGAATCCGCCCCAAAAAACCGGAGTTTGGGGGCAAATTCTCACCCAGAGGAGCGATGATTCCGTGGTGCAGCCGCCGTATGTTCATCCCATGGTGAAGCGGAGCAAGAGCAGCATGAGCGAGAAGAGCCTCGAGGTCTGCACCGAGAGCCTCGGGTCCGAGACGGGGTCGGATTGCTTCTCCGACCCCGAGCTCGGAGATGAAGAGGAGCTGATCAAGAAAAGAGAACAACAACAAGTAGTTTTCCCTTTTGCTGATGAAAATTTGAATGTAGTTGTCAAGTTCAAGAAGTCTCCGCCGCCGCGGACTTTCCCTCCTCCGCTGCCCTCCATCGACGGTGGCGCCTCCGTGCAAATGCACTCTCGCCGCGAGAACGGGAGGCTGGTTCTCGAAGCTGTCTCGGTCGCTCCAAGAAACTACTTCCACGCCAACCGCGAAGACGGCCGCCTCCTCCTCACCTTAAAGAATCATGCTCCGGCGGAGGACGCGGCGGCGCCGCCGCCGGAGGAGGCAACGAGGGAAAAGGGTGTTGGAAAAGAGGAATCTTTGGTGGTGGAACAGAATCTATGCATGCCAACTGGAATGATAAGTGTGCATAAATCAATGAGAAAGCTCATGACAGTAGGGAATTACAATATTACCCCTAATACATGTGGGGCCACTGCGAAAAACCTGGGATTTATCGACGGATTTACCGACGGAACAGAGACGGTCGTCCCTTACCGACGATTTACCGACGTCGGAAAAGTCGCCGACGTTTTTCCGACCGAGACGCGGCAGTCGCTCCCGCCTCGGCCGCCTACCCCGCCGGCTGCTTCGTCGCTCAACGCGTACGAGTATTTCTGGCGGAGCAAGCCGGGGTTCATGATGAGCAGCAAGAAGACGAATCAAGATTTGGTGCTATACATGTGGGGATGCAAAGAGGGGAGGAGGTCTCTTATTTGGGAGCCATATTGCATAGCCACTTCTTGATTATTATAATTGTTGAAGGAAAGTAATGATTTTTAATTCACCTCAAGAATTGCAAAAAAAAAAAAGATGAAGAAAAATGTTGATTTTAATTTTTAACTGGTTAATATTGTTGATCTTCCTCTTCCCATTGCCCCTGTTGTTCCCAAGAGATCTGTGTAGCCAGAAATAAGAATTAATGGGAGTGAGCACAAAAACTTGCTCTTTTTTCCATCACATGAGTTCCATCATTCACTTAGTTATCATGTTTGATCAAAACAATAAAACAAAATTTAGTGTGTCTTAGTGGATTCTATAATGTTTGAAATTGGGATATTAAATTATGAAGTTCTATAACAAAATTATGAAGTTAGTTAGTATGTGTTCATTTAAATCACAAAATTTGATTAAATTATGGTTAATTCTATAACGTTTGAAATCGAGACATTAAATCGTGAAGTTTCATTTTTTTTGCAATTGTCTCATTCATTTGCAAAATGTTTGTGTGATGTTCAAATCTACATGTTACATTAAAATATGCATATTTTTCATTCCTTTTTTTTTTATATTTTAACATAATAACATCAAGGCGTTTTTAACTATCACAAAATAAACGTATATACATTGATGAGACAATTGAAAAAAAAATTAAAACTTAATAATTTAAAATTTCGATTTCAGTTATGGGAGTAAATCTTTTCGGTTTGTCAGAATTTGGTGGTTTGAAGATCTTTGAAGTTGGAGACAATGTGATCAATATTCTAGATTTGTTATTGTCCTCTTGGATTGTGTTTTATTACAACACTAGTGAGGCAGCTATAGATGGACATTCAGCTCTAGCACAAACGAATTATTACATGAAATATGCTTTGTACGTTGAAGTAGCCTTTATTGAGTGGGAATGAGTGTGACAGAAATTTGCCATATTCCCCATTTAATAATCCAAGATTCCATTATTTTAGTAAATGAGAGAGAAAACCACCAAGGTGGTGAGTAGATAATTTCCTTGTTATTTTTAGGTCTACTTATATGAGAAAAAAGAAGAAGATTAAACTTAAGCTACAATTCTCTTGTTACGTAAGTGCTATCAAATTAAGCTCTTGATTTCTCCAACACATATTAAGAAATTATCTGATTTTTAAAATTATAGTATTAGTCGTTTAATGTTTTAATATACTTCCAATTAGGAATATGGACAACAATTTTAGAGAATAAATAAAACACTAAATTCATGAGAAAGAGGAAGTACCCACTTAGCTAAGCTTAATTTAGAGCTTATCGAATATTTTAAAAGCTTATAAAAAGCTTAACTTAGTAGTATCTCCCAAAATTTCAAATTATGACCTACTAAATTAAAGAACGCCATAAATATGCTACTACTGATTAAGATTGTAAACCTTAAAATAAACATCAAACAGTAATAAATCAAGCACTGAAAAAATTGGTCAATAGAGTTTGTAAAATAAAACAGAGAAATTGAATATCCATATAAATAAAAAAGAATATTTCATATCGTATTTTTGAATGCCTATCAATACACGAAAACCCAATAAATTGAACTGCATCTGTGAAAAGGACATAATTGTATCGTTATTCCAAACAACAATTGCAAAGAAAAACCTATTATCATCACACAATTGTAGCTAAAGTAGACACAAATTACACAAGGCAACACCCTCTCTCTCTCTCTCTCTCTCTCTCTCTCTCTCTCTCTCTCTCTCTCTCTCTCTCTATTATACATGAAAATATCTCACCAACCAACCTCGTATACAAACCTCTTAAAATAGAAGAAGATTAAAATGATACACCTAAACTAAGAAACAAAAGAAGAGAGGAACGTAAGAACTAACGATGAATACCGGCGCCTGCCCACCCAACGAAGAAATGACAATGCTGACTACCTGATTTCTCATGTACAGAAACACAAAAGTATACACATTTCTCGTTTGAACTTGTCGCCTCTTCCTCGGAGAGCTCCTCAACCGTATGAAACATATCGGGATCTCAAGGCCTTGAAGCCACCAAGAGGTAATTCTCCAGGTGGTATCGTGCTATGTACAAATGGCTGGAATGCCCCGGATGTCAGCATAAGCCCGGAAGATGTGGTAGAAAATCATCTGTGACCATAATCTAAATCCAAGCAAGAGAGCCTCGATCATTACTATTATTGACTTGAGGTCGGCCTCTAGTAGGCGTGGGTGGCCGGTTAGCATTGAGTTCCTGGATTGAATCCGAAATGAATGACATAAGATAAGAAACACGACCACATGATAAGATAATAAGAGATTGATTGTATGTATGGTTGGAGACAAAAGTAGCACCTGCATCCAAGTGTCTTCTGTGTGGTGATCTGGAGATGTTTCGGGAGATGAAATCGCAGGGGGCAACGGATGAATGAGTTTAGGCACAACTACTAAATCTCTACCCAAAACCAAGATAGCCCCAGCATTATTTGCAGTACCTGTAGAAATTAGAATAACATACTACAGTCAACCTTCGAATGATAAACAAGTAACATGACGCTGGAAATATTAACTAAGGATCGTTAATCTAAAAAACCAGGACATACCACAGTAGTTTGTGGCAGAAAAAAGAGTAATTAAGTGTCCCTGAGCAAATCTTTCAAAGCCGTCCATTACACATTCATGTGCTCGGACTATCAACTGAAGGTCATTGTTGTTACAGAATTCCATGACACGATCAGGCTGCATCAGATAAAATAAATTATCAAGCACAAGCATAGGAGGCAAAAATTATTCTCCTTCTGTGAGTATAATGTTTTACGGAGCCAAAATCCCACATAGCTATGTTTGTGAATAAAATGATAGCCAGACTCATAACAATTCAAGGTGAAAGAAGCATGGTTCTATAGCTATATTTAGTGTTTCATAATTTATGACCGATATCTATATTCCACAAAGTATATACTTAAGTTGCCTCGTGAGGTTTTGTATCATGTAAAGATACATATTAAGAAGAATATGAGAGGAAACCAACCCCGAAGGTTACTAATCCAGGACCTCTTGCATTTGGCCGCAGCCCTTCTACACTGTCATTTTCAGTGGGATCGGACCTAAAACGAAAAGATTCAAATCAATATCACAACAATTGAAACTACTAGGGGGAGTTTACTTTGTGTGATAGGATTGATTGATAAAAATAATCCGAGATAATCCACGATTTACTTGGATGGATTGAATATTTTGAGCCTGTTTGATCATCATATCCTTCTAATACTTAATCCTATGTTTTATCAATCTATCCTATCACTCAAAGTAAATGCCCCCAAAGAGATGGGGAAAAAACCAACTTGAACTAACCACAATAAGTCCATAAGAACAATTGATCCTGCTTCCATAGGAATTGGCCGTTGGATATTCTCAATCTGTTCGACATGGTTTATAGATCTCCCAATACCACCATGCATACAGATAATCTTTTTCTCAATTAATGCAGCTAGAGGAAGCCAGTTGAACAATCTATTTATCCGATGCCATGTCCATATTCCATCTCTCTCACCCTATACAGAAGCTGTATAAGTCGTATGCTTCATCCAAATAACAGGTCAATGAAGATATTTAGAAAATTTATGTATTTACCATACGCTCAATGCACTCAATCCGAAAGCCAAAAAGAGCATTGATATCAGCAGCCTCATGATTGCCGCGGATTAGATGTACTTGATGTTGATACTCAACCTGCAAATTCATTAGGGAAACAATTGAGATAATCAATAATCAATCATGGCCAGATAATTTCAGAACGAGGCAGCAAATTATGGTTTTTACAAACAAATAGGAGAAAAAGTAGACATTACTAAAGATAAGCAAATACCTTCAAAGCAAGGAGAAGAGTAATGGTTTCCAAGCTATGCTGGCCACGGTCAACATAGTCTCCCAAGAAGAGATAATCAATATATCTGACAAGCATTCCACATATCTGTTTAATGTCATAGCAACAAACTTTAATGGCAAAAAGTTGATTAAAAAACTCACGCAATGTCTCCTGCAGTTGAAGGAGATCCATATTCATCAAAAAGCCTCATAAGATCTCCAAATTGACCGTGCAAATCACCAAATATCTTAATAGGAGCCTTAAGCTGTAGCACACTTGGTTCACTCGAAAATATTCTCTCAGCACTATCACAAAGATCAGCAATCTCATTACAGTCCAAGAAAAATTGTCTTCGAACTGGAGGCTTCCACCCGCGAGGTTTCAAAAGATGAGTAATAACCTGAGACATTGACAGGCTGTGATGAAAATTTCGGAAAATTGGGGGGGGGGGGGGGCTCATAACAAGGTATTTCCCATGTCAGCTACTTACTAAACCAAAAAATTTGATTGTATGATTCTATTACCGAGTTACCTTCTTAGGTACACTGTTAATTGACATTTGTCGATCTAAGAGTTTCCTAGCTGCTGTTGCACTTTCTGGAGTTCCATAGCTGACCCGTCTGCCTTCATTTTCAAACTGATCGATTGACAACTGTCTAACCATACCACCTAAGGCACCACCGGTCTCTGCAGCTACAACCACCTGCACATGTACTCAGTGTCAATAGAGCATTTAACTCGGAGTGGTTATGTACTACATATCTTGTCTTGATACTGACAGCACGATGATGAAGTCGAACTCCAGCTGGGATAGAATTCATTGACATTGCAGAGTCGGGTTTGATCAATGTAGATTGTTTTCCACTTGGCGTTGCCTCAGCCCCACGATCTCTGTCTGGCAGCTCAATTTCTCCATTTACTTGTCGAGCTTTAGCAGCTTTTAATGTGGCACTAATCGCCTCAGCTTCAGCTGCAGCAGCTTCAACTAAATAGTCGACACCTTTACTTGATTGTCTGTGCACAAAAAAATCAAATTTGAGTCAACTGGCATAGCAAACCAATCAGCAAGACAGCATGATTAAAGGTAATAGAAATATACCGAGAAATCGCATTCTCTGTGCTTATATCTGTATAGATATCACCATTTGCAGGAGGGGCAACAGGACTTCCAACAACAACAGAACCATCAGAGCCAGAATCAGTAAGAGGTACCCTTGGTCTATCATCATTAAATCCATATCTTCCTTGTGGCCTCCCTTGCTGCAAATTGGATGCTGCAGCCGCAGCTGCAGCATGAGAAGCTGCACTAGTCGTTTCAGAAGCAGCCAGATCTTCAGCGACAAGCAAATCATCAAGAAGAACCCCTACAGCATTGTTTTTCAATAGTTAATACAACCTCTGTGACTGGGTATATGTCTGGTAATAGCAGAGATTGTTCCAATGCAACAAAACATCAAAATATAAGGGCAAAAGTGATAAAACCTATTCTTTTGAGAAGTATGAGCTATATGCCTCAATATAGAATTCAAAAACCGGGATATGTGACGTCATCAGAGAAATGGATTAAGATCTTAGTACCACTGTAAATTTAAACCTAGGACCAATACTCCAATAGATTATTATCAGTTAAATGTATCATGTCTCACCACCACGTAGACCACCATAAATGAATATCAAGTCACCAACAGCAGCGGCAGCATGCCTACATTGCCTTGTTAATTCAACTGCTGCATCTCCTCCAGCAGCATCAGCACTGTATCGACCTGTTCTCGGAGTTGTGACAACAGACTTTGTATCACACCAAACTCCAGCTGCTGTATCCAAAACTGCACAAATACAAATTCAAGATAATCACAAATCATATACATGCAGTTACATATGGAAACATATATAGTAGTGTAATAGATAACCAAATGATTACCGGCAACACTTGAGGAGTCCTCCACCATGCGTCCACCACCAAGTGCCCCTCCGGAGACATGAAGACGTGCATTAACAAAAACCTGGAAAAGTGGCATAAACCATTATGTTTCACATAGCTGTCTTTATTTTTGCAACTACATGAATAATTATTACAACAATTAACGAGAGGATACTGAAGAAATAACTTACCGCTGCATGTTGATACCTTGGTGACGGTGAGACACCAGGTGCAATGGCCCATTCCCACCTACCATCTCTGTGCTTAGCAAGCCCGTATGCACTAGCTAGTGGCTGTGTATTATGTCATTTGAAGAAAATCAGTCAAACAGAGAGAGTTGATGGAAGTTGCACCCATGACTATTGAAGAGAATGCCCGCAAAGGATTGAAGAAACATCAACATTATAGTTTTGTGCATGACAAAGACTTACAACACTATTTGCATCCCTTCCACCACAAAGCAGAAGAAGACCATCGGATCGCGCACTTGCAGTTGCATACCTGGGCAGGTGGCCATGTTAGCACAGCCTAAGATCTTAACTTTATTTGATAAACAAAATGAAAGCGTCAAATTTCCCATCAACTCTAATCTTTTCATACTTTTCATTTCTTCTTGTTAATACCTTGCTTCGCAAAGACAAGAAAATACAGTCCTTTATGTTTTATCTATTTATTTAATAATATTAAACACTTTTGAGACTTATTTAAGATTAATACAAAATATTCCAAAATTTGATAGAAAATATAAGGTACTCCAATTATAAAATGAGGTGGTAGGATTTAAACACTTAAAGCAATATTATTTTCTTAAATAAATTTAATTATGTACTTATTAATTATTCAACTACGTAAATAAGAAATACAATAATTCGATTAAATAAAATTTATTTTCGATTATGGTAATTCATACTTTCTCTAATTTATGTTCATTGCTGATTATTTTACATTATTGCAAGTTATTTACATAATAACTGAGTTCCAATATTTCTGCAAATATTGAATAGGAAAGTAAACTCCAAAATAAATTATGGTTTCTCAGTTGAAGAGAACAAAGTAAATATTTTTGGCCAAAGTGACTCATCCAAAAATAATAAGATTATGAAGAAAGTTGCACAAACTCACATGCATGGAGGGGGGCCTTCACCCTCCGGCTCTAGTTTCCTCCATTCATATGGCTTTGCAGCAGTGTCCAATGCCCATACATCAGCTAAAGGCCGTTTCCCTATAAAAAAGAATGATCAATTTGTTTACCAACAGGCATCACATAATATACAGAGGGATGCATAATTTAAGAAGACAAACCATCATTTCCCCCAATTGCCATTAAATACCGCTGTCCCACCAAAGCCATTACATGCCCATACCGTGGGCCGGGGCCAGGACCATGCACCACAACCCTAATGAAATTCAGATGCTAGCTCAGTGATTATATACAATGAAGTAAATGGGTTGTACAGAGCATGATCACTCCAGGTTATGGAGCAAACAATACAAAGATGCATTTAACATAAAAACTTACCTATGCCATCTTGGCCGTTGCTGTGTAAGATCCAGAACATGAAGATCTTCAGCCGATAAACCAGCCGGACCAATCCCACCCTATGACAGATAAGAGCCACAACTTGTTTATCCAAACTTAAAAAGGATAGATATGTAACTTCTATAGCGATAATTTCATCTGTCAACAAACCTGAATAACAACCATGGTGCCTACAGCAGTTGCAACATGAGCCGCCCTAGGTGTGGGTGGCTCCCCAATCGGGGTTACACTGAAAATATATAAAAGTCCCCAGCTTGATTAACAAAAGTACAAACTGAATGAACCAACAACCAGACCAGAACAAAAAGATCATCTTAACTTACCATGACCACTTATTTGCCAATACATCATAGCAATGCACATCTGCAGTAGCACCAGCCAAACCTGCAATAACATGTTTCCGAAATTAGAATCTGTGATATGATCAGCTAGTGATATAATTCCCATTTTCAGTATGACTATCTATCATTAACAGAAACAAGCAGTTAAGCACTGGATAAAAATTTTATAAATAGCCTTCAACGTCCATGTTATAAAAATGTTATACTATCGAAAACTTGTTTTAAATCTTAATTACCAAATTCTTCTACAAGCTAAATGCTTAAGACCCTCTAACAAAATTCATCACAGCTGCACAAGATAAATCAGTCTCCACAGAACCCTCTCAATCACCAATAAACTCATCTTTTGAGTAATTCAGATTCCAATATTAATAGCACCAAAAATCATTCTCATTTCAATCTATACCACAAATTTACTCAAGAAAATCAAGACATAGTTCCCATGCTTCAAATCATTATCGTAATCAACTTAAGGTGACTAAATCATCAAGAGAGGAGAAATCAACTTTTGACGCATTACAAGTATCTAGAGATATATGAGAACATACGGATTCCTGCGCTTCCCGCAGAAGAAGGAGTTCCCGATGCAGCTGAATTGCCTTCGAGCGCCGTCGCCCCTCCAAATAGAATCAATCTCGGCCCTATGTATCCAGGACTCCCCTCCTCCCCAACCGCCGGCACCGCAGTCAGCGTGTGGCCACATCGCGGACCTGGACCATCCTCCTTCTTCTCAATTATCGCGTTCACCACAGTATACATCGGCGCGCAGCGTGGCCCGCCCACCGCCGCCCCTCCGCTATTACTATTATTGATATTGCTCTGCTCCTGCTGCAGCTGCGGCGACGAGGATTGAGATTCGCCGGACAGCAGCGCGACCGAATTAGCGGCCGAGGCGGAGTCTGGCGACGGATCTCGATCGGTCTCGCCGGCCATAGCGGAATCAACGTCCATTAATTCGAAAAAGCCCTAATTCCAAAGCTTCGCAATGGCACCGGAGCTGGAATCCTCAAAAATGGGCATTTCGCATCTTCATTTTGGAGAAAGCCCTAGCTCCGATCGATTGAGAGATTTCACAAACACAAACAGAGACGAATTCCCCTTTTTGTTCAAAGTTTCGCTTTATTTCGTCGCTTTATCTTTGAAGAGGTGACGAGGAATACAAACGGGACGGCTAATCTAAACACGCTCTATCTCTCTCTCTCCAACACAACTGTTTCTCTCTTTCTTTCTCTACAAATAAATCTAGCTCTTTACAGAGAGATTGAATTAACGCTTTTTAAGATTCCGTTAATTACCGCAGTAAATATTTGGGAAAAGGAAATCTTCGAATTTTGGAAAGGTGACGACGGCTGTTCCCATTTTAACGGAGGTGAAATGTTGGGGATTGCGTGAAAGAGACGTCACAGTGAGGCGCGTGCGGACGAGCGAACTGACGTGGCCTGACATAACCACAAGGGAGGGAGCTGGCTTCACCTTTTATTGTCTCTCTCTTAATATTATTACCATCTATTATGAAATTAAAACATTCAAATATAATTATATTACCACTATACTCTCCACCATTCCTCAAATAATATATGGGGTGTGATTGCCATGAATATTAGATTAATCTTGACTCAGTTATACTCCCTCATTCTCTCACGTAAGTATGAAATTCTCCACTAAATATACTTTAAAATTTCTTTTCTTGTTATCTTTCTCATATTTTATTAATTATGTATTAAAGCTCTGAACCAATTGTTCATACTTCTCGGAAGTGTAAGGTGGGTACTAGATTAGGTTGGTAAATATGGTGGTTCGCATTTACTTGCTCGTTCATGTTTGACATGTGTCTATAGCAGTCATATTTATTATTACGTTGTGCTTATTAACCTCTCACAGAAAGGAAAAAAGGTATCTTGGCGTGCTTATGAACTTTTAAGTAGGAGTACTATATCATTCCCTAACAACATCAAGGCTATACATTATAAATAAACAATTTTAAATTAGATTTAGTTCCAAAAATTAATATTTCTAAAAATAGAGTATCCGACAACTGAACATTTTAATAGAGTGAAAGAAAACGGTCCAAACAAACATCACCATGTCATTCTGCAATAATAGCAACCACACCAATAATAGTTCACATACAGACAAAACTAGCAGCAGCAGCAGTCTTCATTGAAGGAATAATGTGTTGCATTTATGACAGAAGTTTTAACAAAAAAAACAGTAACTTTCACAACCCAAACAACTTCTCTTGTTTCAGGCCCCCCATCACTGCTGGGCGCATTGAACCCTCTGGCCCCCGCCGTGCATGTCCTCGTCATCCTCATCGTAAGCCTCCTGGTGCTGGGCTGCGGCCCTCCTCCGGGTTTCCTCCTCGATGTTGACATCGTGGAGAGTCGTCTCCTCACACTCATCAATCTCCATGTCGGTCAGCTGGGACTGCGGCCTTGCGGGGAGGATCTTCTCCAAGGCAGCGACCTGGTCTGGCACGAGGGATTCTGGGAAATCGACGTTGAAATGGATGTAGAGCTTGCCCTTCATGAAGGGCCTCTGGTACATTGGCATTCCTTCGTCGTTGATCGCCTTGTATGAATCTGTAAGGGGTCAGTGTATTAGTGAATTCTGACACATCGGATAATCATCGCAAAACTAGATTAAACCGAGAAAACAGATGTAAACACTTACTAGGCTTCACAACTTCTCCCGGGTGCGACTTGATGAGTAGCTGTCTGCCGTCTAGGTGAGACAGGATAAACTGAAACCCACAGAGGGCCTCGGTAAGGGACAGTGAGTGCTCGGTGAAGAGGTCATCGCTCTTTCTCTTGAACTTGGGATGCTCCTTCTGTTGGAGCACGAAGACTATATCTCCGGTCACAGTATCAGGCTGCATAAGTAAACACATCATATCATATCAGAATCGTCTCAACACAATACAACACGAGATCAATCAGGATATAACTATCATACATACCGCCTCATCAGCTTCTCCTGGGAAAGTGATCTTCTGTCCGTTCTGCATTCCCTTCTCGACATGGACTTCCAAGACTTTCTTCTCCTGAACAACCTTCTCACCCTTGCACTGGCTGCACCGATCTTTATCACTGATGGTTTCTCCCGTACCTTTGCAGTCATTGCACGGGTGCTGCATCTGCTGAATCATGCCAGGGCCAAGTTGCCTAATGGAGACCTTCATGCCACTTCCTTGACAGCCCGTGCATTTCATGGAAGCTCCTGATTTCGATCCCTTACTGTCATACAAGATCCCATCAAACCACGTTAGCCACAATATTCAAGTATAAAGCAAAGCAGATCACCCGAAAAGAACACCACCATACGGGCGAAAACATACCCACTACACTTGGAACAAATAACATTGCGTGACAGAGAGAGCTTCTTCTTGGTCCCAAGATAGAGCTCCTCAAGAGACACCTTCAATGGATGCACTACATCTTCTCCCCTTCTTTGCCTTCTTCCTCTACTGCTACCACCACCTGGTTACAGAGACATGACAAATCAGTTAAGATTACTCTATGAAACTTGAAAACAAGCACTCTGTCCACGCTGCTTACCTCCAAATGGGTTCCCGCCAAAGAATGATGAGAATATATCAAATGGGTCGTGCATGCCGCCTCCCCCACCCATTCCTTCCTTGAGTGCATCCTCACCATACTGGTCATAGATTTCACGTTTCTCAGGATCACTTAGCACCTCATAAGCATGAGCAAGCTCCTTGAACTGCATCACATACCATCATTTCAGTCCTCCAATCAAACTAAGCATCAACAAGGCTAGAAAACTTCCCATGATTAAAATTTATCATCCTATTATTGTTGATGATGCAACAATTTCATACTGCTATATCACAATAATTTACTTTGCTCTTAGTTATTAGCATACACATCAATGAACATGTAATTAGCAATTAATGATGTTATCTCATACATGATCACTCAAGCAATGCACGCTATTCAGTAAACGGCTTGTTTCACTACATTTAGCTATCAATAAGTCGATCAAACTTCTAAAAACCGAATATTTGTCTTCACAACACCTAGTTCACGTTCAACACTTTAGTCAATGAAGAAGAAACTTCTGAAAGATTTCATATAATCCAGAAACCATTACACCTAAAGGCCAAAATATCAGTCTTCAATTCGATTCATCAGAAAAAGTCAACAACATATTCAATTATCCATCGATTATAATCCAAAAACCCTAAATTGATGTCCAACAACATAACACATACGATCTCCCATACCAAACAGAGACAGCCATATCAATCAAAAATTCTCAAATAAACCAATTAACGAAAGAATTTACCACAGATCGAGCTAAAAACCACTCGGTGAACTCACCACCCACTCCCAAAACACAGAAAATAAATCAACAATACCTCCTCATGATCACTAATAAACCACATCAATCAACAATTGCCAATCGCTTCACCATCCAATTAATAATATAAACCACTCAAACAAAAGAATCAGCACAGATCAAGCTAAATAACACTCGGTGTAAATCGTCACACTCCAAAAACACAAAAAATCAATCAGCAATACCTTCTCAGGGTCACCGCCCTTATCAGGATGGTTTTTAATAGCAGCTTTCTTATACGCCTTCTTCAAATCCTCCGGCGACGCCGTCTTAGGCACCCCGAGAATCTCATAATACCTCGAATTGTCGCTCTTCTTCGGCGCGCCTCTCCCAAACATATTCAATTACTCAGAATTAACTCCTCGATTGAGAGGTCGATTACTAAGTATCACAAGCGATCGAGAGCTTTTTAGAGAGAGGGAGCGAGAGAAACAGCAGTCTATATTGCGAATGTGAGGGAAACAAGGGCCGAATTTAATAGGGAATTCACTGACGGTGGCGATGGAGCGATCGAGCGATCCTGGCCGTTGGACTAGGCAAAGGTAGTTTCCTTCGATAGGTGAAGAATCTCGAATTCTCTACCTTGTTCTTTTCTATTTTCAATTTTTGTTGGATTAATTAGTGGCCGTTGATTATGGAAAGGAGGGTCCAGATTTCTCTTCTAGATTGTTCTATGCATGTTGAATGAGAACACGCTTTTAAGTTCTAACTTCTATCAATAAAAACGTGGTCATGTAAACATATGTAAAGAATTAAAAGATGAAGTTTAAAATTGCTTGTAATTGTTTCATGGCGAAATATTTCGTATAAATTGTTGATGTGGTGCCTTAAATTTGTGATGTAGTCGACTATTCTTTGATTCCCTCGGTTTCATAATAGATGACATAGTTGGAAAATGACACGTGATTTTAAGAGATGTTGTTTTGTGTATTAGGTAGAGAAAGGAAATAATATATTTATATTAATGTGAGAGAACTTTTTCTAAAAATGAAAACGTGACATATTTTGTGAAACAAACTAAAAATGAAAGTTTGACCTCTATTACGGGTATTTTAATTTTGATTTGTGAATATTAATTCAATTGATGTATCTTAGACAACTTAATTTAGGTTAGTCGAATTTAAAATATATATATATATATATATATATATATATATAACTCAAAAATAAAAAACTTAACATTGTCTAATTTTCACACATTTAACCTTAATCTGATTCCGATGTTGTTCAATCAAGTAGTACATTCGTTTTGGCTTATCCTTTTCCATCAATTTCGACCACGAATCCTCGTCATCAAATGAGTTTTTTCTTCAATGAGAAGGTCCTCCCCATCCAAATAAATGAACATCCTGAACCTCTACAACAATCATCCTCGCCCTCTTACCTCGTCGTTATAGATGTTTAAAAAACCCTTGCGTTAAGCAAGCAGGCGGAGTCCGTAGACCGTAGCTAGCATAATCGGGTGGTTTATGCTCATGCTCTTTATTGTTTAGTTAATGTATTATTATTTGTTTTGATCTACACATTTAACTATCTAAAAACAATTTTTTCTATCTTAATAACATAAAATAAATGAACTAACAAGCCTCAATTTTTAAGTAATTTAATGCAATAATCAAACTAAATATCTACTAAGCTAGAGTAGCGTTCATGATAATGCTCACATTATAAAATATGAATCAATATTGAAAATACGAGGCAATTTTCAACCTAATTTAAATTCGTGTTATTTGAAAAGCACAAGCACCTACACATGCTCTAGACCACATTTTTCTATTGGATTTTTTTAATGTTGAATTTTGCTTTTACTCTCTTCATTTCGCATACGCATACAATCTTCTCCCTTTTCACATTGTTTCTGGGAAATTAACGTGTGCGTTTGTCATCAAATTTATAAAAAATTTCAATGTTTTTTACAAGTATCAATATCTCCAGAAATTATTCTGACGAAGTTGCATGGATTAAATCACGAATTTTCACTGCAGGTAATTTTTTTTTATTTTTACATGTATGAAATTTATTTAAAAATAAAATATATCACCAGTAATTTCAATTTGAACTTGAGCTGAAATCCACACTTGAATCACGAGTATTTTCACAGTAATTTTTGTTCTCGGTTGCGGAATTGCATGCTGCATTGGTAAATCGTCTCGTTGATTGATTAATTGAGCTGAAATTCACTGCGAAGATCACATTATGTGATAGAATTCTGCGAATTTGATGGTGATTATGCACAGATATAACCTTCATTTCGTGTTGAGGCATATGCTTAATCGTTAGAATGCTTTTAATTTATGTTGTGGTCTTGCATCATAATCTGCTACAATGATCTGTGAAGAGGAATTGTTGAAATATTGTGCCAAATTATGATTCATCTTTTCCTAATTTGTATGCTGCAGCTCTGGCAAGATGGGTGCTCCAAGGAGATGGATCAATAAATTGCTTGGTTTGAAGAAATCAGAGAAAATAGCATCTTCGGAGGAGGAACATGTTGGTGACATTTTCTGATTTCTAATCTCCTTTTGTTGTATCGTGTATTGTGTATTGCAATTCTGATTTCTTTGAAAGTTTGATACACAGATCTAGGTTGCTTTATGAACTGTCTTCGA
Source organism: Salvia splendens (assembly GCF_004379255.2). Classification (NCBI taxonomy): domain Eukaryota; kingdom Viridiplantae; phylum Streptophyta; class Magnoliopsida; order Lamiales; family Lamiaceae; genus Salvia; species Salvia splendens. Next base: position 1,610,530 of record NC_056038.1, read on the forward strand.
TTTGTTGTTGATCCAAATAGAGATGAATATCACAAATCTTATATTCATTTCAATGTGTAGATTTCTGGAAATGCTGGCTAGATCAACCAAAGCAAGCCCTATGTTGAGCCTGAGAAAGGCAGACTAGGGAATGAGTTGAAAGAGAATGTGGACATGTTGACAATTGAAACATAAAAATTAATGTTGACAATGTGGACACAGATTTTGAAGATGCAAACTGGCAGTGGGAGATGGAGCATTCCGGTCCGCCTTCCACTTCACATCAGGAGAAAAACGCAGCTCGACTCTCAGAGGATCGGCCGGTGCAGCAAGATGCAGCTCAGCAGCAACCTCAGGAGGATTGGAGAGAGGAATGGATGGGTGCATATGCCAAGGAAGGCAACTTCACGTCAGCTCCGGATTCACCAAACTCACCCGAGGAGCAAACTGCAGCTGATCAGCTTGAAGATGATGGAACGGAAGGATGGGCAACACTGGATGTGAGAGACATGTTCGAGCCAGATACTGATCCAGTTAGTCCACATTCCAGCTCACCAGAAGTGGAAGATGCAAACTTCATGTCAGGTCTCGATGCATCTAATTTCGAGGAGGACCAGAATATGCAGGAGGAATGGGCAAACATATGTATCCAAAACGCTGTTAGAGGTTATGTGGTATATAGTTTTCATTGAATTTGTTAAACTGTTTTGTACATTGCAGCATAAGGCCTTTGGAGAGATATCCTTAGTTATACATGTTCTGCTTTCTTCTTCATTTCAGGGGCAAAACGAAACTAAAACTCGACTGCGTATGAATGAAGAATGGGCTGCCATATGCATCCAAGCTGTTTATAGAGGATTCAGGGTATACAACTGATGCATTTTCTGATGTTTGTTTACCAAGAATGGGCAAAATAAACAATGCTTTCATGTCATGTCATACATCAGACAAGGCGAGCCTTTCGTGCTGTAAAAGGACTGACGAGGCTTCAAGCTCTAGTGAATGGTCGTACTCTGAAAAGGCAAACTTCCATTGCCCTACGCTGTATTCAAGCTTTAGTAAAGGTTCAGGCCCATTCCCGAGCAAAGCATGCCGGCTCTACATTAGAGAATCAATCAGTACAAAAGAAGCTAATGCAACAGCTTGAAGTCGAGGCTCCAGCTAAAAAACCTGGAGTAAGCCTTACTACTTTGCTGTGGTATCTTCTGAGTTACACAATATCTTACATGATGTGCTTTCGCCTGCTCTAGTTTTTACCGTACACCCAGAATGGGTGGTGTGACAAGGCTGGCTCTCCTGCTGAAATCCGAGCAAGTTGGCGGAAAAGGCAGGAGGCTGCTGCTAAGCGCGAAAAAGCAAGAGCATATGCTTTGGCTCGTCAGGTAAACGCCACTTTATCCTCGAATGAGAAACAGTTTAACAATTTTCTGATGATGAATATGATGCATATGTTTCAAATGAAAAAAATCTTTATCGTGCAGTGGCAGGCCGGGATAAGGCAGCAGCCGCAGCAACAGCTACAGCAACAGCACGAGAAGGAGCATGAGGCAACACCTACTGGTGTCCCCACAGTGAAAACTGAGTGGGGCTGGAAATGGTTGGAGAGGTGGATGTCTGTTCGCCCATGGGAAATGGGCTTCTTAGACGACACTAGTCTTAGAGATGGAATGAAGAGTCCTACAAGCGAACGGTTTGCTCTAGTGGATGCACCAACATCTCCATTGACAGAGAGAAAGCCATTGTCAAGTAATGGGAACGGAAAACCCATGCCTCATTTCAACATCACCATTGCGAAAAGTCCTTCAGCGAGGAGGTTAGCCGCTGGGCTGGAAACTCCCATCTCACCTGTTTCAAGTAGGAGTCCCAGAACACCTGTAAAAAACTCAGCTCCCTCGAGGCCAGGTCTTGGTTCTAGATCTTTCAGTACTCCTAGCTAGAGAGCGTTCCAGCCTTTTCGGATTTTCAAAAGAAGAAGTGATCGTCTCTGCCTGGTAAAGGTCGTCTTCATATTGGTTTCCTTCAATTTGAGATAGGAACTTGTCACACACTTGCTTATCCACAATCTATTGAAACAAGGCCAGTGCATGGAGCTAGGCTTCTCGCGCAAACTGCGGTCAACAGCCCCCGGGCTCAAAGTCCTCGGATCCATAGCCCCCGGATTCAAAGTCCTTGCACTCCTCAGAAACCCGGGGGCCCCAGAAGCAACGATGTCAAGTCCTCAAAGCTCAGCCACTAGCCCGTGTCGACTAACCAGCCTAACTCCTACATCCACTTTCATCAGGCACAAAAACACACATTATTGGAGTGCAAACCGCCACGAAAAGGGTTCGTCCGTGGCTAAAGTCTCCAATGGTTGAAGTTGTGAGGGCTAAGAATGAAATGCCTGAACTCAACACTTATTTTGTACAGTACATGAATTGTAACTAACCAATGCTTCATTTCAACACTATTTGTATTGTACAATATTGTAGATATAAAGTGATTTTAGTTGATCCTAAATTATTTTTTCGCTATGCATGTGACATATCCACTTGTATTGAATATTATTCGGAAAAAATATGTATATATGTAAATGTATTGAGATGCAAAATATCATTCAATCTGCACCACTTCATTTCTGAATCCACTTCAACCAGTCAAATATAAACAAATGAATAAATTAATTGAAAGAGATCAATAAAGGAAAAGAAAATCGTAAAGAAAAAGCGATATCTACATAACGGCGTTAACTCTCTCCGTCATATCCGACTTCCGCAGCCATTCACACTCCCTCTCTCTCTCTCTCTCTCTCTCTCTAAAACTTTCAGTTCGCTTCACAAATCTCAAAACCAACCAAAACCACCAATCGCCACTGCATCGGAACCCTAGCGCGCCACCTCCATCGCCATGAAATCTCACTTATCTCTCCGATAAACCTCTTAAATCTCAAATCAAACCTCCAAAACACACACTCAAAGTGAAGAGGAGAGGAAATTCATCGGCAGCAAATGGCGATTTCTTCAACTTCATCGCCGCTGGTCCCCGCCCTAAGCCTCCTCCTCTCTCTACCAGTCCTCTTCTTCTTCCTCGCTCCTCGAATCCTGCCGCCGCGCCAAATCTCTATCTCCGCCCCGGACGAGCTCGACGACCTCTCGCTCTTCCACAAGGCCATCGCCATGGACTCCGCCAATTTCTCCCGCCGCCTCCCCGCCGCCAGATCGCACCTCTCCGCCGGCCTCCGCCGCCCTAAAATCGCCTTCCTCTTCCTCACCAACTCCGACCTCCATTTCGCCCTACTCTGGGAGCGATTCTTCTCCAATGCCACTCGCAAGCACTACAACATCTACATCCACGCCGACCCCTTGGTCAAAATCGCCCCCTTCGAAGGCGTATTCAAGGACAGGCTCATCCCCTCCAAGCGAACCCAGCGATCCTCGCCGACTCTCATCTCCGCCGCGCGCCGTCTCCTCGCGACGGCGATGCTCGACGATCCGTCCAACGCCTACTTCGCCCTGATCTCGCAGCACTGCGTCCCGCTCCACTCGTTCAACTACCTCTACAATTTCCTCTTCGATTTAGGCAGGTTGTCGCGGAACTTGGAGTTCTCGAGCTACATTGAGATACTCGACAAGGAATCGAATCTATGGGATCGGTACAACGCTAGGGGACGGAGTGTGATGCTCCCCGAGGTCAATTTCAATCAATTCCGCGTTGGATCGCAGTTTTTCGTGCTCACACGAAAGCACGCGCTGATGGTGATCAAGGACAGGGAGCTCTGGCGGAAGTTCAAGCTCCCTTGCTTGAATGTGGAGTGTTGTTATCCAGAAGAGCATTATTTTCCCACGCTTTTGTCAATGCAGGATCCAAATGGCTGCAGCCACTATACACTGACGAGGGTTAATTGGACGGATAGCCACAATGGCCATCCCCACACTTATTACCCTCCCGAGTTGTCGGCTGATCTAATTCACACTCTCAGGGAGTCGAATTCGAGCTATTCACATATGTTCGCGAGGAAATTCTCGCCGGATTGCTTGGAGCCTCTGATGGATATGGCGGATGAGGTTATCTTCAAGGACTAATCACTTTGCCTTCGGTGAGTTAGATGCATTCTCTATTTGCTGAAATTGTTTTCTGCTTTGAGTTAGTATCTCAACATGTTTGATTTGGCTAGTTCTTGGTTGGTTTAACTCTGTATTTTGATAATATGGTCTGATGCATATAGCTGTCTCTGATTGTCGTTTTTGGTGTTGATTGTTGAGAATTGTGATAGTTTATTGACCTTATTTAGTCGATCGTTGTTTGTTTTTGATATAATGTGGTGATAGTTCAGATTAAAGTAGTCTGAATTAGGTGATATTGATCTTGTTTTAAGTAGGATGCAATGCAAGTATGTGTTTGGTTTTCATTTCAAAGTTTTGAACTGAACTGAATGGAATATAGATTCGTTTCTTTGAACGGTTCCATGTAGAGGAGGTTTATAGAAACTTTAGTTGATTTTTCGGAGAACTTTATATGATTCCTTCCTCCATTTTGATATGCTCTATCAAGCTTTTTGAACTATACTTAACTTGGAGCTGTCAAAAGATACCCCACTGTTGAAATAGTTAGATGTGTTCTCTTAAGCTTGGTCTTGATAGAAATGTGAATCCACAATCTGATCAGACCCCTTTTGTTTGTTGTTGGCTTGTTGCAGAAGAAGGAACATCGAAGGAAGTCTTTTCGAAGGAAGGACGTTGAAGCCGGAGTGGGATTAGGTTCTTCAAGTGGCTGATAAAATAAATGCCCTAAACCTAAGTAAACCCCATGGTTTCCATCTCAAGCAGATTTAAGTGTCATTTTAATGTCTAGGAAAGCAAACTATGTTTATTGTGGTGTAATTTGGTGGTGTGATGCTTTTATCAATGGTGGTTGAAATGGCTTTGTAAACATCCAACAAAAGATGGAGTGGGTGGAATTGTGATTTTTGGCCCCTTTTGTTTATATTGTAAATATGTTATGTACTACTATGAATGACTTATATGAATGCCCATTTCATTTCCCTCTCTCATTACAAAAAAAGTGATCTTGCCCTTTTTTCCTTTGACATCTCATCTACCAAATTCTTGATTTGAAATGTGAATTTGAATGAGCACTCGTAAAGATTGAAAAAAAGCAGGTATGAAAGTGCAACTACTTGGAAATTGGGATGCATATGTTAGATATGGAAGTAACATTTCACATTTTTAATTTTATTTTTCTAGAAAGAAAGCTTCTAGTGTGTGTCGAAAGATAACGATTCTCAATTTATATCATTCTGATAATGAGAAGATGACAAATTTGAGTGTCACGAGCATCTTTGTAATCAAGATTATGAGTTGCAAGTATTTATTTATTCGAAAAAATATAATCCACTAAATCGTCCTTTTTATTACTACTACTATTTCGTATAAACCAAGAAAAAGAAAATGCCAAAATTACGAATACATCATCATGAAATCACAAAAATGAATTATTTAATTTTGAGGGGAAGTTGGGGCAACTAATTTAAAGACCACAAGCAAAGTATACGAATTAAATGGATAACGAATCGAAGACGATGACGCAATTATAATTTAATACTAGAAGAATGAACTAAATTTGGTGGTCAATCACCTCAGCAATTATGCTAATCTTTAAATATTCTTAAATTTGTGAGGTAACGACTATTATATTTAATGATTTAACTAATACGCCAAAAAATGAGTCAAATTGCATCAATTTTGGTAGGCCGATTCTTGAAGTTATATGAATGTGAGCTAATCCACACTAGAATACTGATTAACACCTAATCCTTTTTCGTTTATGTTTGATTTAATTACAAAACTGTCCTTCAACATTTTTATATTGCATTTTGGTTAATCAGCTTTGTGCTATAGTATAGATTATGATTTAATAGAGTATATGATAAAAAATAATTTAAAATAAGTGTTTTTATGTTTGTTTGTTTTTCTACCAAATTGTCCCTTAAATATACTGTTTTCTTCTATATACATTTATTTATTCGGAGATACTATCAAATAAGGTTTCCTATTTGTATAAGACAGCACTATGAATAAATCTCATCCCTCAAATAAAAAACACAATTTCGTGAGTTTATACTACTACTACTACTACATATATATAGAACAAGTTATTTTTAAAAAGTCCATACTTAAATCGACATATCCACAATCATATAAATACTAGTATTAAAATGATGATTACAAGTAATATACAAAACATGTGTTCATGAACATATATAGTTTGATTCGTCAAATAAAACTAGTCTTGATGAGATCAACATGTGATTCACATGTGCAAAATCCAAGTCAAAATTAGAGTATCAAAGAGGAATTTGTAGAGATAGGCAGTTGGATTTTGACCACAAACTCAACTAAATGAAACAACTTTGACGATGAAACACAACTTAGTTGGTAAGACGTTTCTCCTTCAATCAGTATTTGAGTGAAAATATCAACATGAAAAATGAGAAGATTTGCACAAGTTATACATTTAGTCACCACCATGTGAAAAATCATCATATATTAAAATATGTGACTCGATCAGAGCTCTTCCCTCAAAAGCACGTTGCGAATGAATAACATAAAACCGGTGTTCTTAAGACCGAAGAGTCGGGCAGAAAGAGAACTCTCCAGTAAAAAACGAAAAGAAAATTTTTAACAATTTAAAAAAACATATATATCATTCTAAAATCACTTTTTTCATTTTCTTGAGATCCCTATTTTTTTCTGCAAATACCACAAAATTTGAGGTGTGTATACTCTAGTCTTATCTACAGATCTTATGCACAATCTTGCAACATTGAGAAGGCCATTGAGCTCTCTTGGATCATAGCTATTGCCAAGATCAGGATCAATCATCTTGTGTATCGATCTCAAGAAACGCGGCTCTTGAACCCACTGTGCCAAGTCGACACCACCCTTGTCCGAAGACTGCCCTGTGATCAGCTCCAAGATCACCAGTCCCAGCTGGAAGATGCACTCTGCAGTCGAAAGGATGTCAAGAAACGATGATTTTGAACGTGTAGGGAGACTAGGTTTCGTACCTTCTTGACAACGGGATGAGGTTGGATTTTCAGCAGAAGCAGATAGGCTAATGTCTGAGATCTGCTGCAAGAAGTAGAATCAAACTCATGCAGTCGTCTACCAAGAAAGTGCACGCGTATTTACCTTTGGGGTGAAGTTCTCGTCCAGCATTATCGTGCTTGAGCTTATAGAGACGCGATAAACTGGTGGATCGCAGAAAAACTGCAGATATTCCTGCATTGCAACAACATAATTTTGAACGATTTTCTTGTCAAGAATGACGTTGTCTTTGCAAGGCGTATATGATGATTTTGAGAACTAACTAACCAGTGCAGCAGCGATGCCAACAGCTATCTTGAGCCTCGTTCGCCAGTTCAAGGGAGTCTTCAATGGATCTGAAGAGGACAGCATTCATGACATAATGAAATAGGAAGAGTTCTTCAATCAGTACAATATAATTACCAGAAAGATGCTCCTTTAAGCTTCCTCTTTCCATGCTTTCGAACACTAGGAACCTGAAAACGACACGGGACAATGCTAAAAGGGTCGAAACTTTGTTTAAACCCTCCTTTAGCTTTATGAACCTTCACAATCTAGACCTCATTCCATCCACACATATCCAACCAAAAACTAAGATCTTAAAATGCAAGAAATAATGTAACGGAGATCAATACCGCTTAGGTCCAGTCGAGAAGCCATAAAGCGCCACTATGTGGCGGTGGTGCAGACGCCCCAAGAGGCGAACTTCCTTTGAGAAGGAATCATCGTCTTCATCCAACAACTTGACCTCTCTCACTACCCCGACACGGCCATTCTGAAACTTGGCCTTGTAAGACGCCTCATGAGGCGAGTTACCAAAAACTCTCCTAAATCCGTCTGTGGCCTTCTTTATATCTCTATACGAGTAGCGTTTCAGCAGGACAGGCGTACCTTAGACAAAATTACATGAATTCATCACTCATTGCTCAAATCAGTGATCAAAAAACCATATTTTGCTACAAGTTTCTTTATTATAATGAAGCATTCTTTAAAACCACCTTAAAATCACCATTTTTACACCTAAACTAACAAATTATAACTAAAAGATTTGTCCCACTTTGATCCTAGCTCTTCTTCATTCTTAGCTCAATAAATCAAGATTGAATTTTTATAAGCTCAATTCCAAATTGCTACTGATTTCGACTGGTTGAACTCGTAACTAATCATCAACATCCATTTCTTGAAAGTTGTCTGTAAAGAACACAACATTAAGCAACAAAAAAGGAGTGAATTCAAGAATCAAGCTGAATACACTTTTCAAGATTGAATTTTTATTAGCTCAAATCCAAATATCCACCCTAAACTAGCTAAATTGCTGCTGATACGGACAGATTGAACTCATAACTAATCATCAACATCAATTTCTTCGAAAATGTTGTATAAAGAACACAAAATGGAGTGAATTCAAGAATTAAGCTCAATACACTTTTCAAGATTGAATTTTTATAAGCCCAATTCCAAATTCCGACCCTAAACTAGCTAAATTCCAATTTTTTTATAAGCTCAATTCCAAATTCCTTGGAAAACGGTATGAAAAGAACACAAAAACCCAGAAATTCCCGAGAATTGAAATGCAGTAAACTGAAGAATGAAGAAACGTGGACTGACTGGGTTGGGATCGGAGGTGAAACAGAGTAAGAAGCAGCAGCTTGATCTTGAGAATCATATTGTGGGTGCCCATTTTGTTTCTGAATTTCGTGTAATTGGAAAATGATGGAGTGAGAGAGGTGGGAAGAATCAAGAATAATTAAGTGCTGCGACAGTGGATCATTGGATCCAGAGCTTTGAGAATTGGAGCTGCGGTGAAATAAGTGATGGAAGTTTCCACTTTGTCGTTAGTAGCCATCTTTTCCGTTTCTTCGGTTAAATAAGTGACGGAATTTCACGTTGTTACTGTTGTGTCCCTTCACCCTATTTTAGTGTATCAAGTGGGATCAAATGTGGAAATGTTATTTACTACTATATTTTAAATAGAAATCGAAAAGGGCAAAAAAAAATTAAAGTTCAAAAATTTTAACCACATGACTCATGCCCGGCCAAATGTTGTCAACACTTGTATTTATAGTATTGTTTTAAATCTTGGCATAAAAATGTGAGATTTATAATTCATTTGATCAAATTTCGACCAATAACTAATAACAAAAATGGTAAAGATCGTATTTTTTGTGAGACTTAAAAACTTCATGCGTATCATATAATACTTTTAATAGTGTGTGTAATCAATCCACTTATGAGTATGGAAAAAAACAAATATGAGTATTTTGTCTAAACACAAGAATTTAGGACAATTTTCATTCACCAAACAATTTCGTTTTGTGTTCAAAACAATGAAGATAAGATCTGAACCTGAATTAAGAATCTCATAATCATTAATACCCACACAGACCATCACCCAAAGGAATATGAAGACAAGAGAATTCATAATAGTCATTTGGTACAAGAATTCCTAAGGGTTATTTTCTAGAGCAGATCTACAATCACCAGTTAGCATCTCTAGCTCAGGCACAAAAAAAAGAATTTCAACCCCATGCCTCAACTACCTGTTGTGGGCTCTTTCAACACCGCCTCTTCCTTCTCGTCTGCTTCTTTCTCCTTCGTATCCGAAAGACCCACCTCCGTATCCACCTTTGCCTCTTCCAGAGTGTCCTTTCCACCGCTTCCTGAGTCCTCAGCTCCTTGGTTCTCAGCATCGGGCGCCTCCTTATATTCCTCTGCCTTTGGCTCCTGCACGACGGTAGATGCGTTGTTGGGATCCTCAGCACCGGCTGGAGATTCCTCCGTGTCTGGTTTCTTCTGTGCATCTTCGCTTCCTGCAATGAGGTCTTCATCCATGGCGTCTTTGGCACCGGCAGTAGGGGTTTCTAGAGGGTCTTTAGTTTCTTCAGCAGTGGCATCTTTCTCACCCGTGGCTTCGTCCTCTTCTGCGTCAGCATTGCTCTTCTCTACGGCCGCCTTTGTGGCGGATCTCTTTTGCTTTTTCTTGGGAGATTGACTTGTAGGGGCGGCAGTGACTTCCTTAGACTTCTCACTCAATCTCGCAGAACGCCTAGGAGTATCACCTGTGTAACACATAACATAGATGGTTCATCACATTTGTCACCAAATAGACATACATGAGATTCATGTATCAGTTCTAGCACAACCAACAACGTCAGACATTTCCAATCGATTGTTCAGATGCTTGAGAGAGAGAAAGTATACCTTTACTCCAGTCGAATTCAGAGGTTGACGGTCCTCCTGGATGAGACTTGAGGTACTGCTCCAGCTGTCTCTTACTCTTGATCTCCTCACCAGTCGGGGATACAAAAACAACTTCATTCCTTTGAGGGGTGCCGCTTTTCTTTGGAGCAAACTGATAATTTTACATAACAATAATGAGAACAGTAGAAAATCAAAGTTCATAACCAACGAAGAAAACACAGAAAACACAAAAAGCAGCCAGCATTGAATAGGTAATTCACACCCCAAAACACGGAAAAACACAACGAAATGGTAATCAAAGTTCATAACCAACAAAGAGGGATGGAAAATTGACACACCAAAACACTGAAAACACACACAAAAAAACAGCAAGCCCTGAATGAAGGCCATTAACGTAGATTTATTTTATTTTTTATGATTGTTGAAACATTAGCTAAATGTATAGATAACTCATACCAATCAGCTAATTAAGATCGAATCTCAGTCTAACGAATTGAATTGCAAAAGGAATATTCAGCCAACACCAAAACCAGATGAACAAGAACAATAGCAGAAAATTAATACGCATAATAATTCACCTTAAAATGCTCACAATTATGCAGAAGCTCTGAAACCCAAGCAATAAAAATTTAAAAGTCAATTAATTACTCACTCATCTAAAAATTAATTTCAAACAATCGAAAACCTAATCCGCCGTAAACTCGCAAATTAGCACTTAATTACAGAAAACTCGAAACGGCATTCTGAAATTAAACCAAAATAAATTATTAACAAACAAAAACCTAGAAACCTTCCATAAATAAATTCAACGCAAATTCAACGAGAAAAACCGAAGAATCCGTTTCTCGAACTAATCACCGAAACAAACCCCCGACAGCTCCACAAATTCACACAAATTAGAAATGCAACTAAGAAATTTACAGACGAAACAAAATAAATAGATAATGAAATGGAGCACGAGGGGACCTTCTTTGACCAGCCGGAGGGAGCAGGGAGGTCGGCAGGAACGACGTCGTTATGGTGATTAGCTTCTTCACTCGCCATTTCTCCTTGGTCGTCGAAAATAAAATTTGGCAAAATTGGGGCAAGAAAATTAATATCGGCATTTAAAAGATTAATTGATAGGTGAGGGAGGTGAAGAGCGTGACAGGTGTGGGTCTGGACTTCACGGCTACTATTAACTGCCATTAACTAACCCCTTTCGCATCCGCCTTCTTTCGCGCCATCTTCTATTTTTTTATTTTCATTTTTCTTATTTCTTCCAGGTTCTAAACCCTCAAAAAACTCTCATGCATAAATCAGCACCGCGTAGAGGATTGGTTTAATAGTTTTTATAGATTAAAATTAATATTAGGATGTGAAAAAATTGAGATAAAAGACCAATAAATTAATATTCTATTTTATTTTTTATTTGATAGACAAAGTTAAAAGTAAGATATTTTTAATAAAATATTAAATTATAATGTAAGGGGTGTGATCCGTTGATAACTTTTCTTAAATTGCTAACTTGCTAACCCATCAACGCAATATATTAAAAATGTCAACACAATAATACTGAAATGTCAATATAAACTTAAGTTGATATTTTAATGCATTATGTTGACATTAATATTTAAATGTAAACACAAATATATGTTGACATTTTAATGTGATCGTATTGACATTTTTAATACACTGCATTGATGAGTTAGCAAGTTAGTAATTTAAACAATGTTAGAATTTTAACGCACCCGGCAAGATATCATCTACCCAACCGAACCCTGAATATTCCCCTATTATAACAATATGAAAAGTTACATAATTATTGGGATTACCCCAACATACTTAGGGATTGGAAACTAAGTTGCAATAAAATATATATTCCAGTTTAGCACAATATAGTATTCTGATAACTCACGATGAATTGGTTTTATTTTTGTCTGAGCATCAGTTGGGTCATGTCGGCTAATTATACTCATTGGGCCAGACCAAAACATGTTCATGTAAAGCCCATTTATTAGGATCAAGGCACACTACCAAATTCAAATTTTCTTAAAATATTTATGTATTAAATAAAAAAGAAAATAATAAATTAATGAAAAAACAAATTGTGGAATATGTGTATTTATAAATGAAAATATAAAATAAATAAAATTGGTCAAGCACGTCGGTTGGTCTCTGCTGGGCCAAATCCAAAATTTGCGAACAACAAATTTTGATTGACCAAAAAAGTAGCTAAATATGTTAGCTTATCAATAATATTAATCGTACAATCAAAATTTAATAGTTAACAAAACAAGCAAACTAAATTTATCCCACGTTTTCTTTTTCGCCTATCTGATGCCTGTGCTGAGTTGGGAAATTTGATGGTAGATGATGTGAGTAATATAGTATCCAAATTTGTACTGTATTAATGTGAGATGCGATTTTTTACCATCTAAATATTTAAAAATGTGATGATTTTTAATCAGTAACCTATTTAACAAATCCAATAGGGTGAATTATTGAATCATCTCACCTTATATGAAATCTAAACATGTCGAAAATTGGGGTACTACTTTTTTTTGTGATTTTTGGTGAGCTCCGAAGCAATTTTCTCTCTATGTTTTTAAAGGTGATCAGTATCATCTTCAAAAATCATTAAATGTGTGGGTGGCAAAGAGTGATAGTATTTACTTTGCAAATGATCCCTTAGAGTCGCCTTTGAAGCAATTTGATTTGTGGTAGCTTTACTAGTGATTAAATTGTATTCCAGTTTATCCAAGAAACTACGTAACTATCTTGGCAAGAAAAATGTTAAATCCTCTAAATTCTGTCCCACATCGACTTGGTGAAGATCTCATCTAATCTATATAAGTGTGGATAACCCTCCCCCTTATGAGGCCTTTTAAGGGGTGAGTGGCTCATTTCTAATATGGTATCAGAGCGGGCCCAAGTCGATGATGGTTTTCTCTTTATCTCTTATCTACCTCACGAGTGGAAGACCAATGTCCTTTCCGGCCCACATCGATGATGGTTTCTCTTGCATTGCCTACCCACGTGATGGAAGACCGATGTCCTTTCCGGTCCACACGTGAGGGGGCGTGTTAAATCCTCTAAATTATGTCCCACATCGACTTGGTGAAGATCCCATCTAATCTATATAAGTGTGGATAACCCTCCCCCTGTCCCACATCGACTTGGTGAAGATCTCATCTAATCTATATAAGTGTGGATAACCCTCCCCCTTATGAGGCCTTTTAAGAGGTGAGTGACCCATTTCTAATAAAAAACTTAAATATCTTGGCAAAAGAGGTACAATCTCTCATGTTCCTCATCACACATGAAACTACAAAGTCACAACTCAAAATAAGGTCACATTTTCCTTCACAAAACTCTTGAGAGAGAAAACTTGAGGCATATATGGTCGTAGGGAAGGCCTCAAAAGATTAGTACTATGAAAGTGTTGCATTTCTCAAAAGAGAGGACTCATTAGTTCAAATTTGGCAGCTATGAGCCTATAATGTGATTTGAGTAGTATTAATTGAGTAGGCATTAATATTCAACTATGAATTTACAATTGATACACGTAATGGTGTATGGCACGCGTGATGATTAAATTAAGATAAGAAAATTAAATATGGTCATGTGACTAAAATCATCATAAAAGAAGGTTTTAGAATCTAGGAATATGATAATTTGATGCTAATTTATAAGGAAGTGGGCTGTGTGTGTGTCACATCGCATGTATGTGTGTGGGGGATAATTTATCAGAATAATATCTTATACACTTTATTTAGGTCATTTTCAATTGTTTGTGTAGTTAAACTTTACTCACTTTGAAAAATATAAGAAATGTATTTTGCTTTAGTGAAGGAGTATTATGACTCAGTTGCAGCAGCGTATCAGATGGAAATAAATACACGAATATGCTGAAATTAAGCCTAAAATGCACCAATGATATCTACTCATACTTCTATTTCCTTATTGCTGATTTATTATATGTCATTTTAGTAATGGTATATAATTCGATGACATTATGATCAGTGAGCTATACACTCAGAACTTTTAAAGAAGGAATTACAATACCTGTGAGGGTAAACAATATCTCATATTGGAGAATGAACAAGAGTTGCAAGCATATATATATATATATATATATATAGTTTTGATCTATGCAAAACTAGATTTAAATACAGAAACGCAGAACAATATCATAATTAGGTCACTTTTAGGTCATAATTAGGTAATTTTTAGGTCATGCTAACAAAGCATGACCTAAAACGATCTTAGCATGACATTAAACCCAAATATTATAATATGACCTAAAATTGCTTAATTATGACCTTCCGTGTTTTTGGTTAATTATTGACCATTAGATCATCTAATCCTAGGACCAAGATTTGGTCTGCATTTCTGGATTTAAACACATACTTATTTTGATCATCTCCCTATATATAGTTCCCTATATATATATATATATATATATATATATCTCGATCCCCAACCATACCACTAAGGAATGAATATTTATATATTTTGGGAAAATAATTATTGTAGTAGTAGTATTTAAGGTTATTTTCCATTTAAGTCAAATTTACTAGTTTTTAATAGCATTGTTAATGTCATACGCATAATATAATTATTAAAGTTAGTGGATGGAGTAGTATAGGGCTAGGTAGAAGTATATAATGACATAGTTATAATCATAATACATTCCACATATGAGTATTTCTTTGCATCACATATTGGTGTAATTAATTTAGTTCTAATCCCCAATCCATTCCACAAAATATAATTTGGTATGGCTAATAACAATTTTCGCAAAGTACTAAATCATTTTAGGTTATACATATACAAAATTTTGCAGCAATAAAATATTTACTATACATTATACTATCTAAATATAGAAACACGAATTACAAAATCGAATGTAAGCCTAAAACCCTAACGCATTCCACAAGATTGAATTCATCAAAATCATTATGGACTAAAACAAGATCTACAAGAAGCAAAATGCATGGATACTATAGTTTTACAACAATGCAAAAAAATGATAAAATAAGCATCAATTTACTGCGAAATAAGTTAGCACAATATTTTATTCTAAGTATCGGTCGGGCTGACCCGAGAAAAAGCAAGCCCAATCCGGAATTTTGTTCACACATTCGATTTCATGTTGGGCCATCGCGGCTCAATGATACTCATTGGGCCGGACCAACCCTTATTCATGTAAAGCCCATTTATTAGGATCAAGGCATACTACTAAAGTCATTTTTTATTAAAATTTATACTATATATTAAATAAAAAATAAAAATAATTGGAAAATATAATGTAGAATATGTGTATTTATAGATGAAAATATAAAATAAATAAAATTGGTCGAGCACGTCGGTTGGTCTCAGTTGGGCCAAATTGAGAAAACTATCAGTATTATTAATTGTACAATCAAAATTTAAATAATTAACAAAACAAGCAAACTAAAATTATCTCAAGTTTCCTTTTTTTCTCATATGATACCTTATGCTGAGTTGGGACATTAATGATAGATGATGGGAGTAATATACAATATCCAAATTTGTATTGAATTAATGTGAAATAAGATTTTTTAGCATCTAAATATTTCGAATTGTGATACGTTTTAGTAATAAATAACTCATTTTCGCCTATATAATGAAGCCAATAGCGTGGAATTATTGAATCATCTCACCCTATCTGAATTTGAACATGTTGAAGATTTATTTTGTTGTGTTTGTAATAGCAAACATTTTGCAGGCATTCGATGTTCATGGTTGCATCTTCCGTACTAAGAAGCGCAACGTTCATGTCTTAAATCTTCTCCCGCAAAATTCCCGACCTCTGACGGTGCATTGTGCATCCCATGATGACGATTTTGGCTTTCATAATATTACTGAAGGTCAAGACTATCATTGGAGTTTCTGCCCTAATATTTGGGGTACTACTTTCTTTCATTGTCATTTTTCATGGCCTCCAAAACAAATTTCTCTCTATGTTTATAAGGGTGATCAGTCAACTCTTCGAAAATCACTAAATGTATGGGCGGCAAAGAGCGATGGTATTTACTTTGCAAACGATCTTTCACAATCGTCTTTGAAGCAATATGTCACGTGGTAGCTTTACTAGCGATTAATTTGTATTCTAATAAATCTTATACTATTATTCATCTTAGATTTTTAGTGCTTATTTGAATACTCATTAACGAGAGTTTATTTATCATTATTTGTCGTATTACTCTGTATTCCAGTATATCTTGTTTCTTGCTCAACACATTTGAATACTCCAATATGAATTATTCTCCCATTTTTCTATTTCCGTCCGTCCCATGAAATTTGTCACATTTCACTATTTATCATTTTTTATAGTGAACCTCATATTCCACTAACTCATTTATACTCACATTTTATTATAAAACTAATATATAAAAGTAGGACTCGCATTCCATTAACTTTTTCAACCTTGTTTTCATTACATTTCTTAAAATCCGTGTCCGGTCAAAGTGAGACAATATTTGGGGACGAAGGGAGTATTTTGTTTGAGGCTTTGCATAGCCTTCTTGATAAAGATATGAAGAAAAAGAAAAAGAAGGAAAAAAAAAGGCTTATAGCAAAAGCTCCATTGATATCATTGTTTCTAATGCTTGCTCATTAATACAAACATCATCAAATATAAAATGATGAAGTTCTAATAGGCGCAGCCGGGAACATCAATTGTGTCGTATTGGCTTGAAATTTGCACTGAGCTTGTGAAATGAGATGAGATTTTATTTTTTGAAGTCAGTTTTTATCTCATTGTTATTTGGAATGTGTTAAATCACACTCATTTTTTGGGCTATACACATTCTACCCCAGAAAACAAGATCATTAATACAAATTGATTTAAATAAATGAAAGGGATAATGATTACAAGATTCTTGAGATAATTGCAAGATTAATCCCACCAAGCATATAGTTATATTATTCATACAACTCTATGATTTATAATGCCACATCAATATTTATGGTCTTTTTAGTTATAGTATTATTCATACAACTCTATAATTTATTATGCTCAGAAGTCAAAGGTTGTTTTTCAAGCTCTAGATGGGACGATGCTCAGAATTTAGTTTTTGCCTAATATTAATAGATTTTCATGAACAAAACATTAAACAACTGCCCTCTCCAAACTAAGCAAAAAAGGAAGGCAAGAACTGCAATTTAACTTAAAGAAAACAATGTTCAGAGAGGTCCAAGACAATCCTACAAAAGAGCCAACATTCATAACTCAAAATGAGCTAACATTCTCCATCACAAAACTCTTTAGTGAGAGAAAGCTTGAGGCATACATGGTCGTAGGGGTGTAAGTATCACGACCCTCTCGAACCACAACGTCATAGTCAAAAGTTTTCGACTTGTTGGAGTAGTAGAGTAGATTTCCAAAATCCGATTCCATGAAGACATCACCATTTTCGAAAGCTCTTATTGGCCAAACATGATTAAAATGATCGCGTCTATCAAACTCACGGATAAAGTCCTTTGGCCAACGCCCCTTATCTTCCTCCAAAAACCAGATTAAAATGCTCCCATCGGTTGAAAAATCACTTAAACCGAGGCAATCCCTGAAAACACAGAGTGACTTACCAAAGACAAAATTTATACCGATAGGAGGAGGTGCAGAAAAGACGCTAAAAACTTATGTTTCAAGATCAAAGCGAAGAACCCATCTACAAGAGAAATTTGTTGTTTTGTCAACCATCCAATGAAGATTTCCATTCAGAAGTACCCCTCGAACGTCTTCATATAACCTTAGCGAGCTATCAATGCTACCGGAGGGAACTTTTCTCCACGATCCGGTTCCAACATTGTATACTTGGCACTCAATTTTGTACTCCTCATGGAGTGGTTTTTCACTGAAAAGCCTAACCACCTTATATTGGCCAGTCATCTTGCTCACTCCAAATCCAAATGTCTCTGTGTCAATCTGATCTTTTGGGGAGGTTTGTCGAGGACAAGGGAGCTTGATATAGTCACGCGTGATTGGATTGCACAGGATAAGATCTTCATGAATGACACCATATAGAAAGATCAAACCATTGGCTGAACTATGCATTGGCTCATCAAAAGGGAGTTCGAAGTTGAAGGCTACATTCGTACGATGCTCGTCATCGAAGCTGAGGCCTAGTTCATCCACAAACTCAATGACGTCGTATGACCTTGAGCGTGTTTCAACAGCGATGCCGGGGACTGATCTCGAAATATGGGAATTCACAAACTCAGGAGTAGCGAGAAGACCGAGCCATGGCTTACAAACACACTTGCAGACTGTAGCGGCTCGAGTGGGGAGTCTTGAGAGGATATTTACTACGATTTCTGATGGTAGATATTCGAAGAAATCTTGATCCATTTTGGAATTATCAGCAGTTTTCATCTCTAGGCGTAATAACCCCTTGATCACTACCAAAAAATGAAAACAGAGCAACATCAAAATAGCACACTTGCAAGTGTAATTTACAGCATCAAAATGCATGTCTCCATTTTCGAAATCCTAATATTACAAAATTGAATTTTAGGCATAATCCCTATTTCGCAAAAAAAATCTTAAGGCTAATAACAAATTTTGCAGAAACCAAAGTTATACTATGTTATACTACTAAATTGGTTTTAGGTTAATATATATGCAAAAATTGAGTATAGAATTACAAATCCTAATTACACGATTACAAAATTGAATATAAAATTGTGTATAAAACAAGATCTACAAGATCAAAATACATGAATACTACATTCTTACAATAACGCCAAAAAAATGGGTAAATTAAGCATCAATTGACTGCGAAATCCAAAAAACAAAGGCATGGTAGCTAGAAACAGAGAGATTGAAAACTATGGAGTGTTAAAATAAGAAAGCTGACTGTAATGATTCACCTTTTGGGGGGAATGCAGTGGAGACGGCGGATCTTCAGAGTGGCGCCGCCGCAGTCGCCGAAATGTGACGTATTCGAAAAATGGTCACAATTTTTGCGCAAAATGCCATAAAATAGGTATTAAAGAAAAATAAATTAAATTTTGATGTTACTAAGTCAATATTATTACTTCATCACTGAAAATACTACTAACACAATTTTGATATTCATTTTTTTAAGGTTTTGATTTTAAAATTTTCATAATTTTGATCTTAATTTTTTTTTTACTTTCTAAAATTTTACTTTATTTAAAATTCTTAAAATTTGAAACTTAAGAAGAACGCATATAAAAAGTTTCAGAGTATACAAATAAAAATATAAAGATAAAAGGAAAGAGAAAATAAAAACAAATTAGTTGACTTAATATTTGCATAGTCCACAAATTAGCAAGTAAATCCAATGACAATCAATTCAAAAAGCAAGAAACTGAATTTTGAAAAGAAGTTCATAAAAATAACATTAGGGCATATTAGTCCTGATATATAATTACGAAAAATAAAATATATAAAGGTAGTATGACTACCCAAAATATAATTTCAAGGTCAAAAAGGTTATACCGTTAATGGATCGTTGCCTCTAAGATTTAATACTTGATCTGATTAATTAATTGAATATATATGAAACAAGAATTGTACTATCTGAATCTAAGATATGTGTTTAAATTATAGTTAAAAATTAATAAATGATTTATTTTTGTCTATATAATGAAATCAATAGGTGAATTGTTGAATTATCTCACCCTCTCTCAATTTCAACATGCTCAAGATTCACTTACTTGTTTTTGTAATAGCAATCATTTTGCAACCATTTGCATCACATGGATGCTACTTGGAACTACGTAAGGATAATTGGGTTCGTATCGTGAATCTTCTCCCAAAAAATTCCAAACCTTTGAGGTTGCACTGTGCATCCGGCGATGAAGATTTAGGATTTCACAATATTATTGTAGGTCAAGATTTTAAGTGGAACTTCTGCCCTAATTTTTTTGGTTCTACTCTATACTTCTGTCACTTTTGGTGGGGTACGAAGCAATTAGCTTTCGATGTTTACAAGAGTGAAGATCCTAATATTACTCGGTCCTTAAATGTGTTTGCAGTGAAGAGCGATGGTATTTATTTGGCACACGATAACTCTGAGTCATCTTTGAAGAAATATGTTTCGTGGTAGCTTTAATCGAATTGTATTTCTATTAGTAACGAGAATTTGTCTGCAACATTACTAGTGGTTAAATTGTATTCCAACTTATTGTCATGCACATTTGAATACTCCAATATTTATTTACTTTGATGCGAATTTAAAATTGCCTATGGAATTCAATGAAATGAAGAAGATTGCAAAAAATGAATGCTAAAGCAAATTTCGATAAGACAAACAACATTGCTTTCTAGGGGTGCTTCAACGGTTCCCGGGTTCTCGGTTAACCGGGAACCGGAAAACCGGTTCCGGTACCTCCAACTTTTTATATAAAATCAGAACCGACCGGTTCCTAATCGGGAACTGAATTACATTTCAATTTTATTTTTTTAATAATTAAATATACTAATAAATCTAATTTAATTGAATTAATATTGAATTGAAATAAAATAATTTGAAACATTGTTTTATTTTAAGATTTAAACAGTGTTAAATTTGCAAGCTCTGTTTTCTGAAGTATTTAAAATATTTAAACCGTGATGCTTTGAATCTACAATTATTTCCCCAATCCATTTTTTATGAACTAACTACTATGAGTAGAACATCATAAGTTTGTTTTTAATTTTCAGAAGACATGTACAAATACAATATCATTTCATATGATAGAATTTTAAATTTATAATAAAGTTATGTAACAATTCATTTAATATACAATTTTAACCTGTTTGCATTAATTGTTCCATATTAAACAAAAAGGTCACTACAAGATCAATTAGTATTAGAAATTCCATTGAATATTTATTTAGCAAAAAAAAAAGAAAAATGGAATTCAATTTTAAAACTCCTTTTCAAAAAATTGTTAAATTTTAGAAATCCTTTTTTATAAAAGAATTGCCAACATAACCTAGTCCGACCTACTACACTTGGCATTACTCTTACCCATATATGAATATTGTTGTATTGTTAGTTTGTATTTTTTGTGTATTTATTTGAATTTTTTAGGAATTATTTGTTATATATCCCGATGTTGGATTATTATTTATTAGTATTGAAATATTTAAAATTATAAATAAATTCGGATTAAAATTAAACATCGGTTCCGATTCGGAACCGGAACAGGTCAGTTCCGGTCCCAGTTCCGATTCTAAGATTTATGAAAATTTGAAACTGGTTAATTGGTCAACCGGTTGGGTTAGAACTGGAACTGGCCGAAAAAGCAGGCCTATTGCTTTCCCATTAAATGACTTCATGTATTAAGGTTGAACTCAAATCTAAAAAGAATAAAAATAAGTGTAAATAAGTTGTATGTCTATAAGAAAATGGCCAAGATATTTTTAATACAATTAAAAAAGTTAATTTATTTTTTTAAAAATACCACACAAACTTTAAAAAGTGTTTTCATCGTTGGTGTCACAAAGATACAAATGGAAGTCTTAGTCTCCTACTATAAAAAAACATATTTTCAAAAAATTTCAACATATGTAATTTTTTCTCAGTTATTTACATCCTCAAAATACTTTAAAAGTTTTTTTTATAGTGAATGCTCCTAAAATTTAAATTGAATAATTTAATTTATATATAAATCAATATTATTATTTTAAAAAAATTATGGAATTCTTTAAAATCAAAACCATGACTCAATAAAGAATTCCTCAAATAGTCATTTCCAAAGAGCAGACGAGCAGTAAGTTCCGCCACTGCCTTCTCCAAACTATTTAACTGAAAGAAAATACTAACTAGCAACATCAATGTTAGTCTTCATTATGCAAATCCTAATATTACAATTTTGAATTTAGGCCTAATCCCTAATCCATTCCACAAAAAGTAAGTTGGTAAATTTGGTATGCATAACAACAATTTCTGCAAAGTACAATACTAAATGGTTTTTAGGCCTAATCCAAAGAAACTAACTAGTAAGAGCATCCCTCACCATTCATGTATTTCATCAGCAGACATCAAATGGCAGTCACAGCTCAAAATGAGCTCACATTCTCCATCACAAAATTCTTCAGAGTGAGAAAGCTTGGGGTATACATGGTCGTAGATATATACTCATCACAATCTCAAATAAAGAAGTCATAGTAAGTTTTAGTCTTGTTGGAGTAGCAGCATAGATTCTCCCTATCACATTCCAGCAAGATGTCACCATTCTCGAAAACTTTGAACGGGCAAGCATGAAGTACAGAATATCCTCCGAAAGCTGGACCGGTCAAAACTTCCATTGTCCAAGATTTTTCATTCCCATATTCCTTCATCGACCAAATTGCAAGCTCACGAACATTTGTACCAGTTTTATAGCACAAACAGAGGCAATCCCTCAAAACACATGGTGTCTTAATATAGTAGGGACTTACACCATGGATATAGGGTGTTGTAGCAAAGGTGCTAAAAAGTTCTGTTTCAAGATCAAGGCAAAAAATCCATTCAATCAAGTCATCTCCAATTTTCTCAACTACCCTCCAATGAAGATTTCCATTAAAAAGGAACCCTCCAAGCTTGTCAAGAAAAAGGTGTAGGCTACCGAGGGGAACATTTCTCCACATTCCGGTTCCAACAGTGTATACTTGGCACTCATTTGTGTACTCATGTCGTGGTTTTTTGTACTCCTCATGTAGTGACCACCTTATATTGGCCAGTCGTTCTGCTCACTCCAAATCCAATATTCTCATATACAAGCTGATGTTCTGAGGTGGTTTGTCGAGGAGAAGGGAGCTTGATATAGTCACGTGTGACTGGATTGCACAGGATAAGATCACCACGACCGACGCCTCTTAGAAAGATCAAACCATTAGCAGAACTATGGATTGGCTCATCAAAGGGCAGTTTGAAGTTGAAGGCTGTATACCGATGCTCCTCATCGCATAGCTCATCCACGATCTCCATGACGTAGAATGACTTTGAGTGTGTTTCAACAGCAATGCCTGGGACTGATATAGAAAGATGGGAATTCACAAACTCAGGGGTAGCGAGAAGAACAAGCCATGGTTTACAAACACACTTGCAAGCCATAGCGTCTTGAATGGGGAGTCTTGAGAGGATATTTACTACGATTTCTGATGGTAGATATTCGAAGAAATCTTCGCCCATTTTGGAATTACCCGTAGTTTTCCTCTCTCGGTGTGTAATAACCCCTTGATCATTAACACAAAAAAAATGTAAAACAGAGCAACATCAAATTATTAATCTGCTATTTACAACATCAAAATCATAATATCACAAAAACTGATATTAGGCCAAATCCCAAATCCATATAAAAACGGTTCTAGGTTATATATACACAAAATTGAGCAACAAAATCTCCATATTATAGAGCATCAAAATGCAGGAATACAACAAAATTGAATATAAGTCTAAAGCCCTAACGCATTTCACAAGACTATATTCAGCAAATTTGATACCGATAAAGCAATATCTACAACAAGTAGATAAAAGAGTAAAATAAGCATCAATTTACTGCGAAATCCCGATAACAAAGGCATATTAAGAGCTACAAACAGAGAAATAGAAAACTGTAGATGTGAAATAAGAAAGCTTATTGTAATGATTCACCTTATTTCGGAATGCGGTGGAGACGGCGGAACTGGAGAGCGGCGCCGCTGCAGTCGTCTGTGTGCTTGAGACAAATTGATTCG
This sequence comes from Salvia splendens, assembly GCF_004379255.2. Classification (NCBI taxonomy): domain Eukaryota; kingdom Viridiplantae; phylum Streptophyta; class Magnoliopsida; order Lamiales; family Lamiaceae; genus Salvia; species Salvia splendens. Next base: position 1,634,458 of record NC_056038.1, read on the forward strand.
AAATTTTATGACGATGAAATTTAATAATTTAAGTGAAGAAGAGAAAATAAAATAAAATAAAATAGATTGCATTAAAGATTCACAATTGAATTGGGATGGAAGAAATAATAAGTTTAACATATGTGAAAAGAAATGAAATTGCTCTTCCTTATTTACTTGATTACTTCCATTCATATGTTTGGTATACTTATTTATATAATTATATTGTCTCCATTAAATTCATAGTAGCATCTCTATCTCCAATTTGTATTATTTGATTGTGTTAAGATTCATATTATTTTATAAATTGTTATTGAGTATAAAATTATGTTAAATTAGTAATGTTGCATCGTTGTGTGGTGGTCGGTTTCAAACATTACGACTATTGAAACAAACCCATTTAAGTTTGTAATCTTTTATTAAATGAAATGTAGATGCATGGGAGTTTATTACATAATCAAATTGATTTATCTATGTGAATATCTAGTTTGTGATATAAACTAAGAGTTTCTTTGTCAAGAATTATCAAAACATAAAATAAGAAGGAATAAAAAAAGAAAATGACTAATATATGTTGTTAGTGGTGCAAAAGGTATAAATTAAAAATAACCTTAAGATGTTATTTTAGTGATCGATTAATTTTGATTTATAAGGCTACAACTAGGGACGATAAATCAGATACACAATTACCAGTTAATCTTTAATAGAACTAATAAAGCAAGAAAGCTACTCCTCTCCTCATCACAAATAAAACCCAAGAAAATACTAATGTTGTCTTTGCAAAAGAGGTTCCATTGCATGATATAAGAAGAGGTTTGTCTTTCATATCCCTCCCTCACCATTCATGCATTTCATCATCAGACATCAAACTACAGTCACGGCTCAAAATGAGCTTACATTCTCCATGCCAAAATTCTCGAGAGAGACAAAGCTTGAGGCATACATGGTCGTAGAGATGTAAGAACTATGATCCCCTCGAAACTTGACGTCATAGTCAAAAGTTTGAGTCTTGTTCGAGTAGTAGAATGTCCTGCCCCTTGCCCATTCCATCAAGATGTCCCCATTTTCGAAAACTCTGATCGGACAACATGAAGTTCATCATTAAGTCCTCTAAGAACTTCGCCGACAAAAACTTCCTTCGTCCAAGATTTCTCATCTCCATATTCCTTCATCAACCAGATCACAATCTCCCCATCAGCCGTAATATGGCTTACACAGAGACAGCCCCTCAAAACAGAGGGTGTCTTACAATCGCGTGAACCTATGCCACAAGGAGGAGGTACAGAAAATGTTCTAAAAAGTTCTGTTTCGAGATCAAGGCAAGAAATTCGTTCAACATAGTAGCCTGTGGTTATATCTATTACCATCCAATGGAGATTTCCGTTCAGAAGTACCCCCCCAAGATCCTCACAAAACATGTGCAGGCTACCAGAAGGAATTTTTCTCCAAGATCCGGTTCCAACAGTGTACACTTGGCACTCATATTGGCACTCAAATGGTAATGGATTATTTTCGTACTCCTCATGTAGTGGTTTCTCAACGAAAACCCTAACCACCTTATACTGGCTGGTCATTCCGCTCACTCCAAATCCAAAATTCTCAGAAACAAGCTGATCATTTGAGGTGGTTTGTCGAGGAGAAGGGAGCTTGATATAGTCACGTGAGATCGGATTGCACAGGATAAGATCACCATGATCGATGCCTCTTAGAAAGATCAAACCAGTAGCTGAACTATGGATTGGCTCATCAAAGGGGAGTTCGAAGTTGAAGGCCACATCCCAGCGATGCTCCACATCAACGTCGAGGCCAAGCTCATCCACAAATTCAATGATTTCGAACGAGTTTGAGTGTGTTTCAACAGCAAGGCCCGGGACTGATCTAGACATATGGGGATTCACAAACTCAGGAGTAGCGAGCAGACCGAGCCATGGCTTACAAACACACTTGCAGACCGCAGCTGCTCGAGTGGGGAGTCTTGAGAGGATATTTACGATGACTTCTGGTGGTAGATATTTGACGATACCTTCACCCATTTTGGAATTTCAACAGTTTTCCTAGATCAACGTAATAACCCCTTGATCATTAACATAATAAACAGGAATACAGAGCAGCAGCAGCAAAATATTGATGTGATCAAAAGTAACACACTTGAAAGTGTAATTCACAGCATCAAAATTAAGGTCTCCAAATCCTATTTTAATTTGGTAAATTTGGTGTGGCTAATAACAAATTTAGCAGAAATCAAGTACAAATCATGTATACAAAGTCTTCAGATTAAAAAATTGAATTTAAAAATTAAAACCCTAACGAATTCGACAAAGCTAAATTGAGCAAATTTGTTAAGCCTAAAACAAGATCTACAGCAAGGAAAATACATGAATGCTATAGTTTGACAACAACGCCTAAAAAGGGGGTAAAATAAGTACTGAAATCCCTAAAACAAAGGTATATTAGGTGGGAAAACGAACTAAAAACACAGAGATAAAAATTTCCAAATGCAAATAAGCAAGCTCATTGTAATGATTCACCTTGGGGAGGGAGACGGCGGATCTTCAGAGTTGCACCGCTGCAATCGCAAAATGGATCGAAATGTGATGAGATTTTCGAAATAAAACTACTAATTTTTGAGCGCTGAATGCCAAAGGTGGGAAAAAGCGCGCAATGGGCTCAATAAGCCTACGGCCCATAATTATTAAGAAATTGGGCCTTATCTAAATGGAACACAAAGTTAGGTTAAAATATACTCTAAATTATTACATCATAAATGGAAGAAAAAAAATGATAGACGATTTCTAAGTCTCAACATTACCCTAATTATACTTTTTTAGTACCTTTTGATGGCACGGACCGGTCTTTCATTGCACGTATGAGATCAAAAAAAGTTTACAATTTTCACTAATAATTATCTAGGATCCATTGAAGTAGGGACATGATGTATGTGATATGAACAAAATTTGTCACATCAATATATTATTTTCCTACAATTCTAGACTTTTCAACCAAAAATCATAAATTCCTTATCCACTTGTTCATTTGGATAAGGCCCATTAACCGGATTGTTTTGGCCCACCAAAATGTTCACATCTTCCACTACTAACAAACAAGAAAATCGTTAATTGGATGGTCTGGATGGTGGAGTGAACGAATTAACTGACGATCGAATGGTCTAATTAGTGGCATGAAAGACCTAATTGCGAAAAAAATATACTATTTCATCCCCCGAAACTATAGCACATTCCACGAAAGAAAGAAAATGATCGAGCCACGAGAGGCGAGCAAGAGTCCAAAGATAATAGGCTCAAAAAAACCATATGGAATTATATGATTTACAGAATAATGAGGATAAATTTAATCTTATCGAAAAGTACAATGTTTACTTAGATTTTATGCAAAAAAATATGAGGCCATCTTTATTATTCACGTGGAAATAAAGAAAAAAAATGTGAACTACTATTATTGAAGCTTGTTGGACATCAAGTCGTAGAGAATTAATTCTATCTTATCCAAACTACGTGCATGTCGTCTATGCATTTGGTACATAAATTTATTGATTATCTAGATATATATTGATATATATGTGTGGCATCTATTTAAGTAGGATTTGATACCAAATCAAACACTATTTGTAATAACAACAAAATTGAAATGTTATAAGGAAAAATGAGTGCTTTCCAATATAGAATGTTTGTTGTTTAGCAGAAGCACCCTACCAAAGCTACTTAACAACTTTTTTACAAAATGGAAAATAGAAAAGAAAATAATGATATGATAACAAAGTAAAAAAAGAATACTATAATTTATGATTGCCCTTTCTCTCTCATGTATGATGCAAAGAAGGCAAAGGTAAGTAATGTTACATGATTTGGTCCAAGGCATGCTATGGCTCATGGCCTACCCAAGTCATGGTGGCATACTCCCATCATTCTTCAACCATATTAGGTCAATATGGATAACTATCTACAAAAATTACTATACACATTATTCTATTTCAAGAATGTATGAAAAATGCATGTATCGAGATTTAAAACCTTCACAAAAAACAATGCCACAATAATCATATGAGATCGTCTCATCAGGAAAAAGATAAAGATCCGATTTTAATAATACTATATTACTTATATAAATTCCAATCTGAATCTTAATAATACTACTTCGTTTAACTATAGAATATGGTTGAACATACTTTTGTACATGAGTAAAACTTTTATGTTGCTCTTAAGATATTCCAACATCGAACTGAATTTCAATTTATATATTGGAATACATTACATAGTGATGTCGTCAGGCCGGAAATTGTCAGTTCTAATCCCACAGAAAGGTGGACTCAAAATCGGCCCGTGAAAGGTTTCGGCAATAGAACCAAAATCGGTGGTTCCATTACAGGCTCAAAATAATTTTGAATCGAACACTCTATTTACTGTTCAAAAAAATTGGAATCAAACTCGGAACCATGGCCAACGATCCGATTCTAGGGCAAACAACTGAGTAGTTTAACCATCCATCTCTAACATTATAGTCTTATTCATTGTACAAAAGAAATACTCCCTATACTGCTTAATTGTCCTCAAAGTGACAAGTCAATGTTAGTATTTTTATATATACATAATACATTTTTTCGATATGTATACATAATAGTACATATATAATTATTTGGCATCTAGAGATGCCATTTTATCAGCTGTTGAGCAATAAAACAATGTAACCCCACTAACCAAACATCTATTCATATAAGAGAAAAAAGGTGACACAAAGAGATGAACTTCTCTTTTAAGAAGAGAAAGTACTGTGCAATGTCAATGCCATAGATCTTAGTGTCTCATGATCATGGAAGATTTTACCCCTTTTTTCCCACACTTTGCCCTTTTATTATGTACACCTATAACTCAACCATGAATTTAGTGATTGCCCTTTCTTGGCAAATAAAGCACAACATGGAAAAACTAATCAACATTATAGCCTAAGGGATGTACGGATTCTCGAGAAGAGAGGAGCCGTTGTGGTTCCCCCCGGTCTGCCCAGATCCCACAAGTGAATCGAAATATGTTTGGTCTCAAACCCTGATTCGAATGGTAAGAGTACTATGACATGTTAATTTTGCATTGAGATTGAACGATGTTTCCATTTAAAAAATAAAATAAACTATAGTATAAACAAATTAAAAGATTTTATCAGTGACTAATGGGGTTCTTGATAAAGAAATATTTGCCGGTTTTCATTCCTGTTTTTGGAATAATATTATTTTTATAAACTTTTAAATTGATGTTTTCTTTTGAAACGCTTGAATAGCTTTCATAAAATCTAACTTCATTGAAAAAGACTTCTATAAGAAGACAAATTACTTCAAGGACTATTTATACGATATCAGCTTCCACAAAAAAATAAAAATACGAAATGACTATTTATCTGAACATATCAATATATTATATTACTACATATGTAAATTAATTACTGGCTTTATTATCCTCTCTCTCTCCCCAAGCCCATTTCCATTACTCATTTTTTTGTGGGCCTTTCATGTCTCAAAAATATAATTATTTTGTTGGATTTATTTTTTGCAAACAATCATTTACAAATAGTAACCCTCTTTTAAAAGAAGAATGAATTTAATAGATGAGCCGGAAAATTAGAATTCACACATGGTTTTTCTTCTTTCACCATTCCACCTCCCAAATTTTCAATCATTATTTTAAAACAAATTTAGAATCAAGCATTATTTCTATGCTTCAAGTCTATGAGAATCTTTTATAAGATTAATAACTCCAAATACGATTTACATATAATAAAATATCATAGAAAAAATTTGAATTATATAATTTAAAAGTTAAAACTATTGGTAAGGAAAGGTGACCAAAAATCTAATCGGATTTTGGAGGATTAATTGAAATGAAATTGTGTGTATCACCTAAGTCAAGATTCTCATGCCCTTTGTCTCATTGTGGCAAATCTTCATTGTTACCCAATAAATATTTTCATGCCTTTCCGTCATATCTTTTTCTTTTGAAATTTAGGTGAATGCAATATATTTTGGGTGGTCCACTACCTAAATAATTTAAATAAATTTGAACTAAAATAAATTTTAAAGATAATTATGATGGAGTATATAATTACTATAGATATATTTTTAGAGATAAATATTGTTGATATCTTCAGTGACTATATATATGATTGAGTAGTAGGTATGATAAATGGAGTTTAAATTCGTCATTTGAAGTTGTGAACATTAGATGGTTTAACCTCGCTAATTAATTTTTATTTGGTTTCTTAGAGTAATTCATATATTTTATTAAATAATTATATGACGAGTTACATATAAAAGTAATTAAGTTTGAATTAGTTATTAGTTTAATAATAAACCATTAACAAACGTTGTGATTAATAGTATAAGCTAAATATAAATATAATATGGTGTGAAGCTTTTGTTGCACCAATAGGAAGAAACTTGAAACAACCAAGAATCTTCACTTTTTTCAGTTAGAAAAAGCCTCTTTTATTTAATTCATGTTAGAAATCAAATGGTACTTTTTTCTAGATTTGGGTCAATAAAATATAAAATAAACAAAATTTAACGAAAAACTTGTTTCACTGTTGACTGGGAGTGGGATGTGAGTTTATTTCATTACATATAAATTCAAAAGTTTTGAAATATTATATACAAAAAACAAACATAAAATTGATCTTGTTTTATTAAACAATATAGATAAATATATCACCTCTGTCGAATAATAGGATATTATATTATATGCATCTCACAGACTCACACGACTTCCCAAGAATACAAAATTAAAATAAGTAAATAAAAATAGATTTATTTTTGCAGTTAGGTTAAATAAAAAATAGCAAGAAATTTAAAAAGGTGCACTAACTCATGTGCATCCAACTAGTGCTCCATCTTTTTATGCCTTCTCCCCAAACTTTCTTTATTTTGATCGAGAGAATGTACTATTTTCCATGAATATTCAAATAAACCATTGAATATGCATGTAAATTCATAGCCGGGAGTTCAAAGTTTTAGAGCATCTACAATCGTATCGAATTCTATTTTTGCTATTCATTATCTCATACCACACACATGACAACACAGATCAATCGTAGTGAGTCTTCTCTTAAAAAGTTTAATTATCTTTTAAATCTTTCGAATTTAAAAGATCAGAAATAAAATACAAATTTAATTCTAAACAAAAAAATTAATGATTAAATATATAAAAATGTATATTTAAAATAAAAAATACAAAAATCAAATAAATATATTTAATTGTTTTGAAACTAATAAACATAAGTAACCAAAAAGAAATTAAGCAAATAAATAAATTTAATTTATCTTAAATTATACGAAAAATACTAAATGAAGCCTAAATCACCACCACAACACGTGCTCAGCATACACAGTAGAATCGGCCAAAATAGAGTTTATTGGCATAATAATCTAGTAAAGTGTGACTTTTAGGTTTGTAAATATGAATATACTACTTATCATTTATTCGTATCATTTATCAATAGGAATATATTTTACTATCTTTGTTCACAATAAATTGTTATATCTTCCCTGTATGCAGTCTTAGTAGAAGTATAATAGAAGCATCACTATTTGACACACCTATCTATGACAATACATTTTATTTTACTATTACGTATGTATATTAAGATTCTTTCAATTGAAAAAGAAATAAAAAGTGCAAACAAAAACTGGATTTGTCAGCTAATCACTGTCAGAGAGTCTGTAATTTAACCTGGTGTACTATGAAGAACAGCAAAAGAATAGAATTATAGAATTCGATGTTAGTATTGATTTAAATAATTAACATTATCATCAGATATTTTAATTTACTGGAGTACTACTATCTATCTACTATTTGTCTCTCTACAAGTTAGTAGAAGAGTAATATTTAAATTTCAACATTTTACAACCGCCCACATATATTTATCAATTATCATAGCATAAGTAATGCATATCATAATGGAAAAAATATTCACAATATAGCATAAGATTAACCGAAGAGATATTTATAGTTGCACCAATATTAGCAGAGATGCATATAATTAGCAAATGATTTTAGTTCTCGACTTAGCTAGACTAAAAATTTAGTATTGTCTACAAAGTAGTTTCTCAATTCGTTCCATAATAATTAAGTCATAGTAGCATATTTTTTATGATATTTAAAGATAAGTAAATCATTTATTTTATTGACAAAAAAAAAACTCTTTTAATCTTTCATATTTCTTGTTCTCTTTTACTTCATTATTTTATGAATTAAGATTATATTCTTGTGTTTGTAGTGGGGATGCCTACTCTACTAGTTAGGTTGGTCTTAGTATGTAAAAATAGGGCATTGAGAAAAGACACAAAACGTTGTATGAATGTTGCCCAAAAGCCACAATGACAAAGCCTTGGAAAGGCAAACATATCATACCCTTAAGGGGACACAAATGGAATTGTCATTGGACCACCTATGACCATTCATATGTACAAAAATAAAATGAAAATATGCTACCATAATGATGATATATTGGTGATTTAATATTGATATAATTGCATAAATAATACTCCACATGAGTGTGCACTAATGCAATTTACATATATAATCTTCTCCATATTTAGTCATAAAATGAATATGTTATGACTAAATAGCACTACTTAATTTATTTATTTGAAAAATATAACAATGTGTTCATCGATGATACATAATGCATTTGTCGCAACTTAATAGGTTTTTTTTGATCTGACATGAATTTCGGTTATTTTTGACCTGACATGAATTTCGGTTATTGTTGGAAAATAAGTTGTATTAATGAGGATGAACTTATTGTCACTAAAAATAAAAAAAAGTCTGTTAATTGGGACGATTTTAAAATGGCAAAAAAAACTAGTTCTAACGAACAAAGTATAATTCATACTCCCAGATATAAAAAGAGAGAATATTGTTTTGCACATTAAATATCAAAGACTCAATAAAGTGTGGGAATTTAGGTTGGAAATATAAGTAGGATGAAAATAGGTGTTTAGGGGCTCAAAGCAAATATGCTTTGTACCTCCCAAGAAAATAGGGGACATTATAAAATTTGTCACTATTGTGGAATTTAATTATGCCCAAACAAAGAAGGAAGTGAGTAATAATTAAGTGTTGTCCCCAATTTTTTTGTTGATGAAAAATTAGTTTTACTAGAATCGATTAATCATGTCAGCACATGCAATTAGCTTATTCATGTTGTAAGCATGACATTATCAATAGTAAGCACACACTCACATATATACATAGTCATAGTATATAGTATATGGATTTTTTTTACACTTGTACAAATCAATATCATGAAATAATATCACTACTTAACTAGATAAAAACAAACTAACTATCTGTAAAAATATGATGATTTTTCATAGTTGACAATAACATAAATAGAAAAAGAAGGGAAAGTCCTCAAAATTCCTAAAGGTTGCATCTTTTCCACTTACAGAGTTACATCTTAATTAAGATTAGGAAATAGGTTATAAGTGAATTATGCAACAAAAATAGAAACCCTTTTAGCATTAAATTTCAAGAAATAATGTTGTGGATCAGTTAAGTGAGCACGAAGTTGTTTGTGCTTCAACATTTAAAGAAAAAGAAGGAAAAATTGCATAAAAATTATTAAAATGAAGAATTAAAATTCTTGGCCCATCTAATCATTTGGCATAAAAGGGCCACTTGGAAGTCTCCATCATTATTGTGGAGAAACCTAATAATGATAAAATAAAAAAGCGACATATATACAGTGAAAAAAATTATATGTATAATTAATCAATTTATTTAATTTCATCATAGTTTGCATACTTTTAATTTTAATTCAGTTTTTGATTTCATTACGATTTTTTCAAACGATTTAATATTAAAAAAATGTTAAACTAGTCCACGATTAATAATTTAAGAGTAGTATCTATTTCATTTTATTTTACACATTTAGTTTTGATTCTAACACTTCATAATTATTATTGATATCATTAATTTTGTCAATTACAAAAACAATCAAGTCAGATTTGTTATTTTATTTTCATGTTTCTATCAATATACAGTATTCCAGTTATAATTATTTATGCCCCCTTGATTTGCTAGCAGAATTGGTTTTATTATACTTTGAATTGGCTACGGTTTTTACAATGACTCAGTAACATTTAAGCAAATTCTATTTTAAAAATAGTTTATGCAGTTTGAATATTTTTACTGATCAAATATAATATTCATATTGCCTTTCATTTATACATAATTCTATCATGAACTGAAAACCCCTTTAAAAAAACAACAATCACATCGCATCGTAAAAATTGCAAAAGTAAATTATTTATACTTCAAAATATTAATTCATTTTCTCAAAAGTTCAATAGTCCTTTTTAATAAAAACAAATCAGTCGTTATGACGTAAGTATGATTTACTTACTCATGATTAAACTAATCCAAACACAATAATTTTAATATAAACCCTCCAATAAATTCACTAAATAAGAATACATATCCCCTCAACTAAATGAACACATAAACTGCATCAATGCACGATTTGTTCAACTATAACTATTTACTTATATATACCATGCAAGTCAATTTACACACACCTAATCATAAAATTAAAAATAATCCATCACCAAAAATAATAGAGTAAGTGTGAATCAAAATTAAGAAAACATAAGACTGTTGACTTCCCCATATTTATTTAATTTTCTAAAAATTAGTTTACCAACCTGATAATTAAAATAAAAAAGCAAAATAAAGATAATTATTTTCCAAATAAAAAAATAAAAAGTAAACGAAGTGACAAAAGAATAGCGTCATGGGCCCAGTGGGCCCGTGGTCCTGACCCGACACAGATCCTGCGGTGGAGAGAGACTCGTGTTTTTTTTGTAGAGAGAGAAAGAGAGTGGAGGGTATATTGGGTATTTTGGGGTGGGACAGCAACTTCCACTATTGGGCAATAAAGCTTTTTTCGAGGGTACAACTTCTGAATCTCTGAATTCTACTTCTGAATCTGACCTCACATCTAAATCTAAGGGGCAGAGTTGGAATTATCGTACTATGATTTATGGTTTAATTATTCTATGTAATCAAGTTATGGGAAAAAGGTCTTTTTCCCCATCCCATGATTTAGTGAAGCTGGCTAAATTTCATTCCAAATAAAATGTAATCAAATCTATTATAGCTTAGTTTCAAACCTAAATTTAAGTGTTCTTATAAAAATAGCGACTCAATTTGCCAATTGACGTTTTACTATCTGGTGCTGAATTATTTTCTTACATTGAAACTAATTATAAAAGTACGATACCAAAACTCGTTGAATCGAGAAACCAATATAAAACCAATTCATTGCTTTACTTAAAATTTTATTCCTAAATTTTTAAACAATATTTCACTGTCTCAGCCATTGTATTTATTGGATTTAATTTAACTGTGTTTTTCTTATTAAAAAAATTGTCCAATTCAAGAAATTGACCTTCGGGCTTAGAGCATCTTGGCTTCATTTATATGAGTGGAGCCATGATTCAAATTTTGTGCACGTTTTCTTGTTCAATTTATTTGACTTTATCCATAAATTTATTTGTCATTTAATTTCATTTTCTCTATAACAAATCTTAACACACAAGATATATTTACCTTCGACTTCCGTCCTTCAAATTTCGTTTCCTGGATTAAACAAAGCTCTAATTAAATTATTTTTTATAACACATTTAAACAATCCAAAACACACAAATGCATCACCGAATATATTGAATAGAAGACAATTTTTGACTGAACAAAAATTCCAAAGATTCTTCACAACAGTTCCAAAATACAGATACAAAATTCTGACTGCCTCCCCATGAATTTAGTTGAAAAAAAAAACACACAAAAAGCAGACAAAAAACCCACCCCCAATATCCCCACCCCCCAAAGCCAGTGGCAACCATGGCAATTCCCTCCAAACTCAGGGCCTGTTTCCATCACCCACCTCTCATTGGTTAATCATAATGGCGCATTTTAGCACACTGCCCCCATCATCTCCTCCTCTGCTGTGACAAAAAGGAAAGAGAAATAGAAAAAGAAAGAGAGAGAGAGAAAGCAAAAGCATCACATAAAAACCATCATTCTTCCACACTTCGACCCCATCACATAACCAAAAAAAACTCAAGCTCCCAATTTTCACACACTCAACACACACACTTCAGAGTGACATAACATTCCTGCAAAAATCCATCCTTTCCTTCAAGAAACACCATCTTTATTCCCTAAAACCCAAATTCCATCCAAGAAATCAACATTTTCAGCTGCATTTTGCAATGGAGAATGTTTTCGTTGCCGTTAACTGTGAGCTTAAGGCTTGTGGGATAGTGTAGTGTTTCTCTCTGTTTGTCTAGAAGTGGGAAAAAGAACAGTCTTTTTCTTCTATCTCTCTCTTCATACTTCTTATTCTTCTACTCTTTCTCTCCTCCCTCTCTCTCTAAAATGGCCTGCGAGCGAGTGATTGCTGAAAGCTTGGATCCAGAGAGGAAAAGGAGTGGTGGTTTGAGAACTAAACAAGCTGGGCGTGGCTCTTGCAGAGGAAGTTAGGCTAAAGTAGAGAGATTGAAAAATCAAGAATCCCTTTTTCTTCACCCCTTCTGTGAGGAATTATCACAAACACCTTCTGTCCTCACACACAGCTCAACATTCATTAAGTGAATCTCCATCCAAACACACACACACACAGACAAAAACAAGGAAAAGAAGAATTTCTGCACCTTTTTGCACTGCTCCATTTAAAGGAATTAAAAGCAGCTGCGATGGGGTATTTGCTGAAAGAGGGTTTGAAGACTCTTTGTGGAGTTAATCAGTGGTCTTATGCTGTTTTCTGGAAGATTGGCTGCCAAAACCCCAAGTAAGTTTTGTTAAAAATCACATCTTTTTCTTCCCCTTTTCCCCCTTTTTGATTAATAATCAATATAAAGAGTTCTTTTTTCCAACAGTTGGTGAATCATTTTTTTCGGTTGTTTCTTTATATTTTTCTTATGAAAAAAATTCCAAATGGAGGAATTTTGATGTATTTTTCAGTGAATTCTTAATTTGTGCTTTTGTTCAGTTGCGTGTTGTGATTCTCTTCCTCTTGGAGTTTTGTGAGGACTACTGATAATGGATTGAGAAAAAAAGAAGAGAAAAAAAGAGATCTTTATTTTTTTTCACATAATGGATCTTTCATTTTCTCCCTGAATAAGAATAAGCCAAATGCTAGTAACTGAGTACATCAAGATAAACTCCTTTTTCCCACAAGATTTCATTTCCCTTGACTAAATTGAAAAGATTGTGTTTTGTTTGATCCACAATTATTTGTTTTGTGTCTGGTAAAAGTTGGCTAGTTAATTGGTAATCAAGATTTGATTTGACATTTAGCAGATTTAGTAGATATGGGTGTCTCTCTCTCTCACCTCCACCTCTCTCTTCTTGCTGTGTGATCTGATGTGCAATAACTTTCATTTTCTGTTATTTTGGAGTTTTCTGGTTGGTTAGTTCTATTGTCTTGTAGAATCTCACTGCAGTAAAAAATTAAAGAGGTTTTTGTTTTAGTTGATGATAGCTTCTCTCATGTTATAACAACAGCCAGTTTCTTGGATTCTGATGTTGCCCTTGTCTGCATCTGTGTACTCTTCTTCATAAGCAGCAAATTCACATATTTTGGTGGTAAAAATGTTAGAATGTTGATAGTGAACTTACCTTTGCTCTTACAGGCTTTTGATTTGGGAAGAATGCTACTACGAGGCTGCAACGTGCTCCGGGCAGACGGGGAAAGAGAATGCAGATGCTGCTGCTCTTGATGACTACAACGCCTCTTGGATCTCTGCAGAAGCAGGGGACAGGGTGCATTTGCTTGTGAACAAGATGATGATGGACAACCATGTTAATATTGTAGGAGAAGGGTAATGCCATTGAAAAATACTTAGTAAAAGTCCTGATTTAGTGCTTGATGGTGTAAATGTAGTAGTTCCTTTTAAACCTTAGTTAAACATTGTGCGGTTTTCACCTCAGGTTAGTTGGAAGGGTTGCGTTTACGGGAAGCCATCAGTGGATCCTATCTGAGAATTACTGCGGAGACTCTCATCCACCGGAGGTATGATATGGGATATGGTGCTCGCCTTCTTGATTTGATTGGAGAAGGCGAGCACTTGTTGAAGCTCCGGCGGGTTTTAGGTTAATAAATACTGAATATTTGAACCTCCTTTTGCAGGTTGTGAAAGAGGTGTGCCAACGGTTTTCAGCTGGTATGCAGGTAAAATAGTATGTTTAGCTGTTTCTTGATTTCTTTTTCCAATTTATAACCAAAATCGGGTTCTTGATACATGTTTCTCTTCTTGATCAGACAATAGCAGTTATTCCGGTTCTTCCCCATGGCGTTGTGCAGTTTGGTTCGTCCATGGCTGTAAGTTGTTCTGCTGCATATTCTCGTATTGCTCCAATGGTTTTCGATTAGGGATCATATGATCTAAATCAAAGTCTTTTTTCATCAGATAATGGAGAATTTGGGGTTTATCAATGATGTAAAATCATTGATACTTCAGCTAGGATATGTATCTGGTGCACTAATATCACCAAATTATGAAGCAAAAGAAGACACTCCAAGAATTGGGGTTCCGGTGGGGAATTTCACTTCTGGAGGATTGTCTCTCGAGTCGAATGCATGCTCGTTCGACTCTTTCTACTACCCAGGGAACCCGAACCAGTTCGCCTTGGCTGGAAAAATCCAATACGGGCTCAAGTCAAGTGGTACCGCGCATGAAACCTCAAACTCAAACCATGATGGGATTAGGCACCACAACTACCAATTCACAAATGGTGTTGCAAAAGCTGAGGTTATCCCTTCGAATCCCGAGATGTGGAAGAACCTAAATACCCCTCTGCACGCTCCGAGGTCTGCTCTAGGTTTGCTTTCGAGCAGCTTGCCTACTTTTAACTACGGCACAATAAGAGGCGCTGAGCAGAAGGTGGTGTCCACTACCAGCAGCCAGGACCATTTTAGTGCCCCCAATGAGGTCCTGCAGCCACTAGTTGCGAATTCGGGCTCGATTTACTGTTCTGATGGTTCAGTCATTCACTCATCAGTCGGAGTCAATGGCGCCATGAGCAACAGTAAACCAGTATCAGCCGTTGCCAGTTTGCATAAGAATGAGAAGCTTCATAATGTGGAGCCTTCCAACTCTAATTCAGTTGACTGTTTCACATCTAATTCTTCGCTTGCTTATAGCTCCGACAGCAGACTTCACCACGTGAACAATGGGTTCGGACAGGGTGAGTTGAACGACTGCAAGGGTGAGATGGCGCGGCATCCAAATCACGGCCATGATATGCCTCTGCCTCAGTTTGCTGAGCATCTAAATATGGCTGAGCTTATTTCTGGAGGTCAGATTCCTTATGTGAATAACTCCAGTTATAATGATGTATGCGTCCAAACTGAATCAGGGGGGGATGACTTGTTCGATGTTTTGGGGGCCGATTTCAAGAATAAACTGTTTAGTAGTTGCTGGAATAGTAGTTTGAGTGATGCATCAGCCATAAATTGGGATAATAAAAGTAATCTGCCACCTAAGAAGAGCCTTGCTTCTTCAGAAGCATGTTCTGCCAGCCAAGGAAACTCAGAGAGTGGGATTTTCCCCTCCGACCATCTCTTGGAGGCCGTGGTTTCTAAGGCTCGACCTTGTAGTAAGCAGAGCATGGACGATAATGTTTCCTGCAGAACGACGTTAACAAATATGAGCAGTGCCTCCACACCCAGTGGTTCACTTCCTTATGGCCGATTTGGGATCTCTGACCAATTGAAGGGAGAATTGTTTGGTGTCCCTAAATATCTGGCAAAGGTAGGAGCAGTGGGTTCTTGCTCGTTGAGAAATGGGTCCTCCAACTCCAAGGAAGAATCAAGATCATATTCCCAAGGAAGTTCCATTTACGGGTCACAGATAAGCTCATGGATGGAGAAGGATCAAAAACCAAAGGCAAGTAACAGTGTGTCCACTGGACATTCCAAGAAGCCGGATGAAACGGGCAAAACAAACCGGAAGCGTCTTAAACCTGGAGAAAGTCCGAGGCCTAGGCCAAAAGATCGCCAAATGATCCAAGATCGCGTCAAGGAACTTAGAGAAATCGTGCCAAATGGGGCAAAGGTAATAAACACTATCACTGTAGAGGGTATAAATCTTAATGATTTTGTGATGTGTTTGTGGCATTAACACTTTTGTTTTGCTAACAGTGTAGCATTGATGCTTTACTCGAACGCACCATCAAACACATGCTTTTCTTGCAAAGTGTCACGAAACACGCAGACAAGCTAAAGCAAACTGGAGAGTCTAAGGTCCAAACTGCTATTTCAAACTTTTCAAGTTGACAACCTATTTCTTTCCCCCCATGGATTGAGTATGCAAAATATTTACATTCTTCAGCCTTTTTACGTCTCAGATTATTAGCAAGGATGGAGGTTTGCTTTTGAAAGACAACTTTGAAGGAGGAGCTACGTGGGCGTATGAAGTAGGTTCACAATCTATGGTCTGCCCGATAATAGTTGAGGATCTCAATCAGCCTCGACAAATGCTAGTTGAGGTAACACAGCCGTCCTTGGTTCTAAGCTTGAAGTTATACACATCACGAACTCATATATTTGTTCCATTTCTCACGAATAGATGCTCTGTGAGGAACGCGGTCTGTTTCTAGAAATAGCAGACATCATCAGAGGACTCGGCCTAACCATCCTAAAGGGAGTCATGGAGACACGGAACGACAAGATTTGGGCACGATTTGCTGTAGAGGTTCGTATTTCAAGCCAAGGATATAAGCCCATTCTGTTTTTCTTGAAGTCGCCTTAATAACCTGTCAACTTCTCTTTTCTAACAGGCGAATAGGGATGTGACGAGGATGGAAATCTTCATCTCATTAGTCCGTCTCTTGGAGCAAAGCTCAAAAGGAGGCACACCTCAACCGAATGGCATCAACAACGACAACACCCTAATACCACAGCAGTTCCACCACGCAGCCCCAGTTCCCTTGACTGCTAGATCCCGTAGCTTGCAGTGACGGCCACACCTGGTCCGAACGTGTTAAGAGCGAGCAGACAACCCAGAAGCTTCGCCATGACTAACATGTTCCAAAAGAAACAAAAACCTCAGCAGCAGAGCTAGCTTTCTCTTCCAAGACTAAACCAGTAGGTAAAATGATGCTCCAAAGAAACAAGAACTACTCGTAGCATTGTAGTGTATACAAAAATGGTGATTACTAGACTTCGTGAGGCTTGGCTTTAAGTTAATTGGATGGATGAGAGGGGGAAAAGATCAAACTGGTTTGGAGCTTTTGGTTGTTGCTTAGTGTATATTGGTATTAAGCATGAGAGATTGTGTTGATTAGGGACAAGGTGTGGATTCTGGAACTGTGTTTCTTTACTTTTTTTTTTCTTTTCTAGTTTATGTCAGAATTGTGGATTCATTTGCTTACAAAGTAGTAGTATGTCTTTGTTTTCTCCTAGCCAGTTGTAAACTGCTGCATGGTGGTGTTATTTTCTGCTGGACATGGCAAACGCCCTTGGCGAGTTTCGTAGTAGAATTTGTATTCGATTTCCACCAATGCGTTCTAATATTAGCCTGTCCTACATAATTTTTATTTTGTACTATTTTACACAATTGAAATTTATTTTGAACATGATCGTGGATGGCAGCCAGAACCGCCGTTTCTCTAACATGAGCTTTCCACATGACCACCCCGGCAAAAAAGGAAAATAAATTGAAAAAATCCACATACTTAAATATATTGATAATCATAGCTAAAAGCATCTCTAAGGAAAGAGGTAAATAGAGATGATAAATAGAGAGGTAAAGTCATATAATTAGCATATTTATCTTTATTTTTTAATTAAATATCATTCTCTAAGGAAAGAGACATTTGAGAAGTATTATACTTACCTTTTAGAAAAAGTATTTTTACCTCTCCATTGATAGACACGCAAAATCTTATAACTGTCATATTTGTCTTCTTTTCAAAAAAAATCATTCTCCAATTGAAAAAGTATTTGATAAGGTATTATACTTTTATGTTTTGGAAGGCATTTTGTACTATTTTTTTATTTAGAAAAATAATTTTCCTTTCTATATAGCACATTTTTCCTTTGGAGTTTATTGCTTTTTAAAAGGGTATATTTCCTTTTTAAGAAGGTAAATATATGATACATGTTCTATATACCCTCCTCCTTGGAGATGCTCTAAGGGGTTACCATTAGGTAGGTTTCGATTTTTGCACTACTTTTATCAATAAAATAGAAAAATTACTAAAAATTGATTTATAAACAGATCCAGAATAAGAGCTCAAATCAATGAAGAAACCAAGGATATAACATTCACTCATAATGAAACCTTGCACTAATAAATTGTCTAACAACAATAACAAATTTAGTGTACTCTCAGCTTATTACTACTAATTAATTTCTCTACTCTCAGCTTATTTTGACTTGGATGGGTCATAAATACGTTTTCATAACGTCGTATCAAATAAAATACTCCTTCCGTTCCTTCATAGTTGAAGCGGAAAGTAAGAGAGAATAAAGTAAAAAGTGAATAAAGTAGAGAGAATAAAGTAAGAGAGAGGAAAGTAAAAAAGAGAAAAAAATACTATATTTGGAAATGACTCAACTATGAGGGAACTTCTCGAAATGGAAAAATAACTCGACTATGAGGGAACGGAGGGAGTAATATGCACAATATAGAGAAGTTATTGGGTGAGAGGAGCACTATATCTGCTGAAATTAACTGCATCAAATACCCTAAAGATCAGTCTAATTATACATGAAAGGGACAGACATTTATGATTTATAGGACATTAAATCCTTAAATTGTGAGAAGTAGGGATATCAATGCAGCTCGCAACCCGTGGGCTGACCTGAATAACTCGCCAAATTTATAGGGTTAGGGTTGAAAATTTCTAGCCTAATAAAATTACAACCTGATTAGCCCGCACCCGATTAACCCGCAACCCGTTAGGGACAGACCCGAAAACCCGATAAAATTTCTATTGTTCTATTTGTTTGACTCCTAATTGGACACTTTCATTGATTATTTTTATAATATAGATAACTAAAAAAATTACATTCAATTTTATATTAAATATATAAATTATATATTAATTTTTTATTAATATAATAATAAATAAATAAATTAGAAACTTCTAATTCATTAATAAATATTTAAATTTGTAAAACATGTTTTAAAATATGCTTTAAAATATTTAAATTTATGTTTTATTTTACACAAATCTCAAATATTAGTATTTGATCATGTTTGTGTTTGAGTTTAAGTATATATCTCAAATTTATCATAATTAAATATTTATATTTTATAAATATAACTAATTTTCGTCATTATTTATTGGATTGATCGCATGTTAATTTTATCGGTAGCAACCTGATTAACCCGCTGGGCCAGCCCGAAACTCGAGCGTTTAGGGTTAGGGTTGAACTTTTATAACCTGAAAAAATCTCAACCCGATTAGCCCGCACCCGATTGACCCATAACCCGAGTAGGGTTGGCCCGAAACCTAGTGGACCGGCCCGATTGACATCCCTAGTGAGGAGGGAGAGCTGCTCTTTTATCATTTCAAACACTGGACATTATGCAAGAATTTTATATGTTTATTAGCACTTCAGCAAGGCAAATATAGACCAAGCAGGAATCAGGTTCACCACCATATATCTTATCACTAATAACACAAAATTCATCTTTAATTATGTGCTTACTTGACAAGTTAGACAGATGGTTTTCTGCTCTTATTTCTTCGCATTTCAACTTTCCAGAGCTCTTCTCAGTCCTAGATGACAAAAAACATAAAAATAATAAAGGTTAGAGAAGGGCAAGAGACATAAAGCATGTTGAACTTTAAGGTCTAATCAGGTTCTTGAAAAGTTGAAATGATCTCTCCAAGTACAAGAGCTAGATGCTGCTGCATGACAACTGGAACTAATGGTGCAGACTGATTTCAAACTCAGACGTAATCTGGAGGAGAGGATACACAGTAGATGTATCGGGCAAGAGAAATGAATGACGCATGACTGAAAACAACATGCATGATAAACTTTTAAGATGTGTTGCTGTTGGAGCTGCAGATATTCTATTTCAAGGGCTCATAAGGCAGAGTCCTGATTATACTTGGGATTGAGCAGATAAGGAGCATTTTCATAACAAATCAGCATCTATGCGCTACTTTTGATGTGTAGTTTTCAGTAAAATTAGATGCGTTAAGCCAGAAAAAACCTTCAGATGCTGAAGTTAGTATTGATCTTGAGACACAGGGGAAGGGGAGGACTGATGAGTTGATGAGTATGGAAACCTCACCAGTCACCACATGGGAGGGTTGATGAGTATGGAAACCTTCAGATGCTGTTTATTGGAAAATTATGAAACACCACTTCGATCATCTAGCTAAAGCAGCCTCATCTTTTCACTAAATGAACCAATTCTTACATGGTCATATTCCTTTATGCATTATGCTCCTATATAAGTAATTCAATCCATACCACTCTCATTGCAGAGCCAGCTTCGTATCTCCATTCCATGAAAAGCCAGTTATAGTATTATCCATTAGCCAACAATGACGGGGCCAGAAAAACAAGAGAATCCGAGCATTCTCGAAAGGGGATGGTTATGGTTTAGAGACATTCCATCTAAGCCCATAGCTAAACTATGTGACGTAGCTAGGCGAGCAATAAAGGTAGCAGAGGAAGATCCAAGAAGATTGATTCATTCCCTCAAGGTCGGAGTTACAGTAACATTAGTATCATTGTTGTACTACCTCCAGCCTATGTATGATAACCTTGGTGCATCTGCAATTTTGGCTGTCATGACCGTGGTGGTTGTCTTTGAATTCACAGTTGGTATGTTGGCATATTCCTTAAACTAAAGCATAACCCTATGTATTAAACATATCAAAAGCGTAGCCAATATACTAACACAGACCAAAATATTAGGCAATGTCACATGCTACTTGGCTTAGGAAAAAACCTAAACGGCTAATGCATATATGTTGTATCAGGTGGAACAATTGGAAAATGCTTGAACCAAGGATTAGCAACCTTAGCAGCTGCTGCTCTTGCTATTGGAGCTCAACACTTAGCCATCCTAACTGGGAAGAGAAGCGAACCGTATCTGATTGGACTATTTGTATTCATACAAGGTAAAATTCATTAAGAAAGATACAACCCCTTAAGTTCCTGATCCCATTACTAATATAACATGTACCTTTGCAGCTGTAGCCATGACTTTCGTGCGATTCTTCCACAACGTGAAGGCCAAATATGACTATGGAGTGCTTATATTCATCTTGTCATTTATCCTGGTTTCCATATCTGGTCTTAGAATGAATAATGTCCTAAACTTGGCTCAAGCAAGGCTCGTTACCACAGTCATCGGTGCATCAACTAGCCTGGCCATCTGCATCCTCTTCCGCCCTATGTGGGCCGGTGAAGATCTTCACAAATACGTGGCTCAAAACATAAGCCAGCTTGGAAATTTCTTGGAAGGTATTCCACCATATTACATCACTCAATACAGACACCATCATAGTCCATTCTTGGACTGATTCCTGACAGGATCACTCTGTTATTACTCTCAACACAGGACACCTGGATCAGTGTTTCAAAACGTCGTGTGATGCAGAGATAGAGATAACAAAGCCATCTATCATCAACCTAGACAGTATCATTGTCGATTCAAAGGTCAAGGAAGAAACCTTGGTGAATGAAACAACTTCTCAGACTACACGCATTTTAACTGCGAATCTTCCATTTTTTGATAGCGATGTCCCCTTTGCAGGCCGATCTAGCCAGATGGGAGCCAGGGCATGGTCAGTTCATGTTTCGCCACCCATGGAAACAATACCTCAGAATTGGAAACTTAACAAGGCAGTGTGCCTCCCGACTTGAACCAATCAACGGCTACTTAAACTCCAAATTTCAAGTATATCTCAAACATTTCTTTTTTTACATTCTACTATGCTACACCTCAAAAATTACCGTTACCAATAAACACATAACTGCACATGCACAAATCAGTACATCATTCATTCATAAATTGATCGTCAAATTAACTCAAATAACATACTTGTACTGTTTTGTTTTTGCCACAACTACAGGCACCAAAAGAAATCAAATGCACAATCAAAGAGGCATTTACAGAATCTACAAAAGCATTGAAAGAGCTGGCATGGGCAATAGAAACAATGACGGAGCCATCATCAGCTAGTCCACACATCGAAAACCTAAAAATCGCGTCGAGAAATCTAAAATCTCTGCTGAGATCGGGTGTTTGGGGAGATCAAAGCGATGTTCTGCAAATAATACCTGTTGCCGCGGCGATGATCGATACGATTTCCAGCGTGGAACAGATTGGTGATGCGGTGAAGGAGCTCAGTTTGATGGCGAAATTCAAGAGTAGAATGGCGGAAATTCCGAGTTTGAGTGTTGCGATTGATTAAGGAAATTGAATTTTCTGCCGAAGCTCATTAGCAAATTTTTATGGCGTGTGGAGGAGTTATTTTAGATCAAAATTTTCTTTTTGACAAAATTATTTTAGTTCAAGAAAAACACACTACTTTTTTTAAATAACAGAAATTTTCGAATGAACTCGATTTCGAGATATTTGACATTAAATAATTGTACTAGTATTTATTTACTTTTTTATTCAATATTTTTGCAACCAAAATTTGATGATCAAGTTTTTGAGTAATTTCAGATCTGGTTTGAAAAACTCTCTACTTAAAAAATAATCCCGACACACAAGTTTTAACAAAAATAGGTTTGGAGTTCGAGTTCTGAAAACTCTGAAATTATTTTGTTTTTTCAAACTTTTCTTTGTTTATGATAATTAGCTCAAGAAACATTTTAGTTGAAAAGATTAAATTGTAAATAGATAATTATCATCTATCCTTAAATTGAATTTGCAATAATCTCACACATATCATGACTAATCCTCTTTATTTAATAACCATATATGATCAATACTCTTCACAGTTCCGATTTCCAATGTTTTTTCTGAACGTGATCCTAAAAATATGCTCGAAATTGAAATCATCAATTTGCACACATTCTAATATTTTCAGGCTTCGAATGTGTCACATTCTACCCCACAAAATTCTTGGACAGATCGAAATAGGGAATTTGGATCAAATATTCAATATTGATATATTTTCTTGATATGTCAACAAACATAAAAAATGTCAATCAGTCATTCAACGTTGTTTTCCTTTGGCTTTACACTATCCACGGTTAACTTTATTTTTTACGTACCAATATATAGAATACTTCTAATCGAAGATTTAATCATCAAAGTGATTGAAAAATGCATCATATCTACTTGATTGACTAGATAGATAAATTATTGGACATCAACATTCGATAAATAATCTGATAACAATCGATCGATAAATTATTGGACATCATATCCACGATGTTTCTACGACTGTCGTGTTTCGTATACAATTTCACCAAAAAATATGTTATGAAATAATTACGAACAAGTTCAAATTTAATGATTTTTCTTAACAAGTTCAAATTAAAATATTAAGATACAATTAGTATCACACATCAACATGGCAACCCATAATCAACTGATACTTAACCGCCACCTCTCCGACGCCGCCGATCCCGACACTCCGCCCGCCGGAGTTTATAAACGCCGGACAATTCACATACAAATGGTACCCGCCGGAGACAAACGTCCCCACCTTCCACCTAATCCTGCCTCGGACTCTGATGTTCACCATGAGCGTGCCGGCGATCTGGTCCTGGCCGAGCGCCACGCCGAGCTCCGGCGCCACCGGCACGGCGTCGCCGTACAGAAACGGCGACCACACGGCGGAGTCCTTGTTGCCCTGGTATGTCGGCGGGAGGAGCGTGGGGAGCGTGATCTGCTGGCCGTGGTAGGCCGCGTAGACGTCCACGCGGTCGTAGTAGATCCCGATCCGCTGGTTGGAGTTGCGGGCGGCAAGGGTTACCTGGGGCGGAGCCAAGAATTTATACGGAGAGAGAGGCAAAAAGTATGCATAGGAAAATTTGAAGTGTTTTAAATTAGTATGAAATTTAAACAAATAAATTTTATAGTAGTAAATAATTTATGTATATGTGAAGAAAATTTAAGAGTATTAATAGTAAGAAATTAAAATAAATAAATTTGATATAGTAAATAATTTATGTACTCCCTCCGTCCCGGGCTACTCGCTCATTTCCTTTTTGGCTCGGAGATTAAGGAATGAGTGTATAGGAAAGTCAAAAATGACGGCTGTAGGTGAAATTTTTTACTAAAAATGGAAAGAGTGCAAGTAACTTGGGACGCCCAAAAAGGAAATAAGTGCGAGTAGTGCGGGACGGAGGGAGTATATGTTAGATCGGTCCATGCCTGTATGGTGGTGGTGAGGGTGTTGGCGGTGGAGAGGTTGAAGGCGAAGACGGTGGCGTCTTGGAGGAGGAAGGCGGGTTTGGAGGGCTGGAGGATGAGGAAGATGAGGAGGATGAGGAAGAGGACGAGGAGGAGGAAGGCGAGGGAGGCGGTGAGGAGGCGGCGGTGGAGCTTCTTGCGCTCGTCGTCTTCATGGCCGCAGTCCTTGGCCGTCATGGCGGCGGCGGTTGTTGTGGTGGTGGAAGTTGGTTTGGAGGTTTATGTGTTTTGATTGAAAGTGGGGAGATGAGAGATTTGTATGTGCATGAGATGTGTTATTTATAGTGACGTTGTGGTTACAAATTATTAGAGGTAGTTGAGGTTAGTTGAAGTGTTTTTAGACTATGTGCTTATTGGAAAAGGCTTGGTATTTGATCAAATTATGTTTTATACTAAAACTTTAGAACTCAGTTGGAATAATTATGAAATTTGAATATATTTGATTTTTCGTGCAATTGTATAAAATATGATAGTTGGAAAAACACATGTGAACGTCATTACCGATAAGTTAATTAAAAGATGGCGTTTGCTTATAAAGAAAATAACTTGTTTTCATTACACCTAAACAACCAAGTATTTTTGTTGTGAATTGCTTATGTATGTAAGCCATTTGCATGGCTCAAGAGTTGTGGTTTTGGATGAATACATCTTAAATGCATTTAGGATTAGTAGTATGAAGTGGGATATGGAATATACGAATTCATGTAGTATTTCATAGTGAAACTTTATCTCTTTTTCATGGCATATGCTTGAATTCAAAGGCTTCAAGATTCAAGAATTTTTGTAGGGCCCATTTCTAGTTGTGAACTAATAACAATATTAATATAGTAATGTTACCTGCCATTCGATATATGGAATCACTTTCAATATACACCATATATATGTAGTCAGACTTGAGACTACATATATAGCTATATTCTTAATTTCTTATTAATAGGCTGGTAATAAAAGCTATTTCTATATATTTTTTTATCTATGATCATACATACCAATTCGTTACCTAACTTAATAAATAAAAGCTATAACTACATTTTATCTACAATTAGTAAGTAAGTTATGAATCAAACAATGAATTGACGCAGTTCTTATGGGTATGTCATAATGGTGGACTGAATATTTCCTAGAGCATACTATATACTAGTACTTAAGGCAAAAGGATAATTTGTTTGAAACTTCATAATTTTAAAAAAATTTGATTTTATATCGTAGCTTGAAAATCCTCCTGTAAGTTAATAGTATTAATTTATTTTTATTTTGCAAACCAGACTATTTGTTTATTATGCTTTAACAACTAACAAAGATTTTTGTGATAACACAATGTAACTTATTTACGTTGCGCTTTCGAATTAATGTCAATCAAATTAAACAACATTACATTTTATGCCAAAGTAACAAATGGATGTGTTTTGCTGCTTCTTATTAATTTCTTCGTACTTTGCAATCAGACCTATTTATTTGTTATGATTTTACAACTATCGATATCAATCAAAACGACATCACATTTTTAGGCAGTTATATTAAGAAAGTATGAGATGGAAGGGACGAGAAATGAAAACCGCCGTCGAAAAAAGAAATTAAATTAAAAATAAAGTACAAAATGAGTCCATAAACCCTCACACATCAACACGACAATCCAAAAAAAACTGATACGTAATCGCCGCCTCACCGCCGCCAATCCCGCTTCTCCGGCCGCCGGAGTTCATAATCGCGGGGCAATTCACATACAAATGGTACCCGCCGGAAACAAACGTCCCCACCTTCCACCTAATCTTGCTCCGAACTATCACATTAACCGTCGGCGTCCCCGCAACCAGGTCCTGCCCGAGCGCCACGCCGATCTCCGGCGCCAGCCCCACGGCGTCGCCGTACAGAAACGGCGACCAGACGGCGGACTCTTTTCTTCCCTGGTAGGCCGGCGGGAGTTGCGCGGGGGCGGTGATCTGCTGGCCGCGGTAGACGGCGAAGAACTCGAGGGTGTCGTAGAAGATGCCGATGCGGCCGTTGGAGTTGCGGGCGGAGAGGGTGACCTGAGCGGTGGTGGTTAGGGCGTTGGCGGACGAGAGGTTGAAGGCGAAGACGGTTGCGTCTTGGAGGGTGAAGGTGGGCTTGGAGGGGAGGAGGAGGAGCCAGAGGACGAGGACGAAGGAGAGGAGGAGGAGGAAGAGGCCGAGGGTGGTGGCCAGGCGCCGGTGACGGAGTTTGTTGAGCTTGGCCTCTTTTTCCGCGTCCGATGGTTCGGGGCCGGGGGAGGGGGCCGGGGCGAAGTTGAACATGGTGGAGGGAATTAGAGTTTTGGTGTGGAGAGATGAGTGATTGTGTGTGCATGTGTTTGTGTACTACTTATTTATAGTAGACTGATAACGAGAGTGAGTATTCGGTTTTTTGTTCGATTTTTTATTTTAAAATCAAACTAAATCAAAAAATTATTTTATCTAAAATGTTGAGCCTACCCAAGTCAAAATTGGAACAAAACCAAACTTGAAAATTCAAAAAGATAAATCAAAATAGAAAATTCAGAATTGCATAATAATATTCGAAAAAATAATATACGGCTATATAATTTATCACTTGTTAAATTATTTTAGGTGTTGAAATGGTTCGAGTTTTATTCAACTTGCATTCCACAAAGATTTACAGCCGGCTATATAGAAGGAGAAGCTATACAAATAAGGAATGATCTGCCCTAAATCTAATTACCATATTCTCGGTAGTTTACAATTAATTCCACATCTTCTCCATTATTTGCTTGTGATTTGATTCCCCCAATCTTATTATATATATTTACTTGTGATTTCTTTCCAACACCCCCCCTCAAGTTAAGTAAGGAGGTCGTCCATACTTAACTTGCCCAGTACTTCATGGAAACTTCTGGAGTCCACAACTTTGGTGAGAATATCAGCCAGCTGGTCTTCTGATCTGACAAACGGTAGTTCCACCACCTTTGCTTCAATGTTGTCTTTGATGAAGTGTCGATCAACTTCAACATGTTTTGTCCGGTCATGATGTACTGGGTTCTCGGATATGCTAATATATCACAAAATAGTTTGCAGGGTCCAGAGGGCACCAACTCCAACTTGGTCATTAGCTTTTTTAGCCACAGGATCTCAGCCAACCCACTCTTGATTCCTCGAAACTCTGCCTCAGCACTCGACAAGGCTACCACTTTTTGTTTCTTACTTCGCCAGGTGACTAAATTGCCTCCAACAAATGTGAAATATCATGCGGTTGACTTTCGATCATTTGGGTTTCCAGCCCAATCAGCATCTGTGAATCCATATATGTCCATATGACCATGCTACTTAAACATCACTCCATGTCCCGGAGTTCCCTTCAGGTATCGAACAATCCGCAATGTTGCTTCCCAATGAGCTTCTTGGGGTTTGTGCATAAACTGACTCACTACTCCCACTTCATATGCGATGTCAGGTCTAGTATGAGACAAGTAAATCAGCTTTCCAACCAAGCGTTGGTACCTTGTGCGATAAGTAGGCTCTGCTCCTTCTACTATCTGTAGCCCATGATTTTGTACCATAGGAGTATCAGCTGGCTTACAGTCCAACATTCCAGTTTCAGCCAGCAAGTCGAGGACGTACTTTCTCTGGCTAATGAAAATTCCCTTTTTTGATCTTAGTACTTCTATTCCCAGAAAATACTTCAGTGGTCCAAGATCTTTCATCTGAAATTCTGAAAACAGGTTCTGCCTCAACTGTTTGATTTCTTCCTCATCGTCGCCGGTGAGGATCATGTCGTCTACATAAATGATCAGACAGGTGATCTTTTCTCCCTTCTTCTTCAAGAACAGAGTGTGATCAGAGTTACTCTGTTTATACCCGTACTTCTTCATTACTTCGGTGAATCTCTCAAACCATGCTCGAGGTGACTGTTTCAATCCATACAACGTCTTCTTGAGTTTGCATACTTGTCCACGTTTGAAGTCTTCAGAGAAACTTGGTGGGGCTTCCATATAGATTGGTTTAGAGAGTTCACCATGTAGGAAGGCGTTAGTAACATCGAACGGATGTAGAGGCCACTCCTTGTTGGCTGCAATGGAGAATAGAACTCGGATAGTGTTCATCTTTGCAACTGGGGAGAATGTTTCGGCATAATCGACTCCATAAGTTTGAGTGTACCCATTTGCTACCAATCTTGCCTTGTATCTTTCAATTGATCCATCTGGTCTCCTTTTGATGGTAAAGACCCACCTGCATCCTACCGCTCGCACACCTTCTGGCTTGGCACATACATCCCATGTCTCGCTCTTCATCAGGGCATTCATTTCTACCATCATTGCTTTCCTCCAATGAGTTATCTGCATAGCCTCTTCTGCTGTTTGAGGTATCTCTTCTTCTTCTTCATACAGGGCAGTTGTGAATGCCTTAGCCATTTCTGTGAGATTAGCTTTAGCGAGATTTGCAATTGAGTACCTGTTTTTAGCTCCGATCTTCTCCGGACTGTATCTTTTAGGTGGAATTGCTCGAGTGCTGCGTTGGGGAATAATGTATCGACCAGTGTCTCCATCAATGGCAGTGACTTCATCTATGCCAGCATTGTCAGAAATAATAGGTGTACTTTCAGGTTCTGGTTCAGGAGTTACCTCAGATATCACTAGAGGAGGATTGGACTGAAGCGTGGTTGGCTGAGGAGGATCTACAGCAGACGTGACCTGCTCGGAGGTGGCGCTAGCTTGTTCTGTTGGCTCCGCTTCGGAGTTGCTTGATCGTGGCACCAACCAACTTGGGGGTCCATTAATATCTCCTAGGCCATTCGAGGAACGATCAGGGAAGATTTTGGTAGACATGTTCCCTAAAACAAACTGAACATATTAATAACTTGTTTTCATTTCTGAATACTTACTTAAAAAAATGTTTTTACGTGTAAATAAACTTCACAGATATATTTTTTTATAGATTCCAAGTATTATTAATTTAATATATATGCAAGAGTAGTCAAATTATGATGAATTTATATCTACAACTTTACTTTACGTTAAAAAAACTAAATTGTATTGTACAGTCCAAAGTTATAATAACAGACACTAAAGCTATTTCATACACTGTTGATATAGGGAAATATTACATTTTAATTCCAATTCTAATATATAGAACTAAGTCCAATCCAGAATCATCCAGTGTGATGTCATTTTCCTCAAATCTCTTGGGGAATAACGTTTTCCTCTCCAGCCTATAAACGATAGTTAATTTCATTAAAACATGTATATAAATAACATTGTAAGCAAATAAGTTAACTACCTTCTTGAAGCCCGTTGGATGAACATCAAATGATCAATGTAAATTAGTAAGTACATCTCATGGACCAACAATTCTAATACCCAAAACTCCGTTATTGAATTAGGATGTTGTTCATCCTCCAATATTCAGGATCCGATACTGAATTAGGATGGTAATGGTAATGGAGATCAATATGATTTTTAAACCTTTTTTAAGTTTTTCCGTTAGATCTAACGGTACTTCTTTTCTTAAACCACCTTTTCAGTCTTTCATATCCTATATTGAATTAGGATGCTATTCAGCCTCCGATATTCAGTCTCCTCATCCAGGATGATATTGGAGATCAATATTATTTTTAAATTTTTTTAAAGTTTTTCCGTTAGATCTAACGGTCATTTTTTGAATTATAATGTAATTATATTGTTTTTTTGAATTTTTAAAAATATTTGTATTGGTAAGAATTTTTTTTTTTAATTTTTGTTTTGGTTGACTTAATGATTTCCCATTGGCCGATATGATCGTGTTTCTTTTCGCTGTTTTGACCGGATTATCAATCTTAGCCGTAGGATGTGTTTCTTTTCGCTTGTTTTGACCTGATTATCAATCTTAGCCGTATGATTTGTGTTACCGGATTATCAATAATAGCCGTAGGATGTGTTTCTTTTCGCTTGTTTTGACCGGATTATCAATCTTAGCAGTATGATTTGTGGTACTGGATTATCAATAATAGCCGTAGGATGTGTTTCTTTTCGCTTGTTTTTACCGGATTATCAATCTTAGCAGTATGATTTGTGTTACCGGATTATCAATAATAGCAGTAGGATTTGTGTTTCTTTTAATTTCTTTTGACAATCTGAGCTGTCCAATTTATGTTACAAAGCAATTTTTGTTTTTATTTAAATATTTGAACCGGCTTTTCAAATTTCAAAATTTCAAATTTCAACTTTCAACTTTCAAATTTCAAAATTTCTCTCGCTCTCTTCCATGGCGAAGATGTTTCGCGTTTTGTGCATTCTTCTCTTGATTCCCGTCATGGCGTTGCCGGACAATCTTCCGAAAAAGGCGGCCGCCCGCTCCCTCGCCGGGTCCTGGTTCCGGCAACCCTCCTAACCCTTCTCCCTCGCCGGTTCCTGGTTCCGGAACCACTCCTGTCGGGTCCGGTTGTGTGACCTGCACCACTACTGGTGTATGTACTTGCCTTTCGATCTCTGGTGGAGGTCCCGTTGCTCACGTTCCGATGTGTGCTCCTCCGCCGGTTCATGGTTCCGGCACCACTCCTGTCGGGTCCGGTTGTGTGACCTGCACCACTACCGGTGTATGTACCTGCCTTTCGATCTCTGGTGGAGGTCCCGTTGCTCAAGTTCCGATGTGTGCTCCCCCGCCGGTTCATGGTTCCGGCACCACTCCTGTCGGGTCCCGTTGTGTGACCTGCACCACTACTGGTGTATGTACTTGCCTTTCGATCTCTGGTGGAGGTCCCGTTGCTCACGTTCCGATGTGTGCTCCCCCGCCGGTACTTCTTTTCTTAAACCACCTTTTCAGTCTTTCATATCCTATATTGAATTAGGATGCTATTCAGCCTCCGATATTCAGTCTCTTCATCCAGGATGATATTGGAGATCAATATTATTTTTAAATTTTTTTAAAGTTTTTCCGTTAGATCTAACGGTCATTTTTTGAATTATAATGTAATTATATTGTTTTTTTGAATTTTTAAAAATATTTGTATTGGTAAGAATTTTTTTTTTTAATTTTTGTTTTGGTTGACTTAATGATTTCCCATTGGCCGATATGATCGTGTTTCTTTTCGCTGTTTTGACCGGATTATCAATCTTAGCCGTAGGATGTGTTTCTTTTCGCTTGTTTTGACCTGATTATCAATCTTAGCCGTATGATTTGTGTTACCGGATTATCAATAATAGCCGTAGGATGTGTTTCTTTTCGCTTGTTTTGACTGGATTATCAATCTTAGCAGTATGATTTGTGGTACTGGATTATCAATAATAGCCGTAGGATGTGTTTCTTTTCGCTTGTTTTTACCGGATTATCAATCTTAGCAGTATGATTTGTGTTACCGGATTATCAATAATAGCAGTAGGATTTGTGTTTCTTTTAATTTCTTTTGACAATCTGAGCTGTCCAATTTACGTTACAAAGCAATTTTTGTTTTTATTTAAATATTTGAACCGGCTTTTCAAATTTCAAAATTTCAAATTTCAACTTTCAACTTTCAAATTTCAAAATTTCTCTCGCTCTCTTCCATGGCGAAGATGTTTCGCGTTTTGTGCATTCTTCTCTTGATTCCCGTCATGGCGTTGCCGGACAATCTTCCGAAAAAGGCGGTCGCCCGCTCCCTCACCGGGTCCTGGTTCCGGCAACCCTCCTAACCCTTCTCCCTCGCCAGTTCCTGGTTCCGGAACCACTCCTGTCGGGTCCGGTTGTGTGACCTGCACCACTACTGGTGTATGTACTTGCCTTTCGATCTCTGGTGGAGGTCCCGTTGCTCACGTTCCGATGTGTGCTCCTCCGCCGGTTCATGGTTCCGGCACCACTCCTGTCGGGTCCGGTTGTGTGACCTGCACCACTACCGGTGTATGTACTTGCCTTTCGATCTCTGTTGGAGGTCCCGTTGCTCAAGTTCCGATGTGTGCTCCCCCGCCGGTTCATGGTTCCGGCACCACTCCTGTCGGGTCCCGTTGTGTGACCTGCACCACTACCGGTGTATGTACTTGCCTTTCGATCTCTGGTGGAGGTCCCGTTGCTCACGTTCCGATGTGTGCTCCCCCGCCGGTTCATGGTTCCGGCACCACTCCTGTCGGGTCCGGTTGTATGACCTGCACCACTACTGGTGTATGTACTTGCCTTTCGATCTCTGGTGGAGGTCCCGTTGCTCACATTCCGATGTGTGCTCCTCCGCCGGTTCATGGTTCCGGCACCACTCCTGTCGGGTCCGGTTGTGTGACCTGCACCACTACTGGTGTATGTACTTGCCTTTCGATCTCTGGTGGAGGTCCCGTTGCTCACGTTCCAATGTGTGCTCCCCCGTCGGTTCATGGTTCCAGCACCACTCCTGTCGAGTTCGGTTGTATGACATGCACCACTACTGGTGTATGTACTTGCCTTTCGATCTCTGGTGGAGGTCCCGTTGCTCACGTTCCGATGTGTGCTCCCCCGCCGGTTCATGGTTCCGGCACCACTCCTGTCGGGTCCGGTTGTGTGACCTGCACCACTACTGGTGTATGTACTTGCCTTTCGATCTCTGGTGGAGGTCCCGTTGCTCACGTTCCGATGTGTGCTCCCCCACCGGTTCATGGTTCCAGCACCACTTCTGTCGTGGCCGGCTGTGTGATCTGTACCACTACTGGTGTATGTACTTGCCTTTCCATCTCTGGTGGATGCGCGCCTCCAGCGAAATCCCCATCTTCGGCCGAGGACCGCCCTGCCTGCCCGACGACAGTTGTCCGTGAACGGTTCAAAATTTATTATCCCCGTCGGCACTCTTCGTCTGGTGGTTCTGGTGCCGATGCTCCCTCGGCGTTGGCCGCTCCCCCGCCGGAGTCTGGTACCGGTGCTGTTGCTCCCCCTCGGAGGCAGGTTCGACACAGTTGCTCGCCCGCCGATGTATGCTCCCGCGCCGGACATACTTTCCTATCACTGTCTGCCTTGTTCCGGTCCCGTTGTTGCTACCCCGCCTGTATCTGGACCTTGTTCATCCCCGGTCAAGCCCCGGCTTGCTTCCTCTCCTTCGCCCGCATTTCCACCCCACACCGCCATTTTCCCCAAACCTACTAACTCCCGGAGGAAGAGAGGTAAACCAATCTGATCCCTGCCCTCTAATAAGTCAATATTCCCCTGTCCCTCAAGCCTGCCGACCCTTTCTGCTGGGATCTACTGATGCGCCTGGGCCCTCCTCCACCATATCCCCTGTTTCCAGGTTGCCTTCCACCGATGTTGCTTCTACATCTGTTGATTCGGTTGATTCCAAGCTCCAACAACCTTCTACATCTGTGGATTCGGTTGATCCCATGCTCCAACAACAACTGGAGGCTTTATGCAGGCACTCCAGGTAGCTATTGGTATTTGTATGGTGTTGTTACGGCCCAGCAACAAGGGCAGTAAGTTAGTTTCAACTTTCTACTACATGTAGAAAAACTTTCGGTGGAATGGAACCTGGGATCATAATTAATAATAATCATAATTAATACAGTACAAATTGCAAATTTTAGAAAATGTCAAAATGAAATATAGTCTGTTAATTTCAAAAATTGTGAAAATGGCCAGAAATTGACTGCAATTAATGATTTTTTCCACTAATCATCCAAGATTAAAAAAGTATAATGTTCCACTAAATTGCACGCTTAATATGTCATTATATCACCTAATTTACAACTTAAATATTTGTCACCATTAAAGTCGCAACAAATAATTACTAATAAATATTGTTAAAATCTAGCCAAATCCATGGCTAATTATAGTAGTTCTTAATTTACCAAATCATTCACTTAAATTACATAGATTCCTACTCACAATCATTAATTAGTACTAGTATACATTAAATTTTCTCTTTTCATTCTATTTAAATAAACAATAGAATCACAATCTTTTCTCTCCAAATCTCTCTCTCTGTGTCTCAGCTTCACTAAAATGGCGTCGCCACCTCCGCCTTCCCTCCTCACCACGCTTCTCCTCCTCCTCCTCCTCCTAATCCCGCCCTCCCAATCACAATCCGCCACGTGCACGAAGCAATCCTTCACCAACAACAAGCGCTACACCTTCTGCAATGACCTCCCCTCCCTCAACTCCTTCCTCCACTGGGACTTCAATTCCGCCAATCCACCCTCTCCCTCGCCTTCACCGCCACTCCTCCAAAGCCCGACGGCTGGGTATCCTGGGCCCTCAACCCCACCGCCACCGGCATGGCCGGCTCCCAGGCGCTTATCGCCTTCAAGCAGCCCGACGCCACGATGGCCGTGAAGACCTACAACATCACCTCCTACGCGCTGAAGGAGTCGGAGGTGTGGTTCGACGTGAAGGACTCCTTCGCGGAGACCTCCTCTGGAGGCGCGATCACGCTATTCGCCACCGTAGTTGTTGGAAAGAAATCACAAGTAAATAATTGATAAGATTAGGGGAATCAAATCACAAGCAAATAATGGAGAAGGTGTGGAATTAATTGTAAATTACCGAGAATATGGTAATTAGAATTAGGGCAGATCATTCCTTATTTGTATAGCTTCTCCTTCTATATAGTCTGCTGTAAATCTTTGTGGAATGCAAGTTGAATAAAACTCGAACCATTTCAACATGGCATCGAGCAAAGGCTCAGAAAAAACATCATCATAGCCCAATAACCTTTCCCGACCTAAGGCAGAAATCAAGTCATGGCCGAAGAAACCGAAACCAAACCAAATCTCCCAGACGACCACAAACTGAGAGTGAGTAAGAATGTTACCGTAGCCGTGAAGCTCAATGGAACCAATTACTCGATATGGGCACGACTCATGAAAATTCAGATCGGGAGTAGGAGGGCACTCCGACACATCAACGACAACCCGCCACCGCCCGAACAAGGAACGGCTGGTTACACGGAGTGGGAGGAAACTGACTTAATCGTTTTCTCGTGGATTCTAGACAACATCGAAACTGATATCGTCATCGATTTTGCCCATCACCAAACGGCAGAGGCCTTATGGAAGAGCCTAGCCGTGACGTTTGAAAGCATGTCCGATCCTTTTCTACTGTTCGATCTGGAGGAAAAGGCAGAAAGCGTTAAGCAAGGAGAACAGAGCCTTGAAACGTATTGTCGGCACTTACATGGAACGTGGATAGATGTGGATCGGTGCCAAGAACAACCCGTCACATGTTGTGACAAAGGAATCAGACAATTCCGAAAGTACGTCGAAACCCGACGGCTGTTCAAATTCCTAACCGGACTCCATCCGAGGTATGATCAGATGAAGCGAGAAGTCCTCAAAGACCGACCGTGGCCCTCAGCCGAGGTCGCGTACGGCTGGATAAAAAGGGAGACCGCCCGACTCAGGATCATGCCGGCAATCTCCACCGAATCAGCCGGCGCAACCAACGACATCAACTCATCATCGGGCAGCGGGATCGAACTTAGATTCGCGGCCCGGAATCAGCCGCGATGTGGACCACCGCCACACCGAACAGGGACAGGAGCTCCCCAAAATTGTCGGCCATTCAAGGTGGATAAATCGAAGCTATGGTGCTCACACTGTGGAAAGCACAAGCACACCAAGGAATCATGCTTCCTTCTCGTCGGATTTCCAGAGTGGTGGGACGAAAATCAAAAGGCCAAGGCGAAGCTAGCCTTCGGAATGACCGACAACAGAGGAGGGCTGTTTCCCACGGCCGGAGCGGGCAACCAGGAGGCTACCGACGCTCACGGCAGGCAGGAGAACACAGATAGAAATCCATGGTTTCCATTCTAAAACCAATTGGTTATAGGAGTAGAGACCCATGAGACTTATATAGTGGATTAAGCTTTTTATGTACACCGATGTGGGATATTATTATATTCATTTTTATGTTTCAATTGCCAACACCCTCCCTCAAACCCTTCAAGGTGAATCTTGGAGGGGTTGAACTTTTTTATGATCGATCGGACAATCGACCCAATCTTTTTTTCGATCGGTTGGACCACTGCCCAAATTTTCAGCTCAGTTATACTGCTGGGTCAGTCATTTTTTTCAGTTTCAGCCCAGATATACTGCTGGGTCAGTTAAATATGACCCACAGTCGGCGACCCGCTCTGATACCATGTTGAAATGGTTCGAGTTTTATTCAACTTGCATTCCACAAAGATTTACAGCCGACTATGTAGAAGGAGAAACTATACAAATAAGGAATGATCCGCCCTAATTCTAATTATCATATTCTCGGTAATTTACAATTAATTCTACATCTTCTCCATTATTTGCTTGTGATTTGATTCCCCCAATCTTATCAATTATTTACTTGTGATTTCTTTTCAACATTAGGCTTTTACCTTGTAGGTAAATTATTCAATTAAATAAATCTAGATCACCATTTTTTCGAGTGTTATAATTAATTTAGCTGAAAATTTGTGTGTTGTAAAAATTAAGCCGAACTAAATCGAAAATCAAAGAAATGAAACCAAAATTTCAAATTCGATTTAATTCATTTTTTTGCTAATTTATATGTAACGTTTTAGAAAGTGCATTTGAGTTTGTTTATATCTAGTAAGATTTTGTTTGCGTTTGTTTAGGGGAGCGTTATTATCCTATTCATCCCTTAGATCCTTTATTTTTCTTAATTTGAGCCGTTAGATCTCATTCATCAACGGTCCAGATGATCTGCATTATTACACTATAATGGTGCATTATTAGTCGGTGTGCATTATTCAACTGAAAATCTGCATTAGTACACTATAATGATGCATTATTAGTCGGTGTGCATTATTCAACGGAAAATCTGCATTATTAAATGACACGTGGCACCAATCTAACCGTCGGATGACAAAATCGTGGGGCTAAGATTAAAAAGAACAAAGAACAAAAGATATAAAAAGGAAATGAATACCTTGTTTATATATAAATTTTGTTGTTTTTTGATAGTAGGAGTATTGTTTTTCATCATAATGGGTCAGTACTCTGTTTGCTATTTGAATGGCTTGTGCAATTGTACCCTCGTCGAAAACATAGTAGAGTTATGGAATATCCAATTCATGTATTTTATGGTGAAACTTTATCTCTTTTTCATGGCATATGCTAGCTTGAATTTCAATGGCTTCAAAGAATCAAGATTTTTTGTAGGCTCCATATCTCTAGTTGCGTACTCTAACGAAAACGACAGTATTATATGTTAATGTAGTAATTATTAACCTGCCATTTGGAATATAGAATCACTTGCCATAAATACCAAATATTTAATCGGGCGTGACACCTTTCTACAATTTAGTCACTTACTAAATATCTAATCGGACGTGATTTAAACGTTAATTTGCCTTTAAAATTTTATCAAACTTTACATACCTCTTATTTAAAATATAATCGTTCAAACTCAAATTTAAATTTAAATGTAATGGGACGTGCATGCCACAATATTAAAACATAGCAATAGATTTGAACACCAATTAAGATTATTTATTTTATTATCATATTATTTTGTTACTAATTTGTATTATTATGGTTTGTCACGTTATGACTACCTATCTTTATTCTTATTAACATATGTCAATAATAAAAGCTACTCAATATTTTATCAATCATATCATTTGTTACCTCCTAACTTAGTAAATGCAAGCTAGTATATCTTGTCTAGAATTAGTAAGTATGGTATGAAGCAAATAATGTAAATAAAAGCTGTATCAACATTTAACATTTTGTTTAGAATTAGTAAGTATAAATATGGTACACAATAAATATTATTTTCAAAATTCCAGTGTCTAAAAAGAAATACTACATCAATTGTACTGGGAAAAGGATGGAGTATGAATCAACTAATTAATTGACCAGTGTCTTAATGGTGGAGTACTGGATATATCTTAGATGGATTATTGGAGTATATAATTTACATTATTTGAAAAGCATACTAATTTACCTGTAAATTCCTACTTTCATCAAATTTTAATTTTGCATGTAGATTATTTAACAATTAATTTATTTTGGTTTTGCATTTAAATTTTTTGATTTATTCTTATTTCACTATCAACTATTATAAGATTTTGGCTTTGGCATAATTAATTAAACGGTCCAAAACGACATCATACTTTAGGCAATGATAAAACGTCATATTGTAATCGTAGATTAGATAATTCATTTGTTGAATTGGGAATGAGATGCAAGTGAAAAAAATGAGAAATGAGAAATGAGAAACGAGAAGGGTGGGAGCACACCAAATAAAATTATTTAAACATAATTGAGGTTGTTATATTTGGTGACTAAATATTTGGGATTATTGTGGTTATACATTTGCTTGGCTTTGAAGACAAACATCGCCTTTCTCAATGAAAATCAATGCAATAAAGCATATATAAGGCTTGATTTTTAAACCAAGTGAAAATTCGCTTATGTAATCATTTCAACACAATATATTTTTACATAAACTTTCTTGGTCGATTATTTATTTAGAAAATAACAGGGTAAAAGAAAATTAAAAAGATGAAAATTTCAACAGTGCAAGAGTTATAGCAATGGACAAAGAGAAAATGAGTAAATGAAGCAACATAAATTTCCGAATAGGAAAATAAAATAACCATTTAAATTCAAGCATATATCCTTATTCAAAATGTAAAAAAAAACACATAGGAAAATCATAGCAAGTATTCAAGACATTAATCAATGCAAGAAATTATTAAGATACCCAAAAGGCCAAAACTAAGACTGCAGGTGATATTTATTAATTAATTTTATGATTTCTAAATGACAATAATTAAGTAAAGAAAAATGCCTGATAAAATTTCTATCTTAATGCATGCAGGTGCATTTAATAGTATTATGAATTCCTAAATAATGCAATCGATTATGATCACAGTAATAAAAACGTGTACATACGATGATACGAATTTATAATAATTTGGTTTTAATGTACTCACCATATTCGGAATAATATAATCATTATATGATATTTATATACAGTGAAGGATCCAGCTAGGAACACTAATGATTAAGTACACGGGATATGATCAATTGCTAACTAATTAACAATCTAAAAATAAGACCAATTCTTACTCATTAGATTAAGAGATCCAATGGTTAAAATAATGACAAGTGTATTATATTTTAAATTTTAATAATTAGTAAATAAATTTAAAGGGTATTAATGTCAATTCTCTCTTATCAAAATCATCTCAAAACTTTAAATTTACGTAACTCTCTCGATTTAAATTATTTTTTCGCAAAAAAATATATCAAATTAAAGATAATTTTATAAGGATTTCAACGAGATCTCAATTGCATATGTTCCGACGATGATCAGGTGATGAAATTTGATAATTTATATTTCAATTTTAGTATATGTTGATAAACAGATTTTATCAACAAATGCAAAAAGAAATCTCAATATAGTGTATGTAAAATCTCAATATTATGTATGTAAAATCTCAATAAAACTATGTTGATATTTTCTTGTACTTGTGTTGATATCCCTATGCTATATTGTTGATATTTGTAATACACTATGTTGATATAAAAAAAACCCACAAAAATTATCATATGATAACATAATGACGATATTACCCTTTTGTTGATATTTTGTCTACTATTTATTAATATTTGTGAATTTTAATCTCATCCACTCATTTTAAAATCTAAAGGCGTAGATTTAGTCTTAGTTTTAGATTATAATGTTAACCATATTAGAATAGGACCCTATTCTACTATTTACCTACAAAACTAATTAAAAGCCTCCATTTATTTAAAAATTTTATTTTGATTGGCTGAGTGTTGCTTGGCCTAGAGATGAATGGGAGTGCCCTCCACGTGGCCGCCCCCCTCAACCAATCAACGTGCGGCGTGATCCGCACTTGCCGCGCCGAGTGGGCTTCGTTTGAGTTTTTAAATTTAAAATTCATCTTAACATAATATATCCATTATTCAATACGTTATTTTTCTTATAAATTTTTCCTCCAATATTTTCCAAACTCATCTATAAAAACATTACTCAATCAAAAAAATTCACACTAATGAATTCTCTTTCACTCATAGCCACAAGCCCACAATTCTAACTCAATTATTTCCTAATACTTGTTATACTTCACAGCTCACGTTAATTTGTTCATAAAAGGAAAATTGATATGTTGGAATCCAGGAAAAAGGATATCCATATAAGAGATTAACAAAAAGAATAATACTATCAATCGAAAGAGAGTAACTCATTAATTACACATTAAACTCCGGAATTCACTACAGAATCTATATTTAACTAACTACCCTATCAAAATTTGTGATATTTTTCTAAACTAACTATGTTTTGAATCACTGCAGTCATGGTTAACTAATTTCCCAAATTATTACTAGTATATTCTAAACTAGTACTAATTACATTTATCAACTCCATCATACAATGGGTGTGGTTCAATAGGGCAAACTTGAACTCGACAACTTTTGCCACTTTCTATCAACGTTCCAAATCTCTTAGTCAAAGGATAAAACTCAATCTTCAAATCCTCACAAATGATCATTAAAAAGGACTTGATCTCAACCTCGGACGAGTGCATCTTGACAATTCGTAACGTGTTAGATTCCATCACCATATCGAGATTCACCACCTGGTTCTCGACGTCCTCCTCCATGCCAAACATGCCGTGGAGGATCAACTTCTTGCCATCTCGGCTATATTTCAGGGAAGGGGACATCATGGACACTGACCCCTCGTCCCCATAGTATACCTAGAGACGCGGGACCTTGTACTTGTTGGGATGAGGAAATCCAGAATCAAGCAATCAAACAATAATTGTAGAGGAAATCAAGTCGAATCAATGTAAACATAAAAAAAATAAATCTCTCTTTCTATATTTATGTACTTGGAACACTTTATGAAAGGGTGATGAGTGCAATGAATTGAAATATGTACAATACAATTTAGTTTACTTTTCTATAGGATCATGAATTTTGATCATGTTCTGGTTTATCATTATTAATTTTTAAAAATTTATCAGTTTTCCTATTTAACCATATTTGTATTATTATTTTGAATTTATTAACCTCAAAACTACGTTATTTAGTCGTTTATATCATCACATTAATACATATTTACGTTACTATTTATCAACAACACCAAAATTCTTATATGTGTATTTCTATTCAAAATCGAATTTGCCCCTAAATAGGTTAATATCAAACAATTGAAAAAAAATTGAAACTTCAAATATATGTACGGAACAAACTAGAATCTGACCAGACCTTAACCTAAAATTTACTACTGCACTTCCATTTGCTCTCTACATTATTCTTTTATCATTCATTCAAGACACAAAATTAATAAATAAAATGTATTGTCGTCCTAGAAAGGGGTGATCTTCCTCGTTCTAATTTTGGTTTATCCATACCTGAGGTCCAGCTTCCTGAAATTCCCATCAAGCGACAGCGTGGTCTCCCACGCTGTCGCCTTGTGGAAGGCGTTGGACACGTTGAACGAGGAGACAACCACAGGGTCTAGTCTGAATCCGGGGTTGTCGTAGGCGTCATTGACCTCCTTCGCGA
This sequence comes from Salvia splendens, assembly GCF_004379255.2. Taxonomy (NCBI): domain Eukaryota; kingdom Viridiplantae; phylum Streptophyta; class Magnoliopsida; order Lamiales; family Lamiaceae; genus Salvia; species Salvia splendens. The sequence continues at coordinate 1,676,265 of NC_056038.1, forward strand.
AGCAATAAAAGGTTGTAGCTAATATTGCCAGGAAGATTAGGAGCGGCACGAACCAATCACATCGGCGGGTGGGAAACCTGGCTGAGGAGAGGCGGGGGGGCGGCGTCTGTCGCCGGCAGGAGAGGGTTTTCGAGGTCCGGAGGTGGATGTGGCGGCGGCGGACCTTTTGAACATGTTCAACGTACGTGTGAACATGTCCGATGATTCGGAGGGAGAGGAAATCAATGCATATGTGAATTGTGATGTATCGAAACTTTGGAGAAGAGAGATTGTGATTATATATGTGTGTATAGATATGTATGAAGATTGTTTGACAGGGGCGGACGCAGAAAATTTTGTTAGTAGGGCTCTACTATATTACTCGTTTTGTGTTTAAAAAAGAGTCTCTTTTAGCTATTTTGGTTGGTCGAACAAAATTAGTTCAGTTTGACATTTAAACATGTAATGCTCCCAAAATCTCTATATTTAAGAGATAAAAAAGTATTCATTTCGTCGCATTCAAGATGTCCACATTCTTGAGTGACGTGTGATTTTTGGAAGTATTATTAGGTGGAATAAGTAGAGGGAAAAAGATAGTTGAATATTTTAATTAGGAGAGAAGAGAAAAAGAGAAAGATTTATTTTTAAATATAGAAAGTAATCAATTTTAATGGACAAACTAAACAAGAAATAAAGGAAGTATAAATATATAAATATATAATCTCTCTGGTGTCCATTAAAAAGGAAAGAAAAGGTGGAAACCTATCATTTATTAAAATTTTGTGTCCAACTCCCTAAATACAAAATAATACACGGCACATACAAAATAAAGAAACATCTTGTTTTAAGCAAAAAGATTTTAACATTTAGACAACACCTCATTATTTCAAGGCGGTCAATGTTTTCACTATTCAGACATAAGCATTAAAATAGTATTAAACTATTAATACTAATAATATACACGTTTGTGTTTTAAAAAAAAAGGGCCATCGTCTTCCTCAACAACATACAACCATTTTTGCTCCATTTTATCTCTGTATGTTTTGTTTTCTTGATTCAATTCAGCCCTTTTTACATTTCTAATTCCGATCATTTAGTTGTCTGCTGCAATAACTTAGTAAGGGCTGAAGATCATTTTTAAAATTTTTAGAAATTTTAGAAGTAGAAAAATTAAGAAAATGAAATTTTGGGTGAGGGCTTAAGCCCTCCCTCATTACATGTGTGTCCGCCCCTGTTGTTTGAGACATGATAGAATCTGTATCGCAAATCGGAATACATATCTCCTGTGTTTTATCTGTTGAAGCGTAGAAGATTCTTGATTCTAAATAGATTCTGGATTCTAGATTTGGGTAGATATATACTTGGAATCGCTGACAAAGTCCCCCAAAATTTATTCTTAAATCGAATTAAATACACGTATTTTACGGATTTAAAGATTGTTATTTCTTATATTTAAAATTAATCATACTCTTACTCTAACAATTTGTTTTCTTTACAGCCATATGCCCCTACTATTAAAATATTATAATAATTATTATTAGAGGACCAGATACCCGATCTTGATTAGGAATCAGGTATCGGGGCCTTTTTTTTTATTGTTAGGATTAGGTATTCAAAAATTTCAGGATCGGATATCCATGATGCACGACCGACAACCCTAAATTTCATATACAAATCCTCTACTTCAAATAGTCTTCAATCAAGAATACAAGACAAAACATTGCTACTAGATTAAAACAAAGGCAACGCGTAGCAGCAGTGACCTTGAGGTCACAGGTTCAAACCACGCCACCTGCTAGGAGACTTTTGGCCTTAATCCGCAAGTCGGGTCGAGCAGGATTAGTCGGATTCTGCCAAAAGGCGGTTTCAGTACACCTGTGTTTAAACCGAAAAAAAAAGAGATGGAATAATTGAATGGAATAGATAAATAAAATTCATTTAAGCCTCCCACTGTCTTCAATCATCATCCCTTTAAGGCTCTTAGCCAGCCACATTGCTGTATCTCTTGGAGACACCTTTTCCTTCCCAAATGGCTTCAAAACCACTGACAGTTCCTCCAACTTGCTCTGCTCAAGCAAGTCCGCACACAGCTCAAGCAGCCCTTCGAGCGCGTCCGCCCTTTCGCTGAACGATCTCGCATCCGAGGAGACGGTCTCCTTCACACCTGCCTCCTCTGGTGCGTTTGCCTGAGCTGAGACGGAAGAATCCGATGCTGCGTGGCAGATTGTGACGGAAGAGGAGGCGTCTGTCACCGGCGAGACGAGGACTTCCTCGTCGCTCGCGAGGTTAGGAGACGGGATCTCCATTCGCAAAGCACACTGAGTTTCCTCACCACAAGCACTATCCTCTGAATTCTCGTGGTGTTTCTTCGAGCAGCTTGCTGTCGTGCCCAAGGGTGATGAGGACGAGCTGCTAGGGGTTCGTACGCTGTTGCCAAGCTCAATTCCACGGGCTGAAGATGCTGCGCTTCGACTGTTCCTACAACGCTGCATGATTTCTTCCCGGAAATTCAATGATTCCGTGGCTTTATCTGTGTCACGTCCCGGCTGTCTCGTCCGAGCATGAAACGAAGAAGTTCTGTCGAGAGCTCGTTTACAAGAGGGCTCTGCATCAGAAACGAGCTTTGCAGGAGCAGAGGAAGGGGTTGTTACTTCATTTCTGGCTCTGCATCAGAAACCTGTAGACTCTCCATCACCTGACGCTTCGAAGAACTTCCACAATGGGGAGAAGTAATTTCTCTGCCTTTGCCTTCTTTTAGAGCCTTAATGATGTTCTTGATGACCCTCGGCTGCTTTGGCACGTCGCCCCTCTCAGCTTCCTTGGTGTTTGCAGGCGACGTATTGTTTCCCTGTAGGCCATCTCTCGACTGAAGCTGCCCGCAGACACGAGTTTCAGCAATCTCTTCTTGAATCTCGCTCGCCATTAGGCTCTCCCTGTCTATGCGTGAACTGCAGCTGCTGCTTTCGCTTTCAGCCATATCCTCGCGATGTTCATTAGCAGTAAAAATATGTCTTGTAGGAGCAGTGTAAGATTGACGGTACTCAGCAACGTAAGGTTGCAGAAACGGGTGCTTCAACAGCTCAGACGCCTGATAGAGATTTGAAACCGGATTACACAAAGCCTTTGTAGAGTAACGAATGACATCTCGAGATACTTACACTGGCCCGTTGCTCGGGATTTTTACGCAACATGCTTTTGATGAGCATTTTCCTGCGATTAGAACATGCCGTGTGATGAATCCGCGAATTTCTGATGTTAGTAAATGCTGGTAGAGAATAAAGATCACGACACAATGAATTTACGTGGTTCGATTTACTGAGGTAAATCTACGTCCACGGGAAGAAAAGAGGGCAGAGTTGTATTGCTTGATCTGTTTTCTACAGCTTACAATACAGACTTGCTATTTTATATTTGATCTCTAGAGAGCGAGAGAGTCTAACCCTATCTATCTGATCTAGGTTTTATTTATACATTGAACCAAGATCGTGGCATGCAGCACCATTTACTAGGTAGTGGATGTCGTGGAGATCGTGGCGATCTTGCATGGGTCCACTATCCTGCATGAGTTAATGACTGCTTGACACCACTAAATAGATCGTGGGTGTAGTGGAGGTCGTGGAGGTTCTGCATGAGTCCACTATCTCCCAGTTCGGTCGAATACTGAGACCGAACTGCTGAACTATTGCCGAGCAGCTTTTGCCGATCTGAGAGTAGAGCTTGAATGGTCGGCTTTTACCGAGCTGTAGGCTGGGGCCGAACTCTTTGGTAATGCCGAACTGATTGGTCGGCTTGTACCGAGCTGTAGGCTGGGGCCGAACTCTTTGGTAATGCCGAACTGATACTCTTCCTTGGGCTTTGGGCTGATGGGCTGTCACTGCTATTGGGCTTGTTTAGTCCGTACTCCATCACTACCCCCCCCGAAAAGCGAAGTGAATCACTTCGGCGAAGCGAGTCACTTCGGCATTCTGGATAAAGGTGCGGGGTAAGTTGATGTTTGTCCTCGGTCTTATGAAGTAAACTCTTCTTTGACCGGACTTGGTCCTTGGTCTTATGAAGTAAACTTCTTTGACCGGACTTGGTCCTTGGTCTGATGAAATAAACATCTTTGATCGGAATCGTCTTTAGTCTGATGAAATAAACATCTTTGACCGGACTCGTCTTTGGTCTGATGAAATAAACATCTTTGACCGGACTCGTCTTTGGTTTGATGAAATAAACATCTTTGTCCGGACTCGTCTTTGGTCTGATGAAATAAACATCTTTGACCGGACTCGTCTTTGGTCTGATGAAATAAACATCTTTGTCCGGACTCGTCTTTGGTCTGATGAAATAAACATCTTTGACCGGACTCGTCTTTGGTCTGATGAAATAAACATCTTTGACCGGACTCGTCTTTGGTCTGATGAAATAAACATCTTTGACCAGACTTGGTTTGTGTCCTAATTTGGCGAGTTTTGTCGCTCGGATCGGACTTTCCGTTGTCCTAATTTGGGGATCGGACTTTCCCTTGTCCTAATTCGGCGAGTTTTATCGCGTGGATCGGACTTTCCCTTGTCCTAATTCAGGCAAGTTTTATCGCGTGAATCGGACTTTTGTTGCAGTTCGTTTCAGACGGAGTGCTTGATTCTTAAGCTGAATTGTGGTCTTGTATCCTCTTTAGAAGCTTGGACTTCACAATCGTTAGCTTGCAGCTCGTTTCAGACGAACTGCTTGTTTAAGCTGAATTGTGGTCTTGTATCCTCTTTAGAAGCTTTGACTCACAATCGTTGGCTTATTGCAGTTCGTTTCAGACGAACTGCTTGTTTAAGCTGAATTGTGGTCTTGTATCCTCTTTAGAAGCTTTGACTCACAATCGTTGGCTTGTATATGTTCTAAGAAGGGGATCAGCCTTCGAAGAACAAGATACCTCAGTAACATTTGTAAGAGACGACACGCACAGAGACAGACAAAACACACAGACAAAACGCACAGAGACAAATAAAGACCAAGCAAACCAAATAAAGCACATTGACCGAACAGGACTCAAGACTGACTGACCGGACTGTCTCTTACAAATGGAACTTCTTGAGGTTGGAAATGTGCCATGTTCGGGGTACCTGTTCTCCTGACATGTGAGCCAATTTGTAAGACCCTTTGCCGAGGACTTCTGACACCCGATACGGACCTTCCCATGTGGGTTCGAGCTTGCCCAGCTTTTCTGCTCGGCTTACTTCGTTGTTTCTCAAGACGAGATCTCCCACTTGAAATTGCAGCTTCTTCACCCTTTGGTTGTAATACCGGGCTACTTGCTCCTTGTACTTGGCTGCTTTTATGCATGCCAATTCTCTTCTTTCTTCGGCAAGATCTAGCTCGGCTCTCAGTCCGTCGTCATTCATTTCTGCTGAGAAATTTAGAGTTCGGGGACTGGGTATGCCGATCTCCACCGGAATCACGGCTTCAGTGCCGTACACAAGACTGTACGGAGTTTCACCGTTGGAGGTTGTGGGTGTAGTTCGGTAGGACCATAGGACTTGAGGGAGATTTTCTACCCATTGTCCTTTGGCTTGTTCTAACCGAGCTTTTAACCCTTTCACCAGGATACGATTTGTTACCTCCGTTTGTCCGTTTGCTTGTGGATGAGAGACCGAAGTGAACCGCTGTTGAATATTCAGCTCTTGGCACCAATTCTTGAACGTCTTGTCGGTGAACTGAGTCCCGTTATCCGAGATGAGGATGTGGGGTATGCCAAATCGGCACACTATGTTCTTCCAGATGAAATCCAATGCCTTCGAGCTCGTTATCGTAGCTACTGGTTCAGCTTCCACCCACTTCGTAAAGTAGTCCACGGCAACGATTAGGAATTTTATTTGCCGAGGAGCTTGTGGTAGTGGTCCTACTATGTCTATACCCCATTGCATAAAAGGCCAAGGGCTTTGCATAGTGGATAGATCGGTCTGCGGCATCCTTGGGATATTTGCATGGATTTGGCACTTCGGGCATGTCTTGACGAGCTGCACTGCTTCTTGTACCAAGGTTGGCCAATAATATCCCCATCTTAGAACTTTTTTTAGCTAAAGCTCTAGCTCCGATGTGGCTGCCGCACGATCCTTCATGAACTTCTCTGAGGATGTAGTCCGTCTCTTCTGGTCCTACGCACCGCAATAACGGCTGGAGGTAAGACTTTCTAAAGAGGACTCCTTCATGAAGTTCGTACCGAAGTGCTCGGCATGTGATTTTCCGAGCTTCTCTCTTATCCTCGGGCAATTGTCCTTGATCCAGATACTGCAAGATCGGCGTCATTCAGTTCGGCGAGCTGGATACTGAATGTACCTCGGCTTCATCAATGCTTCGATGCATTAATTCTTCCGCCTTTGAGCTCGGATCTGAGGCCAACTTACTTAAGGTATCTGCTCGGCTATTTTCCGCTCTGGGAATGCGGATTATCCGAAAATAGGAGAAACTTCGGCTGATGCTTTGCGCTTTGTCCAAATACTTCTTCATTCTCTCGTCACGAGCTTCATTTGTACCCAACATGTGATTTACTATGACTTGTGAATCACAATGGACTTTGAGAGATTTGACGAGCAGACTTTGCGCTAACTGGAGTCCGGCCAGGAGGGCTTCGTACTCGGCTTCATTATTAGTAGTTGAGAACGAGAACCGAAGTGAATAGGTTACCTCGTGTCCATCGGGAGCGATGAGCAGAATACCAGCTCCACTTCCCGTTTTATTCGAAGCTCCATCTACGAATCCGCTCCAGCAGTCCGGCGGCTCTTCTTCGGATTCCAAGGGCTGTGCTAGTTCGGCATTGGCAGAATTTTTCTGTTCGGCAATGACAGGGATTGCTTGATCGAACTTGGCCTCTGCAAGAAAATCTGCCAAGGCTTGTCCCTTGATGGCTTTTCGAGGTAGGTACTCGATTGAGTGTTCTCCCAGCTCTATGGCCCATTTGGCGATTCTGCCTGATGCTTCTGGCTTGGTCAAAACTTGCCGAAGAGGCAGATCGGTTAAGACGCATACCTTGTGAGCATAGAAGTATGGCCGCAGTCTCCTTGCTGCATTTACTAACGCCAGAGCAATTTTTTCCAGAGGTTGATACCTTGTTTCTGGACCTCTTAATGCTCGGCTTGTAAAGTAGATGGGAAACTGCTTTAGGCCTTCTTCTCGTACAAGCACCGCGCTAATGGTTTGATCAGATGCCGCTAAGTATAAGAAAATCACTTCGGCATCTGTTGGAGCAGAGAGAATTGGAAGCTCGGCTAAATAACTTTTGAGCTCGTCAAAAGCCTTTTTCTGCTCTATGACTTCAGAGACGATTTAGTCTTCTCGGCAGGGAGAGCGTCAATAGTTAGGATTACTCCATATTGCGGCTCGTTATCGTCTTCGGGATCCCGTTGCCTTTTCGGATCCTGAGGAGCGCAGTTCGCACCTCCCTGCTTTTTGTTCCTTTTCGGCTGCTTGCTTTGGTATTTTTTTAACGTCCCTGCTTTCACAAGGGCATCAATACCTGCAGCCAAATGTTGGCACTCCTCGGTATCGTGACCGTAGTCTTGATGGAAGGAGCAATATTGATCCTGAGGTCGGCGCGCGGCCGATTTCGTCATCCGCCTTGGCTTTTCGAACATATCGGAATGTAGTTCGAAAATTTCCGCTCTTGACTTGTTTAAGGGTACGAACTGAGCGGGCGGCTTCTCAGGATTGAGACGTGGTCCCAATCTGCCTTGCACCGGAGTCCTTTGAATCCTTTCGAAAGGAGTTCGGCGAGGATGTCCCTGATCGCCAAAAGGAGTTCGGCGAGGATGTCCCTGATCGCTATGATCGGGCTTCCTCCTGTCTCCTCGGGATGAGCTGTCTAAAGACCGTTTGCGACGGTCTGCCTCATCGGCACGGGAGAACTGGTCCGCAATGTCCCACATCTCTTGAGCTGTTTGCGGACTGCATTCCACGAGCTTTCTGTAGAGAGCTCCGGGCAGGATTCCATTTTGGAATGCCGAAATGACAAGTAGATCGTTGAGATCATCTACTTGTAGGCATTCCTTGTGGAATCTCGTCATGAAGTCGCTGATCTTTTCGTCGCAACCTTGACGTATAGAAAGCAGCTGAGCCGAAGTGATTCGGGCTTCCGCTTTCTGAAAGAATCTCCTGTGGAAAGCATCCATTAGATCTCGGTAAGATCTAATGCTGCCTTGGGGGAGGCTATCGAACCACCTTCTTGCGTTCCCGATAAGCAGCTCGGGGAACAGCTTGCACATATGGACCTCATTGAGACCCTGGTTTGTCATATTATATTGATAGCGTCCCAAGAAGTCATGAGGATCCACTAGCCCGTCATAAGTCATTGACGGTATCCGGTAGTTCCGCGGCAAAGGAGTTCGGGTGATATCGTCCGAGAACGGAGTCTTTAATGCTCCGTACATGGCGAACCCGACATTTCTTCGGTACGGAGGAGATGGAGTTCTCCTGTGGTTCCGGTACCGAGGAGGAACAGGAACATGTCGGGGTTGAGGATTCTTTCTCCTAGAAGACACGTCACTACTGCGGTAGTGACTTTCATGTCTGGATGAGGAGGGAGAATCCGCCGTTGTCTTCTCCGGCTGTTGGCTCTTCTGCAGGAAGGTTAAGAACTCCTCCTGCTTCTCGGCCAAGAACAGCTTGACAGCTTCATTTAAATCGGGCTGCTGGGAAGACTCGGTGCGATCTCTCCTGGAGTGGCTTGTTCCTTCTTCGTGAGAACCGGAGGTAGATGTCTCCCGAGGCCGTTTTTCAGACCTGCGAGCTGGACTAGCTTTCTCACGGTTATCACGAACGGTATTTCGGGTAGTGTGTGATCTGGTATGCATTTTTTTGGGGTGGAAAAAGGGTCAAAAATTCGCTTTATCACAAATTTGGTTCTCTGTTTCCCACAGACGGCGCCAGTGATGAATCCGCGAATTTCTGATGTTAGTAAATGCTGGTAGAGAATAAAGATCACGACACAATGAATTTACGTGGTTCGATTTACTGAGGTAAATCTACGTCCACGGGAAGAAAAGAGGGCAGAGTTGTATTGCTTGATCTGTTTTCTACAGCTTACAATACAGACTTGCTATTTTATATTTGATCTCTAGAGAGCGAGAGAGTCTAACCCTATCTATCTGATCTAGGTTTTATTTATACATTGAACCAAGATCGTGGCATGCAGCACCATTTACTAGGTAGTGGATGTCGTGGAGATCGTGGCGATCTTGCATGGGTCCACTATCCTGCATGAGTTAATGACTGCTTGACACCACTAAATAGATCGTGGGTGTAGTGGAGGTCGTGGAGGTTCTGCATGAGTCCACTATCTCCCAGTTCGGTCGAATACTGAGACCGAACTGCTGAACTATTGCCGAGCAGCTTTTGCCGATCTGAGAGTAGAGCTTGAATGGTCGGCTTTTACCGAGCTGTAGGCTGGGGCCGAACTCTTTGGTAATGCCGAACTGATTGGTCGGCTTGTACCGAGCTGTAGGCTGGGGCCGAACTCTTTGGTAATGCCGAACTGATACTCTTCCTTGGGCTTTGGGCTGATGGGCTGTCACTGCTATTGGGCTTGTTTAGTCCGTACTCCATCACCGTGGATCAGTCAGCACGCGCAAAATGAACAGAGGTACGAGTATTTGCAAGAGAGAAATTCGTTATCAGATCAGTCCGAGTCTAGTGGGGTACGAAGCAGAAAGAAAAGGTCGGTAACATCACTCTATCAACCCCTTCTCGTCTCGTCTCAAAGCAAAACGACAAGATCAACGAGAAGAAATAGTTACTTACAGGGACGGGGAGTAACAAAGAGGCAACGGGCCAATGGCTGATCGGTTAATCTTGCTTATTAAGCCAGCCATATCCTGAAAGCGCGCACACAGTAAGAATGTCAACACGTGAGATAAGTAAGACGAATCCGAATACATAACATACAGTTTAGCAATCATACAGAAGCCTTGAATGCACGACGATGAGCAGCCATTTCGTACATACAGCAACCTGTTTAACACAGGAAAGACGGACATTCAAGTTGGGCTCGTTCTATATCAGTAGATAAGATTAAAATGGATAATTACATACCAAGGGACCATATATCGGATTTCAAACCATAAGGAATATCAGCAAGTAGTTCAGGGCACATGTAATTCGGAGTTCCGACAACCTGTGCAAAAAACAAAGATGAAGGGTTGCATTCTTGAAATCTTTCGCTACAAATGTCAATGCAACGAATGAGATGGAAGAATGCTTACTGAAGAAGTCAAATCATCGGCTTTCAAAGTTTTAGCAAGCCCAAAATCCCCTGCTCGAACAAAATATAATAAAGGATAACATCAACGAGGCTTTACTCGAGCTAGAAATTACAACAGCAAAGAAATGAAGCTTACCTAGACGAATATCTTGATCTTTGGTGAGAAAGATGTTGGAGCACTACCAAGATAAATAAACCATATAATCATTTAAGCAGACAAAAAACAAACGTCGAAATACGATTAGGATTAACACCGAAACGCTTACTTTGAGGTCCCGGTGGAGAACAAAACCAGAATGAAGATACTCGACTGCCAACAACAGCTGAGTGAACCACTTCAACAGTTTCTGCATCACATCATTATATTCGACTCTTAGCTGGCTATGAAAAACCGGGATACTTACATATGAAACATCACAAAAAAAGGGGAACGATATAAAACCTCCTCAGGAAAGTATTGGCCATTGGCTTTCTTCATAAGCTCAGCCCTATTCAGTTATCATCACCAAACATCTGAATTAAATTCGCTCAAACCATTCAAGCACAATAAACACGGCATATGCAAATACTTACATGTCACCACCTTCACAATATCCAGTAACTATGCAAACAAAGCAACCCTGCATACAAGAAGCTAACTAAATGCCCAAAACATAGCTCACGAATCACAAAATGATAGTACTATCTTTTGCTGACATTACCTTCTCCACCCAAGCTTCCTTGAACTCGACGATGAACGGGTGCTGCAGCCGAGCAATCAGAGCCATCTACACACCCAAACACCACCTTAATGAGCTCACCATTCACACACAAAATTCACCCTCCAGCATATCAAACAAGATGAAATTTTGAAATGGCCTTCTACACATCCAAACACCACAAATGCAAGCACACTAAACCACCATTTTACATAGTACAAAATTCAACCTCCAACATATCAAAAAGATGAAATTTTGAAATGACCCTTTTGCCAAGAACAGTAAGAATAACAAAAGCAAGCATACACCTAAAAAAATCTAGAGGAAAAAAACACTAGAAACAACCTCTTGATGAGCTGATCTTCTGCAACGTTCTGTTTGTCTAGCTAATCGAATCTTCTTCAGCACATACCTATTAAATTACCAAAAAATAAAAATAAAATCTATATTTCTTCGAAAATCAAGAAAATTAAGTTATGGGTCTTAAAAAAATGACTTCTTTCTCGATCTTACTTTTTCCTTTCCAGCTTGTGATTAACCAAAATGGCTGCACCAAAAGCTCCACGCCCAATCTGCTCCATGATCTCATAACGATCCATTTTTGACTCCATCTTCTCAGCAATCTGTCCACATAAGAAATTGTAAACTCTTGAGACTGAAGAAATTTGTGATATTTATTACTGCGAAAGCGAATGAACTGAAGTGGTGCAGGCAGTGGCATTGTGCATGAGCGCAATAAATGAAAATTGTGAAATTAATTAACCTAATCTTTGGATTTTCTGCAGATTAGATTCAAATAATTTGTTGAGTAGAAGAGATTCAACAGACTAAATCACCGGAAATGAAGGTAGCATTGAAATGCAGTTAAATCTGGGCACTGATTTTTTTATGGGTTTAATTATAAAGCTGGGAAAAGTAAGAGATGAAAGAATATATGCTTCTGTCTGAGTTTAAATTATGTTTAATCACATACTCCACCTTATTATTTTATACTGATAAGATTTAGCCTTGTTTGGTTTTGTAGTAGTAGTACTGCATAAATGGTAGTAAATAATTAAGAAAAGATTACCTTTTTTATTAGATATTACTAGTATATAATTATTTTCAAATCTATTTTAATTTGTTATATGTGCTTTATTTTATTATTATAACATAATATATATCTAATGATAAAAAAATTTATATAAATATAATCCAATTCAATTTAAATTTTAGGAGCCGTAATATGTACATAGTACAATTTATAAATGATACTCAATTTACAACAATTATTACATATGTCATAATTATTCGTCTATGTGCTAACAAATTATAAATGACACTCAATTTACCACAATTATTACAGTATGTCATAATTATATCATCCAACAAAATTTTATGGGTTTGGCAAATAATTTATGTAATGCAGTGATCAGATTTGTTTTGGTGTGTTTGGCAAATAATTTATGTAACAATGAGATTTTGTTTTGAAATATCTCTAATTGTTAACTACTAATTTTTTAAATGCAGTGAGATTTGGTTTTGGTGTATCATGGATTTTTGTGTAATACATTCATTCAATGGAATTCTCTTTTTATTTTTTTAAAAAATAAATAAACAATTTGTGTGTGTGCATAATTGCATATCATCATCATTACTTCATAGAATCATAATGTATTCGCCTATATGCCATTAATAATTGTAAATGTTTCTTGTGTTGCTCGACAATAGTATTTATTACGAAATTGAACATTCAATTTACTATTTTTCGCACTATTTGTACACACTAGTTTGAGGTTAAGTGCTATTCATATATACAAGGCTGTCGTATATTAAATGCCACGACTAAAAATACTGAATTTTATACACAAAATAAATGGAAAGTGAATTATGTATATAATCAATTTTCGCATAGTTTTAACTTTGATAAATTATTTAGTTATAAAATTATTTAATTTAGTAGTAACACGGTTCAATATGACGTCGGTTTGGTTGGTGTCTGATAGTGGCACATAAGTAAGTCATCAAGTCGTATCAATACCAAAATCTATAAATTAATAATTTAGAAATCTCAACCAAGTTTAAAACTAACATGCAAAATTGAACTTTAACAATAGATTTGAACGTTGCTTGAAATGTAAGTAAAACAATTACTACATAATAGTAAATGAGCATTATAGATTTAGTGGGTCGGCCAACCAGACCAAAAGGTCTATATTTACATATAATAATGAAAATGAGTGAAGTACGCCAATTGGCGCACTTTAGCGTGAAGTGTGTGATATTTGCAAGCCGGATTGGCCATCATTGTTGGGCCGGCTATCATGTCTCATCCCTTTTGCGTTGGCATTGTCTATCATGCGCTCATGGTGTCCCCGGGAAAACAGTACTCGCGGGTGGCAAATTGTGCGTGTCGGATCGTTATTGTGACGCCACGACGCGATGAGCCCAAATATATACCTGAGTGTGTCATGGGTAAGGACCATCTCAACATTAGCACGAACATGACACTATTCATAAAGACATAAACACAGTTTCATAAGTATTGACACGACGTGATAACGCGATGAATATCCAATTGTTTGGCCACTTTCATTTTTAGTTAATTGTGGACTTCTTTTTACGTATTTCCAAATACAAATTTTCACGTAAAACTGAACCAATATTAATTCACTAATCTATATTCTAAGATAGGGGTTAATAATTAATAATATGACAAGAATTAATTGGGATACTGAATTAAATGGGCCGAGCTTTGTGAATAAGATTACCATAAATTGAAAGTTATACTTATCACTTATGGGCTAAACCCGTATATTTTGTTGGGCCCATCTAGTAGAGGTGAAAATTAGTGAAATTGATCACTAACACGATTCGCCATTTTTTCATTTCTAACTTCTTTTATCTTCTATTTATTCAATCTCAATTAATAACACTCCAATAATTTTAATTCTCTTACTTTACTAATTTATATTAAATTTATGTCATTCACATTCAAAACTATTGCTAGTGGATGGAGCCCTCAAAGAAAATTACTCTCTCCGTCCCACAAAAATATAGACATATGAAACGGCACGAGAAGTAATGCTCAATTTATAAAGTAAGAGAAAAAATAGAAAGAAAAAGTGATTATAGTATTGTTAGTGGAGAATGAATTGGTAATAAATCCGAACAAGTGATAAATACCTTAAGATAATGTTCAACTAATAAATAAGATAATTGCGAGAAGTTTATGTAAGATTAAAAAGACCGAAAATCACACAAGTTTTTTTAGGACAACATGAATAAATAATATTGAAACATGATCACAAATGAACTATCTTCAATTCCAAGTTTTCCCCCTTCAAATAACTAATCAATTAAACACATTTTGATGACGTCATCATATCCTTAAACTCGTCGAAATCAATAACTCCGTCACAATTCTTGTCGTACACCCTTATCATTTTCCTACACTCTTCCAAACTCTTCATCTTCAACAAACTCATCCTCGTCTTCGCCATCTGCAGGTCCTCGCAAGATATGAAGCCATCCCCGTCCACGTCGAAAACCTTGAAGGCCTTCCACAGATCCTCGTCGCTGTCGCTGCCCTTGGCGATCGCTTTGTAGAAGAAAACGAAATCCACGTAATCGAGATCGTTTTCACCTACGACTACGAGCTTCTTGACATTGGTTTGGTTTTACATTAAATTTTGTATTTGTAAATACATAAAAAAAGGTCCACAAATAACTCAAAATGAAAGTGGCCTACAATTGGATATTCATTGTGTTATCATTGCAGATTAAAACGTGGCAAGTGCCTTTCAAAAATGTGTACATGAAATCCGCGACATTCCAGAAATGTTCATTTTTATAGAACAAAGGAAGTGGTATAAAACATTAACAAGTGATAAATACCTTAAAATGATGTTCAATTTGTTATGCAAAATAATAGTGATAAATGAAATTTGTCTATGATAAAATTAATCATATGAGTGAAGGTGAGATACATTGCTGAGACAGACCAAGATACATTATCACAAATCGAGCTTTTGAAAAAATAACAACCTTTAGTCACAAGTAAACACGATCCTAAAAATGCTCCAAAATTAGAAGTCGAAGCACATGGAGGCCGTTTGGATAAAAAGCTCCTAAAAGAGAAACTCAAAATGGATTAAAATTAAAACGAAATTAAAGCAAGATGAAAATTACAAATCACAACACAAAATCAGAATTGCTAGTAAAATCCATATCAAAAGGACTGAAAATCATTACTTGTAATATAATATATTGAAACATGATAACAAATAAATCTTGGATTCCAATTTTGTCCTTCAAATAAGTAATCAATCAAACACCACCAGATGACATCATATCCTTAAACTCGTCGAAATCAATAAGTCCATCAGAATTCTTGTCGTACACATGGATCATGTCCCTAAAATCCTCCCAACTCTTCTTCTCCATGAAACCCATCTTCGTCAGCGCCATCTTCAGCTCCTCACAAGATATGAAGCCATCGCCATCGACGTCGAAAACCTTGAAGGCCTTCCACAGGTCCTCGTCGTTGTCCTTGGCGATCGCTTCGTAGAAGGACAAGAAATCCGCGTAGTCGAGATCGTTTCTGCCCACGAGCATCTGGAGCTCTTCCGGCGTCGTCTCGATTCCGATTCGGTGGAGAAGGGTGTGCAGCTCGGAGATGGTGATTCGGCCACTGTTGTCCTTGTCCAACCTCTTGAAGAGCTTTTGGAGATCGTTTGTGCTTATTGGTGACATTATTTTAAATTTGAATAGAGAGTGATTTTTTAGAGTAGTATTTCTGGTGTTTTTGGTGAAATATATAGACATTGGATTGGATTGTAGCATAATAAATTACAGTGTAATATATTCTGAATTTTGGTAATTTTATAAATCATGTTCTTAAATTTAGTCTCTCCGTCTCTCAAATATTGTAATTTCGGTGTAATATATTTTGAATTTTAGTAATTTTATCAATCCGATTCTTATATTTACTCCCTCCGTTTCTCAAATATTGTCGAACTTTGATCTGAAATGGGTTTTTAGATATATAATGAAAAGTTAGTGAAATATGACTTTTAAATATTTGTTTATCATATAATATGATTGAGAATGGATTAGTAAAATATGATGATTATTGATTATCTCTAAAAGTGAAATGTGACAGACTTTATGGATAAACGAAAATGGTAAAATATGACAAACTTTCAAGGTTGGACAAAATGGTACATCAATTTTGTTAACCTTAGATTTAATATGATTTTCGAATTCTTTAGAATTATAGATAGGATTAAAATGATCTTTGATAATATTTGGAATTCTTTCATAATCTTCAGAAACATACAGTTTATGTCATATATTATGAGAAAAAATTTCCTAGTCAAGGAACACCAAGGTGGCAATCATATTTGCTATGTCACACGCATAAACTTTTGACAAATGGAAATATATATAACTCTAATTCCAACTAGATATATAGATTATGGAAACACTATAATTATAAATATATACCATTTATTATATGGAAAGTTTGTGCACATTTTATGCATAATAAATACACCATACTTATAGGTCCATCGTTTCATGTATTTAAAATTATTAAATCATTTTTTCACTAAGTCATTTTACACGTATATTAATTATACTAAATCATCTTACACTAAGATTTTTAGGAGATTACTTTTTTCTTCTTTATAAATACAGCAAATGTAGACAAATAAAAAGTGTAATTAACTTCAAATTTGTTGGCATAAATACTGCTCCATATAAATTAAATTAATAATACAAATGATTATGTAGTGTCTAATTAAATAAAATATATGGATAATTATTTAGTGTTGATATTAACTGTATGAATATTATATATTTTGTTAAAATTATAAAAATATTTAATAAAATAAAATAATTTAAAAACTAATTTTAAAAATATATAATAATAATAATAAGATTATTACTAATTTTATTACATTAATCATTTTTAATATAGCATGAAAAAACTTCATAAACAAAATAGACAAATGATTGTTGCATGATAAAGCAATTAAATTTAAAATTTTATAAACTAGAACTACTATTAAAAAAATGATCGTCATTCCAATGGCTATATATTATGTGGTATATATATTATTTAGTGTTTATATATAGTGTGTCTATTATGTATAGAATATGCATAAACTTTCCATATAATAAAATGGTGTACATTTATTATAGAGTGTTTCCATATTTTATATATCTAGTTGGAATATATATTTCCATTTGTCAAATTTTATGGATGTGAGCTACCAAATAGGATTGCCAGTTTGGTATTCCTTGACTAGGGAAATTTTTTTCCATATATAAATCGCATCTCATATTTTTATTCATAGATTTAATGCTACAAATACTTCATAGAGAATTAAAAGCACATGTAGTAATATTTTCATTGAGTGATTGAGTACGATATATGCGATGTGGCAGTCAAATTTGATTAATCTTAATCAACAAGAGTAATTACATGAATTAACTGATCATAATTCGCTGTATTTGACGTATAATACTATAGCTAAAATACCTCCTCTCCACTAGATGAAATTACCACCACATTAGAAAAATTAGAATTCACTTTCTCAAAAATCAATTAATTTAAAAACTTGAAAATGTCAAATACGAATTTTTCGAAAACCTGAAAAATGGTTGTCATTTGTCAAAAGAAAATTCAATTTGAATGGGTCCAAAGCATATAGCAAGTCAATTCGTAAGTTTCCCTACCATGTTCCTGTCTACTTTCTAGGTAGATAATCAAATGAAGAGGTTTAAGCTTGTACAAAATATCTATTTGATTTAATCAAATAGCAAAAACTTTAAAACTAAATTTGGCCAATATAATTAACAACATACTATTTTAAAATTAATTATAATAAAATTTTGACAGGTCGAATAATTAATCACTATTCTTATTTAGATCAAGATTCAGGATTATTATAATTAAAGTATAATTTCCCAAATGCAAACCGATCTTCTTAAAATCGTCACTAAATTACTCGAAATTGAATAGACAAAGATTAATTTGTTACAGGAATGATCAAAACTCATGACTAATTTTTATTGTCCCAAAATTAAATATACAGACAAATTAAATCTATTCATTCGACCAACATTTATAAGATTTATTTGATCTAATTTACTAATAAACTCAACCCACCTAAATTTATTTAATCAAGGTTATAGAATGAAGATTACTTAAATAAAAGCGTGTTGCTTGATTAGTAACCGATGTCAAAGTCGCGGCAGCGACAGTTGAAGCTTCTCACATAGACTAAGTAAACTAACAATTAAATTCCTTCCTCCTTCCCATGTTCTCTTTCCCTCTCAACGATTTATCAATGAAACTTGACACAACTTGACCTCGTTTTGCTTGATCGTTGACAACAATCAAATTGGGGAAATGGGGGAGCGGCAACCGGAGCTCGGCGGAGTATGGAAGAGGGTGGTGGTTGTCGGCGGCGGCGTTGCTGGTTCGCTCATCGCCAAAACTCTTCAATTCAACGCCGATGTAACCCTCGTCGATCCGTAAGCCTATTCTTCTACACATTTTGTCGATCATTTCATGTGCAATATTATCAATTGCTAATTAGTTGAGGTTTAAGATGCAATTAATGTAGCATTTAGTTGTGATTAGGCGAATCCCAACACTGAAAAAAGGCGAAGGAGAAAATATAGTCGGTTACTCGAGGAAATCCGTTGATAATCATGATTTATTCGCTTTATTTTCACCTTCATATTTTATAACAGAGCAAACCAGTTGAATAGTGAGAATTTCTCCCTAAATTTTTATATTGATCCATTAATCACTAATAAAATTTGAAGTCCTTTGTGTCTATCGTCCTAATTGTTGAGATATTCGCGTATGAGTTACACCATATTGAAAATAGGAAGAAAAACATCAGATTTGTCACTAGGATTTGGTTAGTTTCCCTTTGCATATATAGTTGAAGCTGCAGTATTACTTGCAGAAGTTGTTTATGCATTTTCATATCAGTAACTGAAAACAGGAAGGACTACTTTGAGATTCCGTATGCGAGCTTGAGGTCGAAGGTGGAGCCGGCGTTTGCAGAGAGATCCGTGATCTACCACAAAGATTATCTCACCAACGGGCGTCTCATAGTTGGCAAGGCCATAAGCATCTCCAACTCACAAGTATTGACCTCAGAAGGCCATCAGATTAGCTATGACTACCTCGTCGTTGCCACTGGCCACAGCGGCTCCTTCCCTCGAACCAGACGCGAGAGGCTCACAGAATTTCGAACAGGTACTGTTTCATATCTGCAAAAGCCTGTGTAGTCATGTGAGTTCACATTCTGTTTTCGTGTTGAGACTTGAGTTATGATTCATCATAGCTATAGTTGTTTATATGAATCACAATCCTATGTTTTTTTTTTCGAGTTGAGACACGAAGATAATTCATCATAGGATGAAATAATGCTATTTGGTCAAGAACTAGTCTTAGATCTTCACATTCTTGTAAATTGGAAGTTTGTCAAAGAGATTTATGTCTAAAATTGTGACAGATTCGTGTATGCAGAGCACGAAGAGATAAGATCGGCCGACTCCATACTGATTGTGGGAGGAGGCCCTGTTGGAGTGGAGCTAGCTGCAGAGATAGCTTTTGATTTCCCACAAAAGAAGGTCACTCTCGTCCACGAAGGGTCCCGGCTAATGGAGTTCATCGGGGCAAAAGCCGCCGTCAAAGCCTTGCAATGGCTGAAGTCGAGAAGAGTAGAAGTTATGCTGCGGCAATCAATTGATCTCGACAATCTCTCAGAAGAAAGCAAGACATTCGAGACTTCATCGGGGGAAAGTATTAGAGCAGACCGCCTCTTCGTTTGCACGGGGAATCCACCCGCCTCGGATTGGCTGAGGGAGACGTTCTTGAAGGACAGCATCGACCGGTTTGGGAATGTCAAAGTTGATGAGAATCTGAGAGTGAAAGGGTACAAGAATGTCTTTGCAGTTGGAGATATTACGGATGTTAAGGTAAACAGGATGATTCGTTCATTAGACTTATACAGTGGTTCCAGTTCTCGTTTTATAATTTATTGAGCTATGTTTTAGGAAATCAAGCAAGGGTACTTTGCACAACAACAAGCTTTGGTTGCTGCAAAGAACTTGAAAGTGTTGATGGAAGGAGGGCAGGAGAGGAAGATGGCGATCTACAAGGCGAGCCCGGGCAAGATCATAGTCTCGTTGGGGAGGCAGGATGCGGTGGCGCAGTTTCAGTACTCAACGTGGATCGGACTGGTGCCTGGTATGATCAAATCAAAGGACTTGTTTGTCGGGAAAACAAGGAAGAAGTTAGGTCTTGATCCTAGGATTGCGGATCGTTGACTTGAGTTTTTGAACCTTTGGTAAGTGCTTCCGTGCTTTTCGAATTTTTCGCTTATCGTTTGTGTTTTTTGGCCCTACTACGTTGGCCTAGTTGGTGGGGCGGCAATCTCATGACCGTCGTTCAGAGATGTGACGAGTTTGAATTCCACCAATAGAAAGGTTATCTATTCATATTTGCATTTATTTGTTTGTATATCATGTGAATTATCGTACATATATATAGATTGAGAGTTTATTCTTTTTTTTTTTTTTTTGTATTATTAAAATAAATAATATTTGTTCCATTAAGATGTGTGGTAGATTGAGAGTTTATTCAACTCTAGTGATTTGCATTGTTTTGGGAGTTGAAAATTGAAATTGAATGTTCTTGCCTCTGGTTTTAGCATTAGAACTTGGATTTTTCTAAGGCAAGCTTATGTATATTTATTTAAGAATTAAGATGTTTTACTTACTCGTATACTCCTATTTATTTAAGATATTGTACTTACACATCAATTTATTAATACAATAACTATATTAAAAATTTTAAAGATTAAAATGACAAATAAAGTGAGTTAAACAACCCATACACTAAATAAGGCATACCAACTAGTAAAATTTGGTGTAACTCAATCTCATAATATGATAAGAAAAATAAAATACTATTGGATAATACTCCCTCCGTCCCGGACTACTTGCACTTATTTCTTTTTTGGGCGTCCCAAGTTATTTGCACTATTTCCATTTTTAGTAAAAAATTTCACCTACAGCCGTAATATTTGACTTTGCTATACATTCATTCCTTAATCTCCGTGCCGAAAATGAAACGTGTGAGTAGTGCGGGACGGAGGGAGTAGTATTATATGATGATTGAAAATCACCAGGGTTGACCACTACCACAGTAATGCCAGAGGATTTCAGTTTGCGGTATATCCTTTCAAATCAGCATTAATTCAATTTGATTCCAATCCAATCTACAATGACGTCATAAGAAAATTTATTTTTTAATTTCTCTAGAATTTATTAAATGTTTTTCCAACCTGTATATTTAGCAAAAAATCCATAAATTTACATTCAAAAACAATTTTACTACATTAAAAACAATTTATTCAATATAAACTCAAATGAAGGGACACAAAGTAGCAATATACGAGCTGGGGAAAAAAATAACAACTCAACAAATAGGCAAAAATAAATGTTGCTCCGTATATCCAATAAGGAAAACAATGAACGAACATAAGAAAACCGTAATGCACGAACTTGCACCATCCGCCAATCTCATACAACATATAAAAATAATCTTACAACAACTCCAAGCAAATTGAGATGATCTAAACAACATAAACATTAAAACATACACTAGGTAGTTTAAAAATACTTGCCCGCCGATAATTTTTTAGTCTTTAATCATTTATAAACGTCATATGCTATGTCATTCGGGCCTACTTGGGAATACAAAAAAACATACTCTACTAAAATTTAGTAGGTCAATCATGACAATTTTTAAAATCTAAGTATTCTCGGGTCCAAGAAAATTAACTTGATGATTTAAGAAACTATTCCACAACTCGGAGTATACAACAACGAGACTAAACGAGGCTCCGATTTCTAGGTCATTATAGATCCACCTTATAACATTTTTCAAACGTACTTCTAAATAAATAAAATTTCACTTGAATTTTAAAATAAGCGCAATCTTAATCTTGAGCACATAGAGAAGAAATCTAACTTCAGCAATTTCATAGCTCTCGAAAATCCAGATCTCATACAGATTAATCATTTCTAATAATTACTACTATTTGACATCAGCATTACCACTGTCAATATCATAAAAATAAATGCGTCCATATGTATATCGAAATAAGTAATTATTTTTTAAAAGAAAAATAAATTAAAACAGCTGCTTGATTAGACTGTATGATCAGCAGTACCTTCCAAAATATGAAAAATACCCAGATATCTGCAGTAGGTCTATCAAAAATTCAGATTTCACCTGAAAAAAATAAAATATTAAATAAAGAGAATTAAAGTAAATGTCCTAAAAAGAGATTTGCAGAAGAAAGTACGTACTAAAATTGGGAATATTCTTTCTTTAACGGAAACATGGCCTTATGTCAGTTTCACGTACCTTTTATTAATTATTTTTATGTAAATCAAGATCTTAAATAGATTTTGTTTACATTTTAATTAGAGAATTTGATTTATAAATTAAAATAATTGTACAGCATTATTAGTGTTGGGTCGTGATACCGCCGATCTCACACGCGCACGAACGAAAGAATAAAGCACACAACGATGTAACGTGGTTCGGTGATAAACCACCTACGTCCACGGAGAAGATGACCGGAATCTTATTGATGAACAACTCTCAAATACAATGAACTCACACTCACAATTCAATCACTCCAAACTAATCGCAAGCTAGAGCAATAATCTCCTAATTGTGTATGTGTATTGTGTATTCTCTCTTCTATTCTTCAACTGGAAACTATCGAGCTATATATGCGAAGAACAAGAAATAACCCATCAACTGATTTCACACAAAACAGTTATAACCGCTGATTCCCAACGGCTAGTTTCAGCTCACCAAACCGAGCTCCTTTCTTGATCTCTTCCTCGAGCTCCAACGGCTCTATCACTTAATCAAATCAGCAGCTTGACGTGAATGAGTTGCTCAAGAATGATAGTTTCCTTGCGCAAGAATGATAGTCCGCCAGTGTAAGAATGATAACTTGCGGCTGCAAGAATGATACTTTGCTTATGCAAGAATGATACTTTGCATGATTTGCATGGACACACATCCACAAATCTCCACCTTGTCCTTGCAAATCTCCATCAATATCAGATCTCCCTTCTTCTTGATGTACACACAACTATCAAAGCTTGACCTTTCAAAATTCATCAACTCCATTTGCTCATGGAATTTCTTATTCCACTGCCTACTACTTTGCTTGAGGCCATATAAGCTCTTTTTCAGCAAGCACATTTTCTTTTCCTCTCCAGGCTTCTCAAAGCCTTTAGGCTGCACCATGTAGATTGTTTCTTCCAAATCTCCATGTAAAAAAGCTGTCTTCACATCAAGTTGATGCAGCTCCCAATCAAAATGAGCTGTCAAGGCCAACAAGATCCGAATAGATGTGTGTTTCACCACTGGAGAGAACACCTCAGTGTAGTCAATACCCTCCACTTGTGTGAACCCTCTAGCAACCAGCCCTGCCTTAAACCGTATGCTTTCAACTTCCCCCACCTCTACCTTCTTCTTAAATAGCCATTTGCAACTTATCAGCTTCTGAGTCCCTGGATCAGTTACCAAAATCCAAGTCCCATTTCTCAGCAAGGATTCTATTTCTTCTTCCATGGCTCTGACCCATTTCTGACTTTCTTTGCAACTTATGGCTTCCTCATAGGTTGAGGGTTCTGAAAACATGAGCACCTCAGCCACACAAAGAGCAAAGAAACTCATATCATAATCTGAAAATCTGCTAGGCAATCCTGCATTTCTTCTGGGATTTCTTCTAACTCTTTGACTTGCATTAGTTTGCTGTTCTGATGATTGTTGGCTATTAGTGTCCTGAGCTGGTTGATGGTTAGATGCTCCACCTTCTTCTTGGTTCTCTGTGATCTCAGAATCTTCATCACCATCTGATCTGTGGTATTCTTTGTCAAACTCGAAATTCTGCACTCCTGAGCTGCTGCTCTCACCATCAGATACTTCTTTCTTCTTCTTGAATGGCATCTCTTCTTCATTAAATGTCACATCTCTGCTCACAATGATATTTTGGCCTGCTCTATCCAAGTTCCATAATCTGTACCCCTTCACTCCATCTTGGTACCCCAGCATTACACATTTTCTTGTCCTCGGTTCCAGTTTATCTTGCTTGACATGTGCATAGGCACCACATCCAAACACCCTCAGAGTGGAGTAATCACCAAGGCTTCCATACCATCTCTGATCTGGAGTTTCATTTGATATTGCTGAGGAGGGGTATTTGTTAATCAGATTAGCTGCAGTAGACATAGCTTCTGCCCAGAATTTCTTTGGCATCCCAGAGTAGAACAACATGCATCTCACTCTTTCTAGCAATGTCCTATTCATTCTCTCTGCCAATCCATTTTGCTGAGGAGTCCTAGGCACTGTCCTATGCCTTCTTATTCCCTTCATTTTACAGAAATCATCAAACTCAGCAGATAGAAATTCCATCCCATTGTCAGTCCGCAGATACTTCAAGACAGATCCTCTTTCATTCTCATATCTTGTATGCCATTCTTTGAATTTTTCAAATGCTTGAGACTTTTCTTTCAGAATATAAATCCACACTTTCCTAGAGTAATCATCTATGATGGAGATAAAATACTTACCTCCACCTATGGATTCTGTTGGAGATGGCCCTCATAGGTCACTGTGGGCATACACAAAAGGTCTTGTAGATGTGTGCTTTCCTCCAGTGAATGGCAACCTTTTGGCCTTCCCAAGCATACAGGACTCACATTTGCTCAACTTCTCTGTTGCACCCAGCTTCATAACCCCATGCTTAGCAAGTTCTCTGATGCCCTTCTCACCCACATGCCCCAACCTGGCATGCCAAAGATTCAAGTTCTCTGACTGAGCAGTATTGACAGAATCCACCATTGTCTCACCAACCAAGTAATATAGGCTGTTCTTTCTTTGAGCCTCCATCACAATTCTGGAGCCTTTAGTTACTCTAAGAACCCCATTACCAGAATCAAACCTGCACCCCTTTGATTCCAACATTCCAAGAGATATCAAATTTCTCTTAATTTGAGGTATAAATCTGACCTCTGTGAGAGTTTTCACACTCCCATCCTTCATTCTCAGTCTGATATTCCCAATGCCCTTGACATTACACATTTGATCATTCCCAAGTATCACTGATCCTTCCCAATCTGATAATTCTTGGAACCAAGACTTGTGGGAACAAATGTGAAAGGAGCAACCTGAATCCATGATCCAGCATTCTTCAATCTTGGCCCCTGAGTGGATATTCAAAGCCTCATTATCTTCAACATCCTGAGCCAGATCAGCGGTCTCTGCATTCCCAGCCCTTTCTTGCTCTTGTTTTTTCTTCCAAGCAAAACAATGTTTCTTTAAATGGCCGGGTTTTTTACAGTAGTGACAGCTCCTTTTCTCCTTCCACCCCCACCTTCTTCCTTCTTCTGGAACTTCTTCTTGGAACCCTTCTTATTCTGATTGTTCTTCACATGCAGGCTCTCAGCCACTGGATCAGATTGTTTAGCATCAGCCTTCTGCGATTCCTTCAGCTTCAATGCAGAATGTATCTCTTCATATGTAACCTTGGCCTCTCTACCAAGAAGCACTGCATCCTTGAAGTGCTCATAACTCTTGGGCAGGGAATTGAGCAACATTAAAGCCTTATCTTCATCCTTAATCACCTCATCAATGTTTTCAAGATCATCTATGCATTTCCCAAACTCCTCAAGCTGTTCAGAAATGCTCTTTCCATCTGAAAACTTGAAAGCAAGAAGTTTCTGCTTCAAATGCAAACGATTTGCAAGAGACTTGGTCATATACAATGACTCAAGTTTTGTCCAAACGCCCGCAGCCGTCTCCTCTTTGGAAACTTCCCTCAGCACCCTATCTGTCAAGTTCAAGATCAGGGTGCTGTAAGCCTTATATTGCATATCTTGAAGCCTTCCTTTTTCTTTCTCATCGGCCTCAGGCTTTTCTTTAGCCTCGGTGCCATCCTTCAAGATATCCCATAGGCCTTGCTGCATCAAGATAGCCTTCATCTTCAACCTCCACAGCCCAAAGTCGTTTCTGCCGGTGAACTTCTCCACCTCAAACTTGGCCGTGGACATTTCTTCGAACAGACGGTGGACAATCGTCAAGATCGGCTTAGACACCAGAGCTTCTGGACCCTAACTCACCCAGAAAACAATCAACAAGAAAACCTCTGGGATCTTCCCACAGACGGCGCCACTTGTTGGGTCGTGATACCGCCGATCTCACACGCGCACGAACGAAAGAATAAAGCACACAACGATGTAACGTGGTTCGGTGATAAACCACCTACGTCCACGGAGAAGATGACCGGAATCTTATTGATGAACAACTCTCAAATACAATGAACTCACACTCACAATTCAATCACTCCAAACTAATCGCAAGCTAGAGCAATAATCTCCTAATTGTGTATGTGTATTGTGTATTCTCTCTTCTATTCTTCAACTGGAAACTATCGAGCTATATATGCGAAGAACAAGAAATAACCCATCAACTGATTTCACACAAAACAGTTATAACCGCTGATTCCCAACGGCTAGTTTCAGCTCACCAAACCGAGCTCCTTTCTTGATCTCTTCCTCGAGCTCCAACGGCTCTATCACTTAATCAAATCAGCAGCTTGACGTGAATGAGTTGCTCAAGAATGATAGTTTCCTTGCGCAAGAATGATAGTCCGCCAGTGTAAGAATGATAACTTGCGGCAGCAAGAATGATAACTTGCGGCTGCAAGAATGATACTTTGCTTATGCAAGAATGATACTTTGCATGATTTGCATGGACACACATCCACAATTAGGCTTTGCCATCGTGTTTTTATTTTTATCGTTGACCAAAAATTATTTTTATCTATTAATTTATATTAAATCGTTTTAAGTAATAAGCCGTATTTCATTTTAGACTAATAAAAATTCAATCATTTTTTATTTTTATCTTTCTCTTATTTGACTAACTTTGTATTAATACTCGTACATTTACTATCAAATTATTTTTCAAAGACAAATAGTGTAAATTATAATTCTAATTAATTATTTAATTACTTTTAAATATTTTTCATCTCCATAAATAGTACTCCATCATGATCATGAATTTTTTTCAGTCATTCTTCCTGCCAAAGTTATTTAAATGCAAAAACTAAACAATCATATTCCAATTTCTCGAACAAAATTAGAAATTTTAGAGACAGGAACTTGTTCTAGTTATGAAATTAGTAAATTAAGAGAGAAAACATAATTGAACTAGAATTAAATCCCACATTATGGAACAACCTAATAAGGAATATGTGTTGGAAGTGTTCGATTACTTAATCGTATTAAATTGTTACTCCATAAGATTGCACGAAATTAGATTCTCCCAATATTAACTTTAGCATACAGTAAAGTAAAGACCACAGAATAATTTTATGTGACATTATTTTCAATATGAACAACATTTTCAAGATTCAATATTGTTGTCCAAGTCATGAAACCAAATACGTATCACCCTAGTAAATACTCATGGATATTAATACTACTAGAAAATATGGGAATATATAAATGCAATAGAATGTTGAGGGAAGGTAGTGACGTTGTAAGTGTCACAGTCACCTGAAACGGCGCCGTCCCTCGAATCACAACAGCTATGCATTTAGTACTATCCACCAAAGCCTTTTTATTTGAGAATTAATACAGTATCACATCACACAAAATCCATCTTCATATATTCAAAATATATGGCTGCTTCAGCAATCATTTTTCCGCCCAAATTTCCCTCTATAAATCTCCCCTCTCCACCCATCCTCTCTCCAAATTAATCTCCCTGCAAAACCCTCTCATCTCTGCCATGGCAAAAACCATCTCCATCTTGCTCCTCTTATCCCTCTTCCTCCAACCCTTTTCTGGTCTCCTCTCTCTCCCTCTCATGAAATTGTAATTCAAAAACTGCTTTTTAACATGGTTTTATCTTCATGTTTTGCAGAATGCAGCAGCAGGGGAGCCAGCTCCATGGAGATTATGCACAAACAGGTATATATATATATATATATATATATATATATATATATATATATATATATATATATTTGTATACACACACACACACCCACCCGTGTATGTAATGTATATGGTTTTCTTGATTTGCTGCAAATTTTGATCAGTTGTTCATGGAGATGAAGAAGAAGATGGCTTTGCAGAAGCTGATCCTTGACCAAGGCCCCTCCGGCAAGAACGAGTTGCCGGAGGATTGGCAGCTCAGGGGGGTCCCAGCCGGCCCCGACCCGTTGCACCACAACGGCCATGAGCCGAAGAAGCCCCAAACTCCATGATTTCAAAACGAACAGCAGAAAATAGAAAAATGCTCTGTTTTTTGGTTATCTAAAGTCATCATCTATGTAATATCCTATCAATGCAGGCAGATTATGTAATATCTAAATCACTACTACTTCAGCTGTGTAAACCAATCTACTTTTATATATATATATATATATATTTCAATCAAGAAATCAAATTGGCAAGAATTCGTAATTATACCTTATCTCATTTGACAAAAGCTGCAGAATTTTATGTATATTCTCTGCATCAAAATGAGTCCTATCTCCAGCTACGAATTCATGAATGGTGCAATCGATCTCAATCAAACTGATCCCGGGCTGCTTTTGCAGCCCGCGATCCTTCATCTTCCTCCTCACCTTCCCTGCCCTGCCCCAGCTCCCCGTTGCTGCGTAGATGTTCGACAGCAGCACGTAGTTGAAGTGGCCGTCCAGATCCGTTTCGCGTATGTAATCCATTACGGTCTCAGCAAGATCAATTTCACCGGAAGCTCTGCACGCGGCCAGCAGAGAACCGAACACAACCTCGTTAGCCTTCATCGGCATCGTCTCCACCACCAGCATTGCATCTCTCAGCCTCCCCGCCCGGCTGTAGAGATCCACAACGCATCCGTAGTGCTCGATTCTTGGCTTAATTTTGTGAGCTCGTGCCATTTCTGCAAAGAGTTTCAGCCCCTCCTCTACTAGGCCAGCGTGGCTGCAGGCGGTGAGAGCTCCGGTGAAGCTCACGCCGTCGGGTTCGAAACCGGATTCCTGCATCAGGTGGAAGTAACGCAGAGCTTCCTCTGCATATGCATTGCAAGCTAAGCCAACTATTATCGAGTTCCACGAAACTAGGCTTCGTTCGAGCATTGTATCGAACACTTGACGAGCGAATTCAACGCACCCGCATCTACAATACATATCGATCAATGAATTGTGAACCATAATATTATCCCTAAATTCACGCTTTGAAACAAATCGATGCATCCAGAGCCCTATTCCCAGTGTTCCTATATTAGCAACAGCATAGAGCACAGAACCAATCGTCACGAAATCAGGATCGGCACCGGCCAACTGCATCTCTTGAAACCACCCCAACGCCTCCTCGAACTTCCCCTTCTTCACGAAACCATCAATCAGCACAGTCCAAGACACAGCGTCTCGTTCCGGCATTTCGTCGAACAGCTTGACCGCATCCCCAAATTGACCACTCCTCATGTAGCCATTAATCATAGTATTCCATGAAACCTTATTCCTCATCTCCATATGATCAAATACCAATCTCGCCGATCCAATTTCCCCAATTTTCGAATACATGTCGATCAGAGCCGTCCCGACCTTCACATTAGCGACATCCAGCCCGATTTTTCGCGCGTAGCCATGAATTGAGGGACCGAGCGAGGAGCCCTGCGATGGGTGATGGGCGCAGCCGGAGAAGAGAGTGATGAAGGTGATGTGGTTTGGCTCGATTTCGGATATGCGCATACGGTTAAATAGGATTATTGCTTTCGATAAACGGCCGTTTTTGCAGTGGTGGGCTATGGATGAAGTCCATGAGGCAGTATCGGATTCGAGAGAATTGTTTGGATTAATGTTCTGGGAGCTTAGAAAGGAGCTGCGGTGGAGGTGGCGGTGGTCTGGAGAATCGGCAATCGGCGGCGATTGGCGGAGAGGCGGTGGTTTGAAGGCGGGAATGCTCATTGTTTCATAATACAGTTGAGAGTCGTTGAGAAAATATCTTTTTATAAGATAAATATTTCTATTGTTTTACTCATTATATTTATATGTTTTATTAAAAAGATATTTGAATTTTATTAGTTTTATGGGAGTGGTATAGATAATAGATTATTTACCCAATTCATCATTCAAATGAAGATTAATTAAAGCCAACATTTTAATTTAGTACGGGATACATTCTTAAAAGCAACCGTTGATTGATTTGCAACTTTAGAATGATTTATTAAATGTTATAATTATACCAATACTTTTAGATCGCCATGACACGATAGATCAGTGGTATTCCTCGCCTTTGTAAGGTCGAAAGACGAGAGTACGAATCTCAAACCTACCAAATAAAATTAAAAAAACAACACTTTTTAATTAGATTCTTTTTTCTTTCTTTTTAAAGATCAATAATTTTTTTTGTAGCTTGAGGGAAAATATAGAGTTTAAATCTAGAAAAAAAACTAATGTATTCATGCAAGAAGAAAAAACGACAAATATGTATAGACTGTCTTTATATTTCATGTGAAAAAATAATCCTTTAAAGTATCTGCAACACGGGTGTCTTATTCAAATCATACTCTATACTCTATAACTGTGACCTTCCAACGAATATTTGTTCACAACATCAACTTAAAGTTTATTGTTGGTTTTCTTTGATTACAACTGTGGTACAAAGATACACTACCCGGACGTAATACAACCCAAATGAAGAATAAAGATAAAAGTACAATAAACTGAATTGAAATAACAAAACAATAATCGAAAATGTAAACCATAAATAAGTTGTAAGCCGAGTCGCGGAGTACTCTTTCCGCAAGACGAGATACGCCCCGGTAGTGCTCTCAGATTGGCGTGTCATCTCCAAAGATAAAACGGCTTCGTCTTGTTCGTTGCAGCACCGCAAACATAACAAGCTCTGGCGAACTGGATGATGGCGAGGGCAGAGCTTCAACGGAAGACTATGCAAAGAGAGGGAGAGAGCTAAGCAAAAAAAAAAAAGAGGGAAAGAGCTATGCAAATGTTATGCTTGTGGTTGCATAGAGAATGCAATGGATGCATGCCTATTTATGGGCCAAGTCCACTTATTTGAATTGATGGAGTCAACACCCATTATGTGTGTCATGATGACTTGATTGTAACCGCATGGGGTTACAAACCGTTACGAGCGTTACAAACCTCAACAATGGAGCATGAACCTGGACGGATGTATGTAGACACCTCTCACGTAGTTGTTCATTCCAAAAATGTATCTGGACGACTCGATCAATATGCACGCATTCAACGAAGCTTTCTCCGTATGCTCAGTTGCCACATTATTTTATCTACGTGTCCAAAATAATATTAATTAATTATTTAATTAATTACATATCTCCATATATCGTGATATACTTTAATATATTATTTCTCACTCACCGGAATCGGCTTAGAGAAAGAGAATATACCACAATCATCTACTCGGAGCATAGATCGATTATTTAATTATTTAAAATTAAATAATCCGTCACTTATACGACCCGGTCAATTGCGTTGACCGGACTAAAATTCCAACATTTATAAACTCAAATTCGTTGAAAGTTCAAGATATTAACTACAATTAAACCAAGTGTCGCGATAGCTTGGTGGCGACTGGCGAGGGACCTCTAGTGTCAAGAGCGAGCTTCACCAACCCAAAAATCAAAAACCTTTGCGTGGAACTCGTTATCGAGAAGGAGTTGAAGGACTTGAGATTGTAGTGGACGAAGCTGTCGTGTGCCATTGAATGCAAGTACACAACTTCTCTAGCTACGGTAAAACCAATGCTAAGAGAGAGGCTCTAAATCCACCATCTCCCAATACAAAAGGTGTGCCTACTTAATACTTATACTAGAAGCCTCTCGTTTCCCGGCCCGAAGTAGCCTAACCTAAGTAAGCGGGATACGAGATGGCAGACAGTGAGAGAGGACTGTGGCTTCCTTTCGGAAATCGCTCGTCCCTTCGTCTATCAACACGCCCGGATTCCATCTCCGTGCACGAAGTTGGAAAAAAAGGCCAAAAATTAAAAAGGTTCCGTTGCCGGGAATCGAACCCGGGTCTCCTGGGTGAAAGCCAGATATCCTAACCGCTGGACGACAACGGATTTGTTGTTAAGGATAGTATAGTACAGTATGTTTTTATTGCTTTCCTTTTCTGTATTAATACAATAGCTTTAATATACAGATCGAGGATTTATTAGTATTAATAGAGATAATTAATCGAATTACTATAATATTTTGTAAATTACTGTTTTGCTAATTTTAGTCAGTTAGAGCTGGCTTGTATCCCCCGACCCCCATTACCCAACAATTTTTTAATACCCAAAAAACGATAAATGTTAATAAATTTTATGTACATAATCACTACAAAAATGGGGTTAATATACCAAATATAAAAAATTAATATAAATAAAAGGAGCAATTAACAATGTATGACTTTAATAATTTCCCAAAGACTAGAGTTTATTCGATCATTCGCATTTCCTCTTGATTCGCTTATTCTTATAGGAATTGGGCACCATTTTACGTCTTGATTCATTGTTATGCTCGCATCTCGTATAAGTAAATATGGGTAGTGGCAATTTAATTTTGTTTCTACGTGTAATCTAACTTCAATTAGTTTGCGGCTTATTGTTATTGACTCAAAAACAAGTTCGCATGAATATGCTCGGCCCAAAGCAAGTAATAATAAACTAATATGCAGTCAATGGTCCAAATACTATGGACGGTTTTATCACAAAATGTCCCACCAAAATGGGAGCAATAAAAGGAGATCCAAAATTTTCACAATTACTCCCTAAACATCAACCAATCTCCTCACATACATTTATTTCACATGTACTAAAATGCAAAGCGATTGATGATTCTTGTTTATTTTCCACCACATATGTATTAATCACTCATACACAATGTTGACACTATGTGATGCTTCAATACTAGGGCTCCTCTTCACCTTCTCCCTACTAGCCTGCCGGTTCATCTCCGGGTCGGGTTTCTTGAACTTTGCCTTCGTCGCGAGTACCTCCACAGAGTCCGCGATCTTCGTTGTGCACGCGACGATCTCGATTAGTAGGGACGCCACCGTCACCACCGGGACTATGTCGAGGAACTCAGTGTCGTGCCATAACCCTGTTTTCAGCAGGGCCTTTAGGGTCTTGCCCGCGGCCTTCGCCTCTGCGATGTGTTTCTCGCTGGCCACGGGGCAAGTCATCGTCCGAAGCCCGATCGCGACGTCCGTTAGGGCTAAGGCGCATTCAGAGCTGATCTTTGTGCAGAAGTCTTGGATCTTCGTACGAAGCTCCAACGGCGTCTGCACGTCCGAGACGAGGTAGCAATTGAGCGCGTCGATCTTGTACGCGCATTCCCGGGTGCCCGACCCGATCTTGAGGTACTGGTTCCACGGGTGACGGTACCGGAACTTGCCGTGCCTCGGCTCCCACCGCGCAAAATTAACCTGCACGAGCAATTAATTTAGTCAAAATCAAGTTGAGCCGAGTCAAATATAAAGGTGTGACTTTGGTCTTTTCACCACGTTGAACAATATCGTCTTTATTATAGTACTGATTTAGACAATATTGTCATGACCCCTTCCAATGGTGCTATCTAGTGTCAATCGGACAATATCGTCTTAGTAACAGTAACGTAGACGATACTGTCACGCGGGCTTGCAGGGGCCACTGGGCGGGCCACATCAAATTTCGAGCTCTTATTTCAATTCAACTACTCACCAATGAGTCCTCTGTGCCTTTGGATATGAGTACACTTTTGAAATCTTTGAGTTGTGCTAGATTTTTGTCGTATGATTCTTGGAAGTATACACGTCCAAAAGCTAACACAAATAGAAAAAAACTAATCACATTGAACACTCGTAGATCAACTCAATCTCCAGTAAATAAACATTAATTTTCATTAGAAGAATCTATTACCTTCTAAGTAGCATGCTAGTTTCTCAATATTGGCGGCGGTGTGTCGATGAAGATCTTTGCCTGCCCAAACGGGGCGGACAAAAATGCAGATCAAAATGGCGACGCAGCCGCCGATCAAGATGGTGGTTAGCCGCCGGTACGCCATGTCAAATACGACATCGTCTCGATACCCAGACACAGATATCAGACTAAACGTCAGGATGAACACTAGAAACCCATAATCGTATCTTGCCCTAATATTCGGAAAGAATCGGCAAAATGTCGCCGTGGCAGCTGCAAATTAACAACACACTTATTTAATATTATTACATATCTACTCTTCTATAATAAGTTTTAAAAAAATACGTTTTCCAAAACAAATATAAGTCGGTTTACAAAATTTTATTTTTATAATTGAATATTGCATAATTATCTCGAAAAAAAAACTGAAAAAATTACATGCGAATTTATTACTATAAAATTTTCAAATTTAACACTTCTAATGATATACTCCACTATTTTGGAAAAATTTAATAAAAAAATAATTTAATTAGTAATAAATCAGTTTAAATAAAATCGGATTATTTTGATTAAAAAATTTAAGGGCATTATATATGTACACAAAATTTATGTACATTAATTACCTATAATACAAACAGACACCCCGATCAAAATGACCTCGACTTTCTCTGGTGCCAAGCTGGCCAAATCGTGCGTCCCAACACCCAGCGCTCCGCCCAGCAACGTCGCGAGCGCTCGGTTCACTCCTTTCCCCAAAGTCGCTCCTGCAAAAATTATTTAACTCGAACGTTAATAACCGAACAAAGGTGAATGTTCTAGAACATTCTTTATTGGAGTAGATAAAACAAACAAATATTCAACTTAATTAAGTAAGTTTGACAACTGATCCACTTATTATCACCGATTGGTTTTAAGATGAAATAGTCGCTTTCCAAGCCAACTTACCAACGGAAAACTCGAAGACGACGACGACGGTCATGACGGCCCACATTGCGTTGACACCGAATCCGTCGAAGAAGAAGTCGAAGTAGTAGAGCAGAGAGATCGCGGCTATGGCTAACCCGACTTTGAATGCGTGGACGACTCTTCTCAGATCTTCTTTCGCTAGTCTCTTGCCTTCATTTCCGACGCTGGCGACCGCGCTCGAGATCTTCTCGAAGCTGGCCTTGAACCACCCTTTGACTCTCTGCATAATTGACGCTTTTTCTTGATTTTGATTTTCCGCCTCCACTTTTAGGGAAAGTCGTGCTTACGCTTTTTGTGAAGTTAGGATGAAAATGGTGTGTGTTTGTTGATTTGGAGAGGGAGATGGATTTTATAGAATGGGAGGCGGGCTGAGGGTGATGCACACAGATACCCGTGTGGGTGTGTGTGGGTGAATCTAGGCACCGTCCAGCTCGGATTGTGTGTGTGTGTGTGTGTCTGTGTGTGTGTGTGTGTGTGTGTCTCTGTGTGTGTGTGTGTGTGTGTGTGTGTGTGTGTGTTTTAGTTTGGGAGTAATATGCAAACATCAAGATTAATATGGATTTTTTTTAGTGAAAATGATTTTTAACAGAGCATTAATTATTTTGTGAGACTTGTAATTAATAGTAATAGTATGTTTCAATTATGAGTTGTCTTGTAATGTGTCGCACACATTCAGTGACTTCATATACGTAATAGTTTTGGATTTTCATAAAATAAAGTACTCCTATTAAATAGTGGTAGCAGGTGGGAATTATTACACATGTCGTCTATCAAATATTCCAATGTTTTTATACAGTTTAGTAATTGGGGACAAGAGGAGGAATTGGTGACCATGACTTATGTAGTAAAGTAAGTAATTAAATTTGAGAAACTATCTGAATTAATTTCTATGTTTGGTTTTATTATGTTGGTAGCTGTCAATTCCATAT
Organism: Salvia splendens; assembly: GCF_004379255.2. Lineage (NCBI taxonomy): Eukaryota > Viridiplantae > Streptophyta > Magnoliopsida > Lamiales > Lamiaceae > Salvia > Salvia splendens. The sequence continues at coordinate 1,712,090 of NC_056038.1, forward strand.
ATTCCATACAAAATGAGGATGTTTCTACTTTCTAGTGAACTCTTACCAAACTAAGGCCTATCTAGATAGTAATTTATTGTGCTGCATGTATTTTCCAGCTAATCTGAAATATATATATTTTTATATTGGACGGTGTGGAATATATATAGTCGTATACACATGTCTTAGAAAAAAAATAAATCGAGTAGTACATAAATGATTTTTTTATTCTAAATTAATGATGATAATATGGTGGAATTCGCATGCATGTATGATTAATATTAGTACTCCCTCCGTCCCGGACTACTTGCACTTATTTCCTTTCTGGGCGTCCCAAGTTATTTGCACTCTTTCCATTTATAGTAAAAATTATCACCTAAAGCTGCAATTGTTGACTTTGCTATACACTCATTCCTTAATCTCCGTGCCGAAAAGGAAATGTGCGAGTAGTCCGAGACGGAGGGAGTACAAAACTATACTAAAATAGCATAGTGCAATTGCAACAGAATGCCAGAATGCAGTGGCGGAGGCATAAATTTTATATTAGGGTCCAAATTATAGCTATTTACATTTAGTTGCTATCTTATTGATTTGAGTGTTTTGTCGAAATTGTTTTTTCTCGATGAATGTTGGTGCATTATTTAGCCGTCCATTTATTATTAGTATTATATAATTACTAGTATAGAATAATTGAAATTGTAGTCCTCCGCCGTTGAAAGCACTATTCCAATTTCCAAGCTGAATTCATATTATTATACAATAATACAAACATAAAATATACACAAGGCGTACATACATATGTAACATATACTTGATTTAATAAAAGTACAACTAAACTAGTTTGAATATGATAAGTGGAGTATATATTAGTACTATATAATTCAAAGCAAATCTCGATGTAAAATTAAAAACCGTGCGATTATATATTAATATTGCAATCGATCACATTGTATGTATATGTATACATTTGCATGTACTTTGAAATAAATATACTCGTATTTCTTGTTCAGTTACAAAATTAATATGGCCAATTTTCGACATACACAATCTGATTTGATACTACATGTTTCATAAACTATGTCAATTTCTATGTATATACAATCGATTTTTTTTAAAGGTGCGTTGTTTTATCATACAACTTGTTATATGTAAATATTTATAGTTTTCATAGGAAACAATTAATTAACTCACGAAAATGACATGCTATAAGTCTATAACTATATAGGAATATTCTGATGTATGTAATACCTTTAATTATAGTTCTGTTTTTACCCTAACAAAGAGGGGAAATTAAAGAACAAAAGTGGTATGTTATATTGAGACCAGGTGGATTTCTGATGCACAGTATATAATTTGTAATTACTTTTTGTTTATTCTGCAACTTGTTATATTTACTTATATTTTTCATTTTACAACTTGTATTTAATTATGATTAGTATCATTATTTGTTTAGTATATTTCTTTTTAAATATATAAATTTACCGTTTAAAAAGACAAAACTTAGGAAAGTGGTATATGTTGTATTAAGATGATCAGGTGGTGTTCTGTTATTATTTTACAGCTTCTTATTATTCATTTAAATAATTATCAGCTAGCATCTTAAGATTTGTTAATTCATTGTCAACGAGAAAAGGGGGGAAATAAATCTTTAAATGGCATGTTATACATTAAAATCATGTCGAGTTTTGGTGTGTGGTTCTTAATTACACTAATTTTATTTTACAACTTGTTATATTTAAATAGTTATTAATTAGTCTCTTATAGTTTCTGTAATTCCTAATATCGAAGGTTATATAATTGTCAATTTATCGTAAGTTCAGTAAATTTGTGACAATCTAGTTTTCGATTCACAAATTTTACTATATTTGATTCCTGCATACATGATAGTGTAAAAAATGACTATTTTACACTATATTTACGGAGTAATATTTAATAATTAACAAATATCCTTACACCAATTTAAAAAATATCTATTCCCTATAAAAGCATGGGCAGCCACATGAGATCACATTTTATCCCGACACTCCATGATTTATATATATAACGAATTATTTTGAAATTATTGTATATAACTAAACAAACTATTTATAAAAATAAAATAACAATTACTAGTGGAGTTGGTATTATTTCGGAGGATTGGCCACCCCTCTTTGAAATGCATATTCCAATCTGAATCACATTTTGCTCACTTTAAACATATGCATATACTCACAAAATAATGAAAATACAAACTATTTTTGGAAGGTTTTGGCAGACTTTGATCTAGAAGGACAATAGAAATCTCATCGTATCTAAATTTAATAATTAAATAAATTCAACCCATCATAATTTATTGCAATTATCAAAATCCAAGATTCCGTACTGTATATATTTACATATATATAGAAACAAAGAAAAAATATACTCCAAAATTTGTCATGCATGTGCTGTTGTAGAACATTGTCGAAAACCCTATTAATTATCAAAATTGGCCGATAATATTATATGTTATGATTCCAGAGATCAAATTTTGAATTTTAAATTTTAAGCTTTTGTGATTGTGTCCTATCCAATGGACGATTCTTAATTAAGTAATATTATGTGAAAATATGATTATTTAATTATTCATAAATTATTTAGAAATTCATGGAGTAGTATTTTGGATTTGTTTCATTATTACTGATATTTTGAACAATAAGAGTCAAGATCGAAGTGGAATATTGGGCCGCAGAAACCCAGGAAGTAGGCCGTGGGCTATTCAATGCTAAATTTATTTAATTTATTTTAATTGGGCTGAATTGAAAACTTATATTGGGCTGGAGCATCTGCGCATTGATTAGGCAGATGTATCGGTATTTGGATTTAAATTAGCAAATTATTACTATTAAATTTGTTTTTATTTTTATAATCATTCAAAAATTTTGTGCTGACATTGCTTAATAGTAAATGATAATTCAATATATAGTATAATATGATGTTGTTTTGATGTCTAATTACGTCATGTCATTTTGATTAACTTCTAATAATACTCCATCCGTCCCGCTTTAGTAGTCTCAGTTGCTTTTGAGCACTCGTTTTGTAAAAATGATAATAAATGGTTAAAGTGGAAAAATAGTAAAGTAAGAGAGATAATAGTATAAATATGAGTCTTCTCTATCTCTATCTTACTTTACCATTTCTCCACTTTAACTATTTATATCATTTTTATAAAACGAGTGCTCAAAAGTAACTGGAACTACTAAAGCGGGGGCAGAGGGAATATTACATAAATAAGTCATCAAACAATGTTATTGCAAAATATTTTGATTGATTGCAAAATTAAAATATGGAGGAAACATCTTTTTAGGTCAATGAACTTTGCCAAAGTATCATTTTAGGCTCGTGAACTTTGAAAATATCATTTTAGGTCCGTCAACTATAAGTTAATATTATTTGAGGTATTTTAAACTTTTTCCGGATGAAAATACCCTTAAGGCTTTCAAATGACAATTTGGACAATTCTTTCGCCACTCATCTTGCGTCAAAGACCTAGAGTCTAACATTTTTTTACAACTATTTGATTCAATTACCATCCAAATTGAATTTAAATATAATTAAAATTTGCCTTAAAAAATATGTGTTAATTTTTCAATTATTAGATGACCAATTATTTAGGGTGTAGTGAATTGGGACTTGACACTTTATTTTATTTTTTCAATCTAAACTGCATTTTAAGAACTTACTATAGGTGATTTGTGAATTATATTTAGTTTATTTATTTTGGAATTAGATAGCTATATTAATTTGGATTGTCATTTGGAGTATTGTTTATATGAATTTCAAAATGGAGATCAATTACCATCCAAATTGAATTTTAAATATAAAAATTTGCCGTCAAGATGCGTGGAGAAAGAATTGTCCAAGTTGCCATTTGAAGACCTTAATGGTATTTTCGTCCGAAAAAAAGTTCAAAATAACTCAAATAATATTAATTTGTAGTTGATGGACCAAAAATGATATTTTCAAAGTTCACAGACTTAAAATGATACCTTAGTAAAGTTCGTGGACCTAAAAAGATGTTAAAATAAATCAATAGTTTGTATGCGAAATACCAAATTAGTACTAGTTCGTTAATTTAATGTTGGTATGAAAACTGAAATTGACAAAAATTTAAAAATTCATAGCTAAATTAGCAACAATAATAAATGAGCATTTACAATTATTGTGGGAAAGTTTAGAAATTTATAGCCAAATTCACAACAATAATAAATGTGTATTTAGAGGTACTAGTATAATTTATTTTGGGAATATGGAGATAACAACGTTTGAAATCCGAAGAAGTAGAATCATTGCAATAGATCCTCGAAGATGGAGCAGGAATTTGTACAGTCATATTTGAAAGTTACAATAAAAAAAAAACAAGCTGAAATTTTGGCATAAGCAAATACTAATACACAGCTTTATATGCAAATGTCTATAGGTATTGCGAAAAACGAAACATACTTAATATTTAGCGAAAAACGAAACATGTCAGTGCCATTAAAAAAAGAACCACAATTTGAAAAAATTACGAAATTTTAAACATATTCTAATTTATATATCAATTTTTAAAAATATTTTAACATAATGAATTAGTAGATTTAAATTTTTGAAGTCAATAGGTGATAAATAGTACTCCATCCTAGTAAAAATAAAATGTTTTTCTTTTTAGACTGTCTTATTAAAAATGAAACATTTTCTAAAATAGAAACAATTTCATCTCTATTTTTTTAATTACTAAGGGTATTCATTGGTGAGCCTAGTGACTATTCCACGCGCTGATTTTTAGGCACCTCAATAGCTGCGATAACTGGCTCAAGGATTTAAAGAAGCTCCACGCCCAAATGCTTGACTATATGGTTAAGGATGGACGAGTCTCATGCTATTCGACCACGCCATTGGATTCTATCTCTATATTTTTTTATCTCTTTACTTCACACTCTCTTAATTAATTCATAAAATAACACTACATAAAATTTCATTTTAATTCCTAAATTTTCCATATTTAATTGATCGGAAGGAGATATCAATAAAATATAAATGTTGACAATTTCTTTTCTGGGGGTTGCGTTAAAGACATAACCATTCTTAAGTGTAGAACCTAGAACTCTACATATTTTATTCATTGGATGAGGAAAAAATGACGGTCAAGATTAAAAATCATACATATTAGACTATGTTTTCACGACATTCCGGACTCAACATGTGAAAAAACTCACATATTGATGGAAGAATGAATGAAACGAAGAAGAGTCCATGCATGCTTTATTTTTTCACTTCTCTGCATTCACCCATTAATAATAGTTTTGGTTGTAATGAGAAGTTGTTGTGCAAATCAACACCATTGGATTAAAAGATCTAACGACCCCCGTTTGGCATTTGTTCTACGTTTAAGAATGGTTCTACGTTTAAGAATGGTTCTATCTTGATCACAATCCTCTTTTCTGGACGTTATTTGTCATAAGTTAATATCAAATCTGAAAATTTTAACGGTCAAGATTTTAGTTTACATTAGTAGATTTAGTTGTAATTATTCAATAACGAATCACTTTTATAACATTATATCAGACATACCAATCGAATAACGAATCATTTATATAACGTTATTTTCCAAACGAAATAAAAATAAATCTCAAAATCAATAAATATAAAAATTTTAAAAAAAGTAAAAAGAAGTCCAACCGTCGCAGTTATCTGCCCGCCACAGTAAGTGCACTCGAAAAATTGAAGCAATCCTTCCAATAAAGTTTCGAATAAAGAAATCCCAAAATCAATCAATCAAATCCCAAAATCAAAGGGAGTAGTAATTTAACGTATCCAAAGATTAAACTTGATCGTTCTTCTTCCACTTTCTGAAGCTGTATTTCTTCATCAAAAATGGGCGTTCCCTCCTTCTATCGCTGGCTCGTCAACAAATACCCCAAAATAGTATCCGACGCCGCCGCCAACCCGCCGGAGTTCGATAATTTATACCTCGACATGAATGGATTAATCCATCCTTGCTTCCACCCCGATGATGATGTCTGCTAGCTCTATTCAAACTTCATCTTCATCTTCATCATTTTCCCTTTTTACTTTTTTTTTAATGTTTTTACTTTGTGATTTGGTCCTCAGCCTTTTCCTCCGACCACCGTCGACGACGTTTTTCGGCGAATCCATGATTACGTGGACAGTCTCTTCGACATCGTCAAACCTCGTCAACTGCTGTTCATGGCTATTGGTATGAACTATGAGGCTTAAATCGAATCAAGATCATTGAAAACATGGTTCCTTGCTTTATAATTCTCTATGCATTTTCATTCATAGATGGTGTTGCTCCAAGGGCTAAGATGAATCAGCAACGCTCTAGAAGATTCCGTTCTGCTAAAGATTACCAACATGCTGTAAGATTCCTTCCTCTGCTCCAAGATTCCGTGTTTCAGTTAGGTGGCAGTCGGTTCCTTAGATAAGATAATAATGAGATAAAATATGAGATAATCCAAAATTAGAATACATTGTCGCGTGTTGAGCTTTTGTGATGAAGGTGACCGAACAAGAGATAAGAATAGACATGACCTCTAGTCAGGAGTAAACATGGCAACCAAACGGTCCCTTAGTCGTTTATTTTCGACTGTTGCTGCAGGAGGAAGTGGAGGATAAGTTGAGGAAGCAGTTTGAGGGTGAAGGGAGAGTTGTTCTTCCTAAACAAGAATCAGAGATTTTGGATTCTAACGTGATTACTCCCGGTACTGAATTCATGCACTTGCTGTCTGAGAATCTGAGAAGCTATGTGAAACGACGGTTGAGAGAGGATCCAGCTTGGGGGAACATAAAGGTTGTTTGTTTCGAATTATCCTTTTGTTTGTGTTTTGCAATAATTGGATTTTGACATTGTGTTTCGTTGAAGGTTATCTTGTCTGATGATAAGGCTCTTGGGGAGGGGGAGCATAAAATAATGAGCTTTATCAGAGCACAACGTGCATCGTCTGAATATGATCCGAACACGAGGCATTGCCTCTATGGTCTGGTAATTGAAGAATATTTCCTAAACATCGATTTATGCTGTGTTGGTATTCTGAAAAATAGAATTGAAATGTGAGAATGTAAATACTGAAATGAAAGAATGCTGAAAAGCTCATGGACTACGTTGTTTTGGCTAGATTGATTCAGTTCGATTGCATGATCCATATAGAGTTCCAAAATAATTAAAGACTGTGTATTATTGTAGGATGCTGATTTAATCATGCTTGCGTTAGCCACGCATGAAGCACATTTCTCGATTCTGAGAGAGGTTCGTGTCAGTCTCCTGCATTCTTCCTTGTATATTTTTTGGTTTTCATAACCAGTTGTAATATGTTGTTAACAGGAGGTTTTGCCTCTAAATGGAGAACTTAGAAATGGGAATTTTGGCCGTGCATTGGTTGATTCTGTTAAGGAGGTATTCGATTGGTTAATGTCTGCACTTGTATGCCATTTTTGTTGTTGCTGTTGATTAACTACTTTGATGTGGTTTGTCTTTGAATAGCAACCTTTGAGTCGTGAATCGGCCTCTAGTCAGGAATCTAGGTGGCAAGCCAGTAAGCGAAAACCGTATCAGGTATGATGATGCAAGAACTTATTGTGAAAGGATGGTATTTCTATTTCTCTCTTGATAATATAATTCTGTTGTGTTTGCAGTTTTTGAATGTGTCTGTTTTGAGAGAATACTTATCTCTAGATATGGAAATTCCCGGCTTCGACAAATTTGAATTTGATCAAGAAAGAGCCATTGATGATTTCATCTTCATTTGCTTCTTTGCTGGGAATGATTTTCTTCCCCATATTCCAAGCCTTTCATTGCATGAGGTTCTCTAGTTATCTTTTATCTGAATCATCACTGAAATTTCGTGAGTCTATGAATCAAATTCTTCTCGTCTTGTTTTTAGGGCTGTATCGATCTGATGATCGATGTGTACAAGAAAGAATTCCAAAATTTTGGTGGCTATTTAGTGAATATGGAAAAGGTAACTGATTTTTTCAACTTAGGGTGTTTTATTTGGTGTTTTTGTTCATACTGGGACTTGAAACAGATAGCTGATACAAACGGGGGGCTACATAAAGCTGAGTCGTGTAGAAAGATTCATCCTCGCTGTTGGTGCATACGAGGAGAAAATCTTCAGTAAACGAGCTGATATCAGAGAAAAAAAACTGAGACGAATGCTTGCTGAGCACAGAGATGCTGTGAGTTTTAGATCGTGTTCTTGTTTTATAGTGCTTTTATGGTATCGGGACTTAAACGTCGTATCTCATTTTGGTTCAGCAAGAAGAGGAACAGAACTGCCTGGATGAAGGAACCTCATCCGAAATATTGGTCATGCATGACATTTCACGTATTGATGTACTATTTTTTTATTTCTTCTTAGTTAACCTTCTATGTAGTTTTGTGCATCAATACATCCTCAGTTTTCGTTGTTTATGCAGAAACTGAAGATTTCTGCTCCGGCAGAAGATGCTGATACGGTACCCAAAATCTGGTGTTCTTCGTTCAATTCATGGTTCTGTGCATAATTACACTTCATTTCTTATATCAGGTTATGGAAAATACGAAGCAGTTGAAGCAAAAGGTCAAAGACGTAATAAAAAGAGAATCTGATATGTTTAAAGATGGCTTATGTGCTGATAAGGTATGCTATTTGCGAATATATTCCCTAATTTTATCTCTTTAACGCAATCATCTTTGAACGGCTCTCGTAGCTGAAACTGGGAAACCCGGGTTGGAGGCAGCGATACTACAACGAAAAATTCTACACCGACACCCAAATAGAAATGGAATCAACAAGGAAATCTGTGGTATTTTTGTGTGATATACGATTTAATCAAGAAATATGCAGTGGTTCATCTTGATACCGATTCCACTTTTACTTTTATGTTCCGTTTTTAGGTTGCAGAGTACGGAAAAGGTCTTTGTTGGGTGCTGTTGTATTATTTTTCTAAAGTCCCATCTTTTACATGGTTGGTGTATATCTTCTTTCATATGGCTGATTCCTTGTTTAAAATCGTGTCTGAGCTGCGGTTGCGTTTTAGGTTCTTTCCGTACCATTATGGCCCGTTTGCGTCAGACTTCAGAGGGCTCTCTCGGGTGAAGGTGAAGTTTCAGAAAGGCTTCCCCTTTAAGCCGTTTGATCAGCTAATGGGAGTACTTCCTCCGAGCAGGTAGTGTCACTCAACATTGTCTTTTTTACAATACGTTGGTATTAGGCTAACGAGAACTATGCCGCAGTTCTCATGCACTGCCTGAGGCATACAGGGGTCTTATGGTTGACGGAGAATCCAAGATCATCGACTTATATCCTATAGAATTCAAGATGGATGTCGATGGGATGCGTTTTTTGTGGCAGGTATTTAACAAATTTTTGCAGATTCAAAGTCGTTATACTTGCTAATGTGGAGTGTTTTGATCTTGAGTAGGGCATATGTATTCTTCCGTTTATAGACGAAGAGCGTCTTCTTGGGGAGACGAAGAAAGTTGAAAATGAACTGAAGGTAAAATGTTGCCGAAGTCTGATTGTTTCTGGTTCTAAAATGTTCAGTATGATTTGACAATTGTGATAAAATGTAGGATGAAGAGAAGATCCGGAATGAGGAGACCCATCATCGTCTGTTTCTGAGACATTCGAGTGAGTTGAGGCTGGAATTGTCGTCGTGCAGAGTGAGAATGAGTTCGGAGAAGATCAAGGGATCAGTCGCGATCCACAGCCATATGTAAGATCCTTGACTTGAACATGTTGCTGTATCTTTGTGTTGATTCTGATGATGGAATCAATTTCAGCAAAGGAATCGAAGGTACGTTACATGTAACGAGTGATCAGATTGAAAGGGATGACGACGAGAAATCTGATATGTAAGCCTGGAAACTACACTCCTTGCAATGAGATATATAGTTTAGTTTTCTTTCCTTTATTTTCACTAATTTTCTCTGCTTTGATTCAGATGCATTTTCTATGAGATCCCTCGGTGTTTCAAATTCGTTCCTCGACTTCTTGAAGGCGTCAACTTACCTGAAAAGGTAAGCAATCTAATTCTATTCTGAGAGATGCTTTTTTGATGGAGTGATCAAGAATCTCCATCAACTGTTTCTTTGCAGACTGTCTGCAGAGAAGACTTAGCAGAAATCGTTCTTTGGCATGAGCACCGCGGGCATGGAGTGTGGCGCAATCAAATGTGCGTGTAGTTCGCTTGGTATCTATCTGTCATTCATTCTTGCATTGCTAAACTGACCTAAAATCTTCAAACAGGCCACACTATAAAAAATCAGACGTTGCATCACAATCTGCGGGCCGTGGCTTCTGTATTGGTCGAGGAAGAACTTTCGTGCCTCAAGAGAATTCGTGTCATGACCATGGTAACATTGGCCGTCAGCAACCGGCTGGATCTTTTAGGAGGGATGATCATGATCGTTCCACGTCGAGCTATAGACAAAGTGACAGCAATTTCTGGCAGTGTCGTGGTGATCCTGCTAACGCTGATTGGAGGGTGCGAAATCCCTCTGGTAATATTGGGGCAAGAAACCTTGGCGGACAACGACAGTATGCGAATCAGCCGTTTGTGGCTAATGCTGGCCGTGGCCAAGGCGGCCAGAGACAGTCATCACACATGACTCGGCCCTTTGTGCCAAGTGGTGGTTTGGGCCATGGCGGCCAAGTACAGCGAACAAGTCAGCCGTTTCTTCGTAATGGAGGACGTGGTCAGGAACGATGTCGAGGCTGGTGGCCTCGGAACATAGATCAGTAGACAGTTTTTGTATGTCTGATCTCTGGTTATAATATTATCATAGTTTTTTGGGATCAAGAAACTAAGGATCCATTTTTGTTGTGTACAATCACAATGTATATATGTTGAATTATGCTATCATTGGTATAAAACAATTAATGTGATAGTATAAATTTGTTACCCAAACTATTGTTACATATAGTATAATTTATGAAACCACAATATCTGATTAATCTTTCCTAGTATCTCATGAGCAAGACTGCTGTCTGAACCCAAACCTCTCATTCCTCAGGTCATACTCAACATGAAAGTTCTGCATCAAGAAGTTTCCTAGGATCACAGAGGGCCCGCCCACGAGATCCGGCCCGAGCAATGTGTCGTCGGTGACCACGGTCAGGCACATGACAGACCTCTCCCCATCATCCACCACAAAGAAGTAATTCTCCAGTGGCAACACCATCTCTGCCCCACCCTTGAAATGCAGCTCCATTTCAGGCATCTTCAAATCCTTTTGCCCCGTGATGTTGTAGCACGGCCTCAGCCCCGTCGCGCCCTCCACCTCGGCCGCCCTCTTGTACCCCTTCACCTGCTCGGAGAACGCGCCGTACACGACCTCAAATATGGCCTTGTTCATGTACACAAACGTCGACCCTGAATCGACTATAGTCCCACCGTTGCCACCCGAATCCGGGACGAGGTCCCGGTACGAAACCTCGACCTTCCTCCCTCCAACTACGATCCTCCTCAACCCGACATAGTAGTAATCCGCGACCGCGCTACCCTCGTCGTCCCGCGCCGGATTCTTCAGCAGCGGCGTGTAGCTGAGCTCGGCCGTCTTCGCGCCCGAATCCGAATCCGAATCCATCACAAGGAAGCTGCTCTTAGGACTGTTATCGAACTTGTGAGAGACGTGGCAGCACGAGAACTTCTTGAGGCCGAGCTGGCTCGGGAGGGATGAAACGCCCCTCCCGAACCCGACCACGCCCGCGGGCTGGCTGGACGAAAACAGAGAGCAGCCCACGAGAAAATCCTCGATTTTCCCGTGGGGCATGGTGAGGGTCTCTACCATGGCTACGCCACCGGTGGAGCCTAAACCGTAGAGAAGGATGTACGGCGGGCATATCTGTGTGCAGTTCGCCTTCGACGACAGCTGGCAGTCCTGGCAGCTGGAGTTCGGGTCAAACGGCTTGTGAAGCCAGCCACATTTGGGATTCATACATCCTAGAAACCTAGCTGAGGATGACTGCTTCGGGAGGAAGGAAGAGATGGGTGATGATGAGCAGTTTCTGCAGACATATCTCTTGGTGCAGGGGAACCAGGAGAAGCTGCTGCCGGTGTCGATGATCATCGGTATCGACTGAGGAGGGGTGCCGAAGCTGAGGGAGACGGTGTAAGCTCCGTTGAAGGGGAAGAGAGGGGTGGTGGAGGGGGGTGAGTTCTTGCCATTCTTGAGGTGGCCGGCTCGGGCCACCGCGGCCGAAGCTAGCTGAGTCAGCCTCTGCAGCGGCTGATCAGTGTGTGGGAGAGTGGTGAAGAGGGAAATGGGAATGGGGGATGCAGAGGCTGAGAGAAAGAGAGAGAAGAAGATGAACACAATGCAAGAAGACATTGTGTTGAAGGTGGAATCTGTGGGACTGTTTTGGATGTTCTTATTTAACCATGTTTGTGTTGACTCCAACAACTGTCAGTGAGCATGTGAATGGAGCCATCAATGGAGTGGCAAAAAAGGGGGAAGGTGTGATGACAGAATGCAAAAGTGGGGCCTAGGCTTCAAGTTAATGTGATTTAGCAATTTAGCATTCAATAATTGGAGGTTGTACAGTAGCCGTTAGGACTCAACTTCCATCCACTGCATCTAATGCTGTTTACTGCTCACTTCCAAAATGGCAGCAATTAATTTTCAAGAATCTGCAAAAGATTAGAAAAAAAGTGAAAAAGGTGCAATCTTTGCTTCAAGAATCTACTTTTACACTTCATCTAAAATAGATCTTTTGTTATCATGAAGCTGCTAAAGGGTTAATATCACCTTTTCCCACCTCATTTACTTTTGTATTACATATGGGAGGAATGGTAGTTTTGCCACTCTATATTGCTTATGATTTTGTTGTGGGATTGCCTTTTGCACGTTAAAGAAAGTTATATAAATACAAAATCAATGTCTAGGCTATTGGAATATGTGCTTTAGTAAAGTTTAAAGGTTGTTTATTCAAAAACCAACTTACTCTTCAAAACGAATAACAAGAGGTGTGTGTTGTGGACGACATGAGGTTTAATTATACATTTCCTCCTATACCCTTTTATGGGTGATGGGTAAATCAACACCAAACTTGGGCATAGTCAAACGTTTATCGTCACTAGTACTAATAAATCCATACCTCCTTACAAAAGCACACAGCAAGACTGTAAGATAGCAGTACCTATAGTGGGAGAAATGAGGTTATATAACAAGCAATAATTCATGATATTCATCACGACAACGATATGTCTGCCCTACCAAACTTCCACATTGAGCAGCGTGGAACTAAAGTGGGTAACAAACCACATGGGCACACATCAATGGAACATGTGAAGAATTTTTTGTTTACATATGAGATTGGCAGACAGAAATGCCAACCAGACTCCAACCATGTGCGTGCGTACCTGAGTGTTCGTTCCACTCGCTACCATTACACCAAAGCAGCAGTTTCTACATCCATCTGCTGACTTCAACAATGACGCTTGGGACACAGAGAAATAAATGCTGATGCATATGTTATCACAAAGTCGTTTGTGTTTTCGCTTTCTTTCTAGCCAAAAATCGCTCCTTTGCTGCAGCCAGTGCATCCTCGCTTCTCTTGTGATGGTCTTTTGCCACAGGTGCTGCTTCCTCGCTTCCTTTATTATTGTCGGGTCCCGGTAGGTCTCCTGCAGCAGATGCCACATCCTCACTTCTTTTCTGACTGTCGGGTCTTGGTAGGTTACGAGCTGGTTGTTCATCTGCAACCTGATCTCGAATGGAAGAATGAGGCTTGTCCTTGGGAGAATGATGCGCGGCAATCTCATCCTGATGAGTCTTCGCCATCCTTGAAGAATCCAAACTAGTACCAGCTGTCGCAGGAGAGACCTGACGTGTTGGCTGAACCGCCTTTTCATCGGGATGCTTCTTAGATTTCCCCTTGTCGGCATCTTCAGAACCAAATGCTACGTTTTTGGATAGGTTGAAATAAAAATCACTGAGGTCAGCCTTCGTGGTAACCTATAAAAACATAGAAACAAAAATTACAATGTATAATATGCTACAAACAGTAAACTCCAATTTTGAAGTTTTAGCTGTGCGCAATTATGAGATTCATAATATCGTGAGCCAAAAACAAAGCCGAGCACTGGCAAGAAGCATACTTATCCATATAGTCGCCTACAAGCAAACAGGATTACACGAATTATAAAAAACACTATCATCAGAAGAGAAGAAGTGAGTTCAACTTACATCTTCCTTCTGCTCACGCAACTCACGAAGCCGCTCTTCCTCTATCCACTTGGCTTGCTCTGCTAGCTTCTTCTTGTAAGCACTAGTAACAAACTTATCTTTATCTGCATAGAGATGTTCATCTTGGCTTCTCTCTTTGGCAAGTTTTCTCTCATATATTATCTCATGTTCTCTCTCTCGTTGTTTTGCCTTGTCTATCAGTCCTTGAATATATCTTGGCTGCAAATGAATATACAGAATTAGTTGATCATTTGCAAGCCAAAATCTATCACCTGCATAATCAAAAGACTTTGCATAGCATATAGGAATAGATCAATGTAGAGGTAAATCCATTTGTAGTCAAAGATTAACTTACGATTTCTTTTTTTTTTTACTTTTTTGTACTATGGCCAATAATAAAACTACTAGACACTAAAATTTTATTTGTGCAAGGATCAGAAATCACCAAAACGCGTTCCCAGAGACAGTTCAATATGAATCTACCATGCATTTCTTAACAAGTAAAACAATACTCCGACAATACCTTTCTATCTTGTCGATCTTCCACTTTGGGACGAACTTGCTTTTCCTTCATTTGATCATATACGCCATCATAGTCAAACGCCAAAGGGTCTTCTTCAAGAACCTTCTTATGCTGCTCTTCAACCTTTTGAGAATTCAAAATGGAAACAAAAAAAGTACAGTCATATAAGTCTGCCCATCGCAAAAATACAATTCAACAAAAATGGAATCTTTATATCAGTAAGTAACCAAACTAAATTTTACAGTAGAAGAAGACTGACATCTTTGTGAGTTTTTTTCTTGTAGGCTTGACGCAAAATGTCCCTCTCAACATTATCATCGTCATCGTCGTCATCAAAGCCGAGCACCTTTGGAGGCGGGGGCCTCGCTGGCGGTTTCTGCTGTGGCTTAACTCTAAGTTGCAAGCCGTACTTTGACATCTTCTATTTCCGATCACAAGCTGCTCTCTACACTGCCAAACCTCAAAACCTAAAACAATCGAAAATATGAGTATTCAATTGAAAAACCAACTATCATAGTAGCACTTATACGGAGCTTCATACAAATCAAGCAAAACACTTTCACATTTTTATAGGAAAGCCCTAGGAAGGCACACGGTCAATCGTTCCCAACCAGAGCAGGTAAGAAAAGAAGCAATTGCCATACTTAGTTGCCTCTGATTTCTCTTGATTTGACAAGATAAAAGGACAATCATTCTTTATGCTTGAGGATAAATCAGATAATGAAACTAATGATTAAGCCTAAATCATGAACCCAAAGTTAATCCCAGAAACCCTACCTCAGAATTTGCAATTCAAATTGAAGAACTAAACAAACAAAAAAGGCAAGCTTGATAGACTATAAGCCATCCGATTAATCTTGAGATAGAACAGCCAACAAAATCACAAAAAGCATGTCTAACATCTGAATCCCCTAAATCAAAATTAAAATGCAAAAATAAAGAGAGATAGAATACAGATTACGCCATGTTGAAAACTAAATACATAGAAATCTCACCGTTCAATCCTTCGTAGGTTACTCGCAATTCCGACGATGAGAATTGAGATACCGGTGAGGGCGGAGGAGGGGTGGAGTGGAGTGGATGGTGGTCAGCGCTACCGCTCGCGGTGGTAGATTTTAAGTTATAACTATTTATAGGAAAAGGGGAAAGAAGTATTTTTCGAGATAAATGAAATAATAGTAGTAAGTGTATTTTTTATAAATCATAAAAATAGTTTATATTCCCTCCATCCCATTCAAGAGATGTAAAGAATAGTTGTTTAGAAAAGTTAATAGAATATGAAATCATTTTTTTATATTGATTTTATAATAAAATGTGAGTGAAGTGAGTTAGTGAAATATGAAACCTAATTATCATTTATGGTAAAAAAAAAAGTTGACTCTTATCGTGAGACGAACTAAAATGTCAAAGGGTGACTCTTATTATGGGACGGAGGGAGTAGTACTTTAAAAAATAATTAAATGTTACCTAGTACTCTCCCCGTCCTAAAAAATAGACAACATTTTAATCTAACACAGATTTTACTGCATGATTGATAAAGTACGAGAGATAGAAAAAAAAAGAGATTGAAATACTACTAAAGAATGTGACTCACCTCATTAAAGAGAATAAAGTTTTCTTAAATAGAATTGGTCTCTTTTTAAAGGACATCTTAACATGACAAATGTAGTCTATTTTTAAAGGACACGAGAAGTAATATAAAAAAACTAAAATGAGATTATTTATCCTAAAAATTTATACTACTATCACATAAAAAATTGTTATTACAAAAGAATGAAACATGACCCATCCAATGATGGACCTAGGAACATTGTCGATCAGTCTCATCGTCAACTCATGAGGATCGAAAAATTCTATTAAATTCGATATTCCATGATGCAACCAACTATCTCTTTTCTCTCTCATCTACCATCAATTACAAGCACAACCAACTATCTCTTTTCAAGATAACCCGTATTCAATCTCACCGGTTTTGTTTCCTAGTAATTTTCTTTGATCAACGAACAAACACAAAAGGTATCAAATGGGACTCTTTTATTCAATTACCAAAAAAATGTGAATGTATGAATAGAGAGAGCTCTTGAGTTTAGGCTTTAGGTTCTAAATTAAAAAAATTAATCTTAAATAAATTGAACTGTATTTCCTCGAATTGAAAATTGACCACACAAATGAGATAAATTATTTTAATTTAAAAATTCCTCACTCTTTTCAGTCGTCTCGTGATTATCGGCTTCAAGCGACTGCGAAATTGATCGATTACAGGTGATTTCTTTACCACTTTTTTCATTTCAAAGAGTGAATCTTTCGATTCTTCCGTTAAAATCTGGCCCTGATTTGTTCCTCATAGCTTTGCTGGCGCGCCTTGCGTTTCCTAGTTTGAATTGAATTAAGTTTTATTTGCACATGTGTGATTTGATCGATGAGTTTGGGTTTTAACTTACTCGTGGATTCAATGTGAATACCTGGATTGTAAACTGAATATGTATATTTAACTGGAAAATTGATGGAAATAAGCTAAAAGCTAATGAAATTAGATGGAAGAGCTTGAGCTTTATTCTAGATCGATGCATTGTCACCCTAGTTCCTGTTTACGGCTAATTTTTCTCAGATGTTTGACTTAAGAGATTTCTTCTTGCAACTTCTGCTAAAATTGCCTGCTGCTCAGTGCTACATCTACGCCTTGTTTGTGGTTAGGAACTCGTTGTTTACTTTCCCGGCAGTTTAATTGTCATGTAACGCACTGTCCATGTGGATTCACTCGTCTTTGTTGTCATGTAAAGAATGCAGAAAGCATTGCGATTGGGGACCTGTTATTAGCACAACCAATTTGGGGCCTGTTTTTACCTCGTAGGCTCGTAGAATAGCCTTATTTGTTGTTTGGAACTTGTTCTTTATATGCCGGTGGTATAATTGTCATGTAACGCACTGTCCGCGTGGATTCACTCATATTTGTTGGCATGTAAAGAATGCAGAAAGCATGGATATACGAGACCTGTCAATTTGTGGTCTGTTTTTGCCTGGTTGATTTGCCTTATTTGTCGTTTGGAAATCGTTCTTTACTTGACCAGTAGTTTAATTCTCATCTGGTAACGCACTGTCCGTGTAGATTCACTCATCTATGTGGCATGTAAAGAATGCAGAGAGCATGGAGATTGGAGACCTGTTATTAGCACAACCAATCTGTGGCCTGTTTTTGTTAGGTTGAACTGATTTGAAATAGGTTAGAATTGATTCCCTGTCGGCATGGCTGTCCTCTCTCTCTCTCTCGGGTTCTCTGGGCTAAGTGGAGCATAAGAATTGATTATGTGGTCATGGTCTATGTAATCTAGTACTACTGCCTTAGACACTGCTGAAAGGAAAGCAGTGATCATCACTAGCACTGTGAAATCGAGCAATATCATTAGGCTCGAGGTCAAAGGGATAAACACCGGGAGGGCACGAAGTACACTATGAGAGATATCCGTATGAGTTCAAAGGTTTATTGATCCTTGAGTGTCTGCCTAACATACCGTATAAGACCACTCTAACCCGGCATGATTTCTTTTTTTCGTCCTTTTTTTCTGATGCCTGTTTCTTATTAGGGCCAATGGGAAATAAACCCGCAAAGCAAGAGAAGAAGAAGGAAGAGCTGTTGCTGAAAATTGTCCCTCCTCTTGACCGTGCATACACTCTTTGGCTTGCTCGTGATCTTGAGAGGATCTATGGCTTCACTCCACGAAATCCACGTGCCATAAAGCCCCCTGACCACTATATTGAACACATGCGTTTGAGCGGCTGGCTGGACCTGGACCTGGACCTGAATGATCCTGACCTTGCACATCTGTTCAAGTGAACGAACCTCGCGCGAGGAAATCTTCTCCATAATCTCAACTAGAGTTGGCAGATAAGTTCTGTAGAATGATAGCAAGATCTGTCAACTCGGTATACCTTCTTGATTCACCTGTGAAAATTTTAGTTGCTTATGCACTGGTTTAGACATCTGCATTTTTTCGATATTTTTGCAATTTCGTCAATATTGAAATGTGATAAAAATCTTAAAGATCAAAACTTTAATTAGAGCAGAATATTTATAGTTGTGGATTATCATATTATGAAAGTTAAATTTCAGGAAAAGACACTCCTTTGCTAAACCCATGTGGAAATTCGATCAAATTCGAAGGTTCAAGAATTATTGAAGCTCAAAATAAAACAAAAAAAAGAAAGAAAAAGAGGCACATTCCAAAAACCAAATGAATTTCTTGGTATCTCAAATCTTTTAGTTGGAAATTATTTCGTTTTATTAAGTATTGTACTACTTATTAGATTATATTTTATGTGTTATTGTGGTTTATTAGAGAATGAAATTTATACTATCAGAAACAAGAGGGTAAAAAATTCTTTATGAACACCAAATATTCGTATATTATATGCGTAAAAGATAAGATAGTTATAAATATTGTGATAATTATATATGAATCAATTAACAGTATAATATTAAATGAAAGTCCAAAACATAGATTTACAAAAAAATCTGATACCTATAGTGAGTTGTCGTATCTAATCAAAATCTAAGATAAACAATTTTTTTACCTATATCTTTCGGATAAAATTTATCAATTATATGAGATATAAGCAATTAGGGATTCGAATATGAGTATTATTATGTACTAATAAAACAAAGATAAAACTCGAAAAATTATTTTACGAGTACATCTTATCCAAATAAGACTCGACTCCCAATCCTACTCCAATCGTAACTCTACTTCCTTACGGATATTCATCGTAGTAATAATATATCCAATTATATATATCATCACCTAAATCATATTTATACTACGGTAACATAAATTTTTTTATCTAACGTGGTACTAGACCTAGATCAGAGTAGTTCTAGGTCAAGCGCCATGGAGAGCAGGGTGTTCAACTCGAGATACCAAATTTTTGAAGACGAAGATGCACAATCGCAACGATCAAAATACACTTCGCTGAGAGATCTCAAACTCGTAAGATCCAACATGTTGGTGAGAAATCGAAATTTCGCAGACGAAGAAGTTGGAGAATCAACGCGATCAAATTATACATCGTTGAGGGGGGCTAGGAAGTACGATCCGGGCACGGGAGACTCTCTATTGAGACGAGTGGCAATGCTGTATGGACGGACTGGGGCTCCTCGTCCGGTGCAAAGATCCTTGAGCACGTGTCTTTGTTCGAGGTTGCCGAGACGGATGAAAAAGTTTATGTGGAGTTGTTTTGGATTTAAGATTGATTATCGTGATATAGATTGAGTATAGAAAGTAAGTAAGTAAGGAGTAGTTTATTTTGGTAATTTTTTGCTTTGTTGCTAGTGTTAGGTTAATTTGAAGTCTAGATAAAAACAATTGTACATAAAATTGCATGATTTTGGTATAACCAAAAGAAGCAATAATTTTTTATGACAATTTCGACTTCTGTTTTGATTATCTTTGAAAGCTTGTTATGAATTATGATCATTCTTCTGTTTGTATTTGTTTTTTCTTTCCAAAACCAGGCAAATTAGATGGATACTCGTCTGTCAACCTACTATTTAGAATTCATATGTTGATTTATTTACAAATAGATAACATTGTTTAATTCGACATAGTATTTTTTTTGTCATATTAGACAAAATTTCATAAATACAAAATCGCCAAAAATAGAGAACTCATGATTATTCTAACCAATTTGAAAGTTGTCGAAACTATGGTTAAAATTTGATCAAACTTCATGTCTTTTTTTTGATATTTTAAACTTTGCCCTTTTTATATTTTCTAAATCTAATAATTTGTTTTAATGGAATCTGAGAATATTGAAATATACAGACGATTAGAAACCCCAGGTTTAAAAAAAAGTTGGTATAAAAAACTCAAAATTGTTTCATTAATTAAAAATCACTATTCCTAATTGTAGTTTTTACATAAGATCAATGGTTAGAGCCTCCATCTCTCTCTCTCTATATGTATAGTCTATGTTGTTCTATATCATTCGGACAAGCAAGAACAAAACTTGAAATCATGGCCCATCTTTGACTATACTTCTATGCTCCTTAGTCAAATTAAAACTCCTAAATAAATTGGTGTTCGTTATTGTCACATGTATTAATTAAACTAATGCCTCCATCTTTGACTATACTTCTATGTTCAATACTCTTAACAATTTAAGTTAAATTTGAATAGCAAGTGAGACACATGTTTTCATAAAAATTAATAAATTGAAGTATCGATTAAATATCAACAAATTCCACCATCAACCTAATTAAATCAGGAATTATTCCTCCTAATCACTATTCAATACACTTCCAATCCATAGAGCACCCCAGCATACTTCTCATGCTGCCTCTCCACAAAATACAAATCCCTCATCCTCTGAAACGCATGCCACGTCAGCAAACTATCCGAACCGGCCTGGTGGCACTTCCCGACCACCCGGTCCACATCCAGCGCCCGGGCCACCCGATCCAACCCGCCGTAGAGGCTCTCACAAAACCGCATCAAGTACTTCACATCGTACACGTTGCACCCGAAGAACGCCCTCAGAGCGGCCGCAAACTCCCCTGATGAATCCGCGAATTTCTGATGTTAGTAAATGCTGGTAGAGAATAAAGATCACGACACAATGAATTTACGTGGTTCGATTTACTGAGGTAAATCTACGTCCACGGGAAGAAAAGAGGGCAGAGTTGTATTGCTTGATCTGTTTTCTACAGCTTACAACACAGACTTGCTATTTCATATTTTATCTCTAGAGAGCTTAAACCTTTTCTATCTGATCTAAGTTCTATTTATACATTGAACTAAGATCGTGGCTTGCATCACCACTAATGATGGTTGTGGATGTCGTGGAGGTCATGGAGGTCCTGCATGTAGCGTAGGTCATGGCCTACGATCGTGGCCTGAGTTGACACCACGTGGTAGTGGGTGTGTTGGAAGTTGTGGAAATCCTGTATGGGTCCACTAACTCCTTGTTCGGTCGAGTACTGAGACCGAACTGCTTTGGTTGCCGATCTGAGAGTAGAGCTTGATGCCGACCTGAGAGCAGAGCTTGATTGGTTGGCTTTTACCGAGCTGTAGGCTGAGGCCGAACTCTTACTGAGACCGAACTGCTTTGGTTGCCGTTCTGAGAGTAGAGCTTGATGCCGACCTGAGAGCAGAGTTTGATTGGTTGGCTTTCACCGAGCTGTAGGCTGGGGCCGAACTCTTTGGTTGTGCCGAACTGAACTCTTTAGTCATGCCGGACTGATACTCTTTAGTCATGCCGAACTGATACTCTTTCTTGGGCTTTAGGCTGATGGGCCGTCATTGCTGTTGGGCTTGTTTAGTACGCACCCCATCACTACCCCCCCCGAAGGGCGAAGTGAATCACTTCGGCGAAGTGAGTCACTTCGGCATTCTGGATAAAGGCAAGGGGGAGGCTGATGTCAGGGGACGTGCCTTGCATTAAATGCGACAGTAAAATCCGGCCGTTGAATCCTGAAAAGGTGGGATTCGAAACGGTGCGACGATTTTGAAATCTTCGCCGAATCTGATAAATACCTCCTTTCTTCATCATTGAAGCACTTTTGCGACTGCTTCTTCTGCACTCTCTTTTTTGCGAAAATTCTCTCTCCGCTTTCAAGAATTTCTTCAGACTTTCTTCACCTTCAAAAAGTAAGAAAAATGTCTTCTTCTTCTTCTTCGGAGTCGGGTAGCGTTAGGAGAGGCGGTAAGGGGTCTTCTGGCCGGAAAGAGTCCGGGGAGAAGACCGTAGAGTATTTCCATAGTATTTTGAGTAAGGATACTGTGATATCCCTACCCGAAAAATACTTTTTTCCTGGGGGGAAGGCGGTGGTACCTGACGGTGATCATAGGGCTGACTCCCCGCCGGAGGGTTACGCCACCGTGTACGAGGCCTGCTTAGAATGCGGGCTTCGTTTCCCCCTCCCTTCTGCCTTTATAGATTTACTAGATTTTTTTCAGCTTCCTTTAGGCCAGGTGACTCCGAACTCTTGGAGGCACTTGTCGGCCTTCGCTGCCGAACTCCGTAGGTTAGGAAGGGATTTGTCTTTGAAGGCGATCCTTAAATTCTTTCAATTTAAGAGGAAGGGGTCTTGGTTTTACTTGATCCCTGTACAGCCCTTTAGGGCCTTTTGTAAAACGAAGTGGCCGAAGTGGCAAAACCGCTTCTTCTATTATGATAGGACCGCGGCTCCTAGTTTTCCCTGGAGAGGGCCGAAGTCCGTTATCCGTCATCCTCGGCCTGAACTGTTGGACGAGCTCGATGACGAGCTCAACAAGATTCCCATAGTTAGGAAACAATACACGGAGTCTGAGCTCGTCAAGGGCGACGTCGTGTTCGACATCTCGTCTTCGGACGAAGAGGCCGAGGGTGAGGATTTCTCTTTATCTTTATGCTCTACTGCTTTAACGAAGAAAACTAACCTTGCTTTCTTGCTTTTTGGCAGTGTACATGCTGAATAAGGCTATCCGAAAGTCCTCCGAGCTTGTGGAGCCGGAGAGGCAGAGAGCCCCTCGCTCGGCGTCTGAAGCCGAGAAGAATCCGAAGAGGCAAAAAACCTCTTCTTCGGATCCGAAAGAGCCGGAGCCGTGTTCGGCTAAAGGGAAGGGGAAAATTCATGAGTCCCCAAGAGTGCCGGGGAAAGACCTGGTCATCTCCGAGGTGGTTGCAGACATCCCGGAACACGTCCCTGAGCCTTTTCAATGGCCGACGAATTTTGTGGAGGTAAGCTTTCTGACTTGGCTTCTTTTCCACATTTTTTGATTGCCATTCTGTTGAGTTTTTTCCTTGTTCATCTTCAGAGAGCCAAGCTCGTCTCCGTGGAGCTCTCCAAAGCATCCCACGACTACGAGGAGATGCAGAAGAAGTTGCATCTTGCTCGTAGTCTGGCCGAACAGGCTGAGGCCAAATTTGAGAGGGCCCGAGCTGCTAGGATCTCGGCTCAGGATGAAGCCCGGTCAGCCAAAAACCAGCTCATCATCCTGCAAGAGCAGACGAAGCACCGGGAGGCTCAGAAGGAGGCTGCCGCCGTGGCTGCCCAGGGGGAGGCTCTCCGTGTTTACACGGAGAGACTCTTTTTGAGCAGCCAGTTCTCGGCCTTTGTCGGTAGTCTGGTAAGGCTAATTACCGATAAGGGCGAGCAGGGGGCCGACGTCGTGTTGCCTCTGTACAGCCGAGAGATAGCAGCTCGGCTTCAGAATCTGCCGCTCCTTGAGGAGCTCGCTTCATCCTCGGTCCTGCTTTCTGCAGACCGAGTCCGGAGTTGTCGAGCTGATCGGGACGAGAACCTGGAGGCTATCTTTGCCTCCGTGGGACCCGTTTCACCCGCTTCGACTTACAACGGAGAGGGTGAGGCCGAGCCGCTGGAGCTGGAGGCCGAAGTCGAGCGGGCCGGGTATCCGGAGAAGGAAGCCGATCAGGAGGCGGAGGCGAGGCCGGCAGGATGCGAGGCCGAGGCTGAGGTAGCTCAGGAGAAAGAAGCTGAACCAGACCGAGGATCCGGAGACGAAGCTGGCGGAGTATGATTTCGTTTCCCTTCTCTTAGTCTAGTTTCTTCCTTGTAAAATGGCCTTGAAGCCCTCCTAGTGTAAAAAATTTTCCTTGTGAATGAAAAATTCTCTACACTTGTCTTCGTATAGCTTTTCGTACTCGCCTTTATTCCTGTTGTATTTTACTATCTGCTCGGTACAGCTGCCGAACTAATATAGCTGCTTTGTACTCAAGGAGATGGAGATACTTCACTGGAAACGGCTGTACTCTTCGGCTTTAGACGAAGCTGAGAAAAGAGCTATAGCCGATCAGACGAAGAATGACGAGCTTCTGGCTCGTTTAGTGAAGCTGGAGGCCGATAATAAGGACTTAGAGTCCGATAAGAAGGATCTGGAGGCCGAGCTGAATACGACCATTGCTGAGAGGACTGCGTACGAGGATTACATCCGTGTGCGCGGGGGGAGTGACCATATCAGATGTTCAGAGTCGAGTTGACGAACTGTGGGAGGAATATCATGTACTCCGGAGGAACAATGCGCTGGAGAGCTCGGCTTGCCAACAAGTTGTGAAATCATTACGGCGCTGGGCTTCTCGGTACGACATCATTCTTTCCCGGCGTCCCGCAATCGAGAGATTCCTTAGGCATTTCCCGCCAACAGATGCTCGCACTCCAGATCAAGCCTCTGGTTCCCTTGTTCAAAATCCTACTCCAAGTCAACAACGAACTCCGGAACAGCCGGAAACGTCAAGACGAGAACGGGCTCAGGAGCAACCGGAATCGTCAAGACAGGGACGGACTGAAATTCGCCGAGGAGTTGTGACTATGAGCGAGCAAGATCAGCAGATGCTTATTGCAGAGACTCTTCATCGCCGAGGGGTTAGAGCTTCTGGGGCTCGCGGAAGAGGTGTTGGGTCGAGGATAGCGTCTCGTCGACCTGCTTATTCTTCATCTGCTCGGAACAACCGAACTCGGCTTCCAGAGGATTTTGCAGATAGGTGGCTTAACTTCAGCAACCCTGGACAGTAGAATAGTCCTTTGTAATAGCGTAACGCCATTTTGTAGGGTAGCTGAGTTGTATGCCGAACAAGATTTGAAAAATGAAATTTTGTTTTCGCTTCTAACACTGTATTTACAGCTTAGCGAAAAAATTTCATCGTACTTGTCCTCGGTCTTATGAAGTAAACTTCTTTGACCGGACTCGTCTTTGGTCTGATGAAATAAACATCTTTGACCGGACTCGTCTTTGGTCTGATGAAATAAACATCTTTGACCGGACTCGTCTTTGGTCTGATGAGATAAACATCTTTGACCGGACTCGTCTTTGGTCTGATGAAATAAACATCTTTGACCGGACTCGTCTTTGGTCTGATGAAATAAACATCTTTGACCGGACTCGTCTTTGGTCTGATGAAATAAACATCTTTGACCGGACTCGTCTTTGGTCTGATGAAATAAACATCTTTGACCGGACTCGTCTTTGGTCTGATGAAATAAACATCTTTGACCGGACTCGTCTTTGGTCTGATGAAATAAACATCTTTGACCGGACTTGTCTTTGGTCTGATGAAATAAACATCTTTGACCGGACTCGTCTTTGGTCTGATGAGATAAACATCTTTGACCGGACTCGTCTTTGGTCTGATGAGATAAACATCTTTGACCGGACTCGTCTTTGGTTTGTGTTCTAATTTGGCGACTTTTGTTGCCGGGATCGAACTTTCCCTTGTCCTAATTCGGCGAGTTTTATCGCGTGGATCGGACTTTCCCAGTTAACCGAAGTGGTCTTATGCAGTAAACCTCTTTGACTAGACATGGTCGTCCTCGGTCTTATGAGGTAAACTTCTTTGACCGAACTTGGTCGTCCTAATTCGGCGAGGTTTATCGCGTGGATCGGACTTTCCCTTATTGCAGTTCGTTTCAGACGAAGTGCTTATTTCTTAAGCCGAATTGTGGTCTTGTATCTTCCTGAGAAGCTTGGACTCACAATCGTTGGCTTATTGCAGTTCGTTTCAGACGAAGTGCTTGTTAAGCTGAATTGTGGTCTTGTATCCTCCTTAGAAGCTTTGACTCACAATCGTTAGCTTATATATGTTCTAAAAAGGGGATCAGCCTTCGAAGAACAAGATACCTCAGCAACATTTGTAAGAGACGACACGCACATAGACAGACAAAACGCATAGACAAAACGCATATAGACAAAAAGACCAAGCAAACCAAAGAAAGCACATTGACCGAACAGGACTCAATACTGACTGACCGGACTGTCTCTTACAAATGGAACTTTTTGAGGTTGGAAACGTGCCATGTTCGGGGTACCTGTTCTCCTGACATGTGAGCCAATTTGTAAGACCCTTTGCCGAGGACTTCTGACACCCGATACGGACCTTCCCATGTGGGTTCGAGCTTGCCCAGCTTTTCTGCTCGGCTTACTTCGTTGTTTCTCAAGACGAGATCTCCCACTTGAAATTGCAGCTTCTTCACCCTTTGGTTATAATACCGGGCTACTTGCTCCTTGTACTTGGCTGCTTTTAGGCAGGCCAATTCTCTTCTTTCTTCGGCAAGATCTAGTTCGGCTCTCAGTCCGTCACCATTCATTTCTGAGGAGAAATTGAGTTCGGGGACTGGGTATGCCGATCTCAACCGGAATCACGGCTTCAGTGCCGTACACCATCGAATTCGGCTCCGGTGTGACTTCGGTCATTTCGCCTGCCTCTGACTCCGGCTGCTGTGATTGCTATGCTTGATGGTGCCGAACTGATTACTCGGCACTTTTAAGCGCAATCTGCGAACACACTTGCTCTTTTTCGATCACCTCGGATGACCGCTATCCCTCCTTTGGTGGGGAAGGTGTTCGGCGAGGAAGCCTCTGATCGCTATGATCGGGCTTCTTTTTGTCTTCTCTAGATGAGCTGTCTAAAGACCGTTTTCGACGGTCTGCCTCATCGGCACGAGAAAACTTGTCCGCAATGTCCCACATCTCTTGAGTTGTTTGCGGACTGCATTCCACGAGCTTTCTGTAGAGAGCTCCGGGCAGGATTCCATTTTGGAATGCCGAAATGACAAGTAGATCATTGAGATTATCTACTTGTAGGCATTCCTTGTGGAATCTCGTCATAAAATCGCTGATCTTTTCGTCGCGACCTTGACGTATAGAAAGCAGCTGAGCCGAAGTGCTTCGGGCTTCCGCTTTCTGAAAGAAACTCCTGTGGAAAGCATCCATTAGATCTCGGTAAGATCTAATGCTGCCTTGGGGGAGGCTATCGAACCACCTTCTTGCGTTCCCGATAAGCAGCTCGGGGAACAGCTTGCACATATGGACCTCATTGAGACCCTGGTTCGCCATATTATACTGATAGCGTCCCAGGAAGTCATGAGGATCCACCAACCCGTCATAAGTCATCGACGGAGTTCGGTAGTTCTGTGGAAGGGGAGTTCGGGTGATATCCTCCGAGAACGGAGTCTTCAATGCTCCGTATATGGCGAACCCGACACCTCTTCGGTATGGAGGAGATGGAGATCTCCTGTGATTCCGGTACCGAGGAGGAACAGGAACATGTCGGGGTTGAGGATTCTTCTTCCTGGAAGACACGGCACTACTGCGGTAGTGACTTTCATGTCTGGATGAGGAAGGAGAATCCACCGTTTTCGTCTTCGGCTCTTGGCTCTTTTGCAGGAAGGCTAAGAACTCATCCTGCTTCTCAGCCAAGAACAGCTTGACAGCCTCATTCAAATCAGGCTGCTGGGAAGACTCGGTGTGTGGACCTTTTGAGCGGCTTGTTCCTTCATCGTGAAAACTGGAAGTAGATGTCTCCCGAGGCTGTTTTCCGGACCTGCGGGCTGGATTAGCTTCCTCATGGTTTTCACGAACGGTATTACGGGTAGTATGTGATCTGGTATGCATTTTTTTTGGGGTGGAAAAAGGGTCAAAAATTCGCTTTATCACAAATTTGGTTCTCTGGTTTCCCACAGACGGCGCCAGTGATGGATCCGCGAATTTCTGATGTTAGTAAATGCTGGTAGAGAATAAAGATCACGACACAATGAATTTACGTGGTTCGATTTACTGAGGTAAATCTACGTCCACGGGAAGAAAAGAGGGCAGAGTTGTATTGCTTGATCTGTTTTCTACAGCTTACAACACAGACTTGCTATTTCATATTTTATCTCTAGAGAGCTTAAACCTTTTCTATCTGATCTAAGTTCTATTTATACATTGAACTAAGATCGTGGCTTGCATCACCACTAATGATGGTTGTGGATGTCGTGGAGGTCATGGAGGTCCTGCATGTAGCGTAGGTCATGGCCTACGATCGTGGCCTGAGTTGACACCACGTGGTAGTGGGTGTGTTGGAAGTTGTGGAAATCCTGTATGGGTCCACTAACTCCTTGTTCGGTCGAGTACTGAGACCGAACTGCTTTGGTTGCCGATCTGAGAGTAGAGCTTGATGCCGACCTGAGAGCAGAGCTTGATTGGTTGGCTTTTACCGAGCTGTAGGCTGAGGCCGAACTCTTACTGAGACCGAACTGCTTTGGTTGCCGTTCTGAGAGTAGAGCTTGATGCCGACCTGAGAGCAGAGTTTGATTGGTTGGCTTTTACCGAGCTGTAGGCTGGGGCCGAACTCTTTGGTTGTGCCGAACTGAACTCTTTAGTCATGCCGGACTGATACTCTTTAGTCATGCCGAACTGATACTCTTTCTTGGGCTTTAGGCTGATGGGCCGTCATTGCTGTTGGGCTTGTTTAGTACGCACCCCATCATCCCCGAGCCGGGAGGGGAGCGGCCGCCCGCCCGTGAGGGCCTTCATCAGGTACCCGAAGTCGTGCGCGCTGTGGAACGTGACCCAGCTGACCGCGTCGCTGCAGACCAGACCGGACCCCATCAGCCGCTCCGCGAACCGGGCCGAGTTGATCCCATGGGCCCGGTTCCGGTCGAAGTCGATCCCGTGGGCCCGGAGCAGCTCGACCGACTCCGGAGCGTGGGGGTCACGCGCCGCGTCGAAGTCGGAGAAGTTGAACTGCCAGATGAAGCGCTCGCCGCCGCCGAGGTCGGGGAGCTCGCCGGCGGCGCTGGAGAGGGTGATGCCGAGCTGGATGAGGCTCAGCGCGTCGACGTTGGACTTCAGCAGCTTGTAGTGGTCGGCCGGGGAGGGGCGGCGGCGGCCGGATTGCGGCGGCTTGAAGATGACGCCGGGGAACTCGGTGTCCATGGAAATGAAGGGGAATTGGTCGATGAGGTCGGAGATGAGGTCGAATTCGGATTCGAGGTTGTGGGCCCACACTTCTCGGATCTTTATAGGTTTGAAACCGCCGTTTTTGAGGTTGTCGGAAACCATGTCGGAGATCGGAAAGTTCGTGAGTTTGGATAAGTTTGATTTGCTAGAGATGGGTGAGGAGTGAGAGTGATTAGGCGTTTATATATAATGTGAAGATTGAAGGGAGAGAAGAAGAAGGTAGGAAAGTGGGGGATAAATGAATGATTGTTGGGATGCAACTAAGATTAAATTAAGTGGAATTAAATAAAAAAAACAGTTTGCTACAAACATGTTTAAAAGGGTTGAACGCGTTTGGTTGTTTTTGACTGAATGAAACAGATAAATTAGAAGCACTGAATTAGTGTGACATGGAGTAACAAAAAAGGGGGGACGACCGTGTCCAATGACGGCTGTCAGAAGAGGAAGAGTCAAAGTCAAGCCGTTTTCTTGATTTACTATTGTTCGGTTTCATGAATTAAGCAAGATTATGTTTGATTGGATATAATCTCTCGACGTATTACAGTAAAATCTTTGCCTTATTTTCTGACTGTTAATACCGTGAATTTCAAATCAATTCAATGTAGAGATAATTTTAATATGAGTAATTGAATACTGGGTTATAATCAATGTCGAACTAATTTTAAAGACCGAACTGTTGAACCCGTCATGGTTAGGTTGTTTTAGGTCATGGTAAGACATTGTTAGTTTGTTTTAGGTTATGCTTAGTTTGTTTTATGTCATTTTATAAAATCCGGATTTGAAAATATAGATGTCATTTTCAGATCATTTTAGGTCATACTTACTATCATGACATGAAACAGATTAAGAATGACCTTTATATTATCTAAAAATGACCTCTGGTTGTGGTTTTGTGGTTTGACAATAAGACTGAGTGTTGCTATAACACAACTCATTGAATACTTCTATAAATAGATCTAATAGAATGCAACTTTAAAAATTTTAAAAGTAAATGATGTGTTGTGAATAATATAGTACTCCATATGTAAATAAATCGATATTTTAATACATTGTATAAATCAGAAAAAAGATTAATTTTTTGTACGTAGCAAAATGGCAGAACAATCGTTATGGATTGAAGGAGTGGTACATATATTGGTCAAATTGTGAGTTTATCACATTAATTTTATGTTATTCCATCACAGAAATTGTCACTGCTGTAATGTACTGTACTGTAGTACTAATTAGGTCATGTGATATTTTGTTATGATATTACAGAGTTTTCAACAAATTAGTTTGGTAACAAAACGATCTAGCTGTAGTTACAAATAGTTTCAATATTGTATGAATATTTCAAATTCAGACAGTTAACTATTTGTTCATTATTGGGTGTAATTATTACTCATACTAAATTAATATAGAAAGAAGATTTGATTTTTTTTGTCCAATTAATTAGGTCAGGTAGATCAACGAACCTGCAATTGATGATAAAATATATGATGAGAAAACGTATAAATTTAAGAATGTGACCTTTCATTTAATTAGAAGTATTGGTATATTATTTCTCATGTTTCATAATTAAAATACTTGTCCATGTCTTTTACGTTTTAAAGTGTACTTTTGGTATATGTGTTACTTTAATTTAGAATAATATACTAATTGTTATCCATTTATACTAAAATTGTATTTTAAGTATAAATTAATTTTTGAAAATGGAACATTCTTGGATCTTGACTTCTACTCTAATGCTTCCTTTTGTTTTTTTTAGCTTATGGTTGTTATGTGTGGTCTTTGATTACAAGACTTATAAATATGGTTAATGTGGCAAATTGTCAATCAAGTTGCACATGTTTGATAAAGTATATTATTGACAGTTGCAGAAAAAGAAAAAAATCAAAATAGTGCTTTTAGGAACTTGGATAAAGAAGTTATTGTTATTTTCAAGATTGATATTTTGGAATGGGAAAACTCTTGCTTATGAATCTTCAATAAGCACGTATTGACTGACTTAGTGGACGTGGGTTTATATTTGTAATTATTATTATTATTATTATTATTATTATTATTATTATTATTATTATTATTATTATTATTGTTTTATTTTAGTCAACCACACCCACCATAGTTGGACTAAATAAAACGTCAACTAGTGTTACTAATCATTATAATTTAAATTCCACATATAATTTCTCTAAAGTGAATTGTGGTTGTATCCAGTCAAGTCAGCTGACTATGAAGTGGGTTTATAAATGAGTGATTTTAAAGCTCAATCATGATGAATTGTTATGATTTATTTTGACTTGACTTGTCACAAAATACTACTATTATTTAGCCATTATTTTAGACCACTCTGATAAAACAAATTCAACAATTAAGCGCAATTAAAGGGGTTCAACAATCTTTTCTTTTATCATAATTAGATGGCTTTAATTTGTTGTGGATTAATATACAGATTGCAACAAGGCCCACGAGATATTAGAAGAATAACTAAAGCTCATGGGCTTTGATCTCTAAATGGATCATGAAAATCAAAAGCGACTTCAAAAAGTGTTAACAATTTATCAAAGGGAAAAGATAGTAACGCTTTTCTCTTTCTTCCTCGTGTGATCGTGATTCGTGGACGTCTACCATAGGCGAATCTTCTCTTCTCTCTCTTTCCATTTCGACCTCTCCAGAAACGAGAAGACAGTTTTGCCTGATTCATCGCAGCTCGATCCGAATCCGAAGATGAACGACTCCGATGTCTCCAAGCAGATCCAGCAGATGGTCCGATTCATCCGCCAGGAGGCGGAGGAGAAGGCCAACGAGATCTCCGTCTCCGCCGAAGAAGTACGCCGTGCACATTCCGATTTAGGTTTTTTTTATGAGATTTTTGTTGAATTGATGGTTCGTGCTTTTGTTGCAGGAATTCAATATAGAGAAGCTGCAATTGGTGGAGGCTGAGAAGAAGAAGATCAGGCAGGAGTACGAGCGCAAGGAAAAACAAGTTGAAGTGCGCAAAAAGATGTATGATTCGTAGTTTCGTTTTAGCTTTTTCGCCGGCATTTGGTTGGTTTTTGCTGCGTGTTTGTTCGTAAACTGAAATTTATGCGGATTTTTTTAGTTAATTTGATTTTCAAAGACTCTGGTTTTAATGTGTTGCTCTCCGATTGTATTACGAGATCTTCATTGGAAATCTGCATCTTTTAAAAAATGTCAATGTTAATATGACTTGTAATTAGCTAAGCTTTAAATGTTTTGATTGATGTTCATTAAAGTCATTAGGAGATGATTTGAGGATAGTGGTTTAATTTATGTTAGATGCCATCTGATTGAATTTTTTATATCTTGGCTGGTGTAGTGAGTACTCGATGCAACTGAATGCTTCTCGAATCAAGGTTCTCCAAGCTCAGGATGATTTGGTCAATTCCATGAAGGAAAACGCATCGAAGGAACTTCTGAGTGTTGGCAGTAATCAGAATAACTATAAAAATCTCCTGAAGAATCTCATTGTTCAGGTTCGGGAAGCTGAATCTTGGTCTTGTATATAACCTATCATTTGTGTCTTATAGTTCCGTATCTTCTGCATACATTAATTCTTTGTAAACTACATACATTTGTATTGAAAGGCTGCTAGTTATTTGGCTGTCCACCCTAGAATTGATTTCTCGTTTAGTATTTTACCTTATGGAAATAATTTTTCAGAACTTTGTACATGAAGCACGTTCACAACGGAGTATATATCCATGGGGAGCACTTCCTGTACAGAGATTATGATTCCACGGCCATTTGAACTTTCTGTCTTTTTTTGTCAAACTTCTGTTTTCATATTGCATAATGTATGTCAGTGTAAAATCAAATTGAGATATTCTTCTTGTTTACTTCATATATTCTCTGTCATTGAATCTCTTTAGCCATAAAAGTGTCATAAAGTTCACTTCTATTGTTCAAAATTCATATTTATCCCCATTGCAGAGTTTGTTGAGGCTGAAAGAACCATCTGTGTTGCTGCGCTGCCGTAAAGAAGACTTGGAATTGGTAGAGTCTGTCTTGGATTCAGCAAAGGAAGAATATGCAGAGAAAGCACAAGTTCATCAACCTGAGATTGTTGTTGACAAAATCTATCTTCCACCAGCTCCTTCTAAGAAGAATGAGCATGACCGCTACTGGTAATATAACCTGCTAAATACTAGTTCCCTTTTATTCGTGGAATATAAAAAATGAGCTTATGTTAGAGTTGACTGAGCAGACAACCAATTTGTTAACTGATCTGGAATTTTGACACTGCTGATAAGTGAAAATACCATGACAATTATTTTCAGTTCCGGAGGTGTGGTGTTGGCTTCTAGGGACGGGAAAATTGTTTTTGAGAACACTCTCGATGCCAGACTGGATGTTGTATTCCGCAAAAAGTTGCCAGAGGTACCTCCCAATCTAAGCTCTCTGTTTTTACTTTACTCCGTTTCTGCTCATTATGATACAACTATATGGAGCTGACAGATGTGAACTATGAATCACATTGCCTTGTCTTTTATTTATTCTGCTATGTTCTTATCGTTTTCTATTAATCCCATGTCAATTAGTTAAGAGGAGATGCTAATACTTGTATCTAATTATCTTCAAGATCATTTCTTGGAATCAATATTAGAGTGCTTGTTTAAATAAAGGCCAACCCTGCTGCCGAATAATGTGCAAAAAAATTCATCTTATTTCAATCTTGATTTGAGGGAAAGAACTGATTAGCATATGAATACCATAGAAAACAATGCAAACACAAAAATTAAGAAAATTCCCTTTACTTGTTAGTCCCACTGAATAAGCGTTTTCAGCTGTTAGGATACTCAATGTGTTCTTGGCTTAATGCAATTTATCTGATTGCAGATCCGCAAGAGTCTGTTTGGTCAGATTGCCGCTTGATGGTCGAAAACCTGTGCATCTATGACACTGGCTTGGCCATCAATCCAAGAGAATTCATCACCCAGTGGCTTGTTCATGGCTGTATATGTTCCGTTCTCTCGTCACATTCTTGATTGCATCGCGAGGTGCACGTTATCCACATTCCGTGTGTACCTGTCCGTTCAGTGTTTTCCTTAAGTTTATGTACGCATAGAAGTCTAGATCGACGCTGCTATTTATTTCTCGATTCTGTTATATTTGTAAGCTGCTTGGACCTAGTTTTTGTTCCTGGTTTTAATAAACAGATGACATATATCATCTTGAAGAAAATCCTACTGTTGCAGTAAGTATTTGGGCACATGTATTTGGTACTAAGTTTGTTTTTATCAAACATTGTCTTACATTAGTGATCATGTTTTCTAAGTAATACTAATAACGGAATCTTAAATTTATTTTGCATAATTACACTCATCATATCCAATTTTCAAATAGTGCACTGTAAAGGACAATGATATTTATTAGTAGTAGTATTTATTTTAGTGGAGTAAAAGTATCAATAGGTCATTAAATGGTGTAGATGAGTTCAACCTATAAGTAGAATTTTAGATCTTGATATATTTTATTTTCTAAAATAAAAGATTTATGCTATATGGAGTATACGTGATATGTGTATAAATGGGAGTTGACTTATTTCTGTCTCAGTTTTAAGTTAGTAAATCAGATAATATAAAACTAAAGTCTCATTTTGGTCCTTAACATATTGTGATTTTACGATTTTGGTTCAAAATATTATCTTTTGAATTATTCGGTCCCTCACAAATAAAAACGGGTCATATTTGGTCCGAATTTGACGGAACTGTTAAAATTTGACAGTCAACGATGTTTAAGTTATTTTGACTGGATTATGAATTTAAATAAGAATATTTACTTTTTTTTCTTATTTTTTAAGAACAAATTATCTCTATCTCTCTACACTCTCTTCTCTGCCTGAGCTCGAGCTTCCGCAGCGTCGTGGATGTGAACAGCGCGGCAGGAAGCCTCTGAGTTAAACGCCGTGATCGACGGCGTATAACACACATTCCTCCACGAATATTCGAGGTCACGGTAGGAGGGACTCCGGCTGTGGGTGGCGGCGCTGCTGAGGTGGAAAATGAGAGGGAGAGAGAGGATGATGGTTGCCGTTGGTGAGGGTTGAGGATGAAGATGAGGTGAGTGTTGGGTCGGAAATGGGGGAGATGGACGTGTGAGCTGCGGAGGAGGAGAGATGCGGCGGTGGTGTTTCTGGGGGAAGAGAGGCCAAAGGAGAAAGCCATGGGCTGAGACGAGAGAGAGGGAAAATCTTTTGGTGGGGGGCTTTAATAGTTCATTCAAGATTGATTAATGGGAGATAGATAGGGATTCGATCCCGCGCGCTGCGGGTTCCGAAGCAGCCATCGTCGTCTCAGTCTTCATCCGCCTCTCTTTCTGATTCAGCTGACCGCGCATTGGTGGAGATTTCCAACATTCCGCCTCCGGCGAAATCCAAGGTGGTTGCGCTTCCTTGGACCCTAATTTTTTAGGTTTGGGTTAATTAGAGTATTAGACATTAATAAAACATATTTATTAATTTAATTCGGTCAAAATGTAATTAAAATCTATTGACTGTTAAATTTTAACAGTTCCGTCAAATTCAGACCAAATGTGACCCGTTTTTATTTGCGAGGGACCGAATAATTCAAAAGATAATGTTTTGGATCAAAATCGTAAAATTGCAATATGTTAAGGACCAAAATGGGCCTTTAGTCATAATATAATTATTTTTTATTTCATTTTTTAAACTAGTGCATACCATCAAGTATTGCAAATAATGCGAATTTATTTTTTTTATTAAATATTGCAAATAAATATCTTGGTATAACTGCGAAATTTATTGTTATTTATTAACTATTGAAAATATTGATGCTACGTTAATCTCCTCACCTGATTAAATCTACTTTTTTGGTCTTTAATTTGCTAATTATAATCTCCAACGGTTGATAAAAATTAAAAATCTTGATTATAGTTTAACCACTTCATTTAATAATTTATTTAATGGGATATAATGCTTGCTTCCAAGAAGCATGTGAGAACATCAACTGCACATAAATAATATTTATGCCTCAAAATTATAGCCTAAAATGTTCGTTGCAACTGCATCACCTCACATTCATGATTCAACACTTCTTGAGAAATTGTTTCTTCAAATTTCCATAAAAAAAAAGCTACATATCACTCAACCAAAAAGATAGAAATTGAACCAAAAAACAAAAAAACAGGAAATTAAATCCATTAATGTAGCTAATATGCAGCAAGATTTGCTGGCTCACTTCTTGAACTCTCTGGCCTTCTCTTCATGCATGAAATCAAGCAAAACAGTGCTCTTGCATTTGGGGCATTTCGGATCATCTTCGAGCAGCATCACGTACATCAAGCAGCGCGGGCACCCCACGAGCATCATGCTGCTGCTACTCTCCGGGCTGCTCGAGCAGTGCGAGGCCCCAGCCGGGCTCGTCTCCCGGGACACGCAGGAGCTCCGTGGAGAGACGTCCGCTGACGAGACCGACTCGCGGGGCGGGGACAGGTTGAGCTTGAGCTCGAGCTTCGGGCTTGAGTCCCTGTAGTTCATTCTTGCTACCAATGAAACAGGATAACTTGTACTAATAGAGAGGGAATGAATTTGTGATGTGACTTACAAGGATGGTTTGAGGCTATATATAGAACAAGAAGAGAATCTTTGGAGAAACAAATTGGTGGGGTTTCTTTTATTACAACAAATTAGAGTAAATATTTGCAACCACAATGTGTGTAATAGGCTACATTAATTCAAGGCTGCAATTGTTGGTTAACACTTAACACATACTACTACTATTTAAAGAAGCAATTAAATTGCCATTAAAAAAGAGCTAACTGCCATCAGAAAATGCTTATTACACCTACACTATGTTGTGTAGGTTACATGTACATAAATCTCTCTTAAGTATTAACCCTATACCCGTCCCGTTTGATTAGGTCCGTTTCTTGACAACGAGCAAGAGGCATAACAACCTCAAATAAATGCCTGTAGATGGAGCCCCCACTGGTGAGCAACAAAACATCAGGTGTTGGTATGTCTTTCTCAGGCAATAAACCATTTTTATTACACGCAGCATGCAATGCACACGTCCCCCCACCCCGTCCAAAATCTACACCCCCACACACACATTTATAGTTAAAGAAATGGACTTAAATATCTATGCAGAAGTTAGGTGTGTGTGTGTGTGTTGGAAAAGCTACAACTTTCCAACTATTTTTAATCAGCAGCAGAAGTGAGTTGGTAATTTTAACAGCATTTACTTGGCCATTGATGAGCTTCATCAAAAATGGAGGGCTCTCACTTCAACTAACCTTATTTATGGCTCTAAATTACACCAATCTCTCTCTCTCTCTCTCTCAAATGTCCAAGTTGGAAGAACTAACTAATATTCCAGCGAAAAACTGCAGGTTTTCTTTATGTTACGTATTCACCGGTCGGCCTAGTGTATAGGGAGTATGAAATAAAGACAGGAATATTTATATCAGTATAAAATAATGATAAAATTATTTGTAATAAATATAAAAAAGATGTTGAAATATTTTGTATTCCACATGGACAAAGAGTTGATGACATTTAAAAGTAAATACCGAATGTGTAAATTGAAACATGAACGAAATTTTATGCTTCAAACTTTTTGTAACAATATGAAATAGTGGCAAAATATTTTGTATGCTTAGTATAGTTATTTTTAAAGAACGATTGAGCGAAGAAGTAGCGAGTCTACTCGCCAGTGATTGAGCGAAGAAGTAGTGAGTCCACTCGCCAGACTCAGTTCATCAGTGTTAAAATGGTACGCATTATTGTATACTCTACCAATGCCCATTATTAATAAAATTTAAAAATTAATTAAAATATTATTAATAGTTGATGTCCAATTTATTACTATTAGTAACTTAGAAAATTAAAGATCACTAAGAAGAATTATAAAGAAAAATAAAGAGAAAAAAAGTAATGGCTCTTTATTTTCTTTTGTATGTACATCTTGTCCCGACTCAATCCAAAATAAAATCATCATTACCATTTATCATTAGAGCATCCTTATCCGTGCTCCTTGGCAAGAGCACGGAGGTAGGCCCAGACCCACTTTTATTATTTTTTTACTCCCTGCTGTTTCCCAAGAGCACAACACCCACATTCATGCTCTTCCGCAAGGACATGCTCAAGAGTTCTACCATTCTATTATTCAATTTAAATAAAAACATTTCCACAATATTAAAATGCATTAAAAAATACCCGGAATACTATTACAAATTATAAAAAATTAAAAATTACATAATTAAAATCCTAAAAATTAAAAATTACATAATTAAAATCCTAAACAATAAAAATACATAATTAAAATCCTAAAAAATAAAAACATATATAATTAAAGGCTAAAAAATACCCTCGTGGAAGACTATTCCTCTGGCCCTATCCCCAATGTTCTTCGGAGACTCCGTATCATTGTCAAATGTGAATCAAGTTGCTCGGGAGTCATATTTGACCTATCGGCCAAATTGAGTTGGGCCAAAAGGGTCCACAACGAGTTGGTGGGGGGTTGAGGTGGCACAAAGGGAGCGGGAGCGGATGGAGTCGCGGCGCGACGACGGTTGGCCGTCGCCTTCTTCCTTCCTTGCGGCCGGCGTTGGGAACTGCTCGGGCCGGCATCGGGGCTATCCAAGTTAGCTCTGGCAAGCTGGCTAGCCACTTCATCCTCGCCGGCGTCGGATAGGGATACCGACCTCGACCGTTTGCTGGAGGAGCTGGAGGAGGATGATACGTCTCCCCTATACTTCGGATGCACACGCACCTCCTGCCAAGCTCTGAGGTACTTGAACAGTTTGTAATTTAGGGATTGGTAGGTCGCCAAGGCAGCACTGATGATGTCGAGCTCACTCCTGCCGCTCCCCGCCGACCGCTCTTCTTGGAGGTAATACCCCTGGAACTTTTTGATTTCTTCGTTGGCTCTGAATATGACATTACGCACCATACTCTCATTGCGCTTGATGGTTCCAGCCAGACGGTTTTCATTGTACCGGCGAGAGATGCGCCACCAAAACCTATCCCCGCTTTAGTTCGTGCTATCTCCGAATCTTCGGAGATAATCAAATAAGGTTTTGAATAATTGATCCATCTCCGCCGGAGTCTACGGGGTGCGGACACCACGAGGAGTAGGAGTATGAA
Organism: Salvia splendens; assembly: GCF_004379255.2. Classification (NCBI taxonomy): domain Eukaryota; kingdom Viridiplantae; phylum Streptophyta; class Magnoliopsida; order Lamiales; family Lamiaceae; genus Salvia; species Salvia splendens. The sequence goes on from NC_056038.1 coordinate 1,751,599, forward strand.
GAGGAGGAGTTTGAGAGCCGCCGCTCCCTCCCGATCTGGGTTCGGGTGCCCACCCGTATCGCCCATCGGGGGCATCTTGGTCGTCCACCGGGGATGGCCGGTAGCCACCCGGAACTTGAGAACCTTGGGTTTAACGAGAGGCCGAAAATTGCATTTCCGGACTAGAGAATGGTTGTTAGCCGAACCATAGTGGTTCCAACCGCGGGAGTCGGAGGGGTGATCGCCGGAGCCGGATATTTTTTTTGTAAGAGTGAAAGATTGAGAATTGATAAGAGAAGATGAGAGAATTTAGATGAGAATTGTGTAGGGTGGTGTGAAGTTTTTGGTGTGGAAGTGTGGTTATTTATAGATGAAAATGTGAATTTTGGGGAAAAAAATTGAAAAATAAATTAATAGTGGGGAGAAAACGGATATAATTTATTCAGAAGTGGGAAAATATATATTTTTTATTGAAAATTGATTTTTTTAAATTAAATTCAATTTTTTTTTAAAAGGAAAAATCGAAAAATGCAAACGGCTTTGCCTTTGGCCAATCAGAACGCGTCACGTCAGCCTACTCAGCGGCACGAACATGCTCAATGCATCGATCAGCGCCGTGCCAGCGGCAAGAGCACATCAGCGAGCAGCACACCGCCACGCCAGCAGCACGGACGCCATCCGTACGGATGAACAGCGCTGGGGATGCTCTTAAATATGTCTCCCAGGTGGACCTATGGTCCTTGATCCGAAATTTAAAATCAAATATTGCCAAATCAGCAATCAGAATGAGACTTGTATTGTACTCCCCCTCCGTCTCAGTTAAGTTGGGTCATATTTCTCTTTGGGGTGTCTCAATTAAGCTGAGTCATTTTCTTTTTTTAGTAAAAAATAAAACATCCAATCACTTTTACTTTATTCCACTATTTACTTTACTCTCTATTAATCTTTCCTACTTTATTCCTCGCTTCTACTTTTCAACACAATTTCTTAATTTCCTTGCCTAAAAGATTTGTCTCAACTTAGTTGGGACGGAGGGAGTACTACATATAATAGCAGTACTTTACAAATTCCAAAATTATGCAAAATACTAGTATTTCCTCCGTCCTAATTAAATTGAGTCATAATTTTTGTGTACGGAGATTAAGAAATTATGTTGAAAGTAGAAGAGAATAATAAAGTAGGAAAGATAAAGGGCAAGGAAAGTAAGTGATAGAATAAATTAAGACTGATTGGATATTTTGGTTTTTTTTTTCCAAAAAAGGGAATATGAATCCAACTTAGTTTGGTGGTGGTTGGGGGAGTATATGAATTCGAAGCTTTTGGATCTTGTAATGTAGGAGTACTATCTTAAGGGGGTGTTTGGTTTGCAAGATTGTATCCGGAATTAAATTTGTAGTGCGTTCGGTTCATGAGATTCAACCTCACAACTCAATCTTAGATAGATAGTTATGGGATAATTAGTCATAGCTCCCCTATAACTAAATAATCTCACGACTCAATCCTAGATTGTATCTTGGTATTATTTTATCTTGCAAACCGAACACCACCTAAGTATACAAAAACATCATAATTTACTTGAGCTGACACTATCCTAAAATCACTTTGAAATATTGACTCATTTTGCTTTTATAAATAGATTACTTTCGAATTTCGATTACAAATGTGTATTTTGATACAGTGGACTGTATTATATTGCTAATTCACATTCATGTTGCTAACTACGACTCAATAATAGATATCAGATCTTTAAATTAAATGCCAAGATCATTCATCCCCAAATATCAATACAATATAAAAAAATGTTAATAATATCAGTTAACAACAAATTAGTTATAACTAACTTTTGAAAAATATCTCAAAACATTTAATGCATATAACTATCTCAATTTAAATTATTTGTTCGCACAACATATATCAAATTAAAGATATTTTTATAAGGATTCCAACGAGGTCCTACATGCATATGTTTTGGTGTCAAGATTTGAAAAAAATTTCATGAATTTTCGTATTTTTCAAGAAGCATGTAATATCAATACAACTTACATAATATGTCAATATAATGTTTGCATAATGTCAATACCAAATTGCATTGACAGTGTCATATTTTCGTGTTGATATATTTTATACACAATATTGACATTGAGTTCCAAAACCCTAAATTTGATAATCGTTATTATCTTTTTAATATTAAAAAATAAAAAACGAAATACACATTAGATATCTAAAATCCTAATGTCTTAAATTAGTTTTAGTTAGCAATTAAAAGAAGAGTTAGCAATTGATCACATCCCTTAATATGCATCCTTATTATTTTTAAATGCTAGATATTGTTGTTATTACTATGTAGTATAAGAAAAAAAAAATTTAATCTCAAATTCTTCAAAATAATGATATATTCAATTTTTATTCCATTCATACGTTGCATATTTACTACATTCTGATAAATCCTATAATTAAAACATGGCTATGACTGACAGTGTCCTACTCAAGTTCTTGCAAAGAAATTCAAACATCCCATGACAAAAAAATTTAGTAAAAATAGTAAATATAGATAAAATCATCTGGTGCTTATGTGTAGGAGTCTATGTAGTTATATACTTACAGAACTATAGAAATAAAGAGGTAGTATAAGTAATTAGGCTTTACAGAAAATTATTTTAAAAAATAAAAGTATGACTGAAGAAGAAGAATGGTGGGAATATCATCACCACAGATGATGAGCAACAACATAATTCAGGCTTGCAGCAGCTGATCTTCCATGAAATTTGCTGTCTCTGAAGCTTAAAACATCGTTATCTACGAGCTGAAAGCCCTGCTAGAAGTTACATTATTGCCACGACACTGTCTCAGCTGTTCCTTAAGACTACGAACGAGATCATTCAGACTTTGGATGTTCTTCTCTTGGGACAGAATAATCTGCAAAAGTCGATGAATACAGCTCAAATATACGCGTTAGCACCTACATTTCATAGTTCGATGATACCTCACTAAGTCATACAGTAAAAGAACTGCAAAACCAAGCTTTGAACATGCAACCCGATACAAGGTGGCCGAACAGAACATAAACATCAGCAAAAACTACTCTTTAAAAGTCAGTTCTTGAATTCTATGATATCATTAGGTTTCTTTTCACATCAGAAGTCACAAATTCATGCCAAATCTTACTACTATTCCATTTTCAAATCTTCAGCAACATATCACAGCGTGTTCTATTATAGCTCGTTTACAGCAACAGAACACAAAAACATCAGCACGAGTAAAAAATGAGGACAACAAGCATCGATAGGCATATCTTCAATCAAGCTGCCAAGAAGATTTCTTCCTGGAGCAACGGTTAATCTATAGTTCTATATGCAACAAATGCATTTAACACGAAAAACAAAAAATGCTACATATGAACGGATCTCCCATCAGAACAAGGATATCAACATGATTGGTTAGGATGGTATAAGATCAGCGGACGATGATTACCTTCTCTTTGATATTTTCTTCTCGTTGCTGTATCCTCTGCTGCTTCTTAGATTCCCTCGGGGTTGCAATTGCATCGACATCACTGACTAGCTGTTGCCTCCACTCGAATTGAGACGTGATAATCAATATAAGCAACACACAAACAAGCAGCACTGGCCTCGACATATTTCCTAGCAAAGAACATGAAAAAACACCCATCAACAATCAAAACGGTTACAAGCTAACAAAAATTGAATCTTTGAAAATCGAAATGTATATAAACATAGCTTCAAAATTCAAAACAAACATCATCCAACTTATTTAATTAGTACATTTCCTGTCACTCCCCAATTGCCTAAACAGAGCCTCAAAAATAGCTAATTATAACACTGTTATCCCTAATTCACCACTTAACCAACTAAACTGAGCATCAAATCAACCTAAAACCATCAGCAAATCACAAATCCCCAATTCTGCAAATCCTCGAACTTAAATAAAAATATAAAATGTGCTAAATCAACCAGAAATTAACACCATGGTTGGAAATAGAATACTTCCATATTGAAGAAAAATGCATCAAAATGCGTATATCGAAATCATAGAAACAAAGAACTTACAGATCAGGGCTCAATTTTGACATAAATAGCTTCCAAGTAAGAACTCGAATCGGAGAATCACAAAGGTCGCTTCAAGAAAATTTAGCTACACCCCAATTTGTGGCTCTAGGGCTTTGTGGTGAGAAAACCCAAAAGGGAAGCATGTGCTCAAGAATACTACTGATTGCTGAAGTGTGATTACGATATTAATCGTAGGACAATCAGTAATGGAAGAAGATTTAGAAAGAGAGAGATGACTGATCTGTCTCTCCACCAATAATTGTGAATTACCCTTTTTGAGTTTATGGTTGAATTTCGTGTTAGATTTTGAATTGGGAAAATTTATAGAGTAATAATATCTAAGATATTCTAAGTCTGTCCAATTTATGGAATAAATAAAATTTTGTCTATATTTGAAAATTTAGGGACATTTAATTTCATTACCAAAGAAATTCCAAGTCTGCCCAATTTAATTTTGTCTATATGTGAAAATTTAGAGACATTTAATTCCATTTCAGTGTAATTAGGACAAACTTTAGGATGCATTTGTTATTAATTGTCTCTAAATATTATTTTTGGTGATAATTTTTTCATAGTTGAACATGATGTTGTGCGAATATGATCATGAGTTAATAAATAGTAAAATGCGATCATGTAAAATGCGTAAATGAGAGTACAAAGAACACGGAATAGATGAGAAGTGTAAAGCAAACTAATCTAGCAATAAACCAATACTATTCATTAATGTAAAACTATATAATTTACACCATCATACAAACTACACACATCATATATGATCTCACTTTTTTACATTTCAAAACTTAGGATCACAAATTCTTCAACAACTCTATAAACATTCAGGCAAAGACAACCACACCAGTAGGTACCAAGCGAATACGATCATCAACACGTACCATTAAGATCCGTGGATGTAGTCTCGGCCGAGGAGCAATACCAATAGAGAGATTAACACGAAAAACACGAAGGAGAGCGATATCCTTCTAGTACGCGATGATCTGTCGCCTAGGCTTGGATCTTCACGAGTTTGCGTTGCAAGCTCATATATTCCGAAATGCTTTGTCCCTTGAGATCCCATTCTATGCCGCCTGAGCCTGAGGCGCCGGTTCGCTGTCCCTTGCGAAGGGAGGACAGACAGGGCATCTTGAGCCGTCTTGAACGAAGATTCATCGAGCTTGATTATGTCGTCCTTCATTATGTCCACGTAGCAATCGTCTACCTACAAGAGATCATGAAATTTGCAAACTTCATGGAGGGAAGGAAGGATGGATGATACATTGATGCAAATCACTAAAAAGCTACTAACGGGGTGAGAGGATTCGTTCGTTACTTTCTCTTCCGACTCTGAGCCCGTGTCGAGATGCTCCACTGAGTGAGAGTTGAGGCTGCTGCTACAATCCTTGGAACAACTATCTGCAGTCTTGGCCCCATCAACGAGGGGGGATTGATCGACACCAGATAAAGATGGTGCACTATTATCGACCGCTGTGGACCCCCCTTCATTGCTCCCTTGATTTTCGTTCAAATGAAATTCCTTATTCCTCCGAAGGCGACACACTACCATAGCATCCTATATTCGACATAAACTCATACGATTTACAACTCTCTCGGTTTCAGACAAACGAGAGGGAGAACGAAACTACTCACCTCGGATTTCTCACTTGTGGTGTACTCGTGCATTATCCACTCTGTCCTCTGCCCTTTTGGCGCCCGGCCCGTGTGGAACACCAGAGTCCTCTTCGTGCCAATCTGAGTCGAACCAGACTTGACGCTGCGCTCCTTCCCAGTTGCCTTCCAGTAACCGGACACAGTCGCCCTTTTACTCTGAGAGCCATTCGGATACTTCCTTCCGCGAGGCGAGAAGAAGAACCATTCGTTGTCCGACTGTATCACCGATTGACCTGCTTTCATTTCAATCAGACAACTCCAATCAAATCCTCAATTCCACCACAAATGCTACACATATAAACATACATTCCTAATCCACACTCCACATTTACTTTCACATTACATAAATGTAGTTACATTTACATGTCCCATATACTTCATATACTCCAACAAAATCCCCTCAAACAAATACTACTAGTACATGTTTATATCATCATTTTTTTGTCATTTCATCAATCTATATAGCATAAACACATTCTAAATACCAAAAATATAACCATGTATATACACAAATCTAATTTGATCAACCATACTCAGCTCAGTCACAAAATGAATTCGTACTCATATTCCCACCAATGCTAGTAGTACTACATATCTTAACGTGCATTAATGAAATAAAATACGAAAATTCCCGTGATGCGACATTAGTTGCACAACCTATTAGATCAATTGTTACTAAATAGTTTCAAGGCACGATGCTAGTCAGTTTCATTCTAAAATCAATTGGTACTAATAGTTTCTAGGCGCTAAAATCACAAAATCAATTGGCGATAGAAAATGCAACTTACTAGTATATAAATTGATATCTACTCCACAATTCAAAAATTATATGAATGACAACGAGACAACTCACACGTGTATATCTAACACAGAAATTGAAATTAAGGTAACCTGGTAAATCCCAAGGTTCATGTCTGCATATATCGACTTCGGGAATGACGTCGACGCCGTCGGGGGAGCCGTGAAGCTTCTTCTTCAGATAATACTGAATCAACTCCTCGTCGGTAGGCGAGAATCGGAAACCGGGAAACATCGACGAAGCCTCCGCTATCGAGATTTCCATCGGAGTGTTGCTTGCTGATGATCTCTCCTCCTTGATTTCACACTCGTTTTCTATCATCATTATTATTATTATTATTATTATTAAATCCGAATCAAATCAAGTAGGATTTTGGATTGGGAAAAGTTGAGAGAAGGGGATTGGAATATGCCTGAATTGATTGGGTGAAGAAATGAATTCGATGCTGAAGTGATGCACACAAACAAGTTTCTTTCTTTCATTTCTTCTGCTCTGTGTTTGTTGCAGAGCGAAGAGAGAGTGAGCGTGAAGATCACGTGAGGAGTGAGGAGACACCACGTGGGAGCTTCGATCGCCACGTCGGATGACACGTGTCAGGGACACATATCTATGCGCCGAAATTCTTGAATTCCTCACGTTCTACTTGAATATTGTGAATTGGGAAATTTAGTTTGTTTTTTTAAATTGGCAGTTTGAGATTGTGACGAATAAATGTTTTTGCTATTTTCATTTAATAAGAGGGATATAAAACACTCTCTTTTTTTGTAAAATTAAACACCATTTTCTTTATTTTATTTTCACTTAACTAAATGAGTTGATTTGGATCTGTCCTTTGATTGGCATTACTCACTGGATGTCACGACACAATTATAATTATTTTTTTTCATTGAAAATAATAATAAAATAAAAATCTAAAATGGTTTTCTTACTTGAGTTGAGGTTCCTATAGTCATTTATGCTTTGGGCTTTTTCATGTCGAATCGCAAAGTAAAGTGGGCCAACACCGACCCAAACCGAATATCAATAAAATTTGTACCACCAAAATCAAATCCTTTCTCTTTAGTCCTTACCATTTATGTTTATAGTTTATAATTTATAATTTATAATTTATTTATTTATGATCCACCCATTTCTAGAAAAATCTCGACTCAAAAAAAAGAGAAGAAATTAATAAATCAATAATCGAAATTTTCTTACAGAGTCATCTCCATTTCACGTTCACTCACATGAGCTTAGTGTCCACGTCATCATCGATTGCTCCGAACAGTGAAATCGTGAACAGTAATCCAACTGTAGAGGAAGCCACAGCAGTAGCTGAGAAGCTCAGAGACATGGCTTTAGTTCCCAATCCCGCCGTCACCGAGCCCCCTTTGTTTGCCGAGGTGGACATGGGAGCCGACGCCTCCTCCCCCACCGTCCGTGCCACCGTCGTTCAGGCCGCCACCGTCTTCTACGACACCCCCGCCACCCTTGGTTTGCTCCCTTTTTTTTGTTTTCCGGATTTGTCACTTGATTGCTTGCATTCGTCTTCGAGTTTGGTGATTGGATTCAAATTCTTGCCAAAGATTCCATTTTTTTTGCCAAAGATTTCATTTTTTAGAGAAGAAATGAATTATACTGGATTTTGGCTCTATGAATTGTGTTTCTAGATTGTTCTGGAATTAATGTTGAATGGTGAAAGTGGGAGTGGCTTTCTTGATTATGATTGATGAGTGTGGAATCAAGGGAACATGTGAATTCAAATTTTCAAGGGTTTCTTGTAATTTTTCATCTTTATAATGAAATGATGAAAGATTTTGATTTGCAAACATTTGCATTATGCTACTTTGGGTGTAGATGAATTATTGATGGAGGAAAGGTTGTTACATGGATAAGAATTTGAAGCAGTTGCTATGTTTTTATGCACTAATTTTTGTTGTTCTAATATGATTTGGTGTTTACTATGAAAGAATTAAGAATTGCTGCTAAAAGTATAGGATTCTGGATAAATTTGTTCGAAAACCGCTTTGTGAGTGACCGTTGTTGTTCCTCCAGATAAGGCTGAAAGGCTGCTGGCCGAGGCAGCCTCGTATGGTTCTCAGTTAGTTGTGTTTCCTGAAGCATTCATCGGTGGCTATCCACGTGGATCAACTTTTGGTGTTTCGATTGGCAACCGTACAGCCAAGGGCAAGGAGGAGTTTCGCAAGTATCACGCTGCTGCTATCGATGTTCCTGGTGAGTAAGACGTTACAGAGAATGTTTTGAGCTTTCGTATGTTATCCCGTATGATATGCTCGTTCTGTTTCAGGTCCTGAAGTCGAGCGTTTGGCTGCAATGGCTGCGAAATATAAGGTTCATTTGGTGATGGGGGCTATCGAGAGAGATGGATACACCTTATACTGCACTGTTCTGTTTTTCGACCCTCAAGGTCATTTCCTCGGGAAGCATAGGAAGGTCATGCCTACTGCTCTCGAGCGCATAATCTGGGGTTTCGGGGATGGCTCGACTATCCCTGTCTTCGACACACCTGTTGGGAAAATCGGGGCTGCAATTTGTTGGGAAAACAGAATGCCACTTTTAAGGACAGCAATGTATGCTAAAGGTTGTTTTTTCACTCTAATTTCTTATGGTGTACTATTCCATTTTATTCGGCCATGGCCAATCCTACGTGTTGTTCGTTTCTAATACTATTGCTCTGTGTTTGCAGGTGTTGAAATATACTGTGCTCCCACGGCTGATTCAAGAGACGTTTGGCAAGCTTCGATGACACACATCGCCCTTGAAGGAGGGTGCTTTGTGCTCTCTGCCAACCAGTTCTGCAGAAGAAAGGATTATCCACCTCCACCCGATTATGTTTTCTCGGGTACAGAGGAAGACCTCATGCCAGAATCCGTTGTTTGTGCTGGCGGAAGTGTCATAATATCTCCATCGGGTGCTGTGCTGGCAGGGCCGAACTATGATGGGGAAGCACTCATATCGGCAGATTTAGGTGCGTTGCTTCCCTTTCTTCGTTGTTAGTCGTGAAGGGCCGTATCAATGGCATTCCGTGTTCGTCTCATGTGTTATCAAGTTGTAAATAGTCCTTTCACCATTCTTGCAGCCCAAACATCTGCATTTCACTTTTACTATAAATGGTAGTAACTAATAAAAGTGGGACCCACAATTTCACTATTTTTTTCTGACTCACATTTTTTTAAACCCATGGCAGAAAAAAAAGCCCCTATTCGTGGACGAAGGGAGTAGATAACTATCAAACTGTATTTTCATCATTCTTGCAGCAAAAATGCTTGACATGAAAGTTTTATCTTAACTCTCGTATCCGTTAAATGTTCCTCAACGTACGTATAATTTGGCCACTGCTCGCCCCCTTCGTTTTCATGTTCATATTGTTTTCTCTGGTTGTTGAGGTTCGATATGGTTGTAATGCTGATTTGGATTGTTGCTAGCTTTGTCATTACTTTGTTATACTCTGATAGCTGTCTTATTCCATAATTCACAGATCTAGGTGAGGTGGCCCGGGCAAAGTTCGACTTTGATGTGGTCGGGCACTACGCCCGCCCTGAAATCCTCAGCCTGGTCGTGAAGGACCACCCCATGGCCCCAGTCTCCTTCGTCTCAGCATCCGAAAACCCCCACAAGCGACCCGACCTTCCCTAGTACTCGTCCCCATCATTGAGGCGTCCGCAGGTTCATTCACCAACGCCTTCTAGGTCGAGTCAATGGTCACTCTCCCAAAAATAATTCTCTCCATTATTGCATATTTCCATAGATTTGGCCAACATTCTTGTCTCTATTCTTACAATGTAGACTCTCACACATTGATTGGGGTTCAAAGAACCTAGTTGGCATGCCAGAGTGTAATGTTGGTTTATGTTTGGAGATACTGAAAATGTAGGAATGAGTTCAAATCCATCAGTCTAAGGAAAGAGGAGCATTGAATGATGGAGAATTCAAGAATAATGAATTTTACTATTGTTTTAGGGCTTCGAACATAACATATCTATGAAAGTAGTTGATAATTAAGAGGCTGTCTTATCATATTGTCAATTATGTCAAAAGAGGAATTAGTAAAGTGAAAGGAATCAAGTAGTAAGTACAAATGAGGAATTATTTGAACTAAAAAGGTGTTTGTGACATGGGAAAAGTTACCAATGTTTGGAAAAAATAATGAAGATAGATTTATGTAAATATCTATGGAAAAAAAGTAGCATAATTAAATTGTTAAAATGTAAACAATTTAAGGAAAAGAAGAACTCTATAGTTTCACAATATAAAAATGTGTTTTGTACTAAGCTAAGGTTGTAAATATTTTATAGGCTTGCACTGTACTTGTTCTGTTCATAATATAAGATTACTCATTATAAGTCTATAAACAAAACTTTAATTATGTGGAGTAATAATTTGAAAAGTAAAGAGGACCACTTTGAGTTAGTGTTTTTTTAATTACGTTTCAATCATATGATAGGAGTATTTCTCTACGTTTACTATCTAACATTCAATAATATATGAAACTTAACACTTAATTTGCCATTTTTCTAATTTGGTAATATACATTATTTAAATTTAAAATATTCCAAATATGTAGTCTTCAAGAAATCCAATCAAGTGGACTAACTAAAATATAATTAAATGGGACATTTGAAAATGCTGCTTAAATTATTCCTCCACATGAGAATCATTCATTGAATCAACAAGATAATTAATACTTATAAAATTAATACATAAAAAATCAGTGGTTTCTCTGGCAATGATATGATTGCATGTGCTCTAAATAATTCAACACATCTTATTATAATTCCAAACACAATTGTTTCAGACAACATTTGTGTGGTGTCACCCCCCTTGCCTCAAACCATGTGTTTTGTATGAAACAAGATTTTGATGGGATTGATAATATTGTGGTAATAATAAGGTGACAATATCTCATTTTTCTGTGTCTTCAACTCTTGAAGCCAGATTCCATGCATCACTCTTCAATTTTAAGACAAGATTAGGCAAAAACCAAACACAAGAAGTTGCTTGTCTATTTTGATTAAATTGAAGGTTAAATTACATGGGACCAGCAAAAATTAGTGTATTGTGTCACATTATCACATCATTATCTGGTTAAAATTAAGATTACCTAATAAAAATCCAATCTTGGTAGAAGAAATTTCAAGAAATATATCATTTTCTTTCCTTGCAGAGGAAAAAGTAGCATAATTTATACAGTTACTCACTTTATGTATGGAAACAAAAATTTTCTGTTTACACTCTTGAATTCATGACATATGCTAGAGGAGAGTTTTTCGCAAGGCGCGACGCGACGCCTCGTCTATAGCTGCTAGCCGTGACATGGCACGACGCCATTGGGAGGATCATCCTCTTGAGAGGATGCAATTCTTGAAGTGGAAACAATGTGGTCTCTTAGGTCTTTGATCATGTTGTATCTCTCGAGCTCGTCTTCCACGTTGTTCTTCTTCCATGGCTGTGATGAGAACTCGAATAGCCCTCTTCTGTCGAACACGTCTAGTGTTTCTTGTTTGTTCCCATCGGTTGAAATAGCGACTGCTGCTGCTGGTGGTGGTGGTGGTTTCTTGATGGACCTTCTCCCTTTGCTCTTGTCGATTGAGTTCCTCTTCGACTCAGCTTTGGCCGTGTCGCTCCATTGGAAGCTCTTGCTGATGTCATCCATGTTTAGTTCGATGGAGTGGAGGTCGCTGTCAGCTGAATCGTCGTCCTCCTCCTCATCATCATCATCGTCATCATCATCATCATCATCATCATCGTCATCGTCTTCTTCTTCGTGTTGATCAACTCTGTTTACTAGTGAGACATCCAAAACGTCGTCTCTTGCTTTACCATGGTACTCGTATGGGCTAGGCAGCGTCTCCCTCAAGTATCTCTCGAGCTCCTTGATCTTGTCATAGCTCGGGGAGCCATCGCCTTGTTGCTGCTCTTCGCCATTCTTGGACTTCAGGTAGGCCTCGAGCTCGTTCCTCAGTGTGTCAACGAGCGCGTTCTTCTCCTCGAACTGATACTTGGCCTCCGCGAGCTTCATCTGCACTCGCTCCTCACGCAGCACATCAGCCATCTGCATCATCTCCCTCTCCTTCTCCACCTCTTCGCAGACCTTAGCCGAGCGCCTCTTGAGCTCCTCCACCTCAGCCCGGTCCTCCCCTATTCCCCGAGCCAGCTCATCGCACACTTGCTCAAATATCTCCCGTGCCCTCTTCTCGCTCTCGAGCTCCTTACTCATCTTAGCCAGGGACTCCCTCGTCTCCGCCAATTCTGTACCGAGCTTCTTGTTAAGCCTCTCCGTCCGCCTCCTCATTTTCCTCTCCGATTCGAGCTCTCCGTTTACCGAGGCTATGGCCCTCCGAATCTTATCCTGCTCTTTCAATTTCCAAACCAACTTCTCCTCTTCTAACTGCTTTAACAAAACAGCAATCTCACCCCCCTTCCGTTGCTCTTGGATCAGTTTACTCACGTGGATACAAGCCCGGTCGAGCTCAAACTTTAAGGCCGAGAAAAGGGATACACGCGCAGAGTTCTGCTCGTCGAGATGGCTGACCCGGCTCATCACTTTGAGCAACTCTTTCGAAGTTATAAGGCCGTTGTACACGTCCTTGAGAAGATTCTTGGTTCCAACGACATGCCTACACGGGCTACAGGCATGGTTCTGTGCCTGATCAACCTGTGCATCGTCTCCGTTAGTCACAGTCTCTAGAACAGTCCAACCAAGAAGAAACAGCCAACTGAAATGAATACACAAATGCTAGACAAATGAAAGTGTTTCCTAACCATATGGTGATATCTACAAGGAGACAAACAATTGAGATGATAGGTAGAGTGGTGCCCCATAACTAAAACAAACCATGTTCTCTGCTCCACAGTAACGCCATACGTTTTTTGTCCATTTCTAGTTGCTCCTAGTAACGAAACAAAATGATCGAAGCATCTAATCGTGGAAATCGACTTCATTCAAGATCTCCATATTATCCTCCACCATCACACCCCACCAAAGGAATCAGTCCTATTCAACTAACACATGCTAATGTAAAATCGTTTTACCAATCTTCATCTAGTAAAAAAATTCACTAAAAACACACTCAATCTTAGTTGTTCCTATAATGATCGAATCAACTAATCGTGTAACTCGACTTGATTCAAGAAAACATGTTGGATCTCGGAATCATCCTCCACCATCATTCACACCCCACCAAAGGGAATGTACATCCTAATCAACTAACACAAATGCTAATACCAATTCATGTAACTCATCTAGCAAAAGACTATTTCAACGTTCAACTCGAAAATCAGACCTGAACGAGGCAATTATACCTCCGCCATCACTCAAACCCCACCAAAGCGAATCAAGATCCTAATCAACTAACACAAATACTAATGCCAAATCATTTAACCATCTTCATTAGAAAAAAAGACTATTTCATCGTTTAAACTCGAAAATCATACCTCAACGAGGCAACTATGAGGGGATTTGGTGCCTCCCAAACCACTTTCAATCTGAAGTTGCTTCTGAGAACTTGCAGAAGCTCTCCTCCTATGGCTGGTCTTCTGTAGTGGATAAGATTCCATTCTCTGCAATTCAACAAAACGACATCAAACACAAATTTATGCAAAGATAACTTCTCCCACCAAAAATCCCTAACACATCCTAACACAACACAACGAGTAAACACCCAATCCCCACCTCAGAGACATGACTACCAAAGAGATCAGACAAGGCAAGAGCCGTTGATCCCGGCTTCTTCGCCTCCTCCAACATCCTCTCCCTCCTAACAACTCCCCCAACCCCATTCAAACTCTCCCTCCTCACTCTTGGTGAAGACAGGCCATCAATCTCCCACAGAGTGGCAGCCAGTTTCCGGGCTGAGATCGACATCTCCCTCGCCTCCTCGCCACCCCTCACCGCCAAATACTTGAGTGCTGCCTTGTCACCACTCTCCATTGATGGTGATCTCGAGCTCATCATCTTCCACCTTGGCACAGGGGTGCTCGATCCCACTCGTCTCCCCACCAAAAAAGCTCGCTTCAACCGGTTATTCTGCACCAATGACGACGAGGAAGACGATGAACAACCCCTCTTCCTCACTTTGCATTTCCTCCCACCAATCCTCACATCCACACTGATTAAATTCTGCCTTGGCATCCTCCAACCACACCTATACCTAACGTGATTCTACACCATAGCAACCGAAAAATCCAATCTTGGAGCAAGATGTATGCATACAAAAGCAAAGAATCACTCCAATCAAGACTTGTATATCATAGCAAGCCGAAAAATCCAATCTTGGAGCAAGATATACGCATAGAAAAGCCAAGAATCACTCCAATAAAAAAAACCAACAGATCTAGAGACAGAAATAGGGTGGTTTAGAAGCGGTGAGGCCCCCTTTTGAAATGAAAATTGCAAGTGTAACTGCCGAAAATGCGTTATATGGGTCAAAAAAGAAGGTGTTTAAACAGTGGGGGAGATTCGAACGTACCGGGAATTAATGCAGTGAGATGTTGAAATGGGGTTTGGCATGCAAATTGGAGGCCCCTTTCCGAAAAGTTGGGCTCTGATTTTTCAAAAATCAGGAGAGGGAAAGGAAAAGGGAGGAAGATACATGTGACAGTGTAGTTGCAAATGAGGCAACTGTCAAAGCTTCCTCTTCAAGTGCAGTTGAGAAAAGTTGTGTGTGTGTGTGTGAGAGAGAGAGAGAGAGCGGGAGCTTTCAATGAGTGAATCTGATAGCCTTTTTCATGGAAGACAGAGAGAGAAAGAGAGGGAGAGAGAAGGTGGTTATATAAAGAGAAGATGATGATGTGGCAGACACGTGAGCATTTACAAGGATTAATTTATTATTTTTTCGAAATTTTTACGATAATTATTTTGTATATTTGATTAGAATGAATTGAGGATTACGTACGGAAATTACTGAAAGATGATGAATTTTGGTTAAATTTGGTCTGACACATAACTTTAAAAATTAGTTAAAAAATACATATAAATTTGGAATTATTCACAAAAATATGATGGTCCATGTATAGTAATAGTGATATTAGTTTTCAACTTAATAATGTTATTTATATGAAGTGACCATATCATTTAAGTTAATGGAGTAGTAGTTATGTATGTGTAAAATTTCTCGGCTTTCCTGTCAAATAATTTTACATACTTTGCATCTAATAAATTCAAATTTTTTCAATTGTCTTTTTAATCATTGTTTTTTATTTCAAAAGAGGCTTTTTTAACTTATTTGGAGTATAACAATTATTAAACTTATCGGTACAATCATGGTCCATATATAATAGTGATTTGGTAATAAAAACGTGAAATAAAAAAAAGGGAAAAATGTTTTTTCGCGCATTGTATATTGTATGAGGGAAAAAGTTATTTTGATATGGCGGTTTAAATTTATTTTCCTTTTTTGATAATGATTTCTTGCCTATTTATAATAAGATAATTAGCGCGTGATTATTGTAACTTTCTAAACTTCGAAAACAAATAATTAGAGAGTTGAACAAGTATCAAGCATAGATTAGCAGTAACCCATCTTAATCAACATACCAAAAATCATTAAATTTCCAAAATTAACTGTAGAATTCATTATGCTTCTGTTTATATATTCTTTAATAACTTCATAAATCATACTATTGGATTAGACCCATGTAATATCGAATGATATTGGATGAAAAAAATCAAAATTGGACCTGTAATTAACCGCGTCGGATCATTTAGATTATTGGTTGAACCGAAATACTATAATTAAATATTTATATATGTAATATAATATAAAATTAAAATTTAATGGATGGAATATATAATTTGAATATAGTTGATAAATATTGTAAATACAAATCGATTCATTTTGTGAATAATTTAGTAAAATATTTAATTATTTTCAAATTTCTCGTAGTTACTGTTGAACAGCTTTTATTATATTGTCCGAAAATGGATATAATTATTAACATGGTAACAACTCTAAAACAAGATTATATTTATATGGTACAATGTACAATTACACATAATCTAATAAAATGAAAAAGAATATGAGAGCCGCAATAATTCATACTATGTCCGATTAGGATAACAATCACTGTTCTTTTTTCACTATTATGGTAAATATGCAAAAGTTGTCACATGAATTTGTAAAATATGTCAAAAATGTCCTAACTTTTCAATGGTACAAATTACAATGTTGGTAGACATCACATTCATAGAATGGCCAATGGTCCACATTTGGCAGAGTGACATAAGAATTATTTGATTTTTTTTTCATATTACAATATTCTACTAAATCAAATGGGAACATAAATGATAATCACATTTACCCCTAGTTAGTAGTAGCTTATTTTAAGTTGAGCTATTCTAAATAATTTATCTAATATTTTGTTACTTTTTTACAATTGTTTCACCCCCTAGTTAGTAAGTAGCTTATTTTAAGTTGAGCTATTCTAAATAATTTATCTAGTAGTAGTACTATATTGTGTTACTTTTTTTCCAATTATTTCTGCAAAAGTAGAATTTGTATTGAGGTGGGCATACCAATAATAGTCGCATGTTCCTAGTTTTGCAAAACAAATAAAAAATGCACGTATAATTATGTACGGCTGTGAATTTATGTAATGAATAGTTGCAAGTTTTGACCTTGTTCTTAGCATTTACATTTGATTCTTAATGCCATATTTGCAAATAAGCCCCTAAGTTGTCTTGAATTCTCAATATGGGCCTTCCCTCAAAGTTTTAAATGTAGTGTTCGATTACTCTTTAATCTATTTACTTTTTTTTAGAAATACATACATATAAATTTAGATTTCAAATAATCTTTCGGAAAAATATACTCCCCTCTCTTTATATTGAATATAAATTTTTGAATGACGTGTATTTTAATACACAATTGATGAAGAAGTGGATTCAACTAAATGAGTGAGACGACTACCAAATCATATAATGATAAAAGGTTGAAATCAGATTATTGTGTATCTTGATAATCAACTCCACGGCCCTTTCTCCCTTATTATTCTGGATTTTCCAAATTAAAATTTTGGAATTCTTGTGTTTTGTCATTTTTTTTAATGAAGAGAACATACGGTTTTTTATTACACAACACAATTTATGCTCAACTAAACTTTCGAGACAGAATTAACTGCAGCCCAATTCAAAACCGGTAGGAAGCAAAAATTGGGCCCAACTATTCCAAGTTTTGGTCCAAAACAATCGAAACATTTTGAAAATGATTTTTGAAAAATTCATTGAAATCTAATTTAATTTTAAACCCTGGTTGCAAATATTTACAAAATTAATTCACCCCCTAATCCGAAATGAGCGGTAAGATGAGTTGAACAATCCAGAATTTTGTTTCTAGTTATATTATGAGCTGTAAAAATAGTATCGGGAAAAACGTATTGATACTTTATATGGAAATGTTTGTATGTCATAACTCTATCTAATAGGGCCCAATTTCGAATTTAAATGTAACTGAGTTGGGCTTTGATTTAAAATGCTAGTAACTCAAAATAATTATTTGGATTAATTAAATGGACCTGGATAAAATAATCTCTCCAAAATTAGAATTAAAATTGAATTAGATAATAAATATTTTTATTAATTATTTTCGCAATGATGAAATCTTTTGATTTAGTTAAGGAATTAATCTCTGGATTAATGTATTAGTACACGATTAAATCTCTTAATTTAGTTAAAGAACTAGTATTCAATTAATTTAAGTGGTATAAAGTAAATTCCTCGATTTAAACTAAAAAAGTCCTCGTATGGAATCAATAATTAATTACAAGCTAGTAAACCTTTCAATTTAGTTAAAGTAAAGAGATCGAATCCCCAAAATTCTGAGACGGTTGAAAGTCAGCAAATCTTGAAGTTAATCAAAACCTGAATAAGTTCATCTCCATATTAAATACTCCTATTTCATAAATTAAATATTCTGATTTAATTAAAGCGGAAAAGCTAACGTCTGAAAGAAGATGAAGCAAAATATACAATGCATATCTTGGTCGAAATAAGCTATTGCTATAATAATATTATTAAATTAAATAAGGAAATAAAATCATAACTATCAAAAAATTGGCAAAAATACACTTACATTGTGATATTGTAATTGAATGCGGAAAGATAGGATTTAGCGATAATTGAAGATATATACATTCATGAATCATGATACAAAACTACTCCCTCCATCCCCGATTAATTGTCACTCTTTTCCATTTCGGTCCGTCCCTAAATAATTGTTACACTTCATTTTTACCATAAATGTTAAGTAGGTCCCACATTACACAAATTAAGTTTTTATTTTTATTTTTTTTATGGGACTTAATATAACATACTACCATATTGAATAAAGAATTAAAGGGCGTGATTTAACTTTTTAAGTAATAGGATTATAACCGATAATAAACATTATAGGAGTACAAATTTTCTTTTTTTTTCCACGTGGCATTTTCCGGTGCGTCGATAGAAAAATTTAATGGCTTCAAATAGACGTAGGTTATTTTCCAAAAATTGTAATGTTATTCATGGGTATTTAATAAACATGGAAATTATTTACCAAGTAGTACTAGTACTTAAAGAGGCCTTTTTGAGAAGGCAAGAGATGTGTACGAGGAAGGGATGATGAAGGTAGCCACAGTGAGGGATTTCAGCCCTGTGTTTGATGCATATTCGAAATTCGAGGAGAGTTTGCTCTCTCCTCGAATATTGATGGAAAATATTGATGAGTTTGATGAAGACAGCGAAGATGAAGAAGGTTTTTGGTTGAAGGATGACAATGATTTGGATATGGAACTGTCAAGATATGCAGATAGCCTTCTGTCGAAATCAAGAGGAGAGGTAGTACAATATTTTCTCATTATGATTAAACTTAGTTATACTCTGTTGTCAAGTACTCATCGCGCTTAACCTTTTTCTACGTACAGTGACGGATCAAGAAAACGAACCCGTGCAAATGAAGCTTTACAAATCCCTCAAGCTTTGGACATTTTATGTGGATGTGATGGAAAGCTTTGTTGACTTGGAGTGGACATGTTCAATTTATGACAGTATAATTAATCTAAGAATAGCAACTCCTCAAATCATCATAAGCTATGGAATGCTTCTTCAAGTAAGTAGTGAACCCTCTTATTTAATTACTCTTTTCTCCAATTCATTTACTAGAATAAGAAATAACTAACTCTGTTTATTTCACTATCTAGGAAAATAACTGCTTTGAAGAGTCATTTAGAGTTTATGAGAAAGGTGTGAAAATCTTCAAGTACCCCTCATGCGAAGGATATATGGATCATCTATCTATCAGTGAAGCCTCTGTATCTTTCAATATGCAAAAATGGAGGAAGAATATGGTCTTGCTAAAAGAGCAATGGAGGTTTATGACAAGGCCACAAAAGCTGTCCCAATTAATGAGAAATTGGGAATGTATGAGATATATATTGCCAAGGCAGCTCATATGTTTGGTTTGCCAAAGACTAGGGAGATTTACGAGCAAGGCATCAACGGATCAGGGCTTGCGAACGAGGATGTGATGGCCATGTGTTTGAGGTGAGCCTCGGGGAGATTGATCGTGCCCGTGCATTGTACAAGCATGCGTCGCAGTTTGAAGATCCGAGATTCGATCATGAGGTGTGGAACAAGTGTGGTGCATGGGAATGTGGATACGGTCCGGGAGATGGGCCGGGTCGAGAGAAGTGTTTCGGATAGCTATAGCCGGGGAAAGATCGGCAATGGTGCTTCGTTGGTTCGGAAGAGGGAAGAGAGAATCAAACGAATGAGAAGTAATTGATACACAACACAATATTTTTTATTACTTTTGTTGAACTTTTTTATTATATTTGTTCATACTTGACTTGTACTACATTGTTAACTAATTATAAATATTTACTTATTGGGTGATTAATTATTGTCCATGATATGATTCTGCTGTTTGAAGTTTGTTCCATTAATTTATCACCAAATGATATGTTAATCAGGATGTGCGATCAAATACTAATTAATTTACAGTAATAACTAATATCAATTTTGTATGTTAAAAATATCATATAAATTTATCAATCTTCTTATGTTGATAAACTTATGTCTTTGTATTGATATTTAAATTTACATGTTGTATTGATATAATTATATTTTGTGTTGATAATTTTAATACACAAAATTTAAAATTAATAATTATTATTATAAACTAGTTAGTACATTAACGCAACCCTGTTAATTAGAGGCATATATATGGCTTTTTAAGAAGATTCATAAAACTATCATTTATTTTATTTATTAGGCAAACCAGTAAACCAACATGCAAGGATTAAAACCAAACCAGATTCATAATAATACTATCATTTATTTTATTTATTAGGCAAACCAGTAAACCAACATACAAGGATTAACCAAACCAGATTCATATACTATTATTATTTTATTTATTAAACCAACATACAAGGATTAACCAAACCAGATTCATAATACTACTACTATTATTTTATTTTATTAGGCAACCAGTAAACCAGCATAAAAGGATTAATTAAGCAAACCACATTTTTGTCTGCAAATCTTTGACGGTATTCTCGTCTAGCTTAGACGCTCTGGCCAGATAACTGGTGTTGATGGGCGGCTTGGCCGCGTAAAGAGAGTCGGGGAGAAAAATGAACCCGGGATTCTGGCTATTGAGAGACACAGTCGTGATGCTCTTCCCTCTAGCCACGTTCCGCACTGTGTGGACGAGGCCGACCGGCAAAAGAAACACATCGCCTCTCTTGATAACTTTGCTGTAATATTTGTAGTCTGGGAAGGAGGTTACGAATCCCACCTCGACCGAGCCTTCTATCACGTAGATGATCTCTGACGCCCTAGGGTGAATGTGAGGCGGGGCGATCCCGTTCGGCTCAAACTCCGCGTATATTAATGTCTGGCCTTGGGTATTGAACCCCGGAGTTGTAGCTACCGATGCCACAGTGAAGGCGACGCCATACGGGTTGTAGGGTCTCGGCCGGTTCAGGCCGGTCATGTAGAAGTCGTTTGCGGTGACAAGTCTTGGGTCCTTGCATGTTGACGTTGTTGCTGAAAAATAGTAGTGTACTTAAATGAAAAAGAATGTCAATTCATCCTAAAAGACTCTTTTATGAGAAAAGTTTATTTGGTCTATAAATCATGGCCACAACTGACGTGTGACATTAGAATATTAGATAAATACCAAATAGGAAGAGAGATATTATTTGGTCTATAAACTAGACATTGAATTGGGACATTAGATTATAGATCAAATAGGAGAATTCTCCTAGAAAAATGTCTATTTGATCTATAAACTGAATATATGCATAGGAGAGAGACCCTCCTAAACATTCTTGTTGCCACACTCTGTCATTGTGCTCCTCAACAAAAGCATTATTGTTACAAATAAAATAACATAACACATCTCAAAAGATTAGCTTGTTAGAGAGACAAGCTAATGACAGCAGATGTGAAACATCTGTAATAAAGCTATAGAATCGTAAGATAATTAAAAATAAGAACTAGTGAGACAGTAGGTACCGAGTCCTAAGGTAGGTGCAACGCAGATATCTTGAAGAGGACGAGGATCGAAGGCCAAGGAGAGGCGAATGGAATTGAGGAGCGCTATTGTGATGAACAAGATAGCACTGGCAGCCATGAATGCAAATTAAGAAAGCTTGCTTGTTTAGCATTGAAGAAAACAACCCTCTTTTTATACAGGTGTTCACACTGTTCATTAAGATTATAACGTTGTACTATCAACTTTGATTCTTCTTAGAAATGTAAGAAAAATGTCACATTATCTTCCAAATTAATTATTTCTATAACTCAGCTATTTATATTTGTCAACTCTGTTACAGGGAGTAGTTCTTAAAAATAACAAATTGTTATTCGACAAATTTCACAGAGTTAATATTACTCTCTCTGCCCCACTTAAAATGACATGTTTTTCTTTTGAGTTTGTCCCAACTAAGATGACATATTTCCTATTTTGGTAACTTTCTCTCTTCAATTAATACACTTTTTCCCACTCCTATTTAAATATCCATCTTTCTTTCTCTCTCTATTTTAATGCTTACCCCTACATTTTTTCTCTCAAATTAAATACATTAACCAATAACTCATAAAATCTCGTGCTGGTTAAGAAATGTGTCATCTTAGCCGGGTCGGAGGGAGAAATATAATTTTAATAAAAGATAGTGTATCAACTATATATCGAGAAAATAAAATTGGTGGGTAGGGATGAACATTTAGATATCGATTGGTTTATGCCTGAGTTAATTACAAATTTATAAATCTGAACCTATTTGAAATGTCTTAAAATTGAATTCAAAAAATCCAAACAAAATAACCTGAAATATCAACAGTAATCCAAAAATTCCAAGAGTGCAGAATGTTTTTAATAATTGCATATATAAAGATCGCTAAAAAAAGGCTAAGTACATTTTTTAATACAATTAATTACGCTAATTTGTTTTATAAATATACCACCAACGCTTCAAAAGACGTCCTTATTGTTGGTGTCCCACCTAAAATTAGAGAACGCAAATTAAAGCATGATAAAAAAAATAAAAGATTAAGTTAATCTGACATTAATTTAGTGACACTTTCTTTTGCGTGGAAATTGTTGTTATTATTAAAAACTTCCCACGCAAATGAGTATGCCTCAATTTTTATTTCCTTATAGTGAGTGAAAATATTGAAATAAAATATTTTATTTCATATAATATCTAAATAAAGTATTACAAGTACTATATATTAAATGCCTCTTGATTTTTTCAATTGTAAAAAATCAATCTGAGCCAAAATGAAAACGAAATCTGATACGAAAATCTAGCCAATTAATTATTTTTAATAAATTTGGCGAAAGTGACAATAGCCTAATTTCAACTTTAGCAAATTAATGCTGAATGTACTTAAGCTGTTCAAATTTTGCAAAAAAAAACTTTTGACTTTATTAAATCTCTCGTTGGATTTTCTAAGATTCTTTCACGGGCAGTAAAAAAGGTCGGATAGCAGAGTTTAGATTATTATAAATAGTGTCACAAACTTGGGAAATTAGTACTGCTAGAGAAGATTTCTCTTATGTAATTAAACAGAATGGTGATATAGATAAAGCTTGGCTGATCCTAAATTAATCAAATGGGTAATTTGGCTGTTTGATTTAATCATTTAAAAATGAGTGAACTATATACACAGTCTCTAAATATTTTAAGGGTTTCACTTCTGCAATTCTATAGTACTAATTTATTGACATAGATATTCAATATCGTGTAAGGTCATTTTACATTTCTAACTTCTTTTTGGACTAAAATAGCTTGTTATTCTATTTGAGTAATTTTCTTTGCCAAAGACTAGGGAGATTTACGAGCAAGCCATCAGCGGATCAGGGCTTGCGGACGAGGATGTGATGGCCATGTGTTTGAGGTACGCGGAAATTGAGGTGAGCCTCGGGGAGATTGATCGTGCCCGTGCATAGTACAAGCATGCGTTGCAGTTTGAAGATCCGAGATTCGATCATGAGGTGTGGAACAAGTGGGGTGAGTTTGAAGTGGTGCATGGGAATGTGGATACGGTCCGGGAGATGGGCCGGGTCGAGAGAAGTGTTTCGGATAGCTATAGCCGGGGAAAGATCGGCAATGGTGCTTCGTTGGTTCGGAAGAGGGAAGAAGGAACTGATGCACAAAACAATGGTGCTTTGGAGAGAATCAAACGAATGGGAAGTAACTGATACAGAACACAATATTTTTTATTACTTGTGTTAGAATTTTTTTATTATATTTGTTCATATATATTCCAACTTGACTTGTACATTGTTAACCAAATATAAATACCTTACTGTTTTTGCATATTGATTCTGCTTAAGTTTTATCTTATGAAGTTCCATTTATTAGTTCGTATTGATCCAGCCCTCGGAGAAGGCATGGCACACTAAACCAGTCAATCGTGACCGTGCATATATTATTTAGAAATGTACGTAACTAAATCCTTTCAATTCTTTTAAAAAATAAATTGGGTATATTTTACAGAGTATTCTTGTTTTGATAAGTATATTACTAGTATTTTCTACCTGTACCACTAAGAGCATGCACAACGGAGAGCAGGCGCTCGTCCGTCCATCCGTGCCAGCGGCACCGCTGTCCGCCACTGTGTTCTTGCCGCTGGCACGGCGCTGCTCGATGCATCAACCACGTCAGTGCCAGCGAGCAGGCGACGTGGCATCGTGTCATTGGCCAACGGCATATCCGTTGGAAAATCATTTTTTTAATTTTTTTTAAAATAAAAAATAATATCAAAAATAAAAAAATTATTTTTCCAATCCCAAAAAATGGCCGTTTTTGCCCGTTTTTCTATTTTTTTCTATTTTTTTTATATTTCCCCCCCAAAACATCTATAAATACATACACTGATCATCCATTTTTCACATCAAATCATCTCTCATTCATATTTTTCATACAACTTATCTACACATTCATCTCTCACTCAAAACCTCAAATGAATTTCACCCATCTCGTTGCGGAAGCGGAGCACGAAGAATAAGAATACTACCAACAACATCGTGCCGCTTATGAAGCATATGTCGCAGCGAATACCCCCCGCCCTTCCTCCTCAACGACCTAGATCAACTCGCCGCTACATCCATCATGACCGGGAGGGAGCCCACGAAAGGCTCGTTGCCGACTATTTTTCCGACTCGCCGCGGTTTTCGGAAGATTACTTTAGGCGCCGTTTTTGCATGTCAAAGTGCTTGTTTATGCGTATTGTCAACACATTGTCCGCCCGTGTTGAATTCTTCCAAACAGGTCCAGTTGCAGCCGGTCGGCAAAGTCTCTCGGCGTTGCAGAAGTGTACGTGTGCTATCCGACAACTCGCTACTGGGCAAACGGCCGACCTCTTCGACGCGTATTTGCATGTCGGTGAGTCCACTGGAATCCTTTGTCTTAAAAATTTTTGCGAGGATGTTCGTACAACTTTCGGTGATGAATTCCTTCGAGCACCCACCACCGATGATTGTCAACGGTTGCTTCGTCTTCACGAATCAGTCCATAACTTTCCCGGAATGTTTGGCAGCATTGACTGCATGCATTGGAGGTGGAAGAATTGCCCGACTGCTTGGAGGGGGCAACACTTAAGCGGCCACAAAGGGGGCAGTCCAACACTTATCCTTGAAGCGGTCGTCGACTACCGCCTATGGATTTGGCATGCATATTTCGGTATTGTCGGATCCAACAACGACTTGAACGTGCTCTATTCTTCATCCCTCTTCAATGATGTGTTGAATGGTGTAGCACCGGCGATCGACTTCACCGTCAACGGAAATGTATACCACATGGGTTACTATCTCGTCGATGGTATCTACCCGAGGTGGTCGACTTTCGTGAAGACGTTTAGCAACCCGCAAGACCCGAGACGGGTTCTTTTTGCGCAGCGTCAAGAGTCCGCGCGGAAAGACGTCGAAAGATCCTTTGGGGTCCTTCAAGCCCGATTCAACATTGTGAAGGCCCCGGCTCGGCTGTGGTATGTGAAAAATATCGCCGACATCATGTACACGTGTATTATCTTACACAACATGATTATAGCCGACGAAGGACCGAGGGCGGCTTGCTTCTACGACGAGGATGAAGCCGGAAGCTCAAGCGCGAGGTCTCCCCCACGCTGAGGTGTGCATACGACGGTGGGTGAGAGGATCGAAACAAGGCACACAATGCGCGATACCCGGACCCACGTTGAGCTACAAGAAGACCTAATCAAGCACATGTGGGCGAAATTCGGCCACGAATTTTATAAATTTAATTATGTAATTTTTAATTTTTAGGAGTTTATTTATGAAATTTTTAGTTTTTAGGATTTTAATTATGTAATTTTTAATGTATTTTGTAATATTATTCCGGGTATGTGTAATGTATTTTAATTTTGTGGAAATATTTTTATTTAAATTTAATAATGGAATGGTGGGACCCTTGTGCTCGTCCTTGCGGAAGAGCACAGTTGTGGGTATTGTGCTCTTGCCTAATAGCAGGCAGAAAAAGTGGGGTCGGGCCCACAATCGTGCTCGTTGGCAATAACACGGTTGTGGGTGCTCTAATCCTTTACTTTTTAAAATTATAAAGAAAATATATTTTAGGTATAATTAAGTTGCAATTACTATATTTTTATTTTTGTTGTTGAGATTTGTTTACATAGGAATAGCAAAAATTTGTTTATCACCTCTAATCTAGGGTTTGGATCCCCTGTTGTGCAATCAGCCACAGCAGGGGTGCTGTTAGAAACATCACATTATTTTATTAAAATAAATATTAACACTATAATATTATAATTTATAAATATTTTATTGTTTGTTTCTAACAGCACCCCCTGCTGTGGCTGATTGCACAGCAGGGGATCCAAACCCCTCTAATCTATGGGTGATTAATTATTGTCCGTGATATGTTTCTGCTGTTTGAAGTTTGTTTCATTAATTTGATCACCCAATGATGATGTTAATTAGAGGTATATGGTTTAAAGAAGATATATAATACTAGTATTATTTATTTTAGGCAAACCAATAGTAAACCAGCATACAAGGATTAATTAAGCAAACCACATTTTTGTATGCAAATCTTTGACGGTATTCTCGTCTAGCTTAGACGCTCTGGCTAGATAACTGCTGTTGATGGGCGGTTTGGCCGCGTAAAGAGAGTCGGGGAGAAAAATAATCCCGGGATTCTGGCTATTGAGAGACGAAGTCGTGATGCTGTTCCCTCTAGCCACGTTCCGCACTGTGTGGACGAGGCCGACCGGGAAAATAAACGCATCGCCTTTGTTGAGAACTTTGTTGTAGTATTTGTAGTCCGGGAACGAGGTTACGAATCCCACCTCGACCGCGCCTTGTATCACGAAGATGAGCTCTGACGCCCTAGGGTGCGTGTGTGGCGGGAAGTACCCGTTTGGCGCAAGCTCTGCACGTAGAAATTGCTGGCCTTGGGTGTTCAACCCCCGCATTGTGGGTACGGATGCAATGACGAAGGCGACGCCGTACGCGTTGAAGGGTCCCGGCCGGTCATGTGGAAGTCGTTTGCGGTGACAAGTCTTGGGTCCTTGCATGTTGACGTTGCTGTAAAAAAAAATAGTTATGATACTTAATTAAATGTAATAATTTTATAATAGATGAAGAGAATGTTACATCTATAAGACTTAGTTATGAGAGATTTTATTTTATTTATAGTTTCTTCGCGACAATTCATGTGTGACATTATAATATTAGATTGCATACCGAATAGGTAGAGAGATATCATTTGGTCTATAAAGCGGACATTAAATTGGAACATTAAATTATACTTTCTGCGTCTCATAGTAGTGGAATTATTTCCCTATTTAGTAAAAAGTCAACATATGTTTTTTACTTACTTTTTCCTCCCTCTTACTTTATTCTCTCTACTTTTTCCTCTCCCATACTTTACAGTATTTAATACAGTACACACATTTTTCTTAATTTTCGTGACATAAAGAAATGTCTCTATTACTATGGAATGGAGAGAGTAGATCAAATAGGAGAATTCTCCCAAAAATGTCTATTTGATTTATAAAGTGAATAGTACTCTCTCTGTCCTATAAAAATATGAGCATTTTTTTATTTTTGTTCATCTCATAAAAATATGGGCATTTCCATTTATGGAAAGTTATCCAAATTTATACCCCTATACATCAAGTTATTTACAACTTATACCACCACTAAACACTAACATGTGGGTCTCATTATCCCCTAACACTACTTTAACTACTCTTTCTTTCATCTCTCCTACTTTACCAATTTTGTCTTAAATCTCATGTCATATCATATGCTCATATTTTTATAGGACGGATGGAAGATGTGTTTAGGAGAGAGACCCTCCTAAACATTCTTGTTGCTTACTGCCGGTTCCTTAGCCAGACCACACTATGTTGTTGGATCTCTCAATAAAAGCATCAATGTTACAGATCAAATAAGAGAATATGTCATCAAAAAATTAGCTTGTTAGAGGGACGAGGCTCATTTGAGCTATAAAATTTACACTAACAGCATTTACAACTGACGTGAGACATTGGTAATAAATCTGCAACAACTATAGAATCGTAAAATAATTAAAAAATAAGAACTCTTGAAGAGGACGAGGGTCGAAGGCCAAGGAGAAGCTAATTGAATTGAGGAACGGTAATGTGATGAACAAGATAGCACTGGAAGCCATGAATGTAAATCAAGAAAGCTTGCTTGTTTAGCATTGAAGAAAACAACCTCTTTTTATAGAGGTGTTCACACTGTTCACTAAGATTATAACGTTGTACGCTTCTTCTTAGAAATGTAAGAAAAATGTCACACTATCTTCCAAAATTAATTATGTCTATAACCCAGCTATTTATATTTGTCAACTCTGTTATAGTACTCGTTCTTATATGTATATGGAGTAAGTAACAAATTGTAATTTGACAAATTTCACAGAGTTAACATAAATTTATTTTAATAAAAGATAGTGCATAGAATAAAATTAGTGGGGTAGGGATGAACATTTAGATATCGATTGGTTTATGCCTGAATTAATTACAAATTTATAAATCTCAACTTATCTATTTGAAATGTCTTAAAATTGAATTCAAAAATCCAATTTTTTTATAACTAAATCCGAACAAAATAACCTGAAAAATCAAGAAATTCAAAAATCCCAAGAGTCTTGAAAAATTTTAGTTGTTGCATATTGAAATAAAATACTATTTAATTTCATATAATATCGAAATAAAATGTTATTTCGATTGTAAAAAATCAATCCGAGCCAAAATGAAAACGAAATCTGATACTAAATAAAGCTAGCTAATTTTGTTAATAAATTTGGCGAAAGTGACAATAGCCTAATTTCAGTTTTAGCAAATTAATGCTGATCAATGAAATTTAAATCTTCTGACTTTATTAAATCTCTTTTGGATTTTCTAAGATTCTTTCACGTATGGATGACTTTGATGAAGATGAAGAAGGTTTTTGGTTGAACAGTGTTCAGTTAAGGCAGAACCCTCACAATGTGAAGGCGTGGCATAAGATTTTCGAAGGGAATATCACAAAACAGATTTTGACAAGCTGTGAGGACAGTTGATACTTGATCCCACCAAAGCTGTGGGGAAACCCCTTACTCTGTGGGTTGAATTTGCTAAATTATATGAGACTAAACTATGGAATGCTTCTTCAAGTAATTAGTTGAACCCTCTTATTTAATTACTCCTTTTCTCCACTTTATTTACTAGAATAAGAAATAACCAACTCTGTTTATTTCACTAACTGTTTTGAAGAGTCAATTAGAGTTTATGAGAAAGGTGTGAAAATCTTCAAGTACCCTCATGATATAAACTTGAATCCCTTTCAGTGGATTCTAACTCCAAAGAAGAAGACTTACGAGAATTGAAAGAACTTGACAATATAAATGAAATGGAAATATGCTTTTCTTTACTTGCTTGATGAAGTTAATGCCACAAAGGTCTACCCTATTTATAGAGAACAAAGACGGCAGTTTGCAACTAACTAGCTAAATGAGAAATGTGAGATAATGCAATGGAAGTGGAGATATGCTAATCAATCTAACAACTTTGTAGCTAATGACTTGGTCAACAGCCCTAATTCAAAACGAGTGCAAAAAATGAAGTAACTTAACTTTCTTGGCACAGAGGGAGTGGAGTACTTGTTTGAACTTTTTGATTATATTTGTTTATATATATTCCTACTTGACTTGTAGTACATTGTTAACCAAATATAAATACCTATTATTTTTGCTTATTGAGTCTGCTTAAGTTGTATCTAACGAAGTTCCATTTATTAGTTTCTTGTCTTATAAATGTGAACCTATATGGAGTATATGTTCGTGCTAAATAGCAAACAGATACGTCCAATTTAGATTAAATTCTGTTTTTTTTTTTAACTTTTTTGTTTCACAGTTTTGCAAAAATAGACACCCTAAGTTCTGCAACTAGAAAAAAAAACGTCACACTACAACTTAATTCAACTCTTGTCGAAAATCTTGAAAATACCGTGGTCCGTGTGAGATGTTCTGACATCAGACCAACCTTCCATGCAATCCGCATGATTTGTCCTGTACCACTAGCCCTTTACTTTATTTTTATTGTTGAGATTTTTTTACTTAGAATTAATAGCAAAATTTTGTTATTGTCTGTGATATGTTTCTGCTGTATGAAGTTTGTTTCATTAATTTGATCACCCAATGATGATTAATTAGAGGTATATGGTTTTAAGAAGATTTATAATACTAGTATATATTATTTATTTTATTTATTAGGCAAACTAGTAAACCAGCATACAATGATTAATTAAGCAAACCACATTTTTGTCTGCAAATCTTTGACGGTATTCTCGTCTAGCTTAGACGCTCTGGCTAGATAACTGCTGTTGATGGGCGGCTTGGCCGCGTAAAGAGAGTCGGGGAGAAAAATAATCCCTGGATTCTGGCTATTGAGAGACGAAATCGTGACGCTCTTCCCTCTAGCCACGTTCCGCACAGTGTGGACGAGGCCGACCGGGAAAATGAATGCATCGCCTCTCTTGATAACTTTGCTGTAATATTTGTAGGCTGGGAACGAGGTTACGAATCCCACCTCGACCAAGCCTTCTATCACGTAGATGATCTCTGACGCCCTAGGGTGAATGTGAGGCGGGAAGATCCCGTTCGGCGCAAGCTCTGCGTATAATGATGTTTGGCCTTGGGTGTTGAACCCCGGTGTTGTGGCTACCGATGCCAAGGTGAAGGTGACGCCATACGCGTTGAAGGGTCCCGGCCGGTTCAGGCCGGTCATGTAGAAGTCGTCTGCGGTGACTAAGTTTGGGTTCTTGCATGTTGACGTTGTTGCTGAAAAAAAATAGTTACTATACCATAGTACTTATGTAATATTTTTGTAATAAATGAAAAGAATGTCAATTCATCCTAAAAGATTTAATATGTTATGATAAAGTTTATTTGTTCTATAAATCATATAGCAATTGCTTCGCGACAACTGATGTGTGACATTAGATTATAAAATTGCATGCCAAATGAGGCGAAAAATTAATATCATTTGGTCTATAAACCGGACATTAGATTATAGTTCAAATAGGAGAATCCTCCCAAAAAAATGTCTATTTGATCTATAAAATGAATATATGTGTGTCATTGAGCCTCTCAACAAAAGCATTAATGTTACAAATAAAATAACAAAACAGATCTCAAAAGATTAGCTTGTTAGAGAGACAAGCTAATGACAACTGATGTGAGACTCTGTAATAAATCTGAAACAACTGCAAAATAAGAACTAAGAAAGTAGGTACCGAGTCCTAAGGTAGGTGCAACGCAGATATCTTGAAGAGGACGAGGATCGAAGGCCAAGGAGATGCGAATGGAATTGAGGAGCGCTAATGTGATGAACAAGATAGCATTGGCAGCCATGAATGCAAATTAAGAAAGCTTGCTTGTTTAGCATTGAAGAAAATAGCCTCTTTTATAGAGGTGTTCTCACTGTTCACTGAGATTATGACGTTGTACTATTAACTTTGATTCTTCTTAGAAATGTAACAAAATTGTCACATTATCTTACAAAATTAATTACGTCTATAACTTAGCTATTTAAATTTGTCAACTCTGTTATAGTAGTAGTTCTTATAAGTAGTAGTAACAAATTGTTATTTAACAAATTTCACAGAGTTAATGTTAATTTAATTTTAATACTCCTAAAAGATAGTGCATCAACTATATATATATTGAGAAAATAAATTTGGTGGGTACGGATGAACATTTAGATGTCGATTGGTTTATGCCTGAGTTAATATAAATTTATAAATCTGAACCTATTTGAAATGTCTTAAAATTAATTCAAAAATCCAAACAAAAAAACCTGAAATGTCAACAGTAATCCAAAAACTCCAAGAGTGGAGAAATTTTTTAGTTATTGCATACATAAAGGTCACTATAACAAAAAAAAATCGTTAAGGACA
The DNA here is from genome assembly GCF_004379255.2 of Salvia splendens. Classification (NCBI taxonomy): domain Eukaryota; kingdom Viridiplantae; phylum Streptophyta; class Magnoliopsida; order Lamiales; family Lamiaceae; genus Salvia; species Salvia splendens. The sequence goes on from NC_056038.1 coordinate 1,784,040, forward strand.
TTTTTAATACAATTACTGATGCTAACTTGTATTTCTAAATATACCACCAACGCTTCAAAAGACGTCCTTATTGTTGGTGTCCCAACTAAAATTAGAGGACGCAGATGAAAGTGAGATAAAAATAAATAAATGATTAAGTTAATCTGCCATTAATTTAGAGACGCTTTCTTTTGAGTTGTTGTTATTTTTAAAAACTTTTTAACCCAAATGATTGCGTCTAAATTTTTATGTCCCTAAAAGATAAGTTTTTTGTAGTGGGTGAAAATATTGAAATAAAATATTTATTTCATATAATATCTAAATAAAGTATTATAAGTACTATATATTAAATACCTTTTGATTTTTTCGATTGTAAAAAATCAATCTGAGCCAAAATCAAAACGAAATCTGATAGGAAAATCTAGCTAACTATTTTTAATAAATTTGGCGAAAGTGACAATAGCCTAATTACAATTTTAGCAAATTAATGCTGAATGTACTTAAGCTGTTCAAATTTTACAAAAAAAAATAATCTTTTGACTTTATTAAATCTCTCTTTGGATTTTCTAAGATTCTTTCACGGGCAGTAAAAAAGGTCGGATAGCAGAGTTTAGATTATTATAAATAGTGTCACAAACTTGGAAAATTAATACTGCTAGAGAAGATTTCTCTTATGTAATTAAATAGAATGGTGATATAGAAAAAGCTTGGCTGATCCTAAATTAATCAAATGGGTAATTTGGCTGTTTGATTTAATCATTTAAAAATGAGTGAACTATATACACAGTCTCTAAATATTTTAAGGGTTTTCACTTCTGCAATTCTATAGTACTAATTTATTGACATAGATATTCAATATCGTGTAAGGTCATTTCACACTTCTAACTTCTTTTTGGACTAAAATAGCTTGTGTTCTGTTTGAGTAATTTTCTTTGAGGAAACGATTTTCTCAATCGAGATTGATTTATATGAATTATAGCGCATGGATTATTTATAATACAAGATACAATATTAATTTACTGAAAAGGGAAATCAGTCACAAGATTATAATAATATCATACACTTAAATCCAACATAAATATGTCAATAAAAAACAACTCAAAAGTAATTCTCAGTCCTTCCTTTGAATCCAATTTGACCGAAAGTGAGGGACAAGAAGAGTCCCAAATGCCACAGTACCAACCATAGCCTGTTACCATAACACAAAACCAATATACATAATTAGAGTATTTATTAAAATTTCTATATAAAAAAATAGTCTCATTTTGTCACTTTGAATATACCAGAAGGGGGAATCGAGGGCCGGGCCTGTGGGGAAGTGGGCGAGCTCGGTGCCGATGCTTGAGAAGAAAAGCCCCGTCAAGCTGTTGCCATTGATGGCCGGAATGCTCGATGGTGCAATCCAACCGATCAAACCGAAACCGATCACGTTTAGGTCTCTTCTCAGCCAATCTCTTTCAAAGCTTCATCATATATAGAGTATATAATAATAACGGTTAGTTTCAAATTAAATTTTACACTAGTATTTAAAAAGAGAAATATTTTAATTACCATGTGAATTTTCCTCCTGAGGCTTGTGCTAGCTTTAGTGGATTCCTTGCTGCCACAGGAGACTTTAGGAACCCTAAGACAAAAGAAAATTATAAGAAACTAAGGAAAATGAAAAGTTTGTAATACTCCTTCATTTGAGATATACTATAATGTCTCATTTTATCGTTTTCATATGTTCGCGATTAAAAGTTCCATTTTTTTCATTTTGTATACACTCCACCAAATCATTATAGTTAGGTTTCATTAAAAACTACTCCATATAAAAGTGATACTCATCTACTAGCTTTTGCACTTCTAAATTATGTAAATGGTTAAATAAAACACAAATTTGATCTAATTTGTATTTTTATTTTATGTTAAATGTCCTAAAGTATCCTTACATGTGCATAATAATATGTTCGAAGCCATACACACAACAATAATATCATCAATTAAGACATGAGATTCTTGAAACTGAGACAACCCCAAAAAAAAATGAAAAATGCTAAATATTGGTAATAATAATTACCAGAAGAGAGGTTTATCTTCTTTGGAGAAGACAAAGTGGAAGTGCCCAATCCAACCACAGTTGAAGAGGTAGCCATTGTTGTTGCTGCCATTTCTCTTTCTCACTGTGTGTGTGTGTGTGTGATTGAACCAAATACTTGAGGCAGAGTATCTTAGTTTAAGCATAGGGCAAAAATAGTAGTGGTGGGATTTGAATGATGTGGTGATTGGTTGATTCTGTGATTGCATGGATTGCCTTTGGACAATGGTATCTTGCCACGTGGATTTCTGTGGATAAAATAGATGATGATAGGTTTGATGATGTAGATTTAATGAAATGGGTATAGTTTTTAAAACTAGAATATGATATAACTTGCATTCGTATGAAAATTTTATGATAAATAAATTAAACTATTTTCTGGGAGTACTACTATTTGACTATGATTTCATTGGTTTATATAATGGCAATCAATTTTTATGATTACATGAAATATCAACACATTGTTGTCCAATATGAATAGTGGTATTAGTCTATTAGAGTATATATTCGACTTATTATAAATAAAAAAAATCATCAATTCAATTTTGAGTAACAAAAAAAATTCCAACTATCTGATGTGACATGGATAGAATTTTCTCCACTATACATACATCCAGTTTTCCAATCGAATAAATGAATTACGAATATTGTAGTTCCAAAATGTTATTAAGATGGAGTAATAAAATTGTGATACGAAATTTTGAAACTGATAATTAATCATTGGAATGATACTGTATTATTTGTTCAATGACTTCTGGGTTTTGTAAAGTTTATTATTGAACAAAATGACCTTTTTGAACATAAGAAAAGGTTCAAATATCCATAGATAGTTAGATATACAGCCAAAGTCAAATACAATACTAGCCATCGCTTAGGTAAATCATTTTTGTCTCAAAGTCCAATCAATTATAGTAAAAAAAATATGTCGTAGATCTATAAATTGATTTCTTTAGATTGATTATGACTATATGACTATTTGGCACTAATTTTTTTCTTTGTCTTATCCATTCTCTCTATATTCTTTGACATGCCATTTTTTCACTTTTTTATCATCTATATCTTCTTCTAGACAATAGAATGTCACTAGCCATCATTTATATATATTGACACAAGTTACGCTCGATATCGGATGATGTCGTGAAAGTAGGCGAACAACGAGCGATTGCCGGTAGTCAATCAACAATGTCAGATGACGACATTCATCGGCAAGGGCCCGTGGGTTCATCTCCAGGATAGCCGCCTCAAGCGAAATAAGAGAGTCATTGACAAACACGGATTTTGCATGTTTTTAAGGGCTGGATTTGACTCGTTTTAAATGTCAATCATGCAAGTTATGTTCTTAAACTGCATATGTTATACATTTGGTATTTTTGATGTGTTTGTTGATAAATGATAGAAAAAGATAGAAAAATGTGCAAAAGGGCCAATGTGCAACAGCCTCTGTTTGATCCCATTCTGACAGCTAGTTTGAAGTCCAATCAGTGCTTACTACATATCATTCTCTTCGTCTTCGAAATAGCTTCGCGTGGATTCATTGAATGTCTCAATCGGAGTTCTGTAGAGAAAGTTATGACTATTCTACGAACATTGCATAGTGCAGTCAAAGCTGACGAAAATTAGGCGGAAATTCAAAAAATGAAGAAATTATTGCTCAAATCTCTCCTATTAATTGAAGAATTAGAAAATAATATCTTTTATATTTCATGGAGGATAATTTTTACCATACCTAAACCTTTTTTCTAGCCTATAAATACCCAAACCTAATTCATAATCTCGATTTCAGAGCCTACAATCATTCCTCCTCTCTACACATTCTTCCATCCCACATTCCACACATAATTCATCCATCTTCCATTAGAGCGGAGCTCTGCAGATCTAGGCAAGAGAAGACTGAAGATTCAACCTTGGGTTTTAACATGTTTTGATTTATTGAATTGAACATTTTCCTAGCTCTTGTGATTGTTTTGCTTGTTCCTATGCTTTTATTGTTCTTTTGTCTGGCCAACTTTAGAACTATGTCCGTTTAACTAGATTAATCGAGAGATATCTAGTTTTACGTCATAAAAGGAACGAGCACAACACATAGGTTTATCTGCACTCGAGAGAGGGGACCCTTTGTAAGGGCTTGAGTCTTAGGAACTTAAGGAGTTATAATCTAATCTATTGAAAGGATACTTTGATAGTTAGAGTCTAATCTACTGGATATGTGCACTCGAGAGAGGGCTTATCTGAAAATCGCGACTTTCCTAATAATCCTAGAGACACATAAAGTTAAAGGTTCTGTGAGATTAATCATCACTAGATCATAGTAGTTGTATCCTAGACCTCTACATTCTTTAGCCTGTTTTGTCCGTATCTCTAAATAGTATATGACGCTTAGTATATGATAATCAGTTGCAATCTTATTTCCTGTGTTCGATATATCGGTACTAACATGTAGCTATACTAGATTTAGGGCACCCACAATGGGGCGCCCGATGGCGTCCATCGTCCTCGGGCGCAGACGATGGCACCATTGTGGGTGCCTGCCATTGGGCGCGCCCGATACATCGTCATCGTCCGCGCCATTGTGGGCACGGCGGATAATGGCACGCATTTTACTTAAAAAAATGCATTCGCCGGGGTTCAAACTCGGGTCTATTGCTTAGAAGGCAATAATCCTAACCATTGGGCTACACACACTAGTTGAAATATCTTGAAAACTAAATTGTTTTATACATTTATTAAGATGAAAATGTGATAAAAATTAATTTTTATAAAATGTATTAATTTTTATAAAATGTATGTAATTTTTATAACATGAATTTTTCTAATTTTAAATCCAATTACATTACTAATAATGTGACTCTACTCTTGACTAACTCATAAGCATATGAACATTAATTTTTATAAATGTATGAACATTAATTTTTATAAATGAAATGGAGTTTTCCCCCAATTTTTGTAGTTATTTAAAAATTTAAATAAAAGAAAATGCATAGGGCGCGCTTTATGGCGCCCCAGTGCATGTGGGGGTAGGAGGATAAAACTGATGACGTGGCGCGCCATAGGGCGCCCCACTGCTAATGCTCTTACCCGGTAAACTTGCAGGTATTTTTAATGTTAATAATTAGGGCATCAGTCATGTACTTAAAAACTCGTACATGTTCAATTGATCGTCACATTTCTGTTAGTAAATGTACGATTATTTGATTGGGTTTGGAGGAAAAATAAATACTAGTACTCCTAAAATTGAAGTACTTACTATTTTTATCTTCTATGTAAAATTCGAACATTTTCCTATAAATAAATTCAAAATTAAAGAATTCCTATTAAAATAAAACAAATCGTTACTTAGAAGGGCAAATCCGTCATTAATAAAAGGTTTCTTCTCCATTTGAGAAGATTTATCTTCAGTCTATCTTGTAATCTGTTGACGGCAACCTTCAATCTCAGTGGCTGCAAAATTCAAGGAAAAAAAACAATGAATTCTCTCTCAGCTACTGGATTTTCCCCAAATTATCCACTCATTCACTGCATTAATCGTCGTCGATTCTGCTCCAGGATGCCAGCCGTCTTCTCCAGCCTCAAATCTTCGACTACTCCCGGTAATTGCCCCAAATTTTTAGGTTTATTTACATATTATTGAAAATTTTCTTGTTAACCTATTGAAAACGTGAATGCTAATAGTTTTTGTTATTGTTTTGATAGTAGAAGTGGATGAATTGATTGGAGATGATGTCTTGCAAGCTTTCTTCAGAGAGAGGAAATCCGATGGCGATATTATTGCGAGAATTTGCGATGAACTTTGGCTAAGGGGTGCCAATGCAAATTATAGAAATTTTGAGGAGGTTTCTGATGATGAGAACTTCAATGCGCAACAGGCTTTCGAAGAGGTATATACATTTTGCCTCTTCATTTTTTTCAATAATTTTCTGCTTTTTTAAGCATTCTGCATATTAATGTTGTTTGCATTATAGCTGCAGTTGTCTCTATGCAATTTAGGTAGATGCCTTACATCATTACATGTATATGTATGTTTCAGATTGTCAGCATAAATGTGTGTGTGTGTGTATCAATTTGTTATGTGAAGGTTTTATGATGATTAGTCTACCAGCAGCTGTAGATGTCCTCAAGTTTTCTTGAATAAACTAGGGTTCAATTAAACTTAATCCTTATACTGGTACACCTCTAGCTCTATAAAGAAAATTTCTATTTGCATTACCAACAATTTAGATTTTTGGACAGGGAAGTGAAGGTGGGTTCCTGAAATTGAAGAAAACTAGTGAATGGCTGATGGGAGACACTGACTCGGCGCCAATGAATAAGAAAATGACCATGAAGGTTGTACACTAAGTTGCATTGATTTTATTGTCTGGTTTCTTTGTGAGACAAGCAAAATTATAGAATTTGCAGTTCTTGTTATCTGTTAAGATGATTCACTGACATTGTTTACACTGCTTCTGCTGATGGTGAATCGATGATAGGAGGTAGCAGACGAGAGTGAGAGAAGGAAAAGATTGAATTTCCTCAGATATGAAGCTGTATGGACTCTGAAACTCTAGTTATCCTTCCACTAGTTTCATTTCATCTCAACTGTTAGGATAGCTTTAAGTATTACATTGACTGAATCTTGGTAAATCGTGTGGGGGAAATGATCAACTAAGATGCATTTTCATTACCTATTTCAACTATAATGTTAAGTGGTGTGACAAGACAATCTTATATAGGTCTCTAGATATATACAGGCTCGTATATCGCACCTCAAACAGTCTTCCGCATCATAGAATTTCTCCACTCTGGTAATATGTGGACTTTTGCCATTTTGAATGCAGCTGAAGAGGGAGCTGCTTCTTTTGACTATGGCCATTGGAACTGCCTGTAGTGGATACTGTCTCGTAACTTTATCAGTCCAGGTAAATAAGTAAAGACGTACATGTTTCTATAAGCTCAAGACGTGTTATTTGGAAAACAAGAAAAAAAAGGCTTATTATGCTCTGAGGTAAATGGCATATCTATATTTTGTCTGAGGGTATCTTTCGCAACCTTGGCCTTTGTTGATTTTGAGACGTGGATCTGAATCCATGTTTGTTTTATGATTCAATATCCTCAGAGTCCAACTTTATTCCTTTTTCTTTTTATCTCTGTTATTCTCATTGAGTTAGTTTTGATAGAAGTCCTTTTTAAAAATCTCAGAACAAACTCACTTTACCATTACTCTGATCCTAAAAAGCTGATGCTTAGGTATCAAAATCAGTCCCAAGCTCAAAATAAGCATTCCCTTAAAAATATGCTAACCGCATCCTGTGTTGCACAGGCGGCTGTGAGCTATGCAACGGGAGTTCTTTTCAGGTAACTCTTGGAAACATTTCTTCGTCCGAATTATAGTTTGACAATTCTTGGACCCTTGCGCTTTTACCATCTCTGTCATTTGACTTTTCAACAGTACCTATCATGTTCTTCATACCGATGCTCACATGTTCTTCATGGTAATTTTGCTCCTGCAGTTGCTTGTATTTTCAACTACTATGCAAACAGGCGGACAACATATCACGAGAAATGGTTCCAGAAATTTTCAGAACAAAGAAGGCCAAAAAGTGAAGCTTTTTCCTCCTTGAGACCAATTATGTTCATTCCATCAATCTGCTAACTAATAATTGCATGATATCAGAATTGGAATAAGAAGCGAGGATCTGCAGGATTCGCTGGAGAAAACTCTGAAGGGTGCTGGTCTTGCTCTTTCATCTCCAAGGCTCGTTATCCCTGCTGCAATATACGGCCTGTGGGAACTGTCACAGCATTTCACCCACGACATTTTTGATTTTCAGGTAATTCTCAAAACTGGATCACGACACTCGATAATTTTGATTTGCAAAACACAGCTGAGTGACCTCTACTTTAACTGCTGTCCCATACAAGGAATTCTCGAGCATTTCTCATTGTGGATGACTTATTCTTGTTGTCTCACAGCTCGTGCCAGCTATGGTCGGGCTGTTTGCATATAAGGCTGCTGCACTGGTGCAAGTCTATCGAGACAATGAAGACCTTCAGTTTATCTTTCCCGACAGTGCAGATGGATCAAGTGACTGAACTCATGGGATCTCATGCGAGCAGGTGAAGTAACTATAACTGAGACACAAGGACTTATCTATGGAAGCTGTGAACTTCATAACACCCGCCCCCTTACTATTGTGTTCTGATAACGTCTCAAACGATCAACTACACTTTGAGAAATGACACGATGGAAATAGTCAAGTTTAGCGTAGAAAAACAAGATGATCTAGCTATACCCGAGTACGAGTAGAATCAGACAATGAAACGAATGTTGCATCGTCTTCGACTACTTCACCAACTTGTGGAGGTCAGATGTCGGAATTCTTTGTGAAACTAGTTTTGGTTCTCATAGTGTGGATTCTTGCAGTAGGAAGTAGATATATGTAGTATGTATATAAATTCGCTTATACGTATTAGATTGGTTTCATTTAACTCTTGTTGTATTCTCTTAATTTTGCCAACAGAAAAGTCTATTTTTACTATACTAGAACTTATCGCATTCGATGAAGCGTATTTAGTGGGTAAAATGATTCTTTATCAAGCAATATACGGAGGGTTTGAGTAACTATGGTCATAATTTAAGTTAATTTACAATATTGCAAAATGTTACAAAATTAATACAGTAAGATTTACTTTTGTTGTTTAATAGTAAGAATATGTGATATTTATTTTTTTCAGATTATCATTAGCGGCAGAGAACTTACCAAAGGAACTCTAAATTTAATTATTAACCAACCACAGTAGTAAAATTGATGATTGAGGAGTAATAAATACTGATAATAACATCATTAGAGCTCGCATAATTAATAATTTAATATTAATAAATACTAATATTAATGGTAAAAAATCTCTCTCTCACACACACATAGACTAAATAGACTAGAGACTTCCCACTCTCTTTCAGATCAAAGCTCCAAAACCTCTACCAATGGTGAAATCTCAGTCGTCGGCGTTGGTGGAGCCGGTGTACTCGTCGGCAATTGCGCTGCTGATTATAGTCATGGCGTGCGCCGAGCTTTGTGACGCCGTCGCCGTCGTAGACGTCTACCGCCTCGTGCAGTACGATCTGGCCGGCGTGCCGTTTGGATCCAGACTAGCCGCTCTCAACCACCACGCCGCGTCTTCTCTCTTCTCTTCCTCCGCCGCAGCTGGCGCAGCTGCCGATCTCTCGCGCACCGTCCTAATACTCCCCGTCCGCGATTTGAATCTCACTTTCATCAGAGGTCGCTGATTTCCTGCATTTCGTGCTTTTTGCTTGTTTTTCTATTCATTACAAAGCAGTTATGCTCTATTTTCGAGGTTATGGAATTTAGAATTGTTGTTCTCGGTGGAATTATGTGCTTGTATGTTTTGGATGATTAAGTTGATTGAATACTTGAACAATCCAGAAAATCTGGAAGTTCTGGGCGTTAGTTTAGGATAAAATTGCAGTTTAGTTGAATTCATTTTACTTAACTATTTTGTTTCTTACTTGACTAAATCTACTTCAATTCTCAATTCCTAAATGGCGCATTAGCTCCTTTTCTCTAGAACATTGTAACTGGATAACCACACATGCTTTAGTATTGGTTGTGTTTATCAGAATCTTCACCAAAAATGTACAATTACTTCTGCAGTTGATTCGTTAATCATACTGATGTAACCTATTTCTTTATTTGTACTTATCATTGCAGAATATATTGAGGAGAAGAAGCCATTAGGTGGTTTATTGCTTCTACTCCCCCAGGTTTTCAATCCACAGAACTTAGGTGGCAAGGATGAAGCAGGTCATGCTCCTGCGGTAGGCATCAAGGAAGTGTTGCTTGATCTGGAACGGTTGCTTATACATGCAAACATCCCTGTGAGTGAAATAGATTACTTGATGTACTTATGTAACATGTATTTATTTGATCAAATTCATGTTTTTTTGTCTCTCTACTTCTTCATTCGATGGAAGAAAATGAAGTTTAAGTTTAGCTTGTACATACAAAATAAATTTGTATCTGAAAGGCCAGGGAGGTTTTCTATCACACGCTTAGCTTCTTGCTAACATGTTTGTAGCTATTTGTTATTTGATTAATTGATTTGTTATTTGATAAATTACTTTCTAATTGTCAGCAATTATCTGTTACCTGATTATATTATCACAATTTTCAGTATCCTGTGTACTTCGGTTTTGAGGATGACCATGTCAATGCTGTCCTAGCTGATGTCAAGAAGAATGATGCTACTGGTCAGCTGGCGACTGCCACAACTGGCGGGTTAGTTGATATATTTGTTGGGGAATCCTTTTCAAATAATCTTATCATAGCTGATTCCTTTATTAACATGTTTCAGATACAAGCTTGTTGTTGCTGCACCTGAACCTAAGAAAATTGTGTCTCCAACTGTATCAAATATCCAGGTTCTAGTTTGCCTAATATTTTATATTGGGGTATCTAGGGCATGAACTTGGTGGCTTGTTTGATGTGTCTTTGAGCTACCCTTGTGACTTCAACTAATTTGTAAGCTTTTCAAATATTTACGTTTTCAGGGTTGGCTGCCAGGATTGAGAGCTGATGGAGATTCAAATCAACTTCCTACCATAGCTGTAGTGGCATCATACGATACATTTGGGGCCGCACCGGTAAATCTATCTCCTACTTAAATCTAGTTATTGCTGGAAGCTCGGTATCTTATTATGCATCTCTATGCTAACAGGGATTATCCGTAGGAAGTGACAGCAATGGAAGTGGTGTTGTAGCACTCCTAGAAATAGCTAGATTGTTCTCAATTTTATATTCAAATCCTAAGACAAGAGGAAGGTATAATTTACTCTTTGCACTGACATCTGGAGGGCCTTATAACTACAATGGGACTCATAAGGTGCTTACTTCTCCCCTTATTCCCTTTTTTATACACTTGGATCATTGTTATAATATTCTGACATTTTACCTCACCGTTATAGTGGCTCCATGGGTTGGATCAACGCTTGCGTGAGACAATTGATTATTCTATTTGCTTGAATAGCATTGGTTCTATCCACAATGAGTTATATCTCCATGTGTCTAAGCCTCCAGAGAATGCCTACATTAAACAAATATTTGAGGTATGGCTCTAAGAATAAGACAGGGATTAACAGCTGTTCTTTGCTCAAGTGCTTCCTGCAGTATTTACAAATGCATTGTTGCAGGGTTTCTCTAGTGTGTCTGAAGAACTTGGGATTAAAGTTGGGCTGAAGCACAAGAAGATTAACATTTCTAATCCTCGGGTAGGTAACATCAGATCCAAACTGCAAGATTTTAAATATGCGTACTGAAAATATTGTAAGACTTGTCTATGTGAGTTATTTTTTACTAGCCTTTTATTTATTAAGACAATGATCTAAAAATTTGTGTGTAGTATTCTAAGTTAAAGTGTGTTTTTTTCTTGTGTCAGCTTATTAAACATTCCTGATATTGCCTTGTGGCTGGTCAATTAACTTGCACCTTTTATACTCTATTTTTTGTGTGGTGGGTGTACAATCTTCATTAGTAATTGTGTGCTTTTTTATGAGTTCGACTGTTATGTTTCAGTGAGCAGTAGGACACAAGAGGCTTGTCTTTATCTTTAAAAGATGAATTATTTCGCTGATCTGTTTCTCTATTCATCTCAACTTCCGAGGTTTTATATGCTCAAGCTGTTTATAATTCTAGGTTGCATGGGAGCATGAACAATTTTCGAGGCTGAGAGTTACTGCAGCTACACTGTCTGAGCTTTCTGTTGCACCTGATTTTCTAGAAAGTGTTGGAGGTCTGTCAGATAGCAGGTTGTTACTCGAGGAATGAGAATCACTTATTTTTCCTTTTGAATTTAAAACTCCTTTTTCTTATATGAATCATTCTATAGTCACCCCTGGTCACCTCTGCAGGAATTCTGTTGATGAAGATTCAATAACCAGAAGTGCAAAATTAGTTGCTGAAAGTCTTGCAGTAAGACCCTTGTAGCTAGTTTTTGCTTGAATTTAACTATTGATGTGATTGTAATATTTTCTCAGTTTTCTAACAAATGTTTATTTCTCATTAACAGAGGCATATTTATGGCCAGGAGGGCAAAAACATTGATGTATTTGCAGATGATAGTAGTTTATCAGTAAATCCTTCTTACATACGTTCATGGTTACAATATTTGTCAACAACACCTCGAGTGGCTCCATTTCTTTCCAAGAATGATCCTCTTATCATGGCACTGAAAAAGGTATATATCACTCTAGTCTAATTATATTGACTCCTTGTCAAACATACATGATCTGTATTTTCAATTATTTTCATCAACTAATTAGAACTAGTGGTGTATATTTTTCTACTTCAAAGAGCAGTTCATGGTTGCATTGTTCCTTCCAAATTGTAGTTTGTACTTTGTTGGTATCGTGTCCTTTCTCATAGGATTCAGAAAATGATCTCGCATCTTTGATCATAAATTTGAATTTCATCCACTTATAACTGCTCAAAAATTTCTGATAGGAATTGGAAGATCACACTGCTGACGTGAGAGTGCAACATGAAGTACTTGATGGGATGTTTACTTTTTACGACTCAACAAGCGGCAGATTACACATCTATCAGGTGCCAATCTGAAAGTCTGGAATCTCATTCACTAATTCATAATTCATATTGATCATCACTATTGAAAAACCACACTGCCACTCTGAAACTTTCTTCTCTCGATTCTTGTTCTTTTCTTCTCTCTTGAGGTCATGTCTTCCTATGTTGGTTAATGTTGCGAGCAAAAGAACATTTGTTGCCATCCATGTTCCATTTTTACGGTACTTACTTTCATCGGGAACTTCTGCCTCCAGACATAGCATTTATAGTCCCGTGACCAGTTGTGCAAATAGCATCCTAATTCACTTTATAGGCAACATTCCCGGTCCCCGCATTATAGGATGTTCTTTTCTTTTTCTGTGAAAATCTGCAGATCATAATTACTCTCCTTGTTGTAGGTTGCCAGTGTGACATTCGATTTACTTCTGCTGCTGGTTCTCGGGTCTTACCTGATTACTCTATTCAGTTTTTTGGTTATAACTACAAGGGTAAGCCAGCCTCGTCTTTCTCCAGCCAAACATCTTATGATTCGAAGACATCTGACACAAAATAGGGCACAAATCTGACATAACTCTAATGATAACAAGAAACATGACCATATCTTGGGTTAAACTAATTTCGTTTGCTTACCTTGTCAGATTGTTGTAGATTTGGGCTCTCGATTTGATTTGATTTCATATATTTTCCGCAGGGTCTTGATGATCTGATCAGTCTATTCCGTCGCCCCACCTCCCACAAAGTCAAGTCAGTTTAACTTGGTTAATCCCAGCAGTGTGTTCCTTTCGTAGTTTGATTAATGCAGCGCTCACTCCACGGTTCGCGCCTTTGAGCAATCCAGCATATTTTGCATCCCTCATTAATTCGTCCCTCAATCGTTTCTTTAGGGGATAGACTACTAAGGTAGAAATTTTTTGTTTACACAGAAATCCAGGAGCTCGCATGTAACAACTTTATGCTCAATATTTTTGTTTGAGACTATTTTGATGCAAATGGAGCACATATTTTTCATGTTATTTTTCTTTTCAGGTTTTTTAACACCAAACATCTCTAATTTTCAAAATATTTCATCACTACAAGTTCTAAGACTTTGAAAGTGTGCCATTCTCAAGTTGGGATGTAACGGTTTGAGACGGAGCAATCACTCATTATCAAAACCAATGTTTTTAACTCAACATGGTTGAAATTGATTTTGGGAGCTAACAAAGGTAACTAAGTATTGATCAAAATGTGAAAACGAGACGATGTATAGAGGAAGTAGCGCGTAAAATCAACTAGTATACTATTAAATAACGCAAGCTCTATGCAAGGATTGTATAGGAACATTTATGGTACGTTGAAAACTACATAATGAACAGCGACTTGTACACTTTTCTTCTACTGATATTAAGGCAGGATATGGAAATTCAAGCAGCAGACTTATCATGACTGTTGGTGTGAACTAAGCATCGCTCTGTAAACCAAGTCGATGAATTGATTGTCCTGCGAGCACAAATACCCGACCATTTGGGTGTTAGAAGGGTACAGACAACAATCCCCTCCACCATAGTACCGTTGCAGATATAATCTACAAGGCACATGGAGAACTTTGCTAGTAAAAAGAGATTCTGTGAATCGTAATGCATACCTGAACAAGCAATTGAAGTGCATCCCGAACCTTTTCTCTGCTGATAACTGGCCCGTAATTTGGTGTAGGAGCAGTTGGAGTGAGTGATTGTGGGGGTGTTGGTGGTGGAAATGGCTGGAGTAATGGCGCACCATAAGGTCTCTGTAGATTTCCTTGAGGATTCAATGGAGGTGCAGTTGGCACTGATGATGATACGGGAGGTATTACCAGTCCAGAAGAGGAAGGGGGAGGGCCGAAAAAGGTTGATGGTTTCACCAGATCAGCTGAGCGTTGTGATGTGGTGCGTTCCGTATTTTCAAGAATAGACATTATAGGGGTAGAAGCAGATAAATTAGATGGTGGCTGAGCAGTTGCCAAAGTGGGCAGAGTAACATTCTGTGGATGGGATGTAGGAATAACAGTTGCTGAAGGGTTGAAAGGCTGTCCTGAAATTGCTGTATTTGGAGCAGATCCTATGTTCATAGTGTTCTGCAAATTTATAACGTCCTCAGTCAAGTTTATCCCCATATGTTTCAACACATGGGTCATTTCAATAACTATTAGGTAAATTATCTCTAATACTGAAACTAAATAATTACAAGATTAGTCTTTAAATTATATGAAGAATTAAATCTCAATTTTGTATCACCACAGAGGGATTCTTGATCTGAGTGGCGAGTTATGTTGACCAAAGAAGCATAAAACTTGAAAATATTCTAAAGAGACTAATTTGAAGATTTAAAATAAAACAATGTCTCAAATTTAAAATAAAATTATCTCTCAACTACACTGTCTACACCTACATGGTTAGAAGATGCTGCTAGCTCGCTTACATGTTGAAAGACAAAAAGAAATAAAGTATTTCATGGTTAAAACTAGTTCTCTCACATCTTTTAGTCAAAGACACAACCCTAAGTACTCATTAAGTCTAAACTAATGCTTACTCAGCAAACATCAGGAATTTATAAAGATAAAGAAAACGTACACTGAAGAAGTTTGTAAAAGAAGGATCCTCGGAAACCTCTGTTGCATTAGCAATGGAAGATGTTGGCTCCAAGGGACCATCCATTACTGCCAGTGTTGGAACTGCTTCTAGTTCTTCAAATTCACTGAGAAGATACTTTGGACTTAGTTAGCAGCTCAATGGTCAATAAGAATTGAACAGATATGAACATGAATTACCTTTTCACAGAAGATACTTTGGACTTTGTAGGCACCTTCGAATATGCATTAAGTATCCTAGAAAAAGGAAGCATCATTAACATGATAAAGCACACAAAGATATGAAAATAGATATAATGTAAACATTTCACGGTAAAGAGCCAACAAATCTTTGAAATGGCATTTTCCAACAACATGCTCCTAAATCAATACTCTAATCTAATATTTTCTCATTTTTTCCATGTAGTTACTACACTAACCAAATAAGTACAGGGGAAATAAGCTAATGTTTCAATACCATTAAGAAAATACACGCATGTGGACTAGTCGCACTGTACTCCAAGTTAGTGATGAGAGAATATTACAAGACAATCCATAATAAGCATATAACTAAAAAACAGTTAGATAAATGTCCCAAGACAGCTACATAGATCCTCTCATAATAAAACCAGAACAAATATTTATAAGTTAGCATGTTAACCATACTCTATGGAGTTACACACGAACAGATGCAAACAAAAACACTAGCAAATATTTGATATCACACCTGCTAAACAGATTTGCAACCTCTTCACATTCGCGTGCATTGTAAAACCAGATTCCATTTACTTCTTGTGAAGCATTTCGATATAGAAGATATGGAACCTGGACTTCATACTCAAAATCTCCCAAGAGATTCTCCACCAGATTATCTGCTTGAAACAGAAAATACAGGCCTTAAGCATCCAAATATAGCTATGGTAAGCTTAAAAAGTTAAACTATTGCATAATATTACAAGATTATTTATCAGAGAGGTCACTGAATCATATAAATGGAGATACTATATTTATCAATCACTCTTGTATAGCATGATAATGAGAACTCTAACTCTGAAAACACAAAGTAGTTCAATTTGTTATACATCAAAAAAACTTAAAACTAATATCTAAGCATACAGATCTAAAACCAAGATTAAAGATATTTTTTAAAGACTAGAAGCAAAAACCCCCTCTGCACCCCAAGTAATTATAGAATGAGATATAATCAGCGACTAACCAGTATTTCGACGGTTCATTACTATGAACTGGAACCTAGGCTGGGTATTCCTGAACAAACAAAAACCCCAAACATCAAATAACAAGCAGAATTAAACAACAAACTCACAAAATCCCCCAACCAACACAAAAAAACAACAAATTTCATTCAAATACCCTATTAAATCAATTCAATCTACCAGAAAATGGAAACGGAACTGAAACAACGAACGCCTCACCTCTTCACGACAAAAAGCGAACCCTCCACATCCTTCCGACTCTGCCAACCAAAATCCACAATCACCAAAATTAACAACACAGAAACCCCTAACCTAAACGAATCATCAAATTCAACAGCTGGTGGAGTAATGTATTCAAATAGCGTACCCATTGGCTAGTGTCGATGTTGAATTCGTAGAAGGTGACGTGTGCGGCGGTGATGAGAATCTCCTCCACGAACGGATCGATCCGCTGCAGCACCGTCAGATTGAGGACTTTGGTGGTCTTCTCGTCGAGATTGGGCATCAGTTTGCCATTCTGCGACATCGTTTCAGGGACTATCTCACTCCTCCTTGCGTCTGTAGAGAGAGAGAGAGCCCTAGATTATTTTTTGCAGCAGAACTAAATTCTACTCTTGTGAAAATAGATTTTCTGAATTAGCAGACCTTGTTAAGTCGGTTAAGTTGGGTAAGGGGTATATCGGTCATTTCGCTACTCTTTTTTGTTGCCAATTTGAGTTTTCTCCTTATTCCATAAGATTTTTTTTTGTAAATGTTTATAAAAAATAATAACATTGTAAGATTTTCTTACATTATTGTCCATTTTACTATATTACAAAAATGTTTTAAATTTATTTGCATTTTAATTAATTTAAAATAATACTAATAATTTTCGTCAAATAAAAATATAAATTTCGAATAGTACTTCACTAAATTACTACTAGTAAATAAACTACTACCTTTTATTTAATCAAAATTATGGAAATTATCCTATTATAGCATCATTTTTTTTAACATCAAACAAAATACGAGACTGAATGGTTCGAGTATTTCTCATATTGAAAACAACCAAAAAAGCAGAGCAACAAGCTGTTGGCAAATGAGAGTCTGACTAAAGCTCTGCTGCATCACTCTTATTTCTCGGTTGCTTTGCCTTTATTTCTGCCACTACTGCTCGTTTCAATCAGGTAACAGGCCATGGAATCAACGTCGTCTCCAAAAATGCTAAACGCCTCGACCACCTGCAGATAGCTGAACCCCATAGATAGCAGCACCTGCATGCTGCTGCTGCTCAGACCTGGGCTGGACCCCTGATCCCGCTCTCCCTCCTGCCTGGAGACGCTTCCGGATGCTCCTGACAAGACACAAAGGTTACAAGTTCAGCTCGTTGCAAATAATTTATATAATTGTCCAAGCCTTTTCAGTAAGCACTCACTTGCTGCAGAGGATGAGGGTTCAGCTCCAGAAGTCGAGGACTCCATAGGACCGACTTGTTGCTTTAACATATTACTGGCTAGATACTCTGCCCTTGAAGCTTCCATCACCGTGCGTTCCATTTCCTTCTCAGTCAGCTCAATGTCCGAGTAGAAGCGTCCCTCAGCAAGAAGTGCCTACCGAATGAAACAAATCTGTTAGTCAGTTTCAGAGTACAGATGACTGTTCCATTCTTTAGAGATGTTACATACTTACATTATCAATTTGTTGATCCTGTTGAGCTTTGATTGCGGCCTTTATCTTACCCGCATCGATGTCCGTCTGTCGGATTAACACCAAAAGCGGCAAGCATCAGAATGTGGCATATAAAGGAACGTTCAAAAATAGATACACTTACCCCTCGGAGGGAGCTATATCCAAGCCCAGCACCAATGGTCCGCCTAAGTGGATCAACAAGAGAATTGTAGTGATTTCCGCGGTGGTAGCTTAGCAGTATTGGAGGCTCGTCAGTCTGGTAATTTCGGTGGAATATATTTATAGGTTCTACATCACATAAATAATGATTTAATTGCTAGACTAGAAAGAAGGGATCTTATATAACATTAACATAGAAAGTCTGGATCAAAAATCATAAAATGCATATAAATCACCTGTGCTGTAGGAATATATATGTATAGGCCGGTTGTACATTTCTGATAAAACCTGAATCTCCACATTATTTCCATAGACCTTCAAAAAAAAAAAGAACAAACCCCAAATTATGAAGAATCACAACCACACAGGCTCGGGTCATTCCCCTTCTTCCCCAATAGTTCTTTCCAGTTGGGTCGAACAATCATTAATAGATGATACACAAGAAACAAAATGACTTGGTTCTTCATTATTTCAAATCATACTAACATTTATGAGAACATGAAAAGCCAGTTCCCTCCATGATAGAGACTCAATTTCTAAGACATAATCAATAGGCATATATAACCCCTATGCTCTAGCAACTCTAACTATCTGTTTCTGAAGATCATGTTTCAAAAAATAAGTATCGGCCGAATCTCCGAGAAACGGCGATGCGATGGGTCATAGAAGACATCATGTTTTTCCTTTTTATCATAAAGTGGGTAGGTTGTTGAGGTGGGCATGCTGGATCTCCAAACTATTAGAGTTGGGGGGATTTTGGTTTTTTTTTTGTTTTTTTTTTTGGTGAGTGAAATATGAAGTAAAACCTTCTGTTATGAATGCTGAGACAACTAGCAAGATTGTACCTTATCTCTTCTTTTCCTCTTGCAATAGGGAGTAAAACTTTCTGTTATGAACTGTGAGAAATGATCTCTTTCCCGTTCCTACAACAGAATTTACATAATATGGTTAATGCACAAAGAGAACATCAGGAAAAGATGCCTAGGAAATAACTATTGCATGTTAACTATTATCAGTTAATACATTAATAAGCATGCAAGTCGTAACAAATATTTATGGTTATATTCTTAAGAGGAACAAGCCAAACAAATACACCGTATGCTAATTGTTTTGCTCAAAATCAATCACTAACAGTTACGAAACGATAAAGCACCTAATTACCGCATATTTTGAAAGGTAGAACTGTCAAAGACTAGTAAAATAACTACTGCTCAGGAAGTAACCTCAGTAAATATTAGGGGCTAGGACTAAGCTTCTTCGTTGATAGTACAAGTGAGAGTGTTCTCAGTCAAAGTTCATCAAATACATCCTTTTGTCAGGTGAGATGCACTGACCACAAGCACAAGAGGGGTGTACTAATGAAAATAAAGAAAATCAGAAAATTACCATATAGTCAATGCACATCTGTCTAACTGAATCATATAGATCTGAATCACCATATACTTGATCTGCAACAGCACGAAAAAGACAGTTCCCATCCTCTAACATTTTTTTCACTTCCAAGCCTTTCACTCGCCTTAAATCAATCACAAATTGGCGTTCTTTTTCCTGTATCAGATAAAAGAAGTGGTTATCACACTACTCTGGCACATGAACTAATATTATTTAGCAAGTTGTAACACATACACATCTAGACCACCAGAATTAATTTAACCATGCAACGGTAAAAAAAAACAGCAAGCAAGTCATTGACTTGTAGATAGATTCTTAATTTTTATTTGTATAAAGGCATAATAGTAGAGCTCCAGGATGTATAAATGAAACACAATTGTTCAAAAAGCTAAACCAAATAAAACTCACTGCATCATCATAGCCCAAACTAAAGCTCGGGCTCTGCTCATCAGCACTGTTATATCCTTCACCTTCGCAATGAGACCGAGGTGAAGATGGGCGAGATTCAGTTGGCGGTGATCTGATCGATACACCAGGCAATGCAGCAGGTCTCCTGGATGGGCCTATTCTAATTGCAACTGGGTCTGCAGATGGAGATCTCCTAAAAGTCGAGTTCACTGAGGAAGGCATTGGAGGTGGTGGTGGTGGTGGATATGAACTGCCAGGGATCTTCTGGATAGAACTTCCAACCATTGCATCAGTTTCCCCCTCCACCGACATCCCTACTACCCCTTTAACCAAATCTCCGGGACCTACACTATCATCATTATGCACTATCTCATCCTCTACCAATTTTTCACTTTGCAGGTTGCTGTTCAAACCTCCAGGAGAAGGATCCTCACTTTTGTTGTCTGAAACAGCACAATGATCTGACAAATCATCCAGTACATTCTGATCTTGCACTTCTACCAAATTTTCATCCTTCACTGTTGCTTGTGACTGCGAAGAAGTGCCAGTAGCTTGTGACTGTGGAGAAGCTTGTGACTGCAGAGGAGCCAAAGAAGACAATGGACTAGGTGGTGATGTTGATGATCTGTTTTGGTTGGATGATGATGATGATGATGACGATGATGATGATGATGATGATGACGATGATGATGATGAACCAGAAGAACCTCGCTGCACTACAATCCGAGTCATACTTATCTTCTTCACTGAGAACCAAGGAGACACTTTTTATCCTCTTATTTTTACCCAAATTAGAGATTAACAGGTTTCAGTTTGTCACGTGTTCTGGCCTTGGGAGCAGTCACACCAATTCCACGGGTAAGTGATTTGTTCTTCCAGCCGGCTAAGCTCTGTTCAGCATGAATCAATCTCTGCATTCCCCTGACAATTCTCATGAGACCTAGACCTCCAAACCTTTTATTCTTGACCAACAAAACCCTCTTTTAAAATGAGTACTAGAATTTACCAGTGATTAAGCCCCGGATAACGAATAATCACATCCAAGACTCCACAACTGCAATTGAAACAAAAGAAATAAGCACATAGGTAAAAGTTTCTGGACATTTTAACCTCAAGAAATAGACAAACGCAACTGTCATGATTCATTTGACAAAAGTAATCAACACATAAAAACTGGATTCAGAGCATTTACTAATCATTCAAGATCAACCACTCAAGAACAAGGCAATTCCCAACCGCAATCACCAAGTGATCAAGAATTTCAATTTCCAATAATCACCAAACACACGTACATAAATTACACTGCGCGCATCAATACAGTAAACCTTCAATTAATAAGAAACACCGCCCAAATCCCACGAAAAAAAAAGGCAATACACACATTTTACGCATAAAACCAACTTCGAATAATAAATCGAGGAGCTGGAGATTCGCAATTTCCGGATGAAAAATCACAAAAACAAAACCTAATTATTAGACGCATGAACTGAATTAAGAAATCAAACAGCCCAAGAGTTGACCCGTTTCCAGCTGGAGACACTCACCTGATTCAATCGATCAAACAGATAGCTGTAGCAGTGTTTCGAAGGCGATGATGAGCGAGAATATGACTTCGGAGAGAGTGTGTAGATGTGTGTGTGTGAATTTATATGTATGTATAGGTGGAGAGAGAAACAGAGGGCCGTTTTGTGGGAAGGAAAAAAAATAGAAGGCTGAGTTTAAAGAAGAAGAAAAATAAAAAGAAGAGCACGTGACTGCGGAATTTAGTTTTCCTTTTACTTTTTTTGCATTTGCGTCTCTTTTTCCACGTGGCATCTCGCACGTGTCCGCAGCAGCTGATTTTCGCCATTTGTTTACTCGTGACTTGATTTATGTAATTTTGTTAGTTAGAGCATATGTAACGCAAGGGGCCGGGCCGCATCTCGCGAGTCCCGGCCCGTCCCGAGCGTTGCACGGAGGAGAGTCACGGCCCAGGCCCGTCCCGGGGCCGTGTTCCCGGCCTATAGCGCGTCCCGGCCTGGGACAGCGTTGCACAGTGACGGGCCGCAACTGTAGAGTCTCGGCCCAGCGTTACACGCTCCTCGGGCCGGGCCGCAACTAATTTTTTTTTTTTAAATTCGAAAATTATTTCTATAAATACTACTCCATTTTCATACACATTCAACTTCATATTCAACTTCAAATCTCTTCCTAGAATTCGGAAAAATGCCTCCACGTCAAAGAATATTCGAAGATCAAATGTCCCGGTCGTTAGCAGAGGCGCTACCGGCAATCCAAGAAGAAATCAACAACGAAGTTGAACGCTACCAAGCTGTTATTCAAGCTTGGAACGAACAACAAACCCAGGTACCACGTACCCGGATGTATATTCACCGAGACCGTGAACAAGCTGCCTTGCGGCTTTTCACGGATTATTTCTCTAGAGATCCGCGATGGAGTGATCAGATGTTTCGTCGCCGGTTCCGGATGCGGAGGCCGTTGTTCCTACGCATTGTCAACGCAGTTGTAGCTCGTGACCCGTATTTCTGCCAAACTACCGATGTTGTGGGCCGGGAAAGTATATCGACGTTGCAGAAATGCACGTCTGTCATTCGTCAACTCGCTTACGGAACTACATCAGATATGTTCGATGAGTATCTCCATGTAAGCGAGCCTACTGGCCGGGAATCCCTCGCTAGATTCTATCGGGCAGTCGTCGAAGCATTCAAGGATACGTACTTGCGAAAGCCAACGACCGACGACGTTAGGAAGTTGGTCGACATGCACGAGCGGGCCCACGGCTTCCCGGGGATGCTTGGAAGCATCGACTGTATGCACTGGCAGTGGAAGAATTGTCCAACGGCTTGGAGAGGACAATACACTAGCGGGCACAAGGGCACACATCCCACGATTGTGTTGGATGCCGTTACCGGGAGCAACTACGTTGTCACCGAGCCGCCCGTGCAGGGCCTTCCTCACGACATCCGCAATATCATGGCCCGTTCAGCTGCGATGCGCCAAGAGGAACAACACACTCGCCTCCAAGCCGATCTAATCGAAGAAATTTGGACTCGCACCAATGTTTTCCAGAATTGACGTTATGTTTTTATGTATTTTATTTTCAGTTTTAAAATTTCTATGTTGTAATTTTGCAGTATTCGATGAAATTAAATTTTCCGTGTTATAAATTTCCAGCGTTTTTTATTTTACGAGTTAAATAGGTTGGAGTTGTAAATAGTGTCATTTATTAGTTGCGGCCCGGGCCGCAACCTGCAGGGTTACAGCAGTTGGGGTCTGGGCCGCAACTGTAGAGGAATGATGACGTGGAGGGGACTTGGGGCCGGAAATGGGGACGGGGTTAATGATGCCCTTACCTCAAAAATCAAAATATGCATTTATATGGAGATACGTAAAGTCTATTTTTTGTTTAAAAGGGTAATTTAATTAATAATCAATATGTTTCCTCAATACTCAGGGTAATTCTAAATGAGTTTATATTTCTCAAAATAACTATTGAATATGACTATAGCCATCGTTCGTATCTCAATTTCTTAGAGCATCGTTAACGGGGGAGGTCCGGCCGCAAAACGCGAGTCCCGGCCCGTCCCACGCGTTGGAGGGGTGGAGGTTCCGGCCCAGGCCAGTCCCGGGGGAGGCCGGGCCGCAGTTGCGGCCCGGTGACGCTTCCGCGGTCCGGCCTGGCCGGCGTTGGATGGTTCGGGGCCGTGATGGAGGAAGCAGTTTTTGCCAAAAATTGGAAGAGGAAGAAGAGGGAGGAAGAGGAAGAAGAGGGAGAGGGGTGACGGAGCACAATTTTCTGATTTCTTTTGCATTTGGAAGAGGAAGAAGAGGGAGGGGGAGAGGAAGGAGATTGAGGAAGATGAAGAAGAGGGGCGGCGGATCCAATTTGCTAATTTTTAATTTTTTGCATTTTTTGCATTTTTTATGTTTTAATTTTTAGTGTTTTTGCATTTTTTGCATTTGTATTTTTTTTCTAGGATTTATAATTTCTTTTTTCGAATGAACAATTTATTTTCCCGGTTTGAAGTTGTGAATAATGTCATTTATTAGTTGCAGTCCGGGTTGTGGCCTGCAAGGTTAGAGCAGTTGGGGCCTGGGCCGTAAGTGTAGAGGAATGATGACGTGGGGGGACTTGGGGCCTGAAACCGGGCCGGGGTTAATGACGCCCTTATGATTCAAATTATCAATCATTTTCAAAAGCCAAAATAGTTGATCAAGTCAGACACGTAAGATTGAAGTGAATTGAATTAGTACTAAAATTAAAAGTAATGCTATAACTTAAAATAGTGAAAGTTTGTTTAATTTGAGATGGTACTATTTTAAAACTTTTGGAACAAAATTAGAAACTTTATTAAATGAGTAAATGTCAATTTTGGTCCTAAACATATGGCCGAAATACAAATTTGATCCAAAACATTCACTTTTTGAAAAACTGGTCCATAACATATGAAATTCGTGTAGTTTACGTCCATTTTTTACAGTGCCGTCAATTTTTTACGGTCAACCGTCGATTAGCACAATTTTGACCCAATTAGGCTTAATCTTGAATTATTATTTTTCTAATTATTTTGCTAATTAAATGAATTTTAATTTTTTTCAATTCCTTTTGCATTTTTAATTGAAAGATCATTCATTTTCCCCACAACACTCCAAACACTTAGAAACTAATCGACTCCCTCCAAACTCTCCAACTCTCTCTTCTCTTTTCTCGCCGTTCTACATAAAAAAACCTAGCTCCGAATCCGACCAAGAACACTTCCGCCGCCGAGTATCTCTTGTTGACCATGAGTTGGAACTCGTCATACCCTATGTTCTGTTCCATCGACGGACTTGTGAACGTCAAGGCGACATATTCTCGAAGAGGAAGTCCAGACACCATCCACCTGAAAAACAAGGTGAAAGTGAAGGGCGGTTAGAGCCCGATCCTGTCGGACACCATTCTCCTCCTCCGAAGCAAATGGAACAAGGTCCGTCGGTGAACCCTAATGCCGATGCAGAAATCGAGCTTTCTCCAATTCTAGAAGTCGAGCCCGACGACGAAGTCCCTGAGAAAGAAGGCGATGCATGGGGGACGACGACAGACCCTAGTTCTTCCAACTGTGGAGCTCCACCGTTCAATTTTCCAGAAATCAACGGTGATTTTGACTGTGCCAGTGCCATAGAAACTTGTTTTCTGGCATCATTCGGGAATGGCCTTGATTTCAATTGTAAAATTTTCAGGACGTATTTGATCATGATTATGAATATCAAGGACTAGTTTGTCATGTATGCTACAGTATTTAAATAAGCCTAATCGGATCAAAATTGTGTTAATCGACGGTTGACCGTCAAAAATTGACGGCACCGTAAAAAATGGACGTAAACGACACGAATTTCATATGTTATGGACCTGTTTTTCAAAAAATGAATGTTTTGAACTAAATTCGTATTTCGGCCATATGTTTATGACCAAAATTGACATTTACTCTTTTTATTAATTTGTAACAAAAAAATCATCACTAGTGTCGAATGATGAGCCGAAAAAATCATCACTAGTGTCGAATGATGAGCCGAAATCTTTACATTATAATATTGGAAAAAAGGTCACAGAGAAAAGCTTTTCACATTTAACAATATTCAATGCATCTCCGAATAATTACATGATTTTTCACAATCACAAATGTCGAAATTATAAGAGTGTCCACAATTGTGGCACTTGAAGGCCATCAAATGTGGCCCGGCCACCATTCGTGGCTCTTATGTGGCCCTCCGCAATAGTAAAAGTTAAAATTATAACAAAAATAACAAGGGCCACCAAATGTGGCCCTCTAAAAATAAAATTTAATTTATTTTCTTTTTTTAATAATGTTATTTTTTAATTTAACTATATTAAATTTTAGTAGACTAATAATTTGGGAAACAAACATAATTTAATAAAGTTACGAATTATAGATAAATTTTCGTCGTACTTTTGATAGGGGAAAATTCTACAACGAATTTTTTTAAAAACACAACATAAAAAGATTAAAAAACGCCACCGCTACCTACTCGGTGGCGTCATCGGAATCCGGCACATCTTCTTCACCTCCTCCACCGCCGCCGACACCGGCCCCACTGCCTCTTGCTTCGCCCGTCGCCGACCCAGCGGAGAAGCCCAACTTCGACCTCAACCTAAGAATGAGGTCGTAGTACATCATCTTGGTGATAGGGTCCGTCGACTTCTCGTACAAGCACAAGTTATCCTGGAGTTGCTTCATCATCTGCACCTCCAGTGTTTGAGTCAACGCTGCGGTCAGTGGTGAAGGGCGCGGTGTCGCCGCGCTCGCCCGAGAGACTTGGGAAGCGGATCTAGCTTCCCGGATGGCGACTTGTTGGCCCTGCGGGCGCTGGCGCCTCAACATTGTCGAGGGGGGCTCATCCCTCACATCGTCATTCAGGTCGAATGCACGTGAGTCGGTACCACTGCTGTAGGTGCCGTCGGGCCCGATTTTTGTCCGCTTCCCAGTAGGACCGGTCTCATCATCGCAGATCGCCTTGAATTGTGGGGAGTCTCAGAGAAGCATGTATTCATTCCAGTAAGTGAACTTGGGCCAACTTTCAGTATTAAACAACTGATACGATAACGCCCGTACGTAGGCTTCGCTGCGGCCGCTTTCGGCATTCTGGAGCTGTTTCTCGTAAATGTTCCTGAACCTCTTCACAGCTCTACTGATCCGGCCGAACTTCTTCCGGATCTAGCCTTCATCACGTCCGGCACTGCCTTCTGGTTTGAAGCCGTTGTACACCGTCAGGACGTGCCTCCAGAAGCAACTGTCAGTCTGATCTGTGCCGATGACCGGATTCGTCGTGACCGCCTCCCAAGCCCGCGCAACAGCGAGGGATTCGTCGCTGTTGTACTTCTTGCCCCGCCGATCACCACCGCCGGTTTCCGGCTCTCCGTCTCCGCCTCGCCCGCCGCCTGTGGGCCCATGCTCTCTGCCACCTCGCCTCCCACCACCACCGCCTCGCCTTCCACCACCACCGCCGCCTCGCCTCCCACCGCCGCCGCCTCGCCTCCCACTTCCACCGCCGCCGCCTCGCCCCCCACCACCGCCGGTTCGCGCGGCCCCCGGTGGGGGCATCCATCTCCACACTACCGGATGTCGGGGTCTCCGGTGTACCCATCAACTGTTCCCATGTGTATCTATCAGATTCAGGCAGAGGAGACGGGGAGTATTGGAATTGAGAGGATTGGAATTGGGAGGATTGGAAGTGCTGGGACGGGTTGTTGATCGCGTTCATATTCGGTCGGTAGTCACCAAACCCCGATGGTTGGCGAACCAAGTTCCTCTGCTGGGATGGCTGGACCCGGAATTGGGGCGATTGCGGACTCCACGTCTGACTGGGGAAGTTGCCGTATCCCGAGTCTCCATACCCCGGGGAATTACCATCTCCACCTTGCATTTTTTGTAGTGTTTGGAAGTGTAAAATGAGGGATTGGAAGTGTAGAAAGAAGTGAAAAAATGGAAATGGGAGTGTATATTTATAAAAAAATTTCGAAATTAAAAAAAAATTATAATCGGCTGCCCAGCCGCGAAACGCAGCTCGATGCAATGGAGGGCCGCGGCTCACACGGCTCAGCCGCGTGAAGGCCGCGCCCCGCCCTCGGCTCTCGGCCCTGCGCCCCGGCTCTCGGCTCTCTGCAATGGGGGGCCGCGCACCGAGCCGCGGGCCACGGCTCCCCCATTGTGGACACTCTAAAAAGAAATTAAAGTGGAAAAACAAAGAAGCTCCTGAAAAACAGTGGCTGCGCAGCGCCACCGCGGAAAGCACGATCAAGAAGATGAGGATTACGGCGGCGATGAACGACGCCACCACCGCGCCGCTCACACGCTGGCAGAAATTGGTGAACTGCTGGCAGATGGCTAGCCAGTTCACCGTCGAGTTGCCGTTGTGCGCTAGGTACACAATCGCCGCCGCCGCCGCCGTCGTAAACGCCGCCACCGCCTGCTTTCAATATGGAGTATTTAAAAAATATTGCTAAATAGGGAGTATACACAATGTAGTCTATAATTCTCTATTTCAATTTGTTTTTCCGTTGATTAACAAAATAGGAGATTAAATGTGATAATAATAATAATAATAATAATAATAATAATAATAATAATAATTAATTACCGTGTCGAAGATGAGAAGAAGAAGCTTGATTCCTGGTGCTTGAGGTCGAACAATTCCAATAATGGAGAAAGGCAATGGTAGAACTAGGTAGCTACTAGCAATAGCATTTGCCACCACGAAAAACCTGCGTCAAAAAAATGTTCGATTTTATACCATTGTTTTAGCATAAATATTTACAATGCAAAATATAAAGAGAATCACGTACCATAAAATCATACACTACACATAATATTCGAGCCACCACTAAAAAAAAGACAAGTCTTTCAGAAGGACAATTTAGCAAAATCACCGAGCTCCAGTTAATATTCGCGACCACTAAATATTCAATTTTGTACCATCGTTTTAACATAGTATACACAAAATAAATAAGTCGATCAGATTTCGTGAAAATTTAATTATTAAATTAAAACAACGTTACGTGAAAGCGGGGCGATCGTCGTAGCTGGCTTGGAACTGGAAGAATTGCGTGAAGAAAGGGAGTGTTTCGTCGGTGGTGCCCATGGTGGCCGGAGAATGAAGTCGAAAATGGAGGCGCCTCTCTTCCACGGAGCTTGCCGGAGCGGAATTGCGGATGTGTAAGCGACGGCTTTGGGTTTGGATTCGGAGATGTTGATTTCTGCTTCGGAATTGCGGATTCATCGTGATTTTTTTTAGATGGAATTGTGTTGAGGAATTAGGGAAGAACTTATAGAACGTTGGTTGAAGATGGGTTAGTTAATTAATCATTTTAATGGATTTATGATATTATGAAGAGATTAGGTTTTTATTTTTTTGTGTGTGAAGGAGTTGTGATTAACTTGCTCCACCTTTAATATTTATGATTAATTTTGAATATGGGTTATTTATCAAAACAATCATCATCTGTTTAATGTGACTCAACTCCAATACATTTATAAAAATGTAACTTCACCAGACATATTTAATTTGAATGAAATTATGAAACACATGCATAATGAAATTAAAACTTTCATTTTTTTTTTGTTTAAATTGAAAGTACAGTTACCAATTACTAGTATTATACATTTATGAAGCGTTTGTTTTGAGGCTTGAAATATTGATATTTGTTATGAAATTACAATATGTATAGATTCAAAGCACCAATGTTATGGAAAAAATATTAAAATAATCGTAATTTCTCATTAATGCACAATTTTTTCATATGACTTAACTCAACTACCACCAAAGTACCATAAATAGTACGTATCTGTCACCTATTCATTTAAACTAGTAGTATATTCCATTTTGAGTTGACAAAGGTAAAAAATATCACAACAATTCAAGTTGACTCCAAATATAATCAAATTTTAAAATGAAATACTACCTGTAATATAGGAACAATGAACTGTAAAACCCTCACACCTATAACATAAATAAGTAGAAAACAATGTTGCTCAACCATTTTTCACATATGTACAAAGCCATGCAGAAAGTGCCATTTTCATCACCAAATTTCCCATAAATTCTTGAAATCAATGCTTCAATGCAATCAATCCCCTCTATAAATGTAGTTCAATAATGTTTGCAATTTCATTACAAACTTGTTCATCATGAGATTTGTGAGTGCTTTCTTGAATCTCATTGTTGTAGTGTTTGTGATCTTGCCTAGCTTTGTTGCTTCAACAAATCCCCTCTGTCCCTTCAAATGGCCAATTTGGCATCGGCATCACTACTTCCATCCACTGCCTTTTCATAAACCTTTGCTTCCCGGCGATGCACCGCCATCTCCGACCTACTCTCCACCACCAACTCCGGTGTACACTCCTCCGCCAAGTATACCAAAAGTTCATCCGCCACTAATCCCGGTCTATAAGCCACCACCATCAACGCCAACCCATCATCCTCCTCCGACTCTTCCACCACCAACTCCGGTCTACACTCCTACACCGAGTATACCAAAAGTTCCTCCGCATCTTCCTCCCCTAGTCCCGGTCTATAGTCCACCACCATCAACGCCAACCTATCAATATCCACCGCCTCTTCCACCCCTAATCCCGATACATAATCCACCACCATCAACGCCACCCCATCAATCTCCTCCAACTCTTCCACCAAGTGTACCAAAAACTCCACCTCACCACCACCACCACCGCCACCACCACCACCACCATCACACACCCATAACTCCAAGCTACAACCCTCCCTCGACTCCACCAACCTATCACTATCCACCGGCTCTTCCACCACTAATCCCGTTATATAATCCACCACCAAGTCCGGTTTACATTCCTGCCCCAAGTGTTCCAGAAACTCCATCTCACCACCACCACCGCTGGCACCACCTGTTCCACCACCAGTTCCACCACCTGTTTCACCACCACCACATACCCAACTTTCCAAGCTACAACCCTCCCTCGACTCCACCACCATCAACGCCTATTTGACATACGACTTTCCTCCAACGACACCATCTCCATGAGCTATCATATGAACTAAGCTTGTACTAGTAGCTAGCTTTATTTTTGCATATTTATCTTTCCCTTATTTTGAAATTCAACAGAAATAAATATGGAGATTGTTGTACTCACCACATTTTATTTTATGGTTACATCCCTCAATCACAAGAATCACTTGGCAAACAAAATGACACTATCAACACAGAACAAAA
This sequence comes from Salvia splendens, assembly GCF_004379255.2. Taxonomy (NCBI): domain Eukaryota; kingdom Viridiplantae; phylum Streptophyta; class Magnoliopsida; order Lamiales; family Lamiaceae; genus Salvia; species Salvia splendens. The sequence goes on from NC_056038.1 coordinate 1,814,836, forward strand.
CAAACTTCAAATTTCACAAAACAAATCAAATTTCCACTTCTTGCAAGTGTATATCATCATCACCACTTCTTGCAAATGAACTTTCCACTTATTTTGAAACTCAACAGAACATCCCTCACTCACAAGAATCACTTGGCAAATAAAATAGTAACACTATTAACACAGAACAAAAGCAAATGCAAATTTCACACAACAAATTAACTTTCCAATTCTTGCCATCACCACAGACAATCAAAAACCAATTGTATTACTTCAAAAACAAAAACAAAAAACTAAAGCTATATCAATTAAATGGCCTCAAGGGCCTTTTGTGACCATCCAACATAGTAGGAGTTGAAGATTACCTAAAGAGTGGAAACCCCAACATAATTAGCTAACCAAGATAGAGTCTTGATGAAAGGAAGCCATGGCATCAAGCTCAAAGAGGGCATCAAAAATCGAGCTTCAACAACGTTTCCATCCCAAATTTCAAATCTATCTAATTACACGAAAATAAATAATTGGGCCCAACCATCAGATTTATTCGCGATATGGGCCTTCTCCATTTTCAGGCTATTTAGTTTTGTGTGGATTTTATTTTTATGATTTGGATTTCAGCATATTTATATTTATGGTGGGTACTGCTTCATTGCTTCGAAATGATGGAGAATTTATTTTGGCATAAAAAAGTATTTCGATTGAATAACATAATAAAAATAAATATTCCTTCGTCTCATTACAGTTAGGAAATTCTTTGGACACATAGATTATGTATTAAATATTTGATAAATAAAATAGGAGAGAATAAATTGAATAAGTAAAAAAGAGAATAAAATAAATAATTAAAGAAAGAGATTAAGTGTGCTGAGACTGAAAAATTATACTGGAATTACAAAGAGTGGAGGGCTTAAGTCTTAACAATAAACAAACACTTCAACTATTTTTCTACTATTGAATTTATCGAAAATTGTCAAACTTTATTTTTTGACTCTTACTAAGTTGAGCTACTAAAGATTAAATTGTTTGAGGTTGAAAGTGCTAAAATTGCAGTACTATAAAGAAAGAAAAAAAATTTAGCTAAAAAAAATATGTTCCAGTGGGAAACAAAAAAAATACATATAAGAAATACAATCGTAAAAAAACTAGGCAAAATGTAAACAAGAACTCTCAACTATCCAATTCTTTGAAATTTTCAAAGATCGTATTAGGATGGAACAAATCAACAAAACTAGAAAAATATAAATTATTTTGACGTCGACTTCATAATCTGTTTGACTATAGTCTTCGTCTTAGTGTAAATGATGTCCATTTGCAAACTCCAATGTATAACTAGCTCATATTAATGATGTATAAATTAACTAAACTATGAAATTAAATTATTGAAAATATATAAAGCTGCCATCAAATAAATACATGTTGCCACTTTTGTTGTTTTTTACTATTCGATAAGCACTTAGAACATTAGTAGTGGGGCGCCCTAAGGGACGCCCTAAAGCCCGCCCTATGCACCGCCACGTCAGCATTTTATCCTCCTATCCTTCCACTTACAGTGGGGCGCTCTATAAGCCGCCATATAGGTTTCACTATTGTTTTGTTAATTAATTTAAATGTTTTCAAATTGTCAATGCAAAATAATTAATAAATACCACGATTAATTAAAAACGGCAAATCTTACATTGATTAAAAAAAAAGTTTTACACGAGTTAGAAATGAAAAAGAGTTTACTACTCTACAAAAGTCTCAACTTGCGGCGCAGCTCATTGATCATCCCCTGGAAGTATTCGGCTTTGGTCGGGTCCTGACATTGCATGAGGGTGTTGTGCGGAATTAAAAATGCGTTGCATCGTCCGCGTCGCCCACCGTGGGCGGACGATGGCGCGGACGATGTCCTATCGTCCGCGGACGATCTATAGGGCGCGGACGATGCATCGGGCATCGTCCGCGCACCTACAGTGGGCGGACGATGGCGCACCCGAGGCATCGGGCGGCCTATCGTCCGCCCCATTGCGGATGCTCTTATTGTGAGCACTTTTCATGTATATATATAGTGAGGGGAGTGATCAATTCTAACTCATAATTTAATTACTAACTACGACTAATTTAAGAGGATTTTAGAAAACTTGTGGTCTACAATTTGTTGATATTACCCTTTTGTTGATATTTTGTCTACTATGTATTGAAATTTGTGAGCTTTAATCTCATCCACTCATTTTAAAATCTAAGGGTGTAGATTTAGTCTTAGTTTTGGATTATGGTGTTATAAGCATCAGAAGAGGACCCTATATATAATAGCTTATAAATTATTAATGGCATCAATACTAATTTTGCTAAATACATCAAAATTAAAGCTTAATTATGTTTTTTCTCTTTCACTTTCACATAATATTTTAAAGGGATTCGATGTTTGATCGGTAATTTTTTTCAAATAAAATTAATACTACAATGAATAACAATTTATAAAATAGTACTACTAATTAATATCGACATAAAATATATAAAACCAAGATTTTAGCATAGATTAAATGTGAGCTATTTATTTTTAAATGGAAAGAAAATAAAGAAAAGACCATAACTGTCTCGATCTGGATTTCTAGTCAATTCTTTGTGAAATTATGTAAGTACAAAAGTTGTAACTAATTACAAGGAAAATGCTAGTGGAAATTATTAGTGGCTGAGAATTGAGATAATATAGATTCATAGTGATAAAGTTATATCGTGCATCCACATACACCCGTGTAGGTATTTCATTCTTATGATTTATTTCAAAGAATGCACATTTTAAGATTATAAATTAAAATATACTATATTTTTTAATATTTTATAAATGAGACAATTCAAAAAGATTTCTAAGCCTTCAAAAGTGTACGGATTTACACAGTATACAACTATACATATGATAAAATAAGTACAACATGTTGAACTTTGTCATATTTTTAATTTGTTTAAGAATTAGAATTGGAATTTGTCACGTCGCTTTCCATTAAAGATTTTCTGTACCATTTGGTAGTTATGTTTCTCAAAAAATCGGAATATATAAATCTTAAATGTTTGACAATTAACTAAACAATTTAAGTAGTAAATACTCCCTCCGTCCCAGATTAAGAGTCACTTTTTGCCATAAAAGTTCATCCTAGTTTAATAGTCACATTTAGATTTTTTCATATTTGGTCATACAATTTTACCCCATTCTTCATCAAAATTACATAAAAATATCATTCTCTACATTAAAATAAACCAAAATAAAAATCAAATATTTAATTACACACTCTACCATCTCACTTCATTTATTACACACTCCAAAAAGTTAAAAGGGACCCACCTTCAACCAACTCACTTCATTTATTACACACTCTACTATCTCACTTCATTTATTACACACTTCACCATCTCACTTCATTTATTACATACTTCAACTCTTTCTTAAAACCCGAGCCATAACAATAAGTGACTCCTAATCCGGGACGGAGGGAGTAATAAATTGACTGTGAGGACCAAGTCTTTTATAGCGACTACTCTACGCCTCTACCATAGAAAATGACAAGATTCAGCTCATTTGCCCCATTTAATATGCAATCTTCCACAATTATTATTATTGTTATTATTTTATTCTCAATTTCAATTAAATCCAGATTAATGTTGACCTATATGAAGCATAAAGTCAAGCACGAGGATTTTGCACTATCCACAATCCACACTGCAATATTTGTTTAACCACTTGAAATGGGTGTGTATTCCTCCAATTCATATATATACTCTAATAATTAGTGTTTAATCAAACCAATTTATATAATTAAATGCTCTAAAACTATTGTGTCTATGAGAGATTCGTATATTCTTTAATTAATTTTGTAACAAAACCCTTATATAGTTATATTTGTGGATATCAGCAAATTCATCATGCCATGAATTCATGCACACATCAACTGGAAAAATATAAATTATATGTGTCCATAATTATTAATGGACTGATACGAATTTTAATGCAAAACTGATGAATTAAATAATACTAATAGAGAGAAAATAGGGATGGGGAAACGGTTCTCGGTTCTTGGTTAACCGAAAAATAAGGTTAAGGTTCGGTCCCGGTTAGTGGATTTAGGATTTAGGCGGTTCTCGGTTCTAACCGAGAACCGAAGGTTAGAACCGAAGAACCAGTTAGTGAGTTTGATTTTAATTTTTGTAGATTCATTTTAATTTCATAAACCCTACACCTTTCAAGTTTCAAAAAACAATGTTGTGATAGAAATCAAACTCTATATCCCTATAATTTGTCTGCATTTCAAACAAGAGAAAACACAAATCATCTCTCTGATTCAATAACCAATCTAATGACAACTACTTTGTTTATTAAATTTGGAACTTCAACATATTAGATAAATATGGATCATTAGCAAATAACTTAAAAAATATCCATACTGATATAAGTACATTGACTTATCTTCCATGAAAAAATTACCTAGTGTTTGCAATGAAGTCAATTCAAATATCTCGTGAGCTCTCTCATCTAAATTCTCGTAGCACACCGGCACCGCTGCTCTCTCCCACGCCGGCGACGACGAGGCTGCTGTTTTCTTTTCACTGCGCTGCTCTCTCCCACGCCGGCGACGACGAGGCTGCTGCTCTCTTCGACGAGGCTGTTGTCCAACTCTCCATGCCAATGCTCTCTCCTTCGGTTCCTTCGGTGGAACCGAAGAACCGGTCGTTTAGGACCGATCAGTTCCTCAAGGAACTGAGCCGACTAAAGGTTCGGTTACGGTTCTCGTACTTGGAAAAAATGGAGTCGGTTAACCGACTAATCGGTTCGGTTCTAACCGAATCGACCGTTCCCCACCCCTAAGAGAAAATGTGCTTTAGATAGTGAAAAAATGGGATTAACTTCGTTAAAGAGAGAAACTTACCATAATTAGGTAATACTGTAACTAATTTTAATAGACGACTCAATGCCTTAAAACGAAAAAAATATAACTAATATGGGATTAACTTTATTAGAGAGAAACTTATCGCAAATAAGTACAAGTAACTAAAGTTTATATACTCCTCAATGTCTTAAAATGAAAAAAAAATATAGTATAATTATGGTTCACAGACAACAATTTCCTTGCATTAATTAATGTACAACGTGTATATAAGCACTGTTCTAAATCATTTTCTATTACACCCCACATTTTCAGTAATTAGTAACACGAAATAAAACTTGTTAACGCCACAAACTATACTAAAATCGCTACACGATTTAACTACTACACAACTCCGGCTGAAGAGGTCTCCCCCACGCTAGTAGGGCGGCGATCGAACGCCCTCGAGCTCCCCGACACGACATAAACCCGACACAAACACATTTCGTGCCTCAACTGCAATTTCAAATAAATAAATTTAAAAATCGCATTATTATAAAAATAGAAACACAATATTTTTAAAAAAAAATTGAATTGACGGAATTCATACAATGGGCGTCGAGCTAGTAGGATCTTCCTTAATAGCCCTATATTCATTCATTTTCCACTTAGTCTTCCTCCCAGTGGGAGCCTTCCCCTTGTAGAACACCATGCTCTTCTTCACCCCAATCACCTTATTCTCCGAAGAATAGACGTGGCTCGGGGACCCCGTCGCCTTCCAGTACCCGGAGGCCGTGGTGCGGCTCGGCCTCCCCCCGTGCACCTCCCTCTCCTGCCGCGGCATGAAGAAGAACCACTGCTCCGTGTCCCCGTGGCACAGCTCCCCGCAGTGAGCTGTGAAAATTCAAATGAAGTAGTAATAATTAGAAAACAAATTGGTTTGGTAGTACTAGTGTCGCGTGTATACTGATGATGTCATTAATTACACGTACACGGGAGTTGCCACGGGTCGAGGCGGTAGATGTCGAGGATCGGTATCACACGATGAATGTTGCTAGTCTTGTCCTCTTCTAATTCGAGCTTCTTGTTGAGATAGAATGAGATGAGTTCTTCTTCGGTTGGGAAGAATCGAAACCCCATTGCCATTTCTTCCATGTTTTTATTTTTGTTTGGGTTTAGTTTAGGGTTTTTGGGGATGGGATATATTATATAGTTATTAGATTGGTGGGATTAGCTGCGTGTTAAATTGGAAAATAAGGGGATAGTGAATCATGTCACGCGGTGAGGGGAGAAAATAGAGATACCTTTGTCCAATCATATTTTTATATTTAATTTAATTTGGGGGAGAAGGATTTATTATAAAAAAAAGTAATGAATTGGTCAACTAAATAGTATACCCCACTTAAAATGGAGAAAATGGCTTAATTATAATAGAAAAATGTTAACATCACTTATCAATGATGACTTAGCACTCAGACTACCACTTTGGGAATATGAGTCTCATTTCTATCCAGCATGGATTTTTAAGAATATTAAGAAAAGTGGGTGGAAGAAACTTAGTGGAATATAGGTCTCACTTGTATATATTAGTTTTAAATGATATGTGAGTGAAATGAGTTAGTAGAATATGAGGGCCTCTTACCATTTATAGTAGTAATAATGAACCGAGACTCCTATTCGCGGACGGAGTAAAATGACAAAACGGGACTCCTATTTACGGACAGAGGGAGTATCATTTATGTAGGAAGAATCAAAGGTAAGCCACGCACCATTCATTGAGAACTTTGTCACGCAAAAGACTTACTACTGGACCAATATAGTATATCCCCAAGTTTTCAAGATAAAAGATATTCTCCTGTTCCAAGTTAACGTTTTTTTTTTGTTATAAACGTGGTCTTTAGTAAGTTACCTAGAGAAAGAACAAAATAAGAAAAAAATTAAATAAAAAAAGAATAAAGTTAGAGAAATTAAAAGTGGTGAATCACTTGAAAAGGACCGAGAGTATCTGCAAGTTCTAAGAAGGCGGTTTTATTCTGCTAAAATTATAAGCAAGTAGCACCACCCATTTTTGTTCCAAGTTATTTGAGGAGTTACGTTTTTGCATGGGATTTAAGAAATTGGCGGTTTAAAGTCAGTGTAGATAGAATAATGAAAGAGAGAGAATTTTTTTTTATCAAAAAGAGAAATTGTCGTAGTAACTTGTGACAACTTAAAATGGAATACAACTTATATAGCTTAAGAAATAGAAAGTATACATACGTCAGTGTAGGATTACTTAGGATTCACTAATTACCGGGACCTCTTTTTGTTGTTGGAACACCACTGAGATGGCTAACCTCAGTAAGAACAAGCCAGTTACAAAACCAAGTATTACACCGAAACAAACTTGTTACAAGTACTAGATCTACAGAAAACCCTAATCTATTGCCGAGTCTAAAACCGACCGCAATAGCACCGAATTACACCTCTGGAAATCACCTGCACACTAGCACCCAAGTTAGTAATACAAGAAACTAGATCCTCTCGGATCTAAGCAACAAAAGTAAACAAGAACCGAAATATTGAAACACAAAAATAGGATATGGCTCAGGTCGCACACACGACTACACAGGGCCAAGGACCTCCTCTATCTTGTCCAACAAATCTCAAGGGAGCACAGTGAAACAATCGGACCCCGAGCTAGGGTTTCCCGATTACTACAACACGAAAGCCACCCACGCGTTCAACGACTCACAACTACTGCCTCAAGCCTCAAGAGCCCTCAAAACCCACGGATCAATGAAATCAACTAAAGAATCCTCCAGAAAGAAACAGAATCGAACTCAACCGTTCAAATCTCACACAGATCTCCAAATCAACACAGAAGTTGAGAGATAACACTCGATCCTCACTAAAACAGAGAAAGGAGCCACCAGAGAAGAAGATCGGAAGACATTTCAGAGAGAGAGAAGATGGCTTAGAGAGAGGCTGGAGAAAAAATCGCAGAGAGAGAGGGCAACATGAACAGACTGAGGGAGTCAAGGGGGCGCAGGGAGTGTATAGGCTCCAAACAAACACACCCTAAATCCGACGGTCCATCGCCATGATCCTCGAGAGGTGGCACACGTGGCAGCCATCAGGACAACCATTTAAGTATTGGGCCAAATCCGGATTGGGTCAATACTAATTGTAAACGGGCCATCAATAATAAACCAGCACAGCTGATTTAATTTGCAAGCCCAAATGTGCAGTCCATTATTTCACAGTCAGGTATGGTTTTCTTAGACTAAATACAATGTGATAAATATGTGTAACTGATAACTATCAAATAAAGGCAAAGACAGCACATGTCAAGTATGGTTTTCTTACTATTTAATGAGAAAATTAGCAAGATTTCTGACCTGACAAATTTGTTATCTTAGCTATTTTCAGGTCAGGGCAAAACTACAGGCCTCATCAATAGCAAAACAACTTATACTTTCCCTGATCAAAGAGGGAAATAAATAAAGGTAAAATAGCAAATGTCCGCAAGAAAGCAATCAAACCATCGAGGCCTAACTACCCACAAGTCCGCAACTAGTCCAAAAAGGTGGCATTCGCTATGATAAGTCAAAGTAGACTTTATCTTGGATTAAATTAGTCATAGAGGGGTGGGATGGGATGGATAATCACGAGACACGGTGCAATCTTAGCACTTTGGAGACGGGTCGAAAGTGGTTACTGATGTCACCAACTTCTTAAGGTAAATCAAGACAGCACAGGTCTATAATTCTGGTACCCAACCTAATTAATCATCAATGAGTTAACATGTCCCTACAGAGTTTACTTATCAGACAAACCAGAGGCACTTCTTCTCCTAATTTTATGGAGAAGGGAGGTGTTGTTACCACAACATGGTAAACAACAATAATGGCAGCTGCATGATTAGAGCTACACCCAAAGCCTTACACCAATACAAACTGTTTCAAAGCATGGTAGAAGACATAGGTGTATCAAAAAGTAAACGGCTTTGAATTTTCTTTACCAAGTGAGACATATCTAAGCAATAATCAGTACAAAAATAAGCATGTTTGAATATCAGTAGATTAGAAAAGCTGACACCGACATATCCAACTAGATACATGGACTGGGTGGGTGCCCTTGCAAGAAAGGTCTCACCCACAGAGCTTGCAAATCATTAATCCCACCAGCATAAAAGACAGCATTTTATTTATTCTATGCATGCCTATGGAAACCAAAGGCCCACCCACATCTTGCAAATCACAAATCCCATCAGTATAAAAGTCAGCATTATATTTATTCCATGAATGTCAACGGGAGCCAAACTGGACGATTCCAGAAAATCAGGAGATGAGTATTACCGACACCATCAGTATTTATCACTTTAAATTAGACAGATAATCAAGAGATTAGAATGCTTCAAACATTTACAAGGCTGAGCAATACGAGGCTGTTCTCCTACAGTCAAAGAACAGAAGGACGAATTTATGCCAACATGCCAAGATCAGAAGCTTAAAGAATCAGGACACGTAAATCTGACTTTTAGCAAAATTAAGATGAAAATATATAAGTTTAGAAATCGTTACCAAATGATTGATAAATAAGGATTGAGTTTCATCTTCTCAGATGAGAATTCACATATTTAAGTAACACACGTTTTAGAACACGATCAGAAGGGGAAAGAGCAGCAGTGTAAAACTTATCCACAAAAATAACGTTCTCTTACGTAGCCGGAACAGCAGCAGCATCGTTGGCTAATTTATCATTGGAATCCTCTCCCCAGAGCAGATAATCGTCGTACATTACTGGTATTCGTATTCGTTCATAACAGATGCACGTTTCTGTTTGGCTTCGTGCTGGCTTTGATCATGACGTGCGAGCTCCAAATTATCTGATGGATTACCCTCGATCTGGCTGCCAGTAAGAGGCAAGCTTGTGGACTTGGAGGGAGTTTCACCATGTTGCATAGGTGGTTCTTGCTTCTGCTGCTTGAATTGTTTCTGCAACATTGTAAACAGAGAATAATTTAACAGGTAGATTCTAGCAAAACACGAACAGCTACACCAAAACTACGTATGAAGGTGACATGATGGCTAATGATGTGACTATGAGACTGAAGCAAAAGAACACACCTCAAACTCTCTTCTCTTTGTAAGCATTTGGATCACGTGTTTTGATTATATTCCATAATACACCACCACTTCTCCGGAATCGGCTGCCATCTGAGGTCTTCTGACCTCCACAAGATTGGATCACATCAACCTATAAGTTCATTTTACATGTTAATTGTCATAAGAGCGAGTCTGAATAAAAATGAAACTAACACGTCTTGCTAAAAATGAAAAAAAAAAACATAAGGTGAAAAGACTGATGAGTCTCATCCAAATAGGATACTGTGCAATATAAGAAATTCACAAGCGAACAATCATTGAGGGGACTACCTCAACATCAATAACTTACTTGTGACACTACTTCGGAATGACCTAACAAAACATTAATAAATTTTTAGCATGTTCAAGGAAAACATACGCTGCATATATGCAATGCCATAGTAAAACTCAGAACTTCCCATTACTTATGCAATACCATAAGTAACAGTCAGTAATATTAAAACTGATGTCATTTCAAAGGTATTGAAAGAGCAAAAGGTTGAACAGGTACCTCTACCAATGATGTATATATATAAAAACTAGAAAGGAAGCTTACCTCTTTGATAAGATCGCTCAAAGCTTCCACTCCAAGACAACCAACAGCAGTGTACATAAGATAAGATTTTGGCTCTCGCAAACGCTTGCATGCATCCAGAACAAACCTAAAGAAGGTGTCATAAAAATAAGCAATTCATCAAAAATGTGAAACTAAATGCTAATATACATCAAGGAAAAACTAGACGTTTTTATAAAACCAACCGTAGAAAGTATGATCTGCATCACGTAGTTAGAAAATGTCAAAACCTGTTAATATTAGTTACATTTGGACCTGCACTTCTTCTTCTGTTTTGAGCTCTGCCTGTTAGATTCTTGATTTTCTTGAATAACATGAACATTAGAACTTTCTCCGGCTCTAGTCCCTTGAAACGGTTCAATGAACTCACCCTCTTCTACATCAAGCATCTCAACATCTTGGCCATCTTCAAGATTAAGTGTGTCAAGCAAGCTTTCTTGTACTTCCATGGAGTAACTACTGCAGTACAAGTCCAGGTCAAATACTCTCGTCAAACAAACATAAGCATGAGTGCATGACTTACACCAAATGAGTATAACTTATCATCAATAAGTAAAAAACCTCTAGTATTCCAACATCAACAAGTTCAGCTAATACAAGGATAACATTGCTATCCTCGAATCTAATCTACAACTGCATATCCACAGTAAAACTTTCATTGTTCCAAAACTCAACCAGCTTAAATCCACATACTACAGCTTAATATTAGGATTCTGACTTCTTCCCCAACACCTATTGAATAATTTCCAAGAACCATAATGCACCACCAATCAAGGATGAAAAACAGCACAATATCAGCCGTATATACTAATTACTATTGACTCAATCGCGATTTCAAGGAATTCAATGAATCTAAATACATCCTCAAATTACACCAACTGAATTACTGAAACCAGAACTGCTCATGCTAGATGCTGAAAAACATGTAAAAACAATATATGCTCACATAATTAAAATCTGAGAATTATATGTAACATCTCAAAGAAGGAAACATATGAAAATGTATTTCTTCAGCATTATTTCTGTGAAAGTAAACTGCTATCCTTCAATCATCAAGCTTCTGATAAACTTAAATTGCTAACAAAAATACAATGAAAAATCCGGGAAAAAAACACTGAATTCTTCAGCTACGCAAAAATACCTCAAAGCCTCCTTCTCCTTCTCCAAGATAAATTGTTTGCGGGAGTTTATCCTCTATAATTTGAAAAATTGGGTGTTTGATCATGCAAAAGTGCGAGCCAGGAATGAATACCTATCTGTGAAGGCAATACAAATTTGCTAACCACGGGCCATAAGTTATTGGGCCGAATAGACAAAAGCCCAATAAAGATTAATTGGGTCAAAATCAAGAGGCCCATAACTATACATTAACGTGGCCATGTTTAGCCAGTAAATTTTAATAAATACTTATATAGGAATTTTCATTATATATATATATATATATGATTTTATGGAAAAGATTGAATAGTACACAAGATTAATTTTGTCATAGAGTAAATTAAGGTTCATAATCCAAAATTAATCACGCATTGCATTATTAAGTAATAGGCAGACTCGTTATCGAATCGAACAAGATAATTATAGTACGTATTGCTTTGAACGAAAGGAAAATGTGTGATAAAAAACAAATTAAAAGGTACAAATTTTGAAAGTACAAAGAATTTGGTAATAATCAAATGGAAATCTCATGACTGAAAAATTATGAAGACGGTGAGCAAGCGTCTAGCGCTTGTTGACTGCGCGGCAGGAGCGTCTGATCTCGCCCTGTGTGCCGGTAAGGACTTGAACGCCGCCCAATTTGATCATGGCTTGGCCGAATTTCTCGTTGAAGTTGAACCCGCTAGCAATGGCTTCAACGCTCGTTTTTGAAAGTGGGTCAAGGGCCAAGTCTTGGCCGATCTGCAGAATCCCTCTCTTCTTCACTATTTGCTTGTAGTAGGAGTTGTCAACAACCATTGAGCTCAAGGGGTTTTGGTCGAGGTTCACTTCGTTGTCGACCTTAGTATTTTGAGGGCACCGTGCCCTCAGAAGCGCAGCTTCCATGTTTGGGTCGGCTTCCCGGTGCCTCGGATGCGGTCTTGGATGAGGGAGCAGTGAGTAGGACCAACGGTGTGACCTCCTGCATTCATTGGCGACAAAATACTTATTTTAAAGCGAAAAAATGTATTTACCCACGAATGAATTGCTGACAGTTGACAATTCAAATCATCTATTGATGCATGGCATCTCTAATTAGTCGTCACGTGTCAAGAAAATTTTAAAAACTATATACATTACTAATTTGTTTGTAGTAATTTAAATTTTCTTGGCCACGTCGATGCGACAAGATATGTTGTACAATAGTACTGTAGTAATATAGTATGATCATGCTTAAAGTGGAAGAGTGTTAATAGACTAGGGTATTTGTGTAAATACCAAGAAGATAGATCATATCTATGGCATTGAGTCCTTTCTTTGCAAATGCCTTGATGGAATCAGAGACTGACACTGAGGGAGATGGGAGATCTACATTCTTAGCTAGGGATATCGTCCCGTCCCGTCCCTCCTCCCCGGCTCCACGATGTATCGTTCTCCTCCGCTCTACACATTTTATAACGTCGTCCAATATATTAATAATAATACATGGGAAAAATCAAGCATAAAAATGTTACAAAAAAATCGTACCATGGCGACCGCATCTCGTGTTGCCATGACGATGATGTCATCACACAAGACGACGTCGCGGCACACGGCCTCGACCGCAGCTTTGCCGCGTCAATGAGTTCATAGCCTCTTACACTCCGATTGGGGATTGCCGCTTTCTCAGTAGTATTTCCCCCATCCAATAAAAGTGAAGCATCGCATCCCTTGAAACGTCATGACATATATAACTTATATGTTCATTAGCCTAGCAATAAGTCTAATCATACATGCATGTGTGTATTTAATTTATTTTACTATATTGTCACATTATTTTGGGTATTTGAAGGGAAAATGTTACATAGAAATGAAAATAACGAACAAACAACTCACATAGACAAAGCAGTCATGAAACTGCAGGCGTAGAAGCCCGGCCGCAATGGTTTTATCTTTAAAGTCGTGCCAGGCTTTCACGACGCCGCCAACGATGGCCTCGACGTCGGTAGAGGCGCACTTCCCTTTGTAGAACCCCACTTGAAGAGGGGGCGTCGGCAGAACCCCTACTTATAAAAGGATATATGCCGTGCTTAGTCTTTATTTCACTAAACAAAATAATTAAAAAAGTCAAGCGTTCAAATGCAAAATATTAGTATTAATTTAGCAAAAACAGTACGGGGCAAATTTCCTATAAAATTATGATTTTTTGTAATATTTTAGTTCAGTCTCGCAATTTTTAAAGTCAGTCATAAAATCATAAATTTAACAATTTTATAAAAAATTTCTACCGGTGTCTAATTTGGATGAAATTGTATCTAATGTGGCATCCAATTAATCTACAAGGATGAGACCACTAACAACCAGTAAATTTTATCATTTTTCTTATTAAAATGCATCATAGGAAACATTAAGAAAAATATTTAATTTCATAATTTTTACCACTAATTTTAAATTGATAGGACAAACCAAAATTAATTGTTTTGCTACTCCCTCCATATTAAAAAAAACATTTGAAATGAAACGGGTTTTAATGCACAATTGGTAAAATAAATAAGAATAATTGATAAAGTAAGAAAGAGGAAAAGAAAAATGAATAAAGTAAGAGAGATGAAGAGAAAATGTAGTGAAAATAGAGTTAGTGGATTGTGGGGTCAATGTCCTAAAATGCAAAGATTCTAAAGTTTTTATTTTTAAGGAACGACCCAAAATGGAAATAGTTGTTATTTTTAAAAACGGAGGGAGTATATAATAATCTCATTGTCGTATTAAATATTATTGGGCATGAGATTTTATATAATATTATTTTATGAGTTAAATGAAAAGACAAAAAAGAAATATTATTTTCATTTTACAAAATGCCAATTTTTTTTCAAAATAAAAACATTTCATTTTTAGTGTTAATACTCCATATGATATAATATAAGTCTGTTCCACATATACTATTCGTTTATGTACCCACTTTATTTATGTGTTATTTTAATAATTTTTCGAGTAAAGGTCAATTGGTCCTTAACATATGGCCGAAATATGAATTTAGTTCAAAACATTCACTTTTTGAAAAATGGGTCTATAACAAATTCAATTTGTGTCGATCCGGTCCTTTCTTAACAACGCCATCAATTTCTGACGGTCAACCATTAATTAGTGTTTTGTTGATCGGATTAGGCCTAATTATTTTCTAATTATTTTGTTAAAAAAATCGAATTTTCTTATTTCAAATTTCATTAAAAATTATGTCAATTAAAAAGAACAATCGCGACTTTTGGTCTCCACCAAGTTAAACCACCCAATTTCTTTTCTCTCTTCTCTCTCGTCGTTCTCGACGAAATCCTAAATCCATTGTTCAATTCCGACCAAAATCGAGTAATTGTTGTTGGAGATAAGGTGGGACTAGCCGAATCTTTACTTTCGGTCCAGTGGCGGACTTGTCGGAGTTTGATTGTTATGGTTTGATTTCTCCTCCTCCGAAGCAAATGGAAGAAGTCCTGTCGTCGATGTCGCCGATCCTAGTTTCGACGCTGCGGAAGTGGAAGGGCGATGACGGTTGCCGACTGAGAAGTCCCGCAGGAAGAAGATGAAGCAAGGAGGACGACGACGAACCCTAGTTCATATTACTCTAAATACTTGTTTTTGTTGTTGGCTACTTTTTTATGGTGGGTACTGGTTTTTGGACGGTGAATACCTATTTTTTTTTATGGTGGATACATGTTTACCATAGGGTTTTTTGACATCAATCGGCACTGGTCATGCTTAGAATTGCAAATGTTCAGGACGTATTTGATATTGATAATGAATATGTTGGACTAGTTTGACGGTATTTTATTCTATTTTTCCGCTTCATCTTCGACGAAATAGCAGTTCATAATGCTTTGTAAATGTTTCAAATTCAGTTTTAGAACCTTAATATGCATTTCAACATTGTCGGAATTCAGGGACATAGATTAAGTGACTTATATTCAAGATTCAAAATTTGGACCAAGTTGCAGAGAAAGAAAATTAGGTTTTTGGTGATGTGGGGAAGAAGAAATGAAAGAGAGAGAATAAAAAAAATTGATTTTGATTCATGTTTTGTTTTTTAAGGGTTCTCTATTTTACAAATATTTCTGAAATTTTAATATAAAAAATAAAATTAGCTAAAGTAATAAAAAATGGCTAATCCGGTCAACAAAACACTAATTAACAGTTGACCATTGGAAATTGACGGCACCGTTAAAAAAGGACCGGATCAACACGAATTTCATTTGTTATGGGCCCTTTTTTCAAAAAGTGAATGTTTTGGACCAAATTCGTATTTCGACCATATGTTTAGGATCAAAATTGACCTTACTCTAATTTTTACACAATTTAGTCCTCTCAATTTCCATCTATCAAAATCCATGTGTATCATGAATTGAAATCCCATAGGCAACATAGCCGTAGTAGTTGGCTAATAACTTCCATCACTATCTTGATATTCATGAAATGGAACTAAATATATCTACATATTTAGTTAAATAAATGCTTCAAATTGAAATATAATAGTATGAACGTTATTACTACATCATCTTGATGCCTGCCAAATGTCCCTAAGATCCGTGGAATCAAGCAAAAGGATTTCATGAAAAAAGATGAGATTCTCACAAAAAAGTTGGAGCAAAATACTTGTGCGTTCATATAATTAGCTAGGTGTCTTATCTTGTGATGGAATAGATGCACACCATCTGTTTGTAAAAAGTCCTAGGTGAATTCTCCATCCACTTGGAAGATGAATGGCCTCACAATTTCAGCCTCACTGAAGCAATTATCTTAAAGAAAAAAGGAATTTTATTCGTCTATCTCTTGTCCCATGGCATATTTATGCATCATTAGATTTTGTCTCAGATTTTGAAAATGATTTTGATCAATAAAAATTGGAACTTTTCATCACACTTTCATGTCTTATTTTCATTCCTATAATTTTCCAAGATTCTGTGCTGGACCTAATCATAGGATCAGGTCCACTCCAATTACTCTATTTTAACTCTTTTGCAAAAATTTTAGTAGGTATAATCTCTCTTGTTCGTTCCTAAAAATAGAAGGGATACTAACCAATTAAATTACAATCAAATTCTGGATTAGTTTCATGAAATTTGAAAGTAAAAGTATCAAATAACAAAATTTCAATAAATAAAGAAATAGAACAAAATTACTCTATTTTTTATGGACAAAATGAATATATGTTTCATACTAATATGTCAGTCATGAATATACTATTCATGTCTCAAATCAATTTTCCAAAGGTCAGAACACCATATTCCTAGGCCACAAAATAGACCATGTAACAATTTTTTTTTCTAAATCACAAAAACAGTCATAGAAAAAATAAAGACATTTAAACAAATTTTAAAATTTTCAAAATGCCAAAATGGCACTCTGAGATTGGCTGATTCCACGAGGATTGGACCGCTCTACGGTCTGCGCAGGCGGTCCAATCCGCAGTTGGCTCGCCTTGCTCAATTACTATTAAATCCTCCGGCTTCAGGCCCGATCAAACGTTGTCAATGACTACGAGTGCCCTTATCTATTGTGGTGTGTCTAACTATTAAAACTCAAAATGAGTGTAGATCAACTTGAATGCATGTCAACCAGTTGTCAGTCTTTCTAAATGCAGGAAAATTTCAAACATATTTCCCTGAGATTTTTTATTTGGATAGATATCAACTTGAATTATCAACATTAAATTTAAACATAATATTCATTGGATTCGTGGGGAGCTACGGTCGAAAAAACGAGTCTAGATATTAACAGAAAATCTGAATTAAACTAAACGCAAAAACAAAATTAGCTAAAAATAGGAGACGCTATTTTTAGCATCCAATTCATACAACATGAAGTATCTCAAATCTGAACTTGAATTACAATCTAAATCTGCTTTGTTTTATTTCATCAATACATGTCACGTCATGTACGACTAAAATTCAAACTGCTATCTTCATTTGGAGCATCGGATCAATGTGAAATTACAATTTTTTAGAAAGAAAATATTCGATTCCACGTGAAATTACAATTTTACTATACTTAAAAAGTAGAAAAAGTAGAAATTACAATTCGTCTTGATCGTCGACGACCTCCGCCTGGATCTCGTCCTCTTCTGCGACGGCCTCGTCCTCGTCGTCAGACTGCACGAACCGCATCTGGAGGCGGCCGTCTTCGCGGCATGCATGCAAGAACTCCTGCGTCGGAATCCGAATCTCTTTGAGAATAAACCTCCCATCCTCCCTATACGACTTGAACCACACCCACGGCTTCCCGCTCCGCCCGATGCACGAGATCGGCGGCGGAAACGCCGCCCTAGCCGACTCTCCCCGTTGTTTCTCCAAATCCCTCGCCACGCTCCTCTCCCCACCCCCGTGCTGCCGCACCTCTCTACCACAGAATTCCTCGTGCCTCGACGTCTCCTCCACGTCGTCGAAGCTCTCGAACCCTAGCCCCTCCGTGCACAGGGAGAGGCTGTCGGAGGAGAAGCTCTGGTTGTGCTTCCTCCGACCAGAGGGAGGGGCAAAACTGCCCCTCCCTCTCTCGATATCTCCAACCGAAGAAGAAGAAGAAGAAGGAGTTTCCTTGAAATGCAATTCACCGAATAACTCAGTGAAGGATGACTCATCGACTCTGTTGTTGGACTTCAAGCCTTTGATGTGTTTCCACGGCGAAAGGGCTTCTAGAAAGTTCTGAGATTCCGGCAATGGCTTCTCGAAGATTTGCTCTATGCCGCCGCAGGCTGCCATGTCAAGATCTATACATACATACAAAAGTATCTATCTATCTATCTATCAGTGTGTGGAAAAAGAAGAGTGAAATGTGCACAAGAAGAGCATGAGATTGTTGGTGAAAAAGTGAAGAAAAATGACAAGTATTTATTGAGGAAGCTAAATAGGATGGGTGGCTATTAGATTTAGAGCCTTTTCTGATTTTTTTGGTGGTCACAACTTATAAAATTCCTCATTGCCCACCTTATCTTCCTCCTTTCATTATAATAGGCTCGTTTTTCTAGACGTTACATCCGATGAAATATACGCATAGCCCCGCCATAATTCAAGAATTGGTTCGATTTTGTAAGATGTTACATCTGATGAAATACTCGCTCGCGTAGCCAAGCGATAATTCGTTCGATTTCTTGCAATTTCCTAATCACATGTTAGTAGATTGTGATGGGCAGAGGAATATAAGCCCTGCACACCAAATAACACCTAATGATGTTGCTGTAAATTTACCAAGTTTGGCATGTTTTGAACTTGTAGGGAACTGATATTTTGGGAGGGGGTCAGTTTCAGGTTGAGGTGACCTTAAACTGCATCAGAATCTATACAAGATTTTCATTTTCTGTAATGAAAAAACATTGGGAATATTCGCGGATGATCCTACTTGATTGTTCCATATATTTTTGGAAAATGATGGCTCAATTTTATGTAAAGTAGTCTTTAAAGCTATGAGATTGACAGCAACAACAGACTGTAATGTCCAGCCCTAGTGGCTTTGATGCAATCACGGATTGTGGTCCGTATCGGACCACAATCCAAGCGAAATACGAGATTTTCGACACAGGCTTAAATGGCCCTTTGCCTAGTAGTGAAGAAAGTCACATCTCAGTTGCAGTTAAACTGTTTTTTTTTTCTCTCTAACAATAGATACAAACTTGGATGAAGTGAAACTTAAAGGGCAGAATAGTAAATAGATACACACACACACAAACACACAGTGTGGGAATTGAGAATCTAAGTGATGAAAGGTTATAAGAAACCATGGACCTTCTTTCGTTCAACGCCACGCTTCGCATCGCTCCGTTATTGAATTTATTCGGCTGAGGTTGCTGACGCCCTTGCTCAGGTGGCCGGCTTTAGTGGCTGCAGCGTCCGCGGCTTCGTTCCTTGATCCGGATCTCGTCTGGTTAGAGTTGCTCGGTTGGCTTGTTTTGCTCGTCTTCTTCTCCTCGAGCTGATTCTCAGGGACGTTCGCTGCAGCTCTTGCTTTGTGTTCTTGAGCAGCGGGAGTTCCACAAGACTCGCTTCCATCGGATTCCTCAGTGGACGTTGAGTGGCTGAAATAGTTCTCATCGGATGTGTTTTCGACCTGGCTGGATCGTGGGCCGCGCCTTGAATGTGGGTCCTCTGCGACAAAGGTCTGCTTCGTCTCTTCGTGTGATTCAGCAGGGATTTTGTGGCGAACCTGCGTGCAGGCCTGATGGCCGTTGTCGTCAGAAGGGTTCGTGCGGGGCGTGGAGGCCTGCTGGATGACACAGTCGCCTCTTTCTCGTAGAGTCTTCTCTATTAGAGTCTTGAGGAAGTTCATAACTTGCACCGCGTACATCAATGCCGTCAATGGATCGGCCATCTGCTCCGAGAAAATTCGAAGAACGTTAGAATAACGGGAGAGTCTTGCGTCAGACTGTCTGACAATCTCGCGTGTCTAAGAAGAAAATCAGCACGAAGTCATCACCTGAGTCATGTTGGGAGCAAACACCATGGCGATGTTGTGTGAGTTCATCTTGTTCCGGTGTTCCTCTTGGACGACATCGGCCATTAGGTTGATCGCCCAGTCCAACAGTGCAGCTTCAGTCGGGGGTAGAA
The DNA here is from genome assembly GCF_004379255.2 of Salvia splendens. Taxonomy (NCBI): domain Eukaryota; kingdom Viridiplantae; phylum Streptophyta; class Magnoliopsida; order Lamiales; family Lamiaceae; genus Salvia; species Salvia splendens. The sequence continues at coordinate 1,835,051 of NC_056038.1, forward strand.
GCCGGACTAGTTCATCGCAAGCCTCTTCCGACTGGCATTGCATCACTTGCTCATGAGAAAGAGAATCCAATACCCCTCGGGGGAGCTCCCGGAACCAAGCCTACACAGATCAGACGAATCATATGCTAACACACGAACCAGAAAACAACATCCATTCTACAACACGACACTTCCAACACGAAGCACAGTGCCTTTTGAAAGATCGTACTGCTCTAGTCCAATCAGCGAGGCGCAAAAAACAAAATCTATCAAGAGGCACCGTGTTTAGGAAAAGTTAGTTTACCTTGATCAGGCCAGCTAAACAGTGCACGTCGATTCCTTCGGGGATAACTCCTCGATTCAATTGGTCCCGAACATACTCTTCTTGGCTGTTTCCTGCAGTTATTCTGAAAATTCCTTCAGCCTGCACATGTGTTCGCAGAATAAGAAAGAAGGTCGGTCGTATGCATAATATGTATGGGGCCGTTCAATGCACTACACATAAACACCAACTGAAACGCAACGACAAACCTGCAAGCCGCCTTGGGAATACATATTCCTCTGTAAAAGGAGGAGGATAGTCGGAATGCTGTTGCCTCGCGGATCATAAGAAAGCTGCATGGATTCGGTAGAAACTCCGAAAACAGTGGCACTATCCACGGATTTTTTTTCCCAAACAAGAAAGTTCAATAAGTGTAGATTTCCACAAAGGCATAGTTTAAAGTAGGAACTAAGAAAAAGTGAAATGGCAATTTGACTAGAATCCATAGACCAAGAGCTTTTTTCCGAGTAAGTGCTAATCTGCTAGTCCTCTTAAACGCAGGAAAGCAACAAAAGGCGACAGAAATAAGGACAAGAAGCTGAAATAAGCAACGCACGTTGAGATCATAAAGCCCTTGATTTAACTTCTATACGAAGCTCAAATCGCATATTCTATAAACAGTTTTATTGCCATTATACTTCAAATCAATTTCACTACAAATTCCATGTAACTCTAAAATATCTGATCTAATTGTATGCACATTTAATGAGCTGCATTATGAAGATTTGTTCATACTTATTAATGTATCTTTTCCAACTACATTTAACCATACTTATTGAGACGGTGACAACATATTGCCTTAAAATAGTAAAAGAAGCAAGACCAACCTCCGCGGCTCATTAGGTAGTTTAGAAACACATCATAAATGAGATCTAATCGCGTCAAAGCTCATAACAGACCACATCAATAAATTCAAGACTAGAAGAGCAATAAACAACAATACATCGATCAATTAAGGAAATCAATTGAACTTCAAGAAACCACCACAACTCAGAACTTTATCCAAACCCGATGCATAGAATAAAGCAATTTTCTCCTTTCCATCAATATCATCAAAGAGCACAAGTTTTGTACTTCTATAATACCATATCAACAAAGCAACCTTCTTAATAAACATCACTCATCACAAACCAGATATGAAGAACTTAAAGGACCTCATCATCATGTACAAACAAAACGTCCAAGATAAGAAGCGATTATCATGTGTTGAACACAAACATAGCTGGAAAAAAATCCACACTGTCGGATTCATGAAAACGGCAAACACTACATATTAGCATCATATAGAAATAGAACCAAACATCAAGATTGAACCTAAGAGACAATTATCACACATTTGACACAAACATAACTGAAAAATCAACATAACTCAGCACCCAAACATCAAGAAAAGAAAAGATCATCACACACCTACTTAAAAACTGCAAATATACACATTACTTAAGAACAGGAAGAAATCCATCATTTCAATTAGTACCCAAACACCAAGATAAGAAAAAGATCATGACATATCACTCAAAAACTGCAAAAATACACATTATTCAGATTCAAGAACACCAACAACCCTATTATCCCACATTGGTAGAGCCCAAACATGAAGGTAAGATAAGATAATATTACCACACACCTACTCAAAAACTGCAAAAATACACATTATTCATATTCAAGAACACCAATAACCCTATCATATCACATTGCTAGAGCCCCAAACAAACATCACTGGTCTAAAATTTCACATTTTTTGGGATTCAAGAAAACAAAGAATGTACCTAGCACTAGGAGCCCTCCTTGGAACCTCAGGCTCAAACTCAACAGGCAAGCCCAAGAACCCATCGAACCTATCAAATGTGACATGGTTAACATGCTGCACATCGGTGGGCCAGCCTATCTCCATAACCCCACCACCACCACCGCTAGAGAAATTGTCTCTATCCGCTTTGCAAGCCATCCGAAACCTCTTCCTAAAGAGGGTCAGCAGGAGTGCTAGAAGCGACAACTGATCTCTCCTATCTTTCTCTCTCTCCTCCCTCACCCTAATTTCATCCTCCTCTCTCTCTAACTCGTCAGCAAACTCGGTCTGGTGAAACAACGTGGCATTGTGGGTGGGAGTGGATATGGAAGTGGGGGAGGAGGAAGAGGGGGAGTGGAGCACCTCTGTCATTGCAACGACAGTTGAATAGATCAACCAATGCTGGGATCTTTCCGAAATCCCACTTTTTTTAATTCAAGAAATCGGTTGTTGGGGAATCTATTTACGGGTGGTGGGATTGAATTGAGGAAAGATTTGGTCTTTTGGTGGGAATTTGTGGGGAAATAAATTTGTATTTTTTGAGGTGAGTGGAGTTGGATTGAAGGAATGGTAAAGAAAAAGGAAGACGTGGTAATCATGAACTGATTTATTTATTCAACTGGCCTTTTTTTGGATAACTGTATTTTGATATTTTCTGCTGATGGTTCTTGGCTGTCAATTAGTGCATATGCATTCAAGAGGAAAAAGTAAGGAGGGGGAAATGGGATTGTGTCGTCACCGGGCAGAGCGGATTTCCTACGCCACTTTTTCTACTGAATCACTTAACCATCACTTACATGTCATAAGATTATTTTATTAAGTTTGTGAGAGGTGTATTAGGAATGGAATCCGGTCACCAGGATGGGGTGGGAGTGTATGTATTATTTTATATATATGGTGTAAAGTATTTTTTAAATAATTTGATTTTTTATATACATTAATAAGAAATTATTTTGGAATCGAAAATATGAATCATAAGTGAATGTATTTGGGTGGGAAAATCTAGAGGTGTCTTGTGAATGAATATCAAAGAGTATTTGATATTATCCGATCTGACTCAATATTCATAAAAGTTGGACGATGAGATTGGATAAATATATAGGACATGTTAGCATAAGTATCAGATATAATTGACCAGGTTACAAGTATACAATTGAAAAGGTCTCATTTAAAAAACAATCAAGCGCATATTCTGTCTGTACCAATAAAGATGACTCACTTTCCTTTTTTGATTTGTCCCAATCAAGATGACTCGTTACAAAAAATGGAAACGTCTCTATCTCTGTTTTATTATCTCTCTTACTTTACTCTCTTCACTTAGCATACAATAACATCTCACATATTACTTGTCACTTTGTTTAGCAGCATTAACTGATCATTGGTCTCATACCACACCATCTTCGCCTATGTCTCGCTCCGTATGTCCGACCTAAAACTTTATCACGTAAGTCGATAGTCTCATCCTATCACACACCTGCAAAAGCAAAGATCACGAGTACTTGTTGATCAACGACTGCCTCTTCTCAATTTCATACGTGAGTCTCCATGGTCCATGTGTAATATTTGGTGTAATATACCTTATTATGAGTCATAGGTGAATTGGTTAATTTATGTTGTGTTGAAATGCAATTCAAGTAACTATAAACCCTCAATTTATAAGAAAAGAAAATATGGTATTAATTGTGAGTGTTCTAGTCTGCATATCAGATACCTATTGATGCTAAGAGGTTATGTGGATATATTAGTCAAGTTTTAATGTCATAAAAAAACGAGCAAGGTATCTAATCGACTCAACCAGATTAAATGAACCAGCTAATTTAATGATTCATATTGTTGATTGATTGTGGGGTTAGTGATATGAATAAAAATAAGAGAACTTTTGAAACTTGTTTCAGTGCAACTCTATTGAAATATCAATATTTTTGTATTATAATCAAATATCATACGTTCAATTTTTTTTAAAAACTCGGACCAAATGTTGGGTTATTAAAAAAACACAAAATCGAACTAAATGTCAAGCTGTTCAAACCAAATACTAATATGTCAACGATTAAGACATCTAACATATTAATTTGTCATAGCTTTATTTTTTAACAATTTTACATAATGCACCGACATAAACATACAAGCCATAAAAATTTAAGAATTCAGAAATTGGTGATAGTCCTTGTTTCTGGATATATATGGTTCTAATATCTATAAAGTGTGGACCTTCAATAATAAACAAATGAGATTATAATTATTTTTTTCAACACTTAAAGCGTGGACCTTCAATAATAAACAATGTATATTTTAATAGTATAGTTGATGCAACTCAAGAATTACAAATTATGGTGCCCATGGGACTAGTCACTTGAAGTCGAGCTAAGGAGTTCAAAAAGAAATTGAATTTTATTTTTAACATCTGATTTTTTCCATTATTGATTCGTAGAAAACTATCCACCGACCCTTTAGTAAATTTATTTTTAAATAAATATTCAATTTACCATTTCAACAATAATATTTCAGCTTAAAGTTAATTGCAATGAATAATCCAAGAATCGATATCGACATAAATTTTTCTTTTAGGGCGTGTTTGACCCATAGATATATATGTTTGTAAAATTACATCCCTCTCCATAGATAATAATCATCTCTACCCATTTGATTCTCTTTACGCTATTTTATAGAGGTTAAAATTGTAAAATAGTCGATACGAGAGATACTCCGTATTAGGTAAATCTTCCTATTCTTTTGACTTGTGAAGAATAACGATTGAAAGCCTAAACCTCTGTTCTCTCTATCGCCGCCACCCCTTCACCGCGCACGGCGGCGCATTGGCCGTTGTTCACAGCAGCACGATCCGTACGTATATTATTCGCTCTCGTAGTTTGCCGATTCAATTTACGTTTTCCTTTTTCTCTCGATGAGTTTGCTGATTGTCGTTGGAATTTGACTAGTGCAATGCTTGTGGATTTTGATTTCTCCAATTGCCGTAGTGGATTATGAATGCTGATAATTTAACATTTATTCCAAAAATTGCATTAGTTCTCGTTTGTGATTTTTTCTCGTTTAGTTTGCTGATTGTCGTTGGAATTTGACCAGTGCAATGCTTGTGGGTTTTGATTTCTCCATTTGCCGTAGTGGATTATGAATGCTGATGATTTAACATTTATTCCGTAAATTGATTTAGCTGCCTTGTAATTTTTCTCTCGATTAGTTTGCTGTATGTCGTTGGAATGCAATGCTTGTGGATTTTGATTTCTCCATTTGCCGTAGTGGATTATGAATGCTGATAATTTAATATTTATTCCGAAATTTGAATTAGTTCCCGTTTGTAATTATGTTATTAGGAGCTGTATGTCGTTGGAATTTGACTAGTGCAATGCTTGTGGATTTTGATTTCTCCCTTTTCCGTAGTGGATGAATGCTGATAATTTTACATTTATTCCAAAATTTGAATTAGTTCCCGTTTGTAATTATGTTATTAGGAGCTGTAGTGTAAGTTTTGAAGGTTTATCATCATGGCCGGTAAAGATGCCTCGGGTTCTAATAAAGCAAGCTCTGGCGCCAGTGAGTACTGTTAAATTATGTTACGAATTTTCATTGCTAATCTGTTTAAATGCGGTTTGGATTGGCTTTGTTCTGAGATTGTGAGTGATTTTTGCAGAGGGGAAGAAGAAGGAAGTGAAGAAAGAGACTGGATTGGGGCTTTCTCATAAGAAGGATGAGAACTTCGGAGAATGGTACTCTGAGGTACGATTGCGGCGGCATTTCAATTTAGTATATTTGTGTTTACGTAGCTTGGGGTTTGGATGTTTATTCAAGTATGAAATACCAAATGTTTGGTTCTTTTGCATATGCGAAATAGTTTTATGGAGACGGAGGGTAATTTTCGTGGCAGAGATTGTATGTTTTATTTGATTATTTCTGTTATGTTAGTTGTGCACAAGTGTCTAGTATGATGGGGTTTCTTAAACATATGATTTGGTCGTTCGTATTCTTGTCACCGATTATAAGTTTGAATGCTAAAGTAAACTCAATTTTTGTTGCTTTGAGTTGTGTGCAGGTTGTGGTTAATGGGGAAATGATTGAATACTATGACATTTCAGGCTGTTACATTCTGCGACCATGGGCAATGTCGATTTGGGAGATTATGCACGTAAGTCTTACCTGAACCTTAAAATCATTAGTTATTTTGGTATTTCGAATGATGGAGTTCATTAATTACCCTGGCCGACTTGACATTCATTAATTTTTGTCATGTTCAACATGACATAGCATCCTGTGTCTAATTTTCTCTCTGATATAACTCTGCAGAACTTCTTTGATGCTGAAATCAAGAAAATGAACATTAAAAACTGCTACTTCCCTCTGTTTGTCTCAGAGACTGTCCTACAGAAGGAGAAGGACCATATAGAGGGGTTTGCTCCCGAGGTAAGATTACTTTGCTTGAGGTTCATCTTCATCATGATCTGGACCTTTTTTCTTGTATATGTGGGTATGTCGGAAAGGCATGTACCGTCCAGTTCAATGAACTATTTTGGCCCATTACCAATTACTGACCGACTGTTCATTCCTGGTTTGGTACTAACTACTAAGCTTAGTTGTTTGTGGCTTGTGCATGAGTTATTTGTGCAGTGGTTTCACCGTTTTGGTTCTAACTATATGTTTAATTGTGTGCAGGTTGCATGGGTTACTAAGTCAGGAGAGACTAAGCTAGATGTGGAGATTGCTATCCGTCCAACTAGTGAAACAGTCATGTACCCATATTTCTCCAAGTGGATTAGGGGGCACCGTGACTTACCTCTGAGACTTAACCAGTGGTGCAATGTTGTCAGATGGGAATTCAGCAATCCTACACCATTTATAAGGTAGTTACAGTACATTTTATAGAAGAATTATTTTTCACTTCATTGATGGTGTGGTGGTATGCTATTTCTACAATGCTCCCTTGCTCACATTGGGGATTCTGACCAGTTTCCTGGAGGCTTAAATTAAGTGTTAGATAATGTTTATTTTTTATGAATTCTCACAGCTCATACATTGTGATGGACAATGAGAACAACAAATGATTTCGTTGAAAGCTGTTTTTTTATCAGAATATTTATGATAGCTTGTAATTATGCAGGAGTCGTGAATTTCTCTGGCAAGAAGGACATACTGCTTTTGCAACAAAGGAGGAAGCAGATACTGAGGTAATTTATGGTGTTATAGGTGCTTAGTACAAAAGGTTTAAAAAATGCAACAGTTACACCTTTAAGAAGTCCTCAAAAATAGTGTACAAGATCCAGGGACCATAGGAATCTATATTTTGGAAGTGTGAGATTGAGGCCTTGTATAGTATCTCAGGCATAATGTTTCAATAGGTTGTGGAAATACTTTTCTCGTGTCACGTGAGACATGTGCTTTTTGTATACACCACAGAGCAATTTACTGGCAATTTGGCAGACTTCACTTCATGGATCAATGAAGAAACACTACTTTATGTACAAACAGCACATCTCTCACGTGACACGAGAAAAGTTCTATATTTCTCTTTTACTCAGTTTGTCTTCAATGGATCATGTTTATTAGGCGAAGAGATTTGGGTTCTTTTCATGATGTAGCTCTTCTCTGGTTGTCTATTGTTCAGGTCCTTGACATTTTGGAGCTGTATAGACGCATCTATGAAGAGTTCTTGGCTGTTCCAGTTATTAAGGGCAAGAAAAGTGAGCATGAGAAGTTTGCTGGTGGACTCTATACAACTACAGTCGAGGTCATCATATTAATGTTACTGGATATTACTCACATAATATTCAGTTTCGAATTATCCTTATAAGAGATTTCCCTATTGTTGTCTGAGTGGTGGCTTTCCTTCATGACAGGCATTTGTCCCAAATACTGGTCGCGGTGTGCAAGGGGCAACTTCACACTGTCTGGGTCAAAACTTTGCAAAAATGTTTGAGATTAATTTTGAGAATGAGAAAGGAGAAAGGGCTATGGTCTGGCAGAATTCCTGGGCTTACACTACGAGAACGGTAAATGATCTGATGCTTTGTAGTTTTCTTATAATAGCAAGGGCTACACATTCTGCACGTATCTCCTCCTATATACTAGCTTATATAGAATTTGAGTCTGAAACTGTGATTATGTTATTTTCATAGATATTAATATTTGGAGATAGATATTAGAATACCACATTGGATTGTAAATAAATGGGTTGTTGTTTCTGTAGACAGAAAGTCCTCAAGAAAGTAGTACTACCTGATATGTAAAATAGTAGTAAGAGTTTGGCAATGAAATCTTAGATGGAGGAAAGTTTCGTTTTGAGTTTCTACACTTTGTATTCTTAAACTGATTTCTTTGCATATTCAAAGATTTACTGCATACTCGATTTGGGTTTTCATTGCCAGATTGCTCTTTTCCCTTATACTGTTTCTTTGTGATGAATTTTTGGCACAGATAGGGGTGATGATAATGGTTCACGGGGATGATAAAGGCTTGGTGCTGCCTCCTAAAGTAGCATCTCTCCAAGTAATCGTAGTCCCCGTGCCCTACAAGGATGCAGACACTCGGGGGATATTTGATGCATGCGCATCCACAGTAAAATCCTTGAATGAAGCAGGATTTCGTGCCGAGGCGGATTGTAGAGATAATTATTCACCTGGATGGAAATATTCTCATTGGGAAATGAAAGGCGTTCCTCTAAGAATCGAAATAGGACCAAAGGACTTGGCAAACAAAACGGTATTAATAGGCCTCGTTTGCTTGTATTGCTGCTTTATCCCAAGCTGCTAGCCTCCTAATTGCATTTAAGTATAAGCCAGCCGCCATTTTTTCTGTTTACTGCCGTGTGTGATCCACTCTCATTTGTTCACTCTGGATTTCTCATCTTGCCAGGTCCGTGCTGTCCGACGAGATAATTCATCTAAGAGTGATATTCCCATGGCTGATTTGACTGAGCAAGTTAGAGTGATGCTCGATAATATCCAACAAAGTCTCTTTGATGCTGCCAAGCAAAAACGTGATACCTGCATCCAAACTGTGTATAACTGGGAAGAGTTCACAGAAGCACTCTCCCAGAAGAAGATGATTCTGGCCCCATGGTGCGATGAGGAGGTACGTTGCTTTACTTTAAATGCCCCAGAACATGTACTTCTTTTAGATGACCTCCGTTAACTCTTTTTCCTCTCCTCAGGAGGAGGAGAAGAACGTGAAGGCAAAAACGAAGGGAGAAATGGGTGCGGCCAAGTCTCTATGCTCTCCATTCGAACAGCCTGAACTTCCTGAAGGTACTATCTCATACGATTCGTGTGGTTATTCTCATTCATAGTCGACACATTCAAACCCGATTCCTATAATATCGTATAACTCTTTTGCAGGTACGTTGTGCTTCACATCCGGCAAGCCTGCTAAAAAGTGGACCTACTGGGGAAGAAGTTACTGAATAATGCATTTCATCTTCAAACAGGCTGTTTTTTGGTGATTTTGTAACAACTTCGAATATACTTAACTTTTAGTTTTTGTTTTTTATTTTCCGGATCTTTTGCTGAAAAAGATTGTTTGATAAAACTATTGCTCATTGTATGGATTAAATGTTTATATATTATAATCATCTTTGGTGACATTTTTAACCATTTGAATGTTCTCACTGTATTTTTGTCATGTTTGGGATTGTTTGATGATTTTGATTTTTGAACTATTTTTGTACCTTTGAATTTTGTCTATACTGAAATAAGTGGTTAAATTATGCAATAAGATACCATCAATTTATATTTCAGACAGATATTCGTGTAACCTAAAAAACCAGATTTCTTGCCTTAAATATTATTTATAGCAAAGAATGAAATAATGCACTTCAGTAATCCTCTCCATTAATTCTTTTCTTTTCTTTTCATGCTGTGCATTTTTTTAAAAATTAATTGGATTAGTCTTGAAACACCTACATTTACACTAATTTGATTGTGTGGATTGTAAACATGGTAATCTAATTAGGATGTGCATTGATTATATTAAATGATAATATTTGCTCAAAAATATTTTAGTAAAATAATTTCTGACGAAATTGCCGATAGATTTTCTTAACCTTATTTGACAAAAAAATGTTAGTTATGTTTTTGCAATTATCATTAGCTCAACCACTTCGGGACATATTTTTAACACGATGAGATAAAATTTAATACTCCTATTAAACAAAAAAATCAAAATAAAACCGAATATTTAACAGTAAAATCGAATATTTAACACCTTCCAAAATTGAGGACATATATATATTACTGTAGATGGCGGGAAAATAAAATCCTGAAACAATTGCAATTCGCGGACTCAGCATAGCCCACCGCTGAGAAAATCAAAGCGCTGTCGTTTCGAGAGAGATGGCGGAAGAGAAGAATGATAACGAGACGACGGAGAATGTGGTTTCGGAAGCGGAGGCGTTGCCGAAGGCTATCGTGCGCCGGGTGGTGAAGGACAAGCTTACCCAGCTCTCCACCGGCTCCGAGATTACCGTTCTCCGCGACTCGTTCCTCGCCTTCTCTGAAAGCACACGCATCTTCATCCACTATCTCTCCGCCACGTAAGCCTCCGTTTCTCTCACTCTCTCTCTCTTCGCAACATGTGTGACTTTTTAATTGCTAGGCGTCTGATGCTTCAGTATTGTGTATAGCCTCTACTGTTAGCGGAATTTTTATTTGTTTTTGACCCAAGATCAATAGCAAATTGGTTGGGTATGTGATTTGTTTATCTATTATTGAATTTTGGTTTCTGGATTTGCTTGATTCGTGGAGTATGTCAGCTTATTGCCACAATTTGGTGAAGTGTCTGCCGTTTTCTAGGGTTTTATCTATGAATTGGCCTTTTTCAGATTGCGATTCAATTTTTGGTTCTGTTTGAAATTTTAGATTTACAAACCAAATTACGCCAATCAAAATTCTCAGTGATATTTAGTTGGATGTTGAATTTGGGAATCGGGTGAAAACAAGAATATGAAGATGAGCAGAATAAAGTGGGTTGAGGAAACTGCATCATTACTTCCAAAAAGTTGAGTTGGAGCTCTTAAGCTTCTAACTTTTGTGAGTAGTCATTCAACATAATCTGTGGATTATTGCTGAGCCACAGCACATATTAGTCTCTTATTGTCTTGTCTAATTTACTTACTATTGAATATCTAGTCCAACCTTCCTTCTCATGAAAAAATGTTGCAATGATGGGGAACCCCTTTTCTTACTACATTAGTTTATTTTCCTTTTTCTAGACTCTTGTTTGTTGGTTGTCTGTTTCCTCTTGTACTTAGATTCAAGTAAAGTTGCTCTTTTTTTTTTGTTTATTAAGTAATGTGGTTCTGAATTCTATTGCCAAATCAACTGTTCTATGTCATATGACTTATTGTGCATGATCTCCTGGTATCTGCAGTGCAAATGACATATGTAAGGAGTCAAAAAGAAATATGATCAATGCAGAAGATGTATTCAAGGCCCTGGAAGAGATAGACTTTCCAGAGTTCATTGGGCCTCTGCGGGATTCTCTTGAAGGTAAGCACATACATAAGTGTTTCATTGCCTTTTGTTTCCTCTTCTGAATTTCCTTGAGCACTTTGATCTCCCGTTTATAGTGCTTCCACTTCCTATTCATGCAAAGCATTGGGAATGTGTCTATTTTCTTCTCCACTGTACAAGAGGTGGACAAAAACTGCTTTCCATGCTGAATAGTATGTCGATGATTTATATGTCGTGCATACCTTTTGGCACGACTGAATAAAGCTTATGGGATTCTAATAGAAGAAAACTTGATGAAGTAGAAGCCCTTCTTAAGATATCCATTCTTACAATTGAATAGTTGGGGTTAAAATAAATTGAGTCTCTCTCACAGATGATTGTATGTTATTAACTGGTAGACATGATCAGCTAAATCTATGTAGAAACACTCTACATAACTTACCTACCTAATCACACTGTTTACTCATTGAACTTGTTCAAATAGTATATCTTATTCTCCTTCAAAGCAAACAATTCGATAATTGCTACAAATCTCCTGGACAATTTCCTCATGTCTCATGTTTTAAATGTTCCCCAACAACATGAAATTTTATGACAATCCTTAGGAAATACTCCCCTCGTCCCTCTGTAGCTGAGTCATATTCTTTTTTGGATTGTACCACTGTAGCTGAGTCATTTCCTTTTTTGGCAAAAAGCAACAACTTTTCTTCTCTCTTACTTTACTCTTTCTTACTTTATTCTCTCTTCATCTCTCTACCTTTTTCTTTTCCTACTTTATTATTCATTTACTTAACTCATTTAACACAACTTTTCTTAAATCCCGTGCCGAAAAGAAACGCCTCTACTATAGAGGGACGGAGGGAGTATTATAGTAGGCTGGTTTTGCACTATGTTGTTGTTTGTGCCTTTGTGGGCATTTATGCCATGATACTCCCTTTCCTCGATGTAGATTAGTATTTCAATCATATAGTTTGGCAAGGGTTTTTCATCAGGAAATATTGCAGATGACATTTATTTTCTTTATCCATGAGATCTTAAACACTACTTGTATTGTCGAGTTGAAACAATTTCACTTTCTTCTGATAGTCGCCTGAGCTTCTGTGCATAGTTAAAACAATCTTAGAGCTTGCTAAAAAGCCACTTGATTAAGATGCATTTGATGTTCAATTGCCGGCCTATATCTCATCCTTAACCCTAAATTCAAATCCAGAACGCTGTGTCATAGATCGTAACAGTCATTACTTTCTCTCGTCCTTATCCTAATATTCAAATCCAGACCAAAATATTGCACATACACTTGAAAATGTGGCTTGCATGATATATTTTACTTCCTGTTAGGGTTTAGTTTATACTCCATTTGCTACTCATCGCCTGTGTCACCATATCTTGTGGCAGAGTTTAGACAACGGAATGCCGGGAAGAAGCAGTCTAAGGCAAAAGAAACAAACACGAATGCAAAACGGAAAGAGCCACCCCCATCTGAACCCAGTGAAGGTCGAAACAAACGACATGCGGTTGAAAACGGGGACGAGGATAACTCAGACTGAGGCAGGATTTTTGCTCACCTCTACCACAAGCAAGATTAGCATAGTGTTGCTGATCCTCTTCTATATTTCCAACATCATTCTTTGTTGAGGAATTATTTAAATCACAACACCCTGCTTTGCCATCTTGTGCTATTTATTTTTAGACTCGTGTATGTATATGCGTATGTTGCTGGTAGAGGTGGAGGTGAGCAACATACAGTTTTTATAACCTTTTCAGCTATTGAAATTAATTTAAGATTATGTGACTGAGTGCTGGAATAGTGTTTTGCAGTAACTAAAAGTCAAACTATAAATAAAACAAGGAAATTTACATACGTTAACAAACAGCACAAATTATTTACCCATCTAGGAGTATTATTTAGTTACTTATGAATTAGTACTACTTCCCTCTGTTCACCTAAATCGTCCCATTTTGTCATTTTTGTCCGTTCATCGATAAATGTCTTATTTATTTTTTACTACTTTTGGTAATGGACCTTACATTTCACTAATTTTATTTTAGTCACATTTTACTATAAAATTATATAAAAGTAAGATTCATCTTCACTAACCTTTTCACCCATTTTCTGTTATATATTTTTTAAAATCCGTGCTCAGCCAAACTTGACTTTGTATTGGTGGACATAGGGAGTATTTTGTAATAAAAAATTATGAACTATATATTGATGTATAGTGGGTCTAAGGGCATCAATAACCCCGTCCCCATTTCCGGCCCCAAGTCCCCTCCACGTCATCATTCCTCTACAGTTGCGGCCCAGGCCCCAACTGTTGTAACCCTGGAGGTTGCGGCCCGGGCCGCAACTAATAAATGACACTATTCACAACTCCAACCTATTTTGAACGTAAAATAAAATACGTTGAGCAATTATAACACGAGCAATTCATTTTTAATACAAAAATAATAAATTATAAACTAAAAAATATACAAAAAATTAGAGTAATAAAAAAAATGCAAAAAAAAAAAAAAAAAATTAAAATTCTGCAATACACGTTGCCCTTCTCCATCTCCTTCTTCCTCTTCCTTCTTCTTCCCCCTCTCCCCCTTCTTCTTCTTCTTAAAAATGCAAAAAATAAAAAAAAAATTAAAATTGATGAAAAAAACGTCGCCCCTCTCCATCTCCTTCTTCTTCCTCTTCCTCCTTCTTCCCCCTCTCCCCCTTCTTCTTCTTCTTCTTAAAAATGCAAAAAAAAAAACAAAAAATTTAAATCGATGAACAGTAGCGGCCCGTCACCGTGCAACCCCGTCCCGGGCCGGGACGCGGGACGCTCCCCAGGCCGGTCACGCGTCACCGGGACGGGCCTGAGCCGTGCCGCCCTTCCGTGTAATGCATGGGACGGGCCGGGACTCGCGAGATGCGGCCCGGCCCCTTGCGTTACGCATGCTCTAACAGATGGGCCACGCGTAATATTTGGGCCTATCTTCTGTCTGCTATTAATTATCACAAGTTCATCCTATTCGAGTTTTAAAAAATGTAAAGAAATATAGGTCTTACATTTATACACTTCATCTTTCCTATGTTACTTGTACTTGTACTTTTCATTTTGGGTCATAAATTTAGAATTGAATAATTAGTGTAATTAATTTAATATTTAAGTGTAATAAGACAACCCTTAATAAAATGACACTTAATTAACTCTAATATTTTAATTTCAGAGTATTTAAAATAGAAATAGTCCAAGTAATTTGGGACGAGACGAAATAAAAATGCAAGTAGCATGAGACAAAGTGATTGTTAATTTTACAATAAAATATAAATGTAATAGAATATGAGATCTATTACCAGACATAATAAAAAAAACTAAGTTTAACAAGTAATGACTGACAATTTTTTTAAAAAATAATGACAAATAATTGCGGACGGAGAGAGTAGCATTTAGGGCATGGTTGATGCCAATATCAAATTATGATACGATAAAGAAAATTATGGTTAAACTCTAGATAAAATACATAACAAGTGTTAAATCATTCATATTTTATTTGTGGTTTAATTTTCGTTAATTTACTCATTTATTTTTCATTCACTTTCTATTTTTTTCTTCCTCGTATTCTTCTGACAAATTAATAACTGTGAATTTTTCTCTATCTATCTTCTCTCAATTATTAACCGCTAATTCAATTTTGCTAAGTATTTTAGCTGAAAATGAGATCTTTCTGTTGTGTCTGATTACTACACACTGCAATTTCCTTCATAGCTTAGCTCATGCCCAAACTCCGAGGACTACCTACGCCTGCTCTACTCCTCTAATTCTACGGTAATTTTCACTTTATCGCGTTTTTCCAGATTCATTCGTAGTTTATGAAGTATAGAAATTTGTGACAAATGCTATCTGTAAATGATGTACCGAGTTTTGCTCTGTGTTATTGATTCTTCTTTTCCGCAATTGAGGGTTTTGAATTGACTGAACAATTGTGTTAGTTCAGGATTAAAGTGCTTCTCGATTTTCCTTCTTCTTTTTGCTTATTTCTAATGCTTTAGTTCTGTTTTTGTTGATGATTTGAAATGATGTAGCTGATTGAGCTTTAGAATTAAATTCTGAAGATGTCTCAGTTTGGTGTAGGAGTCGAAATTCTGGTGTATCCATTTCTGCTGAGTGATTGGAGCTTTTTACTGAGTTCCTTTTTTTTCAAAATTAGGGATGCTTGGTGTGTGGGGAAATCTTATGGCAAAGGATTTGTTTTCAATTCTTGGATTGTTTGCTCTGATTAATTTACAAGGTCCAGATTAAGTGAACTATTGAAAAGATGCATTTGATTTTTATATACTTATGTGAAAATTACTCAGTAGAATTTGTGATTTTTAAATTTGAGTAAGAATGGCATATGCATGCCTTGCACAGTTGCTCCTTCTGAACTTCTCTTTGAATATTCTTCGAGACTGTGTTTATGGATCTTTAATAGTTGATTGAATCACAGAGAAAATGGGGTAGTGGTGAAGGGGTGAGGACAACCTGAATTTTTTTTCGGATGGAATCTGGTCAGATTGACGTTGATGGTGGTGTTGGAAGTGCGACCGGGACAGCGTACACCCCTCCAGCCCCTACGGCTCAGGAGGAAATTGACCCCGGCCGAGCTTTGTCTACGAAGATGAAGGTCAAGGGCACCAATCAAGAATCGCAAGAAAAAGATAAACCTCCAAGTAATGTACTAGTTCACACTCTTCTTGTCGGTTTATGAATTTGACATTGCAATCTTAGATGACTTTCCTTGGAACTCTACTCTTAAGATATTTCCTTGGATAATTTGTTTAACATTCTCATGTTACTAATGTATTTCCAGGTATCCCAAGCTGTAATGTCTTTAAGAGCCAACTGCAAGAATATTGCCAGAAAATCAGACTAACTATGCCAGTTTATGAAACTATCAAGGAAGGCCATTCTCATGAGCCAGTTTTTAAATCAACTGTTGTCGTGAACAATGCCAGATATGTTTCTCTACCTGGGTTTTACAATCGGAAGGCAGCAGAGCAGTCGGCTGCTGAAGTTGCCCTCCTAGCGCTAGCCAAATCCAATAATAGTAGTAGCAATGGGATCTCCCAGCATGTGGTAATTGTCATATACGCAACTTAAAACTTTCACGAAATTAGAGTAGTCGTGAAGGGGCCAGAACAACCTGACTTTTTTTTCAGATGGAAGCTGGTCAGATTGACATTGGTTGTAGTGTTAGAATTGCGACCGGGACAACTTACACCCCTCCAGCCCCTACAACTCAGGAGGAAATTGACCTCAGCCGAGATTTGTCTAGGAAGATGAAGGTCATGGGAACCAATCAAGAATCACACGGAAAAAATAAACCTCCAAGTAATGTAGTTCACACTTTTCTTGTCAGTTCATGAATTTGACATTGCAATCTTAGATACCTTTCCATCGAACTCTACTCTTAAGATATTTCCCTGGATAATTGTTACTATAATGTTTCTTTCAATCTGATTCTCACTATTGTGTTGACAGGTGTCTCAAGCTGTTATGTCTTCAAGAGCCAACTGCTAGAATATTGCCAGAAAACCGGACTAACTACGCCAGTTTATGAAACTATCAAGGAAGGCCCTTCTCACGAGCCAGTTTTTAAATCAACGGTTGTCGTGAACAATGCCAGATATGTTTCTCTACCTGGATTTCACAATCGGAAGGCATCAGAGCAGTCGGCTGCTGAAGTTGCCCTCTTAGCGCTCGCCAAATCCAATAATAGTAGCAGTGAGATCTCCCAGCTCTTGGTAATTGTCATATATTGCCTTGTCGCAACTTTCACGAAATTAAAGCCATGTCTTTGTCTATACTTAACTTCTGATTTTGTTTCAGCACGAGACAAGCTTGTGCAAGAACTTGCTACAAGATTATGCTCAAAAGATGAACAATGTTAGTCCTATATATATGTGCCGTTGGGAAGAGAAGGAAGGCAAAATGCCCATGTTTTCCTGCGTTGTTGCAATTGGGAGTATCAAGTACACTGGAGCTTCAGCAGGCACAAAGAAAGAAGCCGAGATAAAAGCTGCTAGGACGGCCTTGCTAGCCATTCAGACAGCAGTGCCCGTCACCGAAGATCACACGGGCAACTCCATTTACACCGTTATCCCACAGAAAAGGAAGGGATCTGATCTTGCTATCAGCATTCAGGAGACTAGAGAGTCATTGAAGCCAAAGAAAGGCTGGGTCAAGAAGCAGTATCAAAAGAAGTGGCAGCCTGTGAAGAAAGACAACCCTGCTGGAGGTACGACTCGTTTGGAGGTCAATGCAGATGGCCGGACAGGAGTCGGATCAACTGTTACCGTTGGACAGGGTGGATTGCAAGTGGATGCAGCCGATACTGTCGGCTCCCGAGGCACGACGAACGGTGGCTCGGATATGCATCAACATGAGGGACGAGGATGCAGCTGATAATGAGATAGATGAAGATGATTTTGAAATAATCTTGTGAAAAGTATATAAGTCGAATTTGTGATTTGTAAAATTAGGAAGGATGTTAACAACCTCACTGATATCTAACTAGGCCATGGATTGATCTTTTAGGTTAATCATGACAGCTATTTTGATGCCTCTAAGAAACTGTAATAAATTAAATGAGTTTTAATCTTGTGAATTGCACTAAACAGGCTCTGCAGTTTCAGTGACATTTTGGAGATATTTACATATTGAATGCTGAAAAGATTGGATAAAGATCCAAATAGTTCATATTTTTGCAATGTAACTCTACTTGTTCTTGGCCCAGCAGGTGATGATGGTGCTCTATGAATACAGAGACGAAACAGAGCGCGCCAGCGTGTACCAAAACACGAGTGGCTGATGAGCTTGCAGAGGACCGGCATATCTGAACTGTGTAGATTTGGCAATGCAGAAGTTTAGGAACTTGACTCCCAGGGTGATCAGGCACTCGTTCGCGCTTCTTCTCACAGTTTCTGCATATCGCATTACGTAAGTACGTTGTCGTCAATCTTGATAGCCTTTCTACATTTCTTGAGACCATACAATTTACAAATCTTGATCACTCTAAAGACACACACATACACACATATATAGAAACAAACATGTAAGTGAAGCATACCTTGTGACAATTCTGCCAAAAATGCTGCCAAATTGAGTGCTAGAAGCAATCCAACAAGAACAACAATGCTGTGCCATGAACTTCTCATTCTGTTTGTCTTTTTAGAATCCAAAAATAACTCCATTATTTATCACTCTTGAATGATGATTGTTTCTTTTTCCCTTTTCTTAAGCAGTGGTTTGTGTGTTTATGAATGAGACTATTTATAGAAGAAGGTCGTTTGATTGAATCTTGCTATGGAATCATGGCAAATTGTCAACTAGTTGTGTCAAATGATTATCATAATGTTGGTGTCAATAATTAAGCACTACATGTATGCATATAAAAAGGCTTTGTTCTTGTGGTGCAAGGAGTCAACTCCGTGTACAAAAATGCAAGTTATTCAACCTAATTCTTTGATGATTGTTACATTTTCATAGTCTCAATTAATTAAAACTTAATATCCTAATCATGTACTATCTCATTTTTGCATAATCAGTAAGTTTGAATTCTGCAGTTTTATAAATTCAAGCAACAGCATTTCCTCTAATTGATGTAACTGTAAGTAGTTCTGCACTTGGCAATAGATTGTTTTTCCATTAAATTTCATAAATTTTTTGCTAGTTTTCCAAATTTCTTATTATCACCTAAGTTTGAAACTTTCAGCAAACCCAACACAAATAATTGCAAAATTTCCCTTCTTGTGCTAGCATTTTCAAATTTCTCATTTTCATCAAAGTTTGAAACTTTCAAAGGTAAATGCACGCGTTACAAAAATCTTGATATTTTCCACATTTTCCAATTCTCATCTTAAAATAAATTCAAGATTTAAAATTGAATCTGAGTATTTATTGATTCTAAATTAGTACTGGAGTAGTAGTATATGAGTATTTAATTTCTGTCCAACTCTTCTTCATCTTCCTCACTCCTCACCACACTATCACCGAAGACTAAATTAACTAAAAAATAATGATAAATTCAATTTGAGAAATACTATTTGTATTAAAAAATGCCGAATAAACCATCAGCCCGACCCGCACCCGATCCGAATGATCCACGGGTCGGCCACCCGTATCAGCCGCCCTCGCCCTATGCTCCTCCGATCGCCCACACACACTCCCACAGCGGCTCCTTCGGGTGGGGCTCGCCGCCTCAAGGCTACGGGTACTATCAGCCTCCACCGCCGCCACCGCCGGAGACGGCGAACGTGTACAGCTCGTTTCCGGCGGGCACCCACCCCGATGTGATCCGGAGCTTCCAGATGGTGGATAGGAACCAGAACGGTTACATTGAGGAGAAGGAGCTTCAGGAAGCGCTCGCTTGGAATTACCAGAGTTTCAGCCTTAGAACTCTGCGTTTGCTCATTTTTCTCTTCAGAGATCCCCGAGAATCTTCGTCTATAATTGGTTTGCTCCTTTCTCTCTAATCGATCATTTCCGTTTGTGGAATTTAATTTTGTTTAGAATTAACTGTTTTAGGTGATCAAAAGTTTGCTCAGTTGATGTTAATCGAGCATGTGGAGAGCAGTTTTTGTCTGAGTTAGGGTTCTTGTGTGAAAATTGGGGGAATTTGATTGCATTTTCATAACAATCTTAGGTTTCTGTTTCATTTCCTTTTGTGGAGTTTTGTTGAGTATTAGCTGATTTAGGGGATCAAAAGTTTGGTCACTTGATGTTAGTTTCCGATTGATGAATCAAGCAGTTTTTGCCCGAGTTGGGGTTCTTGTGTGAAATTTGGGGGAGAAATTTGATTGCATTTTCATTACAATCTTTGTGTTTTTTTCTGTTTGATTTTGTGATAACGAATTTTGCATCATGTATTGGTTATTGACAAATTTGCAGGACCGAAAGAGTTTGAAGCTATTTGGAGGTGCCTTGGGCAATGGCGGGTGAGTAGAAATATTATGATGAATATACTGAAATCAAGCTGCATTGTATGATATAATTTCAGTATGGTGTGCGTTCTCGTTTAATCGCTTTCGATAATGGCATGGGATGCATATTGCGTATTGTATCCCCGTGGGTCAGTAACCGTGAAATTCCTAATATGGCTATGATCTTATCTCATGTAGACGTGCTGCAGAAGATCCCGTTCATCTAATAGTCTGTTGTCATGATATGGACTAAATATGCTGTTATGGTGTCTAGCTGGGTGATTTGTGTCTGTTATAAGCTTTTGTTCATTGTGCTTTCAATAAAGATAAACGTGCACTATTGAAACAAGTTCAATGATCTGATGCATATGTTTGTCTGATGGTCTCTGGCTAAGGGTTTGATGTGTTTAGGAATCAGAAATTGTTTTACTTCCGAGTGCAATAGTGGGCTTGATGAAATCAACTATATATACATTTGAGCTGGTTTGAGCAAATATAGAATTTGATATATTACTAGTTTCTGCATGATTTCTTCGTTGGATGAGATAATTGATAAGTCAGCGAATTTCACAATGCCTTTTGATGAATTATTGAGTAGTAATCGGCGAGGGTAGATCAATGAGACTAATGATCAAATATAACCTCTCTCGATATCCAAGCTCATTCTATCTGCAGATATCTAATTATTTTAATTCAATTACAATGCTATTTCTTTTCTGGGAATCCCCGGGATGGGCTGTTTTATGCAGTTGTTGACATTTCTCCTGTACTTTAGGCAATTTTTGAAAGATTTGATCGAGATAGGAGTGGGAAAATCGATCCTATGGAATTGAGGGACGCCCTACATAGTCTTGGATATGCAGTGCCACCTTCTGTTCTGCAAGTCCTGATTTCCCGATACGATAATGGCAGCAGGCTCCCGGCAGAGCTAAGTTTCGACAGCTTTATCGAGTAAGCTCCCCCTATTCTTATGAACATAGCAAAACTATTGTTTTTGTTCTTATAATTTCATCTGTATATTAATTGGTGTTTTTTTTTGGTTCAGATGTGGGATGATTGTAAAGGTGAGCTACAATTTCAGTGAATCTTCTAACAATATATTCATTGTTTGATTTTCCTCTTCAACCTTGAACATGAGACGCTATCCTATATTCATATTTGAATCCATTTTCAGGGTTTGACGGAGAAATTCAAGGAGAAAGACAAGCATTACACGGGATCAGCGATGCTAACGTACGAGACATTCATGTGCATGATCATCCCTTTCCTCGTCGCAGATTAGTATCTCCATCTTTCCACTATATATTCTCTTGATTTTGTTTTGCTTAGTTTTTTCTAGAGCTTTGTACATGGTATAACAAGGAGCAAAGCTAATGGATTATTTTTCTTGGTGTGTTTGGAACAGAAATGTGTTTACTTGCATATTTTCTTCACATTGCAAAACATATAACTTGTCATCATTTTAGTATGCATATAACTCGAATTTTTCACCTGCAAAAAACGAAAAATTTAGAAACCGTAAATAAAAGCAAAAAATAACCGGTTAATTTGGTTAGGTCGCCAAATTTAATTTGGTTTGATTTTCAAATAATTTGGCATCCTTTTAACCGAATACGCACCCCTAGTTACGGTATCACATGTCATGATCCGACCGGGCTCAAGACGCCGTGGAGACGAAAAGTAAAGCATCCAAAGATACTCCAAAGTGACATATTCCATTTGAAGAAAAGTATAAAGAGATATAAACAAGAATGCAACATCATGAAATGTGATTGAGGACTCTTTCTTGGTGCAACACCAAATAGACTTTTGTGGTGAAAGATACAAACCTATCACAATACTAATCTCCATTATTGAAGGCCATTTAACGTATGTTATCTAACAAACACTAATTTCAACCAATATTATCTTATCATATCATATCACTTATGTCATCAAAAATTTTCACCTTGGTTCATAATATTTGGAGACACAAGTCAAAAACACAAACCTCAGAAATCATCCTTGGTCTGAAAGCCTCCTTGTTCTCCCCATCTACTTCGAACTTGTAGTTCACTCGATAGGCTCGTTCTTGCTATAGAAAATGAAGAAATAATGCAACGGGAACGAGCAACGAGTTCGAGAAACACATCCCCTGCAAGCATGAAACATGTCATCCATAGCATAAAACAGAATACTACACAACATAAGCAAACATGCACTAACTTTTCTCTTCGAAGACGAATACTCCATACGAGGAGGGGGAATGTAGCCTTGGAGTCCAACATTGTACACGGGAGTGCCATCCAGGTAAAATAACCCATAGTTTTGTTCAGAAACAGGGCCGGTCTTCAAATCCTCGTTAAACAGCGCAAAAACATAGATGTCGAGTGGCACTGATGGCCTAGCCGGGGTGCCTTGGTTCTGCTGTATCCGTTTGAGCAAGTTGCTGTTGTACAATCTATGGCCCCCACCTCGTCTACGTCCCCCTTAGACGGCCATCCTGTCTCGGAGACCTTGACTTGTATATCAGTGTGCTCCATTGCTTTGATGGCTGCATAAACAGCATCAATTTGTGCAAACAACATGTTGTCATAGTGCAGGTTGGTGGTGGCGTCTATTGTTCCCGGACTGGGCTGGAAAAGCGCGTAGCTAAGTGAGATCTCGTCTGGGCTGGCCTTATATGCAAAGAAAGGATATGCATTTATGAGGAAGGGTGAGTGAGTTTGTGTGTGGAAATTCAAAATGCTTTGGATGTACTCTGCAAGATCCGGCCGGGAACGAGCTGCTCAGGATTGCGAATGAGTGGGCCGTTGTCTCGGATATCTCCTTGTTTAGGCCAATATTCGTGACAGCAGAATTCACTGACTGCATAGCTGGGAGGAGGTATGGGATGAGGTGCTGCGTGTTGTTGCCTGTGAGGACTTCGCTGCCAACGGTGATGCATGTGATTTTTGTCTGGGATGTGTAGGGCTTCACGTGCTGCTCGAGCCACGCCTGGGCTTGGGATGGGTCGGACATCTTTTGGAGGAGCTCGTTGCCTAGCCCGATCACAAACTCTACTTGTGTGTTGGCGAATGCTGAGAGCACGTTTGGGTCCGTGTCGTAGAGCTTGACTCTGGTTATGTTGAGGGAGCTCAGGAGGGAGGCGACGCGTGATGGGGCCCGGAGGTCGTTGGCGATCTGGCCATAGTTGATTCCCACTCCGAGGCCTCGGATGCTAATGAATGAAGCTAAAATACACACCTATTAAGTATACTGATCTTGATGACAGGAAAACGTGTACAAAAACTGCTAACTTAGCAAGAATTTCTTGGTAAATGAGTAGAATTAATCTAATGAGAGGAAAAAATGAATGAACAATGATTGTCAACTTTGCAATATTTTCTTGGTAAATTTAGCTAATGTAATGAACCTAAGCCTAATGAGTTTATACTAATATTGATGATAGGAAAAGGAACATAAAGAAAAACTTTTACAAGATTTTGTTTCCTAATATAGCCATGAAATGCTAGAAATGAATCTCAGACAATATAAAGAAATCTAAGAAACATATCTATGTACCAATCACAGGAGAATCATGGAAAAACAAATCTTTCCTCATTTTTGCACCAAGAATCTATTCTCTACGTACAATTCATTTCACACCTAATAAATAAATAAACAAAACAATTCTTCCCATAATCCCATTGATTTTTATAATTCTGAAAGATGAAAATAAACTTCACATGCAAATTGCAATTATTCCAGCTCAAGCACTCAAGACTTCAACAAACTGGAACTAAAAATCCCATTTTTTTCTTGAAATTGAAAAGATTAAAAATTGCTACTAACAAAAAAGATAAAACCTGAAAATTGAGGAGAAGGAGAAGAACCCTGCAAAGAGTGGCCATAGCCATATATGCCAACTCTCCAGAATTCCTGCCACACCACACTGCTTTGTTGTTTGATGTCTGAATATATAGATATACATAAACATAATAATTTATAAATATTAGTATAAAAATGAAAAAATGAAATTAGATTCCACACAGCTGAGATCAGTAGAAGACAATATCTGAAAGTGAAGTTTGTACACAATTTTCTTGCAAATTGAAATGAAAGCTGCATAGCTGCCAAGATTTTTTTTGAACATTTTCTCCAGTTGTTTATTCCCACGTAAGAAAACTGGACTCATCTGCTTCTGCTTCTGTAATGAAATCTGATTCCCATTTTTTTTTTTGCAACTTTTTGAAAGTTTTAATCATAATTGAATGATGAGATAAATTTCATCACCTGTTAACAACAGAGCAATAGTTTCAAGATTTTATTCACTTTTCTTTTAAAAAAACTTTCTTAGAATTGCGGTTAGTAGCTAGCAAGTAGTAGCCAACTAGCAACATTAAATTTCTATTAGAAAAATAGTAGTAGTACTACGGAGTAGGAGTACTATTTATTGTTGAATTGTTTAGGTATATGTACATATAAATTCATTTCATGAATCCAGATTAAATACCATTGATAGTCAAGATTCTTAGTTACTACTATTAATTAGTTAAATATGGATGGATGGAGAGAATATTTTAGTGATAGACAAGATTCTTTATGTGGATGGAGTACTAGGAGCATTGAACTATTGCCTAATTATGTCATTGAGTTCATATAAGTAGCAGATTCAAGTGGGGTCAAAGTCGACCGACTCCACAACTTAAGAGTTTGAAAAATCTAGGGATTTACTTTAGTTCTTTATTCGCTATCCATTGCCAAAGAGGCAATGACGGATGTTGATGCGATATTTTAGAGTTCTTAATCAAAGTATACAGATTATCAAGTTTTATTATTTTGACTCTAATAATACTACACTACTGCAAGAATACAGTATCGTAGTAGTATTTCAAGTGTCGATCCACAGGGAGGCGAGATTGCTTACACTTAATATGACTACACAAAGCATATAAAGATTTTGTTTTGATTTTTGAGAAGGTTAACTAACTTAAGCTACTGGAATGAGATTTTTAACACGAGAAAGACAAGTCACTCCAAGTTGCTCTCTAAGCTTGCGTTGTTTTACACCATTTACAACGAAACATACGAAGGGATTATAATTATCAACCTAATCGCGTGCACTGAACATGTCTACGACGTATAGTTCACAGTCAGCTGAACACTTGTTCCATGAACCAAC
Source organism: Salvia splendens (assembly GCF_004379255.2). Lineage (NCBI taxonomy): Eukaryota > Viridiplantae > Streptophyta > Magnoliopsida > Lamiales > Lamiaceae > Salvia > Salvia splendens. Next base: position 1,860,674 of record NC_056038.1, read on the forward strand.
TTTCAACGACATTTAATTCCTGCGGATGCGCGGGAACCAACGTCGTCTACTATAATTACTTACCTAATCCACTATCAATTTATCCCCTGAACAGTTCTAATTCGAAAGTATACCAACAAACGATCAATCTTAAGCTATGTTAAAGAGACGATAGTTAAGATTTAACAACACTACATCATTAGCCAAAAACGTAGCATTTTAATTATCAAACACATTGTTGGTATCAAACGTACGATTCAAGGTGTTAAAACAAATATACAAGCCTAGATTACAACTTGGAGCAACAAAGAGAGTCTAGCCTATACACATGGTAGAATGTAGAAACAAAACCATAGGTGTGTGGCTCTCGTCGAGTGGAGTCGGGATTCGGGAATAGATGGTCGGAATGCCTTCCTTCTCTTCTTCCTCTCCTCCTTTCTCTCTGTTTTTCTCCCTAATCTCGTGTGTCACTCTGATTCCTTTTTCTCTTGTTTTTTATCCTCAACCGTCGATTGAAACTGCTGAAAACTGCTTGAAACTCCGAACGCCCGACCGGGCGATATTAGAAGAGGGAATCGCCCGACCGGGCGAAAGGCTGCTGCATGGCTTCGCGGGAAACGCCCGACCGGGCGTTTAGTTGAAATCAGAACGCCCGACCGGGCGAACTTTCTGGACTCCGCATGCACAAATGGAAACGCCCGACCGGGCGTTTAGCAACTTCAAAACGCCCGACCGGGCGAACTCTCTGGAATCTCAGCTATGCATTTTCGACGAACTTCCAGCTTCTAACACCCGAAACTACACTCAAAGTACGACTTGGTGAGTTACAATTAACATAAAGACCGGGGTAAAGACTAGGGAAATATGCTTCGCATCAGATGTCGCACAGCCTCTGTCTTTAGACACAGTTGACGACCAGCGACCTTCTTCACTATATCTTAAGCTCACGAATTTCGTTTGTAGGTTCCCCTTTTCATACATATATTGTATTTTCTCATTTGAGGTGCAATTAAAAATGCAAATATGGGAAACTTTTTTAGGTGGGCTCGATTTGGGCCCCTTTATTCTTATTCCTCATACTTCATTTCAACAAAAGCATATCTAAAGTGCATTGGGCCTATTATATATGGGCCCATCAGCATATCTCCTTTGAAATTTCCAATTATTTTCAAGTACAAATTTTGAAGATTTGTTAAATTTTTGTATCTTGCTAAGAAAATTGTTGAGATGTCTTTTTAGACCAACTCCTTGACTTCACATTACACCAACTCTTGAATATTTAATACTACAAACTTCTTTGATTTTTGTTTTAAACTCTGACAATGTTCCAATCGACTGTTATTACTTTATTTTGAGTATTACTATAAATTTGACAACATAAAATTAATAAAGCACAATGAACACTCCCTCCTCTATTTCCAACATAAACATATGACATAACAAAAAAATACAGTACAAGATTTTGCTAACAGAAATTGATCACCAAAGCACGGTTACATATTCAGCCCTACATCCAGAAAACATAGTTTCTTTTTTTTTATGTCTTGATGAAAAATGAGATGATAACAATCAGTACAGATCACCCTCCTTGTGTGTGTGAATCACACAGTCTGAAGTCGGGTAGGAAACGCAGGTCAGCAGGTAGCCTTCCTGCATCTGTTGGTCGTCAAGGAACGAGCCATCGGACTGGTCGACATCCCCCGACACCTTTTTCCCCGCACAGGTGGAGCATGCTCCGGCCCTGCATGAGTATGGGAGCTCGACTCCGGCTGCCTCAGCGGAGTCCAGGATGTAGCAATCGTCGGGTGCCTCAAACTCGGTCTCAGCACCGTCCGGTCCAACCAGTTTCACCTTGTACACGGCCATGGCAGTGGCTTTGAAATCAGACTTTGCCTTCAAGCCAAAGATTTTAGAAGTGCTCTTTACAGAACCCAAAGAGGATGGGATCTTGACAAAGGCGGTTGTGGTGGTTTGGCAACGAGGCACACTTCCAAAGACGGAAACGGTGGGAAGCGTTGCAGTCGACATGTTGTATGTTCTCCTGCAAAATACACTGTCAGCTCATTGATGACAAGTGATATCGAAGCTATAAAGAGAACGAACGCATCTAGGGCAGTAAGGCAGTATTGTAACATGTTAATTGTGTAAAGATAAGAGAATGTTATCATGTGTAACAACACCAAACAAAAATCAAATGCATATAACAATTTCAAATTTATGCAATCTGCAGCAAAAGACACTTTCAGCTGGTTGATGACAAGTGAAATCGAAGCTAAAGAGAATGCATTAAGGCAATCTCATAACGTGTTAATCGTGAGACTAATCAAGAAAAATCAGAAAGTTATCATGTGCAACAACACCATACAAACACGAAAAGCCTTCTTTCCATTATAATTTCAACTTATGCTATCTCGCTCAAGAGACTGTTTATGGCAATATATAATGTATATGATCCTGTTGCAGATGGTCACAGTGAAGGAAGCCATATTTGGTCATTCATTCTCACAGTAACAAAGCATTAGATGTTCGGAGTATTATGAGAAGAACAAGCACATGGCGCCACGCCCTTCACTCAAAGCTCCATTACAATAAGATTGGCTAATCCAAACTCAAATAACATCTTAACAGACACAACATTCCTACTTAAGTACTTGCTTATAAAACCAAATACACAAGAAAAATCCTGCATTTGTCAAATTTGCAATTGATTTTACACCCATGTAAAGGACTCGACGGTTTCAAAAAAACATAAGAAATCTTCAGATTCCTAAATCAAGTGACAAGAATTCACACTACAACATATTCAATTCTTCACAACATTTCCTAAATAGACTCAAACTACACATTCATCAGCAAATCAGGCATTAAGGTGACAAAAAAACTCATTCACAATCTGAGGAAAAAAACACAATATTGCATATAGAGAGCACACTCAAAAATAAAATCCATACACATGCAGATTATAAGCATACATTAACGAAAATCAGCTGAATCTACCAACAATCAATAATCAATTAGAAGAAAAAAAAAAGTCGCCATCCACAACCAAACATCGCAATTAACAAATAGACAAAAAAAACACAAACATCACACAGAAATCGTCAATCTAATTCAGCAACGAAACAGAATAAACACAAATCCTCAATAACAAATAAAAACAACGAAACCTCACAGACTTTGAAGATCCAGCCCCGATCCATACAAAAAACACAATTGTTTATCAAAATTAACAGTAGCTCGATGCGGAAATACGATGCATAAACAGAAGAATGAAAACTGGCAAGTATTTTCTACCTGAGGCAGCAAAGTGAGAGAGAAAACCACAGCGCCTCTATGAGTAGGAGGATCAACGTTTGTTACAATAGAGAGTGCCGTTATATAAGAGAGAGGCGCAAAAACTAGGTGCCGAGCCGCCACCAACCTACTTAGCTCAGCATTTGGTTACAATTAATTTATTTCAATTACAGAAAATTATAATTAGGCTCCGTGGGGCCCACACTGCGTGATTCATATACGGTCAAATTTGTTTTGGTAGTCGCACCGATATCATTCGTCATTTCAATTGATTATTTATTGCTGTTTGCCGAAAAATTAAAAAATATATATAAATCACTGTTTTTGTGTTGAAAGTTGAAACTAATTAGTTTTTACATTATAATAAAATTAAAGGGACCGCCTAATTACATAATTCAACAAAACAAAATTTAATAGGGAGGAGGGGAAATGGAATACCAACACCACAGAAATAAGTCAAATGATCACACAATAAATATGTAGCATAGAGCAATTAAAATGCTTTATCAAATTTCCAGGAGTCTATTAACAGAAATGGACCAGGAAATATTCGCAGAAAAATTACTTACTTCGTCCCACAATAAGAATTTTATTTTGACAATTGAGTTCATCTCACCATAAGAGTCATATTCTACTTTTATTTATTATAAATAGGTCTAACATTTCACTAACTTACTTACTCACATTTTATTATAAAATTAAAATATATAAATAGAATTCATAGTTTATAACTTATTTAATTTATTTTTCTTTATATTTTTTAAAATTGGTGCTTACATCAAATTGACTACTATTGACTATGGGACAAAGTTATTTCATGTGAATTGGAATCTGTGAGTCACGTGAATCTCAAAGTGATAATTGTCGACATACAAAATATATTGGGTCAATTCTGAGGGCTTGCGACTTAGATAGGAATCTATTAGAAAATGTCAAAGACTGTTGTCTTTTAGTCAGGAGTCTTAAGACCTTCCACAATGCCGTCCAGCTGAACGCCGGCGCTGGGCGGTTCGCTGGGCGGTCTATTGCAGTCGCCCAGCGGGCGAATGAAGAGAGAAAACGCGCAGCGCTGGGCGGTCGCGTGGCGCTGGGCAGTCCGCTCGGCGCTATTGCAGCGACCGGATCGCCCAGCGCACCGCCTAGCGCGAAATTTAATTTTTTTTTCCGAAACACTATATATACGCGCTTTGCTCGTCATTTTCATTCGCACCACTTGTTTTAACGAGTACTCTCTCTATCTTAATTTCTGTACAATATCAACAAGGGAAATGGATCTCAACAACGAGTCTAGTTCCGGGAGTAGCGGGTCACAAACTCCGTCGATCCCCGTGGGAAGTGGATGGGGTCAGATGCTCGGGTACTACAACATGTACCCGTGGCAGCAGATGTATTCCGGGATGCCAACGGGGGGGAGTCCGCCGGGGTGGGCACCACCGGGATGGGCACCCGGGATGCAGATGATGCCCGGGGGGTACCGCCAACACAGGGGACTCCAGGGGTAGTACCGGCTACACAGTGGACTTATGGGGGGTCCCCGGCGACGGCGGGGATGTCTATCGCCCCAGTTTAGATTTTTCGACTGGTTCATCGCACACATCGACCCAAACGCCGTTGGGGTTTGATAGTTTCTCCTTAGATGACTTGGTGTTTGATACTCCCGGAGCTCCGGAAACTCTCGTTGAAGGGGGGGTAGAGCGGGTGTGTGGCGCCCCCGCGAAGAAGGGCAAGAAGAAGGTCGGCGAGTCGTCGCAGCCGGGTGAGGAGGAGGTACGGAGGAGGTGGACGGACGAGGAGAACGTCGCGCTCTGCAAGGCGTGGGTGAGTGTTTGCAACGATCCTCTCGTTTCGAACGAGCAGAGGATCGTCAACATGTGGGGCAAGATAGCAGCAGCCTACATGAGATTTTGCCCGGAGGGGAGGCCACGCAACGGGGAGGATTGCCGGAAGGCCTGGAACCGAATTAGGGGTGCGGTCTCCCGATATTCGGGTTTGTACACCAACGCACTCAGCATGATGAGCAGTGGCCAAACGGAGGAGGACTGCAAGAGAATAGCTGAGAAAGCCTTCCCACTGAAGGGTGTATACAAGGATTTCACCTACTGGAACTGCTATCTTGTGCTGAACGAGTCCGAGAAGTTCCGAGTAGGTGTCGACTCTGGCTGGCCGAAGAAGCAACGACTGAACTACACCGGCGATTTCAGCAGCAGCAGCGGTGGTTCCCACGACCTCCCCGAGACGACGCAGAAGTTCCCCACGCCGCGTTCGGTCGGTGGCCGACCTCGCCCGATGAAGCGCAAGCACGCTCAGCGGGAGGCGAGGGGGAACGCCGGGGCTTCCCAGGAGGTCCAGTCGGCATCCCCCCTTGGCCAATCCACCGAGGATCTCAAATTCTTCGCTCGCGCCCAAACGCGCGCTCAGTTGATCAAGACGATGGCCGAATGGCGGGTGGCGACGGATCTCGTGGAGAAGAGCGTGCTTCAAACCTTGCTCATGAGCCTGCAGGACGAGTTGGAGGTGGCACGGATGGAGACCGGCGGCGGTGGTGGCGGCGGCGATGGTGGCGACAGCGACGAAGGCGGCGACGACGGAGACGAGGAGTGAATTGGCACTCCTTTTTATTATTGTATTTTTTTTAAAATTAATGTATTTTTTTAAATTATTGTACTTTTTAAAATTTTAATATTATTATTAAACTTTTCTTGTATATGTCTCGTAAATTAAATTTCGTATATTGTGTGATTGTTAATTATTTCATTTTGTATATAATTGTTAATAGTGATGTGGATATTATGTGGCTATGCTATGGCTATTGCTGGACTATTTGCTTGTTTTGATGATGTGGCAGGAGGATTTTTAGTGCTGATGATGTGGCAGTGGCTAGGCTATTACTGGGCTATTCCTATTGTAGATGGTCTAAGTAAAATGTCATAAAATGGAATTTTGGTAATAACAAGTAAATTAAAGAAAATGAATAACAAAATCTCCCAAGACAAATAAATATAATTAAATTTTACAAATAGAAGCAATATTTTAATATAGACGAGATAGAAATGTCATTAACATAAAACTCGCATTCTAATAAACTTTTTCAAGCAACTTATGTTCGATTTCTTAAAAAACCTAAAAAAAACGGTAGAGAGAACTAAATAAGTAATACACGAACAATTAACAGTAAATAAGGAAATGCAAAGATGTATCCATAATAAATCCGAGATCAAAGTCACAAAAACAGAAACAAAAAATTCCATTTCTGGGAAGTTTTAAATAGTTTCTACGGCTTGAATAACAGAAGTTTATAAATTTCTCAGAAGATACGTTGTGGCTTTCCCATGGTGCTCTTCAAGAACAAGCACCTCACCTGATACCATCACAAACACAATAAATAAGCAGAGAAACATCAGAAATTATTTGGAAGTTGCACCTATCAACGAAAACATGGGATATGCTTGAAAGTGGGGGACTTACATTTTGCCAATTCTTTTTCAAAAGTGAAACGAGGAAGTTGACGCTCATTTGCACATTTTGGAAGATCTGCTTCTCTTCCATATCAAGGTTGCCAACAGCAACACCCATGCAGAGCACCTTCTTCAATTGGAACTTAATGGTAGCCTTGGTCTCGTTCACCTTGGATTCAAGAGACTCCTGGTGAGTCACTAGAGTGGGGAACTTACCTGCATCGTAATAATAAAATTAGAAAAATACAATAATAGCATCCAAATCACCAATGTCTAATCATAAGGTTCATATCAGACAAGTCACAACAGTTGACCAGTGTATATTATTAGTACACTTTGCAAGTTCAAGTCAGAAATCAAAACTTGCAATTATACAATTATGTGTACACTTTGTTTTATCCGTAGTCATAAAGAACAATAAGACATAGTACTAAAGAATGGCCACCACATTCGGAGCCTTTTTTAAATCAAAATCGTCAAACTATTCTACAAGGAAATTTAATCTGCATACTATGGACATGATGAACATTCTAGTTCTAGTAAAACATGAGAGATCACCCCATGAATCATAAGTCACATAAATAACACATGTTGAACTGCTCAACACTTGCAATAGTTAAATGTACTTGCCTGCCTTGTTCAGACCAGGTCCCAAGAGACGTGGAATCTGCTTAATGACTGCTTCTGAGGCCAAGAAAGCGTGGTACCTCTTTGCTAGCTTCTTCACCAATTTCTTGTTTTTGTTCAACTTCTTCAGTGCTTCCACATCCATGGACTCAAGTCCGATCTTCTCCGCCTGAAGAAACAATCAAAATCAAATAAAAAACGGTGTTGATGGCATAGACTTCCAATGCAGGAAATTCTTCATAAAAGAAGAAGCAATAATTCAAAATAAAAATTAATACCAAAGATAAGTTATAGCAAAAATGCAATTCAATTCATACTGTAACAGAACGCAAGCCTGGTTGTGCAACAAAAGAAACCTTATACTCGGTACTTACATAAAGAAAAAATCAAATACTGTTCACTACCATACCTCCTCAACATGCTGGGCATCTCCAAGCATGCAAATTTTCATTTTCGGCCTCGGAATATGGGGCAACCTAACAGACCCACTGAAACGTTTGTCCTTTTGGGGATCATAGTTCTTGAGTCCAATCTGGAGTTCAACAGTCTCAGTAAAGTTGCGCTTCTTCTCCTTGGCATCTGCAACAATCACAGTGATGGCTTCCCTCAGCGCCTCACTCTGAAGCTTACTGAAATTACAATAAGAGAGACAACATCAGCACGTTGTGGCAATGGGAAGGAGTAAACATCAGACTCAACCATTATACTACTTGACTACAAGACTAAACAACATGATCAACCAGTATACTTCATTTTTGGATGAGAAAAGGTGAGGAGGGCTGAAAATCAGATTCAACCACTACAATATTCGACTACAACGCCACCAGTGAAAACTGTTTATACAACCATAAGCACAGCTTTAGCCACACAATACTGGACAAAGCTAACGGAGAAACTTCCTAAATGACAATAACATTGATGAGGCGTAATAGTTTCTGCCTAATAACCATATATCAGATCCCTAATAGTACGTATCCAGAATATACATCATTGAGGAACAAGGAAATGAAGTACAGTAGCTACTAATCAAAAATCGAAAAACTGAATAACCAGAGAAGATGATTCCGTCTAAGCTAAAACTTAATATCAAATACAGAGCATCTGAAATCAAAAAATGGTGAGTCAGCTTACCTCATCGTTCACGGTCAATTAGGTTCCCGAATCACTACACGATCAAAGATAAAAGAGCAGAAATAATCACAGTTATTCAGCTAAAAATTGAAACAGAAAGCGAGAATGAAATACAAATACATGCAAAACCACACGGTGTCGAGGGAAATGGCGTAGCGGCGCACCTGAAGAAAAACCCTAGACCAAGGGTGGTGAACGGTGGCTGGAATTGAGGAGAGAGAACGAGAGCTGCTGAATCAGAAGCATAAATATTGACACGCAAACCCTAACTATAATTCTTATTGGGCCGTTTTGGTAGATATAAAAGGACCTATCTAAGTGGGCCAGATTCGGGACTTCAACATGGTAATTAAATTTATAAATTTAATCAATCTCAATTAATCCTCATAGGGGTGTAAAGGTAATTAACATTCGAAAATTTTATATCATATTGTATCAAAAATATTCATATGAGAAAATATCATATTGTTATCGAATAAAACATTTTGGTGTACAAAAGTTTTGGAATGGAGCATTTCTAATATTGTTTATGTGACAGATTTTGGGTATACAACGCTAAAATCTATGAGTATATTGGATTTTAATAGGGGTGAGCAAAAAAAAAAAACCGAAAATTTGAAATTCGGTTCGGTTTTTTCAGTTTTTCAGTTTGTTTCGATTTTGAAATTTTGAAAATTTCGATTTTTCGGTTCGATTCGGTTTGATTAAACAAAACTGAAAAACCGAAAAACCGAATTTATTTAATACTACTTAAAACCTTACCCTAATTCTCTTCTTCACTTCCGCCTCTTTTCACTTCCGCCATCTCTTCTCCATCGTCGCCTGCGCTTACGCCTCCGCCCTCCAGTCGTGCTCCGGAGTTCAGCTTGACGCTGGCACCCCTCCACCAAACTCCCCTCTACTCTAGCAGTGCTCCAGAGTCCAGCCCGACACCGACGTCGACGTCTCTCCACCCCAGTCTCCACGCCGGCACCCTTCACCCGACGACTCGTCGCCCTCCAGCCATCCAGCAGTCCCTCCTCCCTCAGGCCTCAGCCATCCACGCCGAAGGTAAAATCTCCTACTCATATTCACATATTTGATTCCTATTTAATTTGTGTATTATATCCAAAGTTGCATGTAAGTTTTTATACTGTGAAGTTGAGTGTTTAATTTTGTAATGCAGTGAAATTGATTGTTTAGTGTTTTGATATAGTGTGTAATTTCATATGTTGAATTGAGTGTTAAAATTTCATACTCTATAATTTATTATTGTAATATATGCTTTGTTAGATGGTGAAATTAAGTGTTAATTTTTAATAATTTAGTGAAACGGATTGGGAGATACCATTGATGTTATAATTTTCTCCAATTTACAATGTAATGTTATATAATTTTCTAAATCTTTTTCTTGTAGATGTTGAATAATGAAAGTAAAACGATCGTAGATAGCATCGTAATTGAAGTTACTTCCCGGGTGAATGACAAAGGGGAAGAAAAAAAGAGAAAAACTATGGACAAAGGATTTGGCCAAAGTTCTTCTATTGACACTTGAAACTTTGATCAAGAAAAGATTGAGAAGGCTTTAGCTTTTATGAAGATTGTTGATGATTTGCCTTTTGAGTTTGTTGAAGGGAATAGTTTTCAACACTTTGTTTCTAAGATATGTCCTCGTTTTAAGATTCCATCTAGAAAGGAACTTGGCAAGATAGAGCATGGTATTTGAAGCTTTGGAAAATGAAGACTAAATACTTACTAGTATTAAATTTTATTTTGGTTGACATTGATGTTGTGGCTTAAATATTTATATTTTGTTGGTTGATGGATGTTAATCATGTTAGGGTTTTATGGTTTTTTTTTTGGTTTTTCGGTTTTTCTATATAATTTCGGTTTTCAGTTTTTGATTGAAATTCCAAACAATTTCGATTTTTCGGTATAATTCGGTTTTTTTTAGTTCGATTTTTCGGTTCGGTTCAGTTTTGATTTTAAAGGAAATTCGATTTTTCTGGTTCGGTTCGGTTTGGACAAAAAACCGAACCGAAACCCTAATGCACACCCCTAGATTTTACAATATATCAAATACAAATACATTAATAAGTATATCAAAATATCATTATACCATACCATTTCATTTATTTGTATCAAATATATATATATATATAGATATATATATATATATATTGTATTTATATATATGCTATTGTTTCACTTATAGTATTAGTCGGTTTATAATGTGTATAGTATGATATATCGCATCTATGGCATACATCAATAGGGATGTATTCATATCAGAGCGCTAAGTATAAGTAAAACTCAAAACACTTGCAATCCATTGGATCTTGGGATATAACGGTCACATTGATATCACGTATTATCTAATAATGTAGATTTTTAACTTAATAATGTAGTTTGGTTAATAATGTAAATTTTCAGTTTAATAATGCACCTCGACTAATAATATAGATTTTTAGTATAATAATGTAACTTATCACAACCATCCAATCTAAGAATCCAAAGGCTATGATTTGTGTTGTGTTTTACACTAAGGACTTTAACACACTAGTCCAAAGCCTTTGTCCCAGCGGCAATGAGCTTAGACATTATTGTATGAGGTGCCGAGTTCGAGCCCTCTTGACATCAGATGCAATTTCCTTCTTTCTATAGTATATGAGTTTATTTGTAATTTCCTCATTCATATAGAAGTTAGTTTTTTTTAAGGACTTTAACACACTATATAAATATCCATATATAGCATATCTATATACTGTTATATATGAAAATTCGAATTGTGAAATTGTATTTCCTCCTTTCTATAGTATATGAGTTTATTTGTAATTTCCTCATTCATATAGAAGTTAGTTTTTTTTAAGGACTTTAACACACTATATAAATATCCATATATAGCATATCTATATACTGTTATATATGAAAATTCAAATTGTGAAATTGTATTGAGTTTTGCAGGTGGAATGATACTCTCTATGTTCTCTAAAAATATAAACTTTTAAAACGACACGGATTTTAATGCAAAATTGAAAAAGTGAGAGAATTGAAAAAAAAGTGTGTCAGTGAAAAATGTGCCCATTAGAGAGAATTTTTTTTCCTTGAACAGAAAGTTTATATTTTTAGGGACGGACCAAAAAGGAAAGGATTTCTATTTTTAGAGAAGGAAGGGAATATAAATTTGACATGATACAAAATTTGACCTGCTTCGCCTATTGGCATTCAAGAAAAATAAATTATAATCCGTATATTGTTCAGTGAAATATTTCTCCTCGAGTTAAATCCATGTTCAAAATGAACAGGACACTCAAAAAGATAGCACTAGAACTTATCAACTGCAAAGGGAAAGAAAAAAAAACTGCAACTCCAAATTTGCCAGTAATTTCATGTGTTAAAGAAAACTGCAGGAGCGTTGCAGGAACAAGAAACAGGGTAACAATTATTGAACATCAAAATGCATCTTCTAAGCTATGGAAAGAAAAGGATGCCAGGGCAAATTGTTCATCGCTGTCACTTCACTCTTCGGACTGTCTCTGTCCCAGAACCGAAATATCCTCATAGCGTTTCTGCAATAACGTAAAAAAGGAATTACTATACATCAGGTTCTGTCTCAGAAATGCTGTATTTAAGCAACTGTTTGATTTTGTGCTTAAAGAGACCTTAGCAAGATATTATGAGAGTGCAACGAGCTAAACCCTACGAAATAAATTACAGAACATAAGCTGACGCCAGTTAAGGTTAGCAGCATCTTTAAATGGTCATATAATTCATTCCAGCACAGTCTTAACCCTAAACCCTAAGATACAATTTGCATCACAAAGGAAGGCTGACGATACTTCATGACATGTCCCAAGATGAAAGCATAATTGTCGATTATGAAGGCATATCAGTTACAAAAAGCATTACATCTTGATCAGAATAGTCATTTGTATATTTGTGCAAGCACACTAGAAACATAAGCAAGCAAAATCCTTATCTTTCCTAAAACTTAGCTGGTGTGCATAAAGCTCTCGCTCTACATAATGACTAGAAGCACAAGTAACCAGTAGCCATAGGTATATATCATATATTCCATATCGAATGCATCTCCATCAACACATATTAGTCGAATCATAATGTTATGAAGAATCATAATGACAGAGGTAGTATATCTGTAGTGGCACTTCTTAGTTCTTAATGATGCAAGTATGAGAGCCAACTTTTAAATTTCAATCTATCCACACCAACTCATATTACTCGAATTCAACCGAAAGATATTCCTATACACTAGAAAAAGGTTACATCACAGATTAATTTAACACACAAATAACCCATACAAATGTTATGATGAATCAGCAGCTTCTTAGAAGCAGTAGTATCATTTTATTACCTCTTAAAGACTGTTCCTTGAAAGCTAGAATTTAACTACCATATAAAATTGACAATTTCAAAAGCTCAATCAGTTGGACTTGGACAAACTCCCACATAATCTAGCTCAGTCAACATAATCAACAGATGAAATGAAGTTACGCAATTAAACCACAACAATCAGCTAATTTATTTAAATTGAAAAAAATTCAGTAAAAGCAATACCCCAACGTTGATGTGTTCCCATAGAGCGTGAATTCCACGATCGACGGCCTAAATTAGGGAAGAAAAACAACATATCCGATCAGAATCAAATTCAGAATCATAAATACGCAATCAAATTGAAGAAGATGATAGCCGCCAGAAAAAAAATCTATAAATTCACACAGATCATCACCAACTTCTCTTTTCCGTCTCCCCCAATCCCCACGCCAATTATAGAATTAGTACCAATTTCTCAGATCCAATTCAATCCAGCTACCACAAACACGTAAAAACACACAAAATTAACAAAGCTATATTTAAATCTAGATAGAAGATACATACGCGTTCACCGACAAAAGCGCCGACGAGGACGAAGGTGACATAGACCGGAGTGCGGCGCATGACCAATCTATACATGCCCTCCCACGCGCCGCCGCCTCTCCTCCTAACCGCAGGTTCCATTTTCAATAGATGCTTTTTTGCAACAGAAATCAGGCAGCGGGAGAAACTTTCTCTGATCTGTCAATCTCTGCGACGCGATTGAGGAGAAATGGTGAAACTTCGATTTTTTGATCGATTCCAATCTCTTCCACACTGGCTTCGATGGTTTAGTGGGCCGGGTCCGAAATTTCGGACTTTTTGATAGGTATATATGAGCCCGGCCCATTAGAGTTGTAAGTGTACATTTTAGGCATGAGAAAAATACAACTGTATTCGGTTTAATCGATTTGACAAGTCTAAATTTTTATATTGTTCGACTCAATGGATACATGTATTAAGTGTTGGCTTTTCCCATGTGAGTAAATTAGTCTATCGTAATCTTATGGAGTACTTAAACCATTCAATTTCGGACAATCATATGACAAGTTAATCTAGAACAATCGAACGTCTCATAAACTCACAGTCTCAAGTTAAACTATTTTGTCATTGCATGTAGAAGCATGATCAAGTTTACTAGAGTTTGTTTACTAAAGTAATATTCAAATTTGTCTAATATATAACAAAGAGACTATGTAGAGAGACGAAAAAGTCTAGCTTGGGTTGATTGTACTTTTGTAGTGTACAAAAGTTCAAGTACGCTTACTTAAATTTTGTTTATTCAAAAGTCAAATTATATAGATCATGTAGCTTGAGTATTGATTCACATAATTTAATTATAATTTCCAAAATAAAATTATATGATATGACCATTGTTTGCAATAAAGATCTAATAGTGTTTTAATCAATATGGGTGCTTGTATGAAGTACTTTATTTCAAAACTTATTTAATTTTATTTAATTAACAATTCAAAATTAGTGGGAATAAAATATAATGGGCCATATTGAGCCTCTACAAATGAAACAAATATTTCTCTATACTAAATTATTACTTGAAACAATAATGATGATAATAATAATAATAATAATAATAATAATAATAATAATAATAATAAATAGTAGTAGCACTAAGATAAAAATATATATTACTATATGTTATGATGAATTATATAACAGCTGAGCCTCAAATTTTTACTTGTATTGTGAATTTTTGTGAGTACAAATTTTGACCTGCTTCACCTATTGAATGCACATGGAACTCGAGAAAAATAAATGATAATCCGTATATTGTTCAGTGAAATATTTCACCTCAAGTTAAATCCATGTTCAAAATAACCAGGACACTCAAAAGGATCAAACTTATCAGACTGCAAAGTAAAAGAACAAAAAAAAACTTCAACTGCAAAATTGCCAGTAATTTCGTGTTAAAGAAAACTGGTAAGCACATTGCAAGGACGAGAAATAGGGTAACAATTATCAAACATCAAAATGCATCTTCTAAGCTATGGAGAAGAAGAGGATGCCAGGGGCAGATTGTTCATCGTTGTCTTCACTCGTCGGACTGTCTCTGACCCAGAACCGAAATATCCTCATAGCGTTTCTGAAATAACATAATGAAGAAATTACTACAATCTATACACAAGTTCTTGTCTCATAGCAAGTTATTACTATGAGAATGCGTCGCGCCAAACTATACGAAATAAAATACAGAACAAAAAGGTCAGGGAACACCGAAGGACGTCATTCAAGGTTAGCAGCATCTTTAAATGTTCATATAATTCATTCCAGCCCGGCCCCAAGACAATTTGCATCACAAGGGGCCTCTGATGATACTTTATGACACGTCCCAAGATAGAAAGCATAATTGTCAAATATGAAGGCATGTCCATTACAAAAAACATTACATCTTGATCAGAACACTCATTTTTATATTTGTGCAAGCAAACCAGAAACATAAGCAGGCAACATCCTTATCCGGTGATTCTGGTCTGAATAAAGCTCTCACTGTACATAATAATGACAATACATCATACCTTGTACTTTAGTGTTTTCTATTCTCATGACACGTTCCTACAACCTGAGGCTTCTAATTCCATTTCCATTTCCATTTCCATTTATATTTCAACTCCTACGACAAATCATAAGTTTTGAACTGCATCTTCTTTTACTGATAAACATCATTAATAAAAACCGATCCCCTTCCAAAATCCCCATTTCATCTCACTATATTGAGCAATCACCATTGACTTGAGCTTGATAAGTCCATATGAAACAGAATATAATAGACAGATGTGCAAACTTGAAAATGTTGAATGCATAGATATCCTATGCACCAGAAACCTCTTGTACTTCACTTTTTAAAAGAATATATCCTTAGTGGCACTTCTTAAAGATGCAAATAATGAGAGACAACTTTAAATTTCAATCTATCCACACACCAACACAGTAATCGAATTCAACCGAAGATAT
The DNA here is from genome assembly GCF_004379255.2 of Salvia splendens. Taxonomy (NCBI): domain Eukaryota; kingdom Viridiplantae; phylum Streptophyta; class Magnoliopsida; order Lamiales; family Lamiaceae; genus Salvia; species Salvia splendens. Next base: position 1,876,480 of record NC_056038.1, read on the forward strand.
TCATATACACAAGAAAAAGGATACATTCCAAATCAATTTCCCATACAAATGTTATGACGAATCAGCAACTTCTTAGAAGTACTATCAGTCTATCATTTTATAACCTCTCAAAGACAGTTCCTTAAAAGCAAGAATTTAACTACCATATCAAATTGACAATTTTTAAAGCTCAATTAGTCGAACAACTCCCACCGTCCCACGTAACCCAGCTCAATCAACATAAACAACAGAAAAATAAAGTTACGCGATTAAACCACAACAATCAGCTAATTTATTTAAATGAAGAAAATTAAATAAAGCAATACCCCAACGTTGATGTGTTCCCATAGAGCGTGAATTCCACGATCGACGGCCTAAATTAGGGAAGAAAAACAACATATCAGATCAGAAACCCTCAAAGTCAGAATCATAAATACGCAATCAAATTGAAGAAGATGATAGCCGCCAGAAAAAAATCTATAAATTCACACAGATCATCACCAACTTCTGTTTTCCGTCTCCACCAATCCCCACGCCAATTAAAGAATCAGTACCAATTTCTCAGATCCAATTCAATCCAGCTACCACAAACACGTAAACACACGCACAAAATTAACATAGCTATATTTAAATCTAGATAGGAGATACGTACGCGTTCACCGACAAAAGCGCCGACGAGGACGAAGGTGACATAGACCGGAGTGCGGCGCATGACCAATCTATACATGCCCTCCCACGCGCCGCCGCCCCTCTTCCTAACCGCCGGTTCCATTTTCAATCGATGCTTTTTTGCAACAGAAATCAGGCAGCGGGAGAAACTTTCTGTTTGTCAATCTCTTCGATGCGATGGAGGAGAAATGGTGAAACTTCGATTTTTGATCGATTCCACTCTTCCACACGGGTTTCGAGTTCGTCGGTTTAGTGGGCCGGCCCGAAATTTCGGACATTCTGATGGGTGTGTATGGGTCCGGCCCATTAGCGTTATAAGTGCGCATTTTAGCAGAGAAAATACTAGTACTCCGTATTCGATTTTAATCGCTTAGACAACATTGAATTTTTATGAATGTTGTTCGATTCGATGGGTTCGGTATATAATAGCACCACAATGACTTGTACAATGAGCCTTGGCTTTTCCCAGTCACAAAATTAATCTCAAGACTCTAGTAATCACCATTCAATCTCGGACAATCGCATGACAAGTTAATCTAGAGCAATCGAACATCCCATAAACTCACAGTCTCTCGTATGTTAACAATTTTGACATTGCACGTAGGAGCGTGATCGAGTTGACTACAGTTTGTCTCCTATTATTATCAATGCACATTACGTTTTGTGAACAAAATACCACATTGCTATACGATATCATATACAGTAATAAAGTAAAATACGAGAAGCAGCGGAGAAACCAAACACCGCGGCCGGCCTGAGTCGCGTAGTGAGACTCTGTCGTGTAGAGTTGTGGATAAATTCAGATAAAAAAGAGATGACTGTGGTTTGAGGTCTCTACATAGCCATAGGAAGATCCAAATTTGCCTGATCTAACAAAGTCTAGCTCGTGTTGATTGTACTTTTCCGGTGTACAAGTACAGTGAAGCTTACTCACTCTTGATGGCATGGTATATGCGGCGGACAAACAGCAACGACGCTTGAAAACTCACGGCACCCAGCATCAAGAAAAGCGCGTAACAAATGCAGGCGTTGTAGCCGAAGAAGAAGGCCGTCTGCAAGAGGCCAGTCATATTCGAATGCAGGTAGAAGTATATACAGTAGCAGAACATGAAGATAGCTGTTGAGCCACCGCGCATTAGAGACCTACAAATTTGTAAGAGCAATGGCGGTAGTAAGGGAAATGGTAGAAACAGGCGAAAATATGCAGTCGATGAAATGCCATAAACGGTAAGCACATATGGAAGTATCCTTTCAAGAAAAAGGAGAAAACAATGTAATCTGAGTATACCTCCAATGCCATTTGTGGTCTTCGACAGCCAGTTGAAAATATGTCAACCCAACGCTTAAAATAGCAGTGATCAAGATAAGGATTACGAACGTGAAGAATAAAATTCCTGGAGAGCTATAGAGTTTATAGCCCCAGATTGTAGCATAAAAATGGTGTAACTCGAGAGCAACGGCACTGTAAGGTAGAAGACCTGCAAGAAACATTTGGGCTGGGGTCTTCCGGTACCAAGCCAACGAAGGAATCTCCCTTGGACATTTCTTAGTGACGGATGAGGCCGGGGAAGCAGATTTATAGCGGTGCCCAAACACTCCTCCTAGGGCAAGTAGGGGAACTGATACTAGTATATATACGAGAACAATGACACATATCGTTCCAAGAGGAAGAGCTGCAGTCACCCCGAAAGATGCAGCCAGTAAGTTGAGGATGAATGATGTGAAGAGCAGAGGACCTAAGAACAGTATTCCTACGAAAAGGAGACTTTTTTCCTGCAAAATATATGCATTGGTTTCACATTTTTATTGGTATTTTTTACAAAGAATGACTCAATGTGGTAAGGGAAAAGCATCAATACCCGTCCAGTTTCAGCATACTGACTATAAAATGACGCAGATCTGTAACTCGCAATTGCTGGAGTAAGAATGTAAGAAATGAACACATAACTTGAGAGAGTACCACGGCTATACGGTTGGAAGACTCCCAGAAACGCCAAAATGAATAAAATGAATAACCTGTTTGACGGGGACAAATTTGTAACTTGGATGATACAAGAAAAACTAGTACTCGACTAATTACACGATGTTAAAAAGCACCATAGCCAAATTACACGATGGTTGCATCATGGAGCAATTCTAAACTAAAAAAGAACCAGCTTGGTATATATGAAGAGCTCTTATATGAATGTAATTATCATTTATTGCGATATCAAATAGTTTGAAAAGAGACACGGACTCGACTAATTGTGCTAGTGCACTATATGACAGCCACCGAATATTATGTTATGATAGAGGAGGTAAGAAAATAAATGAAAATGACAGCTTACATTGTCAACAACTGGGTACCACAGCCCAAAACTGCAGAGAGCAGTGGTAGATTCGTTGGGCATCTGAACACGTCCTCGTGAATGTATTTCCAACCAACTTCTTTCTCCTCATCTTCATCTCCAATCGACAATCTGAAATAAATAATAGAGGGAAGATGTCAGAACCAGGTGTGTAACTTCTATGTACGGCGAAACTTACACTGAAATGCACGCACAAAATTAGGAGCAAAAAGCAACGAGTACCACGGCGCAGAAAGTTACTTTCTTAAGTCATTCTTGACATGCCGCAGCAAGAGCAAAGTAAGCAGTCCCGTGAGCAGAATAACTACGACAATAGAATTAGCGAATGAGAACCAATGACTTTGGTGGATAATATGCAATGAGGAAGCTCTAGCGTATCTCTCCATTCTGTTCTCGTATGGCATAGAGGTTCTTTTCCAGGATATAGAATAAGTGAACTCGACTTCAACATCAACATCTTCTGTTATATCCACCATATGACTTGGCTCGCTGAAGGCATGGATTTCTATGACTTGATTTCCATTGTAAAGAACATCAAAGTGAACATGGGTAAAGAGTAAAAACTTTTTCCCCTTGTTGTCAGCTTTCCAGCTTTCATCCTCAACTTTGCCGATGTATGCCCAAAGTGGAAGATCATCACAGTACATGTTATAGTAAAAGTCATTAGCGACAGAATCCCTGAATTTTGTTATATCAGCCTTTGTTAGCTTGTTTGGGCAAACAACTGCTTGGGTTGTGTTGACAGCAAATCTCAAATCGTATAAAGCATTTGCTAATCGATCACCACTCAAAACTTCCCCAAAGCTTTCCTTCTTTTGAATAACCTGATCTGCCAATGAGATAAATAGTGAGTTATGAATCTGCTTATAAAGGTACTTCTTAGCAACGGGATCAAATAAACTTGAAAAATGCAAGAAGATCACCTAAAAGAATTTAGTCTGGAAGAGGGAACAAATAATCTCTTTAAGCATGATTTGAGCAAGATACATTCTTACATTATGGACTGAATATGCTCTCGAGATCTTAATCATGAAAAAGTGGAATCTACCATTCAGAAAAATGAAGAAACTGAATGATCTCTACTCTTGTCTCAAGGAAAACTTAATGCTTCAACTCCCGATACCTTCATCATCTCCATATTTGTATTTTCTTTTTTAAGTTTTTTCTTTTAAGGTGATAATGATCAATATTTCAACTTCGAACTGTATGTATTTGGCTCTTAGCAATGTTCATATATAATTTAATAAGCAAATGATTGCTGATAAGTGATAAACAATTTTCAAAAGAAAGAGAGCAAGATTAAGAATTCTTCTACAATATACATTTACAAGTGTCAAAGCGAACCTGGACGACAGAAGGGCAGCTCATAATATTCATATGTTTCACTGCAAGTAAGTCGAAAGTAAAAGATATCAGAACAATTTGAATGCAAAAGGATCACATATACTACAATTATCAGAGTAAACAGAAGCTTAAAATTGATGAAAACGTGGAAACAAAAAGGTTTTCCAATCATAACAAAACATAATCCCAAAACAAAACAACCAACACTGATTGTCAAAGCTCCTTACCAACCCCAATTCGATTCAATGGGCACTGGATTTGAATTTAAACTGCTATATTAAGCTCTCAAATAGTAGCTAAATGCTTTGCAAATAAAATTGAATATTTCATTTTCGGATCTCACTTCCAAACCATGATGAATAAATGCATCAGTGATTAATTTTGGGAATAAGTTAAAAAATCTCAACAAAAGCGCATCAAAAAACTATTAGTCAACCTCGAAAAACCAAACACAGACAAAATGCACTCCCTCTTTAACATCAAGAGATGAATGCAGACGAGTATATACCAATATGCATTAAAACAGAGCTCAATGCTAACATTTTATATGAATCGATACCTAGGGTTGTGAAGGGGGCCGATTTTGTTGACGAAAAGGGGCACGCGATCTCCCACATTGTAGGTGTTGGCGCAATCAATAGTGATGGGCAATAGGAGTAACAGAGCCGTTACAAAAACAGATTTCGATATCGTCATTCTGCCGTAATCTCGACGGTTCACTGATCTTGAGCTCAGACGGCGGAGGCCGGCGGAGGCGGAGCGGCGGAATTGAAGTGATTAGCAACGGTCAACGACGGGAATTGAGTTCTGCGACAATTAATCTTTAACTGCTACAAGAAAATCGCACTTTCTTCATCGCGCTTTCAATTTATCTCTCTTCTCTATCCAAACTAGTACTACTACTATTATTTTTATTTTATTACTATAATGATACATATTTCAAATCTTATGTTCGATTCTGATAAGTTTGTTAAAATCGAAAAAAATAGGACTGTAGTTATGTAATTTATTTAATATTGTCTTTTAAATTAAATAACTTACTTCATTTAATACTATTAGTGATAATTATTTACTTTTATTTCAAATTTATTTATTAATTTGAATATTTGGATGTCGTCGATTTTTTTTGGCAGATTCTGTTTTTTTTTTGGCATTTTGGACTTATTTCGATTATACTTATATGGTGTATTCTTAAGACTCAATTATCGGATTGTATCCAATGTCTAACTAATTTTAAAGGCCGAACTAGAAATCAAATCTCAGATTTATTTTATCCATTAGATTATGAAAATACGTGGTTGAGATTCGATCTCTAGTTCAGTCTTTAAAATTAGTTCGAAATTGAATATAACTCAGGATTATTATATAGACGGAACTAAGTCTTAATACCGAACCGTCAAACTAAAATATATAAACTACTATCCTTTTATTAATTTAAGTACCCAATTAAATATGAATATAGGAGTACATTTTATTTTATACTTGAAGTAATTTGGGCTCATTGAATATGGAATTGGATAGCCCATGTACTAGGTGGCCAGTGATGGGCTTTTCATAACAATGGGCCGTTGAATTAATTTTAGCCATTGGTTTAACGAAAAAATTAAATGCTAAATTTTGGGGCATTTGATAAGCATTAAGCAATAGCTGAGAAGAAAATCAAATTCCATATTTATATCTATCAAATTTATCTACAACTTTCTTTCATCCAGTCGAATATGATAAATAAAAATAGTATAAGTGATTATTAATATTAATAAATAAACTTTGAAAAGAATAAGTCAATGGATGTACATGAATCATGGCTCCAAATTTATTTATTTGTTCAATGCAGGAATTTAAGGTGCTTGAAGCACTAGATAATCATTATTGTGGAGATTAGTTTCTTAATAGTTGACTATAAGCAACATTTATTCTAAATTAAGAAGTTTAGATGTCAAAGAAGCTTTCATTAGCATCTCAAGCCACATGTATTTATGATATTAATTATTCTACAAGCAAAGCATAAAGCTCCAGCCCCAGGAAGATCACAACCAAAATATATCTCAAGCTTTTTACAAAATAATAATGTGTGATTCTATATAACTTTAAATAAATGAAAATGCGCTTTGATTTCAATTTAATTTCTAAAATAACATTGCTTTATGCTGTTTTTATCTTATAACTTGGAAATTACAATTGGGGTGGTCAAATTTATACATTATATAATAATGAAAGCATTATGTATTATTATTATTATTATTATAAACAAAAGAATAATAGTCAAGCACAAAAATATAACAAGGATTGATTTATTCTATTAAAATATATATATCCAAGAAACGTGATTACATTAGACTCGTTAATTATAAAACAAATATTTCAAAGAGGTCATGATTGTACTACTATTTGATAAGAACATTCGTATTTTCAGAAGAAAAAAAAGCTACACAAGTTTTCCAAATTCATTTTAACACAAATAATCCAAATGCTTTAACATACTATATGCATGAGACTTTTAATGTGCCAATGTTTATATTTTGTAAACTATTTTTTTGTTGTATATGAATAGTAATGGTGAGTTGAGATGCATGAACACCTATTCCTCATATAGACAATTCCCTACCAAAAGTTTTAATTTATAAGCAATCATTAATAATAGTAATAAGAATAATCGGTAGGGGGAATATTATAGCCAACAGTGGTAGATGAAACAAACACATATTTGAATAAAATATTGACTAACCAATAATTAATATCTTCACGAATAGATGTCTAATTGTCTCATCCTTCAAATTATTTTTGTTATCATAAATGTCTTCAAAGTTCTAATAAATTAAAATGACATCTATAACAAATTGTGTAAAATTGGTGGCATGCTAAGTAGTGCAATGGCATGAGATGATTATTCAATGGTTATTCTATTTGTTTCTTTAAATGAAAATAAACTATGATTTAGATGTGGGGTGAATTATAAAATTATTATATAATAATCTCCACTAGCAAAATCTAGAAACTTTATAGCAGTCACACCTAATTCACAAACTAGTGATTTGTCCATTCACAATGATAGATATTCATAAAAATTATGTCCCAGTCCCATAATAGAAATAAAGTCCCAATATTCCCCTTGATATGCAAAGTGACATTTTACATGTTGGTCATATTTAGCTATGTTCTTCAAAAAAAATTATCCAGCCAATATATAAAAAATATAGGGAAAATACTCAGGACTGTGCAATTTCAGCTTATTTTAATTAGATTTATGTCTATTTGCCATCCTTGGTACTTTTATTCATATAAATAGAAATTAAATGTTTGCAAAATAAACCTATATTTACCCAAGTAAAAACAATTACACTAAATGGCGTAAATATGTTATATCTCATCTTAAATGAATGAAATATGATGATCTCTCACCCCATCCATGGATTTAAAATATAACAAGAATTCAAAATAAATTCTATTAAGAGAAAAAAAGAACCTGATGACAAAGAATGGATGTTGACCTATCAACAAATGGGATAACACCAAACAAATCCATCTCAAGAATTGGATTAATAATAATAACAAGTGGAAGTTTTTATAGGTAATTGTATTTAATTAATTAATTTGTTTTGGTTGAAAGCCCTTTAAGCAACATCCTGCATAATAAATATTGTCAAGTATGTGCGTTGTCAAATTCTGAAAATAGCACATAAAAGTAAACCCTTTCAACATAAAAACATCAAAGATCAAGAAAGCAGCTTTAATATACTTTTTTTTAATTACCATATTTTATAAGTATTTGTTAATTCACATCATAACTTGTCTCATAGTATCTCCTACTCTACTTGAAATAAGACACTTATTTAATGTGATCTTGATTTTAGACGAATACGACAAAACACAACTTGTGTATAATCTTAAGTTCTCAACCTCAAAAATGTCATTTCTGAATGTGTATTCAACATTGACAATGATGAATGTTCAAACAATTATTGCAATTAGCAAAACTACCTAAAGACTCAACTCAATATTTACCTCTTTCAAAAAAAGATTCAATTTTTCCTTCAAGAAAAGGGCCAATGAAAAAGCCCAGGCAGTTAGAAAGAGAGGATTTTGAGCATTAGCAATGGGGCGTCCTAAGGCGCGCCACGTCAGCTGTTTTATCCTCCTACCTTTCCACAGCCGCAATGGTGCAAACGATGGCCATCGTCCGCGCTATCCTCCGCGACCGAAGTATAAAGCGCGACTATCGTCCGCTCATTGCGGATGCTCTTAGTGTTCCTGCCAAAGACCCCACCTTTTTTGTAAGGGTGTCCACTATGGAGTGGACGCGGGTGTAGCCGCGAGGGTGGGCGGGGGGGCGGCGGATTATAGTGGAGAAGTTGTCCGCCCTGGAGGCGGACGCGGCGAGGGGGGAGAGAGGCGGCGGACGCGCGATAGCCGGGTGCGGGGCGAGGACGCGGCGGAGGGGCTATAGCTGCGCCTATAGGCGCGGCGCCTATAGTGGACGACATAGCCGCGGCGAATTAGCCGGTTACGGGGAATTTGAAATTTTTTTACACTCCCTCTATAAATACCACACCCCCTACTTATTTTTCACAATTTTCACAAAATCCATCCACTCACTATCCACACAACCACTCTCTAAAAAATGAATCGAGGAGACGACGACTCACCCGACCCTCAGGAATCGGGATATGACACCAATACATCACACCCGTCGGGTTTTGCCGGATATGGCACGACTCCGTCCCAGTATTGGAATTGGAATCAATCTCCCCCACCGTGGGCATCGAGTCCACCGTGGGCATTGGAGGCGCGTCATGATGGCATACGAGGAATTCAAGCCCGACGGCGCCGAGAAGCGCGACCCAGAACAGATCCGAAAAAAGTTCGGTAGGATTCTGCGGGCTACCAAGCTGTTCGCGTCCATATACGAGAACAACCTTCGCCACGCCGAGAGTGGCCGAAGCGTAGTAGATGTGAAGACCCTATCGGAGGGCCAATACCACAAGACGGGCGCGCCGAAGTTCACCTTGTGGGAGGAGTATCTTGTCCTCGCGGATTATCCGAAATTCAGGTCGATCGTGGCGCAAGAGGTGGGCACAGCTCCTGGCCAGAAGCGCACAAGGCACAACCTTGCCGGGGAATACAGCAGTGGGAGCGGCTCGCACGAGTTCGAGCAGTCCGACGAGCAAGTCGAAGAGCCAACCGCGACTCACATTAGGCGACGACGGCCCCCGGGACAACAGGCCTCTATCCGCAGCGCCAGAGGGGGTAGAAGTGCCTCCCGTCTAACGGCGGCCGCGTCCGGATCGCGCATCCCTCAGTCTACCCCAATCCCACAGCCCACGGTGCAACCCCACGAGGTATTGATCAATACCATAGACGTAACGTTGATGCAACAACTGCAAGACGTATGCAGCAAATACGCAGGGGAAAAAGACCCGTACCTCAGGAACGTCTACAAGCGGCTCATCACTCGGATTGAGAGACGATTGGGGAGCGTTGATAATGATCCTGGGGAAACCGTGCCTGCAGCAGCGAGGGAGGAGGAGGAGGAGAAGAAGAAGACGACGAGGAAGCCGACTCCGACACCGAGTAGACGGTGGCGAAGTTTTTAGTTGTATTTTATTTTAATTATTCGTTGTATAATTTTACCAGTTTGCAATACAACGAATATTCGGCCCTAATTACCTCGTTTTCTATTTATTTACACTGCGATTATTTTAATAATAAAATTTGGGGACTATTGGAGGTGTCCACTATAGTGGCGGAAATAGAATTTTGGGGCTATGGACAATAAAACTGGGGCTATGGACAAAAATTGGAGCGGAGCTATTGGGCATGCCCGCCTTATAGTGGACGCTCTAAGTATTTTATTGAACTAATGTTGTTTTTCAATGCACAAATTTCCCTCTTTTTTTAATCTGTTTTAATTTCGATTTTCTGTTGCAAAACCCCACAAAATAAGCCTGGGTTGCCAGGACAAGATTTTCTGTACCCATGGCTCGACTCCCAATTCTGATAGTACTAATTATTACACCCCCACAGAAGAGAGAGTATAAAGTATAGTGTAGAGAGAGAGAGATGATCAAATAGAATAATCAGATTGATTTCTTCATAGAGAAGTAGAGAAAAGAAAGCTAGATAGAGACCCTCCAACAGCTCAAAACTTGTAGTAGTAGTAAATCATTTCAGCAGAGAGAGAGCCCTTCTCACTGACTCACTCCCTTTTAGACAAGAAAGCTATGATCTTTTGCTGATCCATCTTTCAAGAAAGTGGCCTTCTGTCTTCAAATCCCTCAACACACCAAAACCTCAGAAAAACAAAATCAAGAAAATCACCACCTTGAAAAAGAATGGCCTGAAACTGAGTTTGCATGGCGAGTCACAGAGTCGGTGAGCCAGCAGCTTTGTCTGACTCGGGAGCTCCACACCACCACCACATCCCCTACGCAGTTGCTCACATGCTCCACCACCCCACCAACTCTAATTTCATGTAAGCCTAAAAAAGTTTCGATTTTTCGAACTAGCCTTTCGATTTTCTGACTTGGGTTCCTTTGTTTGACAAGAAATCAAGAAGGGCCAGCTTTTGATTTCGGAGAACTTGAGGAGGCCATTATTCTGCAAGGGGTTAAGATCAATAATGATGACAAAAAACAACGTATGCTACTTGCTCTCTCCCTCCTCTTTTGTTTTTCTTACGTTGCTTTGTGTAACCAACTCCCAAGAAAGAGAGAAAGGGGAGAGGAGGGTTTGTTTGTGCAAAGGGGGGTTTCTTTTTCTTGCACAGAAATCATTCTTGGACTAGGGATTTGAATGGCGTGTGTTTCAAATATGGAAAAAACCAGACCTGCTTGCATGATTCTTTTACTGACATAACTGCAAAGCAAAAAAACCCATACATAAAAGGGGATTAGGTTCTTACCCTTCTTTTTAAACCAAAGTTTGAAACTTTCAAAAATCCCAAACATAAAATTCCAGAAAAATTTCCTTCTCGTGGTAGTTTTTTTTCAAATTTCCTATTTTCTGCCTGATTCTTGAAGATTTTGCTTTTGATTTTTGGCAGATTTATACACAGCTATCAGGCCGGCAGCAACTCTGGATATGTTCCCTTCTTGGCCTATGAGATTCCACCAGCATACCACAAGAGTACTCTCTCTATATTTACCTCTCTCTCTTCATAAACCAAGCTTCATTTCTTGCTCTTCTCCCTCTCTATCTTGACCACCTTCTGCAGTGTTGTTTAATGTGTTTTTGAGGTTTTTTTTAAGAATAGAATTCTTTTTTTAGATATTTGGTTGATGGTTGTGATGTGATGATGAAAGCCATTTTGACTAAAAATTTGTGTCATTTAATACAGGGAAGCTCAAAATCAGGAGAGGAGAGTACTGATTCCGGTTCAGCTGTAAACACACTTTCCAACACACCAGAGTCTCCTTCAGACCACCGCCAGCCACCCCCTCCACCGCCGCAGATGGACGCCGCCGGTGGGATTGACAGCCCGAGGATGAGTGGCTTACAGTCACAGCCACCAGCTAAACCTGCCCCAGAAAAGGTTTGCTCCACTTTTCCCCAATTCTTGATTGAATTTCTTCCCATATCTAAAGAAAAAGGTCTCATCTTTATTGCTAGTTTGCTATCCTATCTCTCTGTGTATAATCCCACATAGCTAGCTGCAAGAAAGATTTGTTGGCAAAGGGGAACTGTACTTCCTCATTGCTGAGGAGTTTTTCTGATTTTATTCTGACATATAATAAATCCATCTTTCTTTATCTATTATAATAATATATGCCTGTGTGCCTCAATCTCCAAGACTGCAGTTTCAAGTCCTTGTTCATAATTGCTACTTTTTCCCATCCCAAGAACTGTAGTTTCTTTTTTTCCCTCTCTCTTTCTCTCTCATGTGAGGGATCTTCTTCATAGGATAAAAAAGGGAAAACAAAATATAAAGAGAATTTGCAGACAGAAACAATAAAAATAATTAACTCACATTTTTTTCTCACAGTGGTCATCTCCATTATTATTTTCAAGAACAGTTGTGAAAAATGCCAGCATATCTTCTAATAATAAAAAATTTGAAATCTTTCTGAAGATTCTGCCATTGCTGACACGTTATCTTCCTTCCCCTATTCTCTAACATAGAATAAAAAAAATAAAGTTCAAATTTTTGCCTTATAAAATTTGTTTGTTCTAGCTGCTCTTATTGACTCTAGTAAAGTAGAAACGAATTAACCATTGTCTCTCTTGAATTTATTTTTAAAAATAATGCAGAGAAGAGGGCCTGGTTCTAACTCAGACAAAGTGCTTGATGCTAAGGTGATGAAAAGTGCCAAATTATTCACATGCATGCATGAGCTGAAAATTTAGTCTCACTGATTTTCATAATTTCTACAGTTTTTTCTTACTTCCCAAATTTGAATTCCTTTAAATTATTTATCTTGAGGCTTTGTATTTTTCTTCTTCATACAGACATTGAGACGTCTAGCCCAAAATAGGGAAGCAGCTAGGAAAAGCAGACTTAGAAAAAAGGTAAGTTGCAAAATTTTTACTCCAGTTCTCCTAATCCCCCCCCCCCTCTTTCCCCCCAAAATTGTTTCTTTATAAATATACTCCATATAAATATTATATTTTTATATGTGTGTGTTTGTGTGTGAGTACAGGCCTATGTACAGCAGCTAGAATCAAGCAGGATCAGGCTCGCTCAGCTGGAGCAAGACCTTCAGAGGGCAAGGTCACAGGTAACAACAGTAACATTTAATGGAGTAGAAACAAAGAACATAAAGAAAATCAAAACATCTAGTGTCATAACATAAATAAAATAATTGAAGGATGCCAATCCAAAAATGTTAATTAATTAGTGTCTAATTCCTCTATAATTGATTTTCTTGACTTACTTTCTTTCTCCATCACTATATTCAACAGGGACTTTTCTTAGGAGGAGGTGGAGCTGCAAGTGGGAGTATTAACTCTGGTATCTCTCTACATTTCTCATTAGTGATTTTACTAAACTGCCCTATTGAAGACTTCTTCCCCTTTTCCCATGAATGTTTGATTAAAGATTGATTTTTTTTAAGGAGGAAGGAGTTAGTCTTTCCCATGCTAGTTAATTATTGCATTATTGGATTTGTTTAAACTTAAATGACATTATTAGATTTGTCTGACTTCAATCTAGTTGTGAACAAAAACATCAAAATTGTCAAACCCTTCAATTTGTAGACATTAGCTAGACTTTTTCTTCCTTCATGGTCTAATTATTGACCATAAAATAGTGGGACTTAATCTTAATCTTCAAAAATCAAAATTTTTGGCTAGATGTTTTGTTGTATTGAGTATAAAAAGAGATTTTGAAGCCATATTAGGCTTTAAACTTTTTTCAACTAAAACAAAAAAAAAACTTCTATTTTTGACTAGAAGTTTTCTTCTTCTTGAAAGGCATGTCAGATTTTAATTATTGTTTCAGGGGAAAAAAGATTCAAATCAAATATCTGTATGACCAAGGCTGCAATTCTTACCACATGGTCAGCAAGAGTGTCCTTGACATGTGTGTGTTTTCCCTTCCCAAATAGCTGGTTCTATCAGTATGAATAATATTTGGAATTTTGGAATCTTTACAGTTCAGTCTTTTGCCTCATCTGTGCCCACAGATATTTGAATCCTGGCATCAAGCCTTTGTACATTATGCAAAAAAGTTGTTATGTGGATATACAAAAAAATATAAAATAAAAAATCATACAAAATCAAAACCAAAAAAAGGTGGGAATAAAAAAAATGGTGTAGTAGTTGGTGGTTGTGGCTGTCCTTTTGTGCTTTCTTGAAGCGTGTCTTTACTTTATGAATGCAACATTCATGGGCCCTCAATGGACTATGTGATTCACATACTATAATCAAATAATGTTATGATTTTTTGTTATAGGTGGAGCAATATTCGATATGGAATATTCTAGATGGCTAGATGATGATCACAGGCACATATCCGAACTCCGAACTGCATTGCAAGCTCACTTATCCGACAGCGACTTGAGGGTTATAGTCGATGGATACATTGCTCACTATGACGAGGTCTTTAGCCTGAAAGGCGCCGCTGCTAAATCTGACGTTTTCCACCTCATCACCGGAATGTGGACTACACCTGCAGAGAGGTGTTTCCTTTGGATGGGTGGTTTCCGGCCATCTGACCTGATCAAGGTTATAGTCCATCACTGTACAAGTCATTTGTCATCATCCACATTTTTAACTGTTTAGTAACCATTACATTTTATTGATTATCAGATGTTGATACCGCAATTGGACCCTTTAACGGAGCAGCAATTCATGGGGATTTGCAGCCTTCAGCATTCCTCACAGCAGGCAGAGGAGGCTCTCTCTCAAGGCTTGGACCAGTTGCAGCAATCCTTGGTTGATACCATTGCTAATGGCTCTGTTAACGACAGCATGCGTCACATGGCTGTCGCGTTGGGAAAGCTCGCCAATCTTGAGGGCTTTGTTCGACAGGTTCATACACCCACTCCCTCTTCCTTTCTTGCATTTAGATCAGTCCTATCATGAAACTATGCAAAAATAGAATCTGATTTTAATCCCTTACCTAAAGTCATTTAAAAGTTAAGGCTTGCACTTTAGGGACACGCCGCGTTGTGGTTTGATGCTAAAATGTGATTTTAATTAGTGAGATAAGCGATAAGTGATTAGAAAGCATATGTCGGAAACTAATGCAACAAGATAAAAGTATCATTCCCATTCCTTTTTGGCTTTACATTCTGCTTTCTCTTTTAAGTTATCTCTCAACCATACTTTAACAGATTTAGGTATCTTTCCTCGTCAGCATATACGTGTAACTAAGTAGATTTATCTTCGGACCACATAATATGGCTCCATTAGATTTACATATACCTAAGTACCTTCTTTCATCTGTCAAAAAACATCTGAAAATTGTTAATATTTAGGAAAGGAAAGTATAAAAATACTTCCTTTTTCAAGAAAGCAATGCCTTCATGAAAGCTGCTTTAGCATGATATGACTAATCAGTCCATTTCTGGTGGAACCAATTATAGATGCTCGTTTTCTTGCAACGTCGTTATTTCAACTCATGGCATGTGTTAAAGGCAAACAAATGATGCCTTGCTGTTAACTGATGAGCTCTTAGATGAAGATTTGTGTAGCAGATCAATGCATATGTGACATTACTATTCTCTATGTGCCTAAAAACGACTCAGTAGTTGAAAAAAATGCATTCTTGACTTCATTTTGGTGCTACATTTGCAAAAACACAGGCTGATAATCTAAGGCAACAGACCCTTCATCAGCTGCACCGTTTGTTGACAATTCGGCAAGCTGCACGTTGCTTCCTGGTGATCGGAGAATACTATGGCCGACTACGAGCTCTGAGCTCACTGTGGGCTTCAAGGCCAAGAGAGTAAGATCACTTTTGCATCAACTCATTACAATTCTTGAATATAAAGATTTCATTTTTATTTATTTTTGGTATTTTTTTCAGGAGTATGATTGCAGAAGACAATTCTTGCCAAACGACGTCGGATTTGCAGATGGTGCAGGCTTCTCAAAATCAGTTCTCAAACTTCTGATTGTCACTATTATTACTATAACCGGTTTTATTGATGATTAGGTGAAAATTGAGGTTGTTTAGGAGCTACTCTTAGAGAAAATAGGTTTTCCTCCTATAATTTTGATGTAGCTTTACTTTTAATGTCAACATAATACAATGTTCTCTTGTAAATGTATATCGATGTCTATGCAAATTAATTTTCCTTTTCTTATTAATCATTTCAAAATTGTGGGATGAAAATTACTGATGGATGATATAGTGTTGTTAATTTTTTTTATTTTTTTTATATTTTTTGATATAGTGTTGTTAATTATGGATTCTTTACCGTTAATTTTTTGAAGGACTTCTGGGATTTATCGATACAAATATTCGTCGGTAAATCTTGTTTTATTGTTGCCACACGTGTGACAAAATCATAGTATCTCAAATTAAACTAAACACATTTGTAGGATTTTCAAGTGATGAATAAAATTGAGTGCCATTTTGTAATTTGTGCTATAAATAGCTATATACTAGTATTGTGTTTATCAAATTGTATCTTTATGTAGTATAGTTGAAAAAAAATTCATTCATTAATTCGTAGTATTTGTTAGGTGGGTGTTTTTTAAAGCATAAAAGACGAAGAGCGGAAGAAATAAAGGAGGAATTCATGGGGAGGTTATGAAAATTTGTCTTTTATGTAATTGTTTAATTTATCATTTTCCATTCTACAAAATTATATCTTATCCTTTCAAATAAACATTTAATTTCCCCTTCGAGGTCCACAACTATGAAATTTAAATATTTAATATGAGCTCTTATTGATTTGATTTGTACAAATAAAAAAATTATTGTTGTCCTCCTATATATCATTTCATTTAATTTTAGTGCTTTTCCTTTTAATTTAGTTTCTTATTTCATCGTTTTGCTTTATTTAAGGCCATTTTATTGTGGTACGACATGAACTTTTTTTTGTAAACACTTGAAATTAAGAGCATCCCCATAGCCACTCTCTGGGGCGGACGGCGTCCGTTCCAGCTGCGCGGCACAGCCCCGTCCATCGTCGTGCTTGCGCCAACGGCACGACCCTGCTCGATAATAAGAGCACGTTCGTGCCGCTGAGCATGGCGACGTGGCAGCGTGCGATTGGCCAACGACAATCCCGTTGTAATTTTTTTAAAATCGAAAATAATATCAAAATTAAAAAAAAATTCAGATTCCCAAAAAATATAGCCGTTTATTACCGTTTTTTTTTATTTTTTTGAATTTTTTTTAAATTTTTTTAAATTCCGAATCATCTATAAATACACACATTCATCATCCGTTTTCTCATACAACTCATTCATCATCCATCTTCCTCTCTTACTCAAACTCTTTCTAAAAATTCAAAAATGGATTTCACCGATATCATGGCGGAAGCAGAGCTCGAAAAACAAGAATACTATGAACAATATCGTGCCGCCTATGAAACCTATGTAGACACCGCCACCCCCGCCCTCCTCCTCAACCAACTAGATCAAAACGCCTCTACATTCCTCGTGACCGGGAGGGAGCCCGTGAAAAGCTCGTTGCCGATTATTTTTCTGACAAGCCGCGGTTTCCGGAAGATTACTTTCGGCGCTGTTTTTGCATGTTAAAACGGTTGTTTTTCCGTATTGTCAACACATTGTCCGCCCATGTTGAATACTTTCAATCACGTAGAGACGCAACCGGTCGGCAAAGTCTCTCGGCGTTGCAGAAGTGTACTTGTGCCCTCCGACAACTTGCTACTGGGCAAACGGCTGACCTCTTCGACGAGTATTTGCATGTGGGTGAATCAACTGGAATTCTATGCCTCAAAAATTTTTGCGACGACATTCGTTCTGCTTTCGGTGAGGAATTCCTTCGGGCACCCACCACCGAAGATTGTCAACGGTTGCTTCATCTTCAAGAAACAGTCCACGATTTTCCCGTTATGCTTAGCAGCATTGAATGCATGCATTGAAAGTAGAAGAATTGCCCGAATGCTTGGAGGGGCCAACACTTAAGCTGCCACAAAGGCGGCGGCCCAACACTTATCCTTAAAGTGGTCGCCGACTACCGCCTATGGATTTGACATGCATATTTCGGTGTTGCCGGATCCAACAACAACTTGAACGTGCTATATTCTTCACCACTCTTCAATGATGTTTTGAATGATGTGGCACCGGTGGTCGACTTCACCATCAACGGAAATCTGTACGACATGGGTTAATATCTCGCCGATGGTATCTACCCAATGTAGTCGACTTTCGTGAAGACGCTCAGCAATCCGCAAGACCAGAGACGGGTTCTTTTTGCGAAGCGTCAAGAGTCTGCTCGGAAAGATGTCGAAAGAGCTTTTGGGGTCCTTCAAGGCCGATTCAACATTGTGAATGCCCCGTCTCGGCTGTGGTACTCTAAGAATATTGCCGGCATCATTATAGCTGACGAAGGACCGATGACGTCTAACTTTTACGAAGGGGATGAAGCCGGAAGCTCAACCGCAAGGTCTCCCCCACGCCGAGGTGTGCATACGACGGTGCAAGAGAGGATCGAAACAAGACACACAATGCGCGATACCAAAGCCCACATTGACCTAAAAAAAGACCTAATCAAACACATTTGGGCGAAATTCGGCGACGAGTAGTGGTTTTTTTAATTTTATGAATTTAATTATGTAATTTTTAATTTTTAGAACTTTAATTATGTAATTTTTAATTTTTAGGATTTGAATTATGTAATTTTTAATTTTTTACTAATTTGTAATAGTATTCCGGGTATTTTTAATGCATTTTAATATTGTGAAAATGTTTTTATTTAAATTGAATAATAAAATGGTGGGACTCTTGAGCATATCTTTGCGGAAGAGTAGGGATGTGGGTGTTGTGCTCTTGGGGAAGAGAAAAGAGTAAAAAATGAATAAAAGTAGGTCCGGGCCCACTTTCATTCTCTTGCCTATGAGCATGGATGGGGTGTAACACCCGTAAAAAAAAAGAAAAAAAAATCAAATAAATCTAATTAAATCTTTTCCTAGTTGACTTGGTCAAATATATTTCTCTAAACCATATCACCAAACGATTTCCCCATATCTATACTCCCTAAAATCTCTCCAACCACCAAATCCATCAATATCTATCAGTTTTGCCTATATATATCCAATCAATCCCACGATCTTTCTACACATAAATTCAATACCAAGAAAAACCAGGAACTAAAATTTAGAGAAAGAACCGAGTTGGAGAAGAGAGTTTTCTGCCGCCTAAGAAGGTAATCACCGATCAATTCCCAGCCTTGATTTCCTTGCATTCATTTAGGATAACTCGAATTTTGGAGCATGAAATCTGTAGTATTCGGAGAGTAGGTTCCGACGCATGTTTGACCAACCAAACGAACTCCTTTTTATACGATTCTTTTTTCTGAGTAAACCTTAAGGTGTCTTCTGTGTGGTGTGTGAATTTCAACCTATTTGGACGAAAGATGTATTTTTGGTGAATTTTTGAAGTTGACTGCGCAGTTCTGTCAGAAATTATTTTTCTCGACCAGGGAGTTACGTTTTCGATTTGACCGACCTAAAAAGATTATTTTGATGTGAAATTTTAATTGAATGATATTTTATGTGTCTACTGTATTGTGGGAAAGTTTCAGCCCCAACGGAGACCGGATGAATTTTAAATGATTTTTACAAACCAACCGCGCAATTCTGCCAGTTTTGTTGTTAGGTGAAAATATCACTTGTTGCTAAGTTTTAATGAATTATATGATGCATGTATGATTTAAGAAGGTATCATATGACATGATTATGTGTAACACGTTGAGAAGTATTATGGCATGTTTTTCCTTATGTTGATGAACGTTCGGGAATGGACAATCTAAGAAAACGATGAAAGGAACGATAGGACATGCATGATAATTGTAATAATGGAAAACCTGATTGTGTGGTGATATTGACAAGGGGTTGTTGCACGTACGAGGGTACCAAGAGTAAAAGGTTGCGTAAAGTCGTGATTGTGTGGTATAAGCAAGCGAGGTGGGCTTTCTTTTTAAATAAGGGCAATGCCCTAAGTATACTTTTTTATGTGAAAATGATATGAATATTTGTCATGCCGTGTTTTGTTTTATTCTATGGAACCTATCTGATGTGGCTTTTGCCATCAATGGATAATCGAATTCGGGTCTGTCTAGGGAGTGAGTCCCTATTCAGGCTAGTGTACACCTATGGAGATCGTGAGCCGTCTTTTGGGTCGGCCGGTCTAGTGACTTGGAATGTGGCCACATTCTTTGTCATCAATGGATCAGATATGGTAGACATCTATGGGAAAATGACTGCAGTCACAGGTTTTACGATGGAAATGATTTTAGTGTCTTGGGAAATTTCTAAAGTTAAAACCCCAAGGTCACTCAGTGGTGGCATGATAAATACTTTTATAAAATGTTTTCGGCATGAGTCCACTGAGTGCATCAAGTACTCAGCCCTGCTTTTCTTTTAAAAATTGCAGGTTGAGCGTGACGGGTGCGGTGGGTGTTGAGCAAGACCGTTGAAGAAATTTAAGTGTGTAGAATGTGTCATGTCTTCATATGTGGCATATTCATTCTCTCAAATGCTTCCGCTAAGTAGTTGTTCTTCTTTTGAGTTCTTGTATCGTTGAGATAGTATTCATTCTTGAGTTGTTGATTGTTGAGATACTCTGATTTTTATTCGAGCTATTCCCATTTGTTTCGAGCTATGGTCGATTTGTATTGTTTTCCCCTTTCTTCCCCGCTTCTTTAATCCTCCCCTAGTCGCGATCAACCGTATTTTCTATCCTTAGAAAATGCGGGCGTGACATGGGGATGCTCTAAGAAGTACTGTACATAATTTATTATTGAATTGGCATAAAATTAAATCAACTCTTTTCTGGAAAAAAACATAGTACTAACTTTGGCTGGAAATTGAGAGTTTTAGAGAGAAGTATGCTTTCCGCTTCAAAATAAAATAAAAAATATCAATTTCATTTAAAACGTTAAAAACGAATAAAAAACGATCACAATAAAGTTTGATACCTTTCTTTATTTTTTAATCTACAATCGAACTACATCAACTAACAATAAAAATAACTTGATTCGCTCATTAAATCTTCATAGCGATTTTAAAATCCCCATTTTTCAATTCATGGCCCACATTTTTAACCAAAATATAAACAATTAATTAGTTGTAAAAGGCTAAGATTTTGTCTTTTTTCGAGTGCTTTTGGGAATTAAGTTAGTTTATTGGGCACACAAGATGACCTAATTATCACATTAATTTAATTAAGACGTCCTTTTACAAATTAGGTTTTTTGCAATCAAGTGTGGCCACACAAATTTAAATATGATAAGATTAGAGTATTTCATGAAGTTGTAAGGTGAAAAGTGTTTATTTGCTAACTGATTTTAATTAGTTGCGTGACATGATTCTCAGTACTTAAAAAAAGTTATTCGTGATTGGGAAAGTCGATAACATACTTTATTACTTAACAACTGCTCCCTCTGTTCCATAATAATGGAGACGTTTTTTTTCGCCACAAATATTAAGAAAAATTGTGTTAAGTGAGTTAAGTAAAAGAAGAATAAAATTGAAAATGAAAAAAGATCTAGAGATGAAGAGAGAAAAAAGTAAGAGAGAGTAAAGTAGATGTGGAAAAATTTGTTGACTTCTAGAAGGCAAATGACTCTATTATTAAGAAACGTACCAAAATGGCAAAATGACTCTATTACTATGGAACGGAGGGAGTACCACAAATTACACTTGTTTCAATTCATAATTTAACTAATTGTGTTTTAAATCAAGACTATTAATTAATGAATTGATAATAATGATTATAACAAGAATTATTCGGACAGTTTGCGTCGTAAGACTAAACACATGATTGAAACAAATATACTTAATTAATGCGTGATTATACCAAACGAAATCTAACTACTAGTTTATAAATCAAACATAAAAAATAATTAATGATCAAGTAGAATGTAATTAATCTGCTAATCGTTGACAGTAAAACTATTTATTTTTGCCGACATAGGATATTAGTATACTACTATGATATAAGGTCGATGTAACAATCAGAAAGGTTTGACTTTTTTAGTGATATTTTTATATTTTGCATTATAAATTGTATATTCAGTATCTTTAATTTTCATCTTGATTTATGTTTACGTAAGTATTATAAATTATTTTAACATGAGCTTAGTCAAATTAAGATTAGCATGCTTGGAACAATTATTAATATATGAAATGGAGTATTAATTTGTGAAACTGTCTCCAAAAGGGAAATTTGTAACTAGCTGAAAATTATACTATAATAACTAATACTCCCTCCGTCCTAAAATAAGCGAGTCACACTCCTTTTGAGGATGTCCCACCATAAGTAAGTCATTTATCTTTTTAGCAAAAAATCACCTCTTTTACTTTAATCATAAAAAAGTAACTTAATCAAATTTGAATTTGCCCATAGTCAATTTGGAGTTCACATTTTGGGCCATAAAATTGGCCATAAAATTTAATTTTATGGCTATGATTGTTCTTGTAAAAGCCTCATAAAATATTAGTGGACTGATTCAAATATTATTGGACATGGGATAATGTTTATTTTTGGATTTAAATTTCATTTGCTTAGTAAATGTGGCCTAAGCCCACTAGGAACCAGTTAAAGTTTATTAATCTGATGAGAACCTACATTATTATGAATTAAAATGTACTGAGAAATAATGAATTAAAGTGTACTGAGAGCAATTGCGGATCCATGTAGAGTCGGAGTCGATCGACCTTTGAAGCTGCTGCCGATCCCACAGTGTGATGGTTCCACCGGTTCACTTATGTATTCGTCTAGCATCCATTGCTAGCGACACCTGATGCACCATTTGTGTTTTGATACCGGTAACGACCTTTTCCTAATCACTCATTGACTATGGGTTAAAAACTTGCAAGCAACAATCTGTATACTACTCCCAGTGGGCCGGGGCCCAATATACCATGGGCTGATAAACATGCAGAGGTCCAATGAGTTTTCACAGCAGCGTTAGCATGCATAATACAATTACACATACTTTTAGGAATATTTAGGATTTATTTTGATTTTTTTAATTTACGAAATATTTTGATATCGATTTATTGTATAGTCAATTTTGGGTAAGGGAAATTTTTGAATTTTGCTTATTTGCCAAAAAGTATGATTTTAAATATGGATTTGAACTTAAAAGGTTTTGATTAAATTGCCAAAAAATAAAGAAATATAAATAAAAACATATCAAAAGAACTAAATATAAAAAAGAAAAGTTAGTGACAAACTATGCCTTACACACTTTAGCACATACAAACTATATATAAAGCATTTTTTTAAAAATCTAAATCCACTATATAGAATAAATTCTCTATCCACAACCTATTTAGTGGATTCAACACCAACAATTGCAACTCCATTCACAACCAAATGTTTCTTGAAACAAATAGAATACCAATACTTCAATCTACTTTGCAAGATCATCACTTTTGTGATGAACAAGAATGGACAAAAAAATTCAACCAAACTACTAGCATTGAGGTCTATACATTTGAGGAGGATCTTCTCCAAGAACAAGAGACCTCAAGATGGCTTCACACACATCAGAATCATAAACCAGCAGATGCCCTCCATCCGGGACCTCGTGATACCGAATCCAAGGCAGTTTCCCGGAGACGTGCCTCTGCAGCTGGACCGGCACCACCTTGTCCTCGTGCCCCTGCCATATATGCACCGTGCTTTCCCTCTGAGGATATGGATTGCACAGCTCCAACGGGTCGAAGTCCCACTTGCCAAATGCCACCACAAAATCACGTCGTAGGGAATCGAACACTGTCCTATCCCTTACCTTGTTCTGAATATGTGCAAAACACACATGATTAGGACAGTTTATGTTGATTTCTTGTATGAATTAGTGTCTTTACCTGACTAAGCAATTGGTAACCCGGTGTGATCTTGAGCACTTCTATGTCCTTTCGACTGAAGAATGCAGGGTTCCTATCAAGAACGGTCGATGATGGGAAGAGCTTCTGTGTCAGCCACCAATACAGCAATCGTGGAGCGTGGCTTGCAACGAAAACAGCCCAATGGGAAAGGCCCTTTCGATAGTCATCCTTCGTTAGGTCACTCGGAAGAGAAGGCCATTTGTAGTTTATGTATGGAACTACTAATGCAACACCAGCTAGCCTAAAACATCACAACAAAGAAACCAACATTCTTGAATAGCCCAAACATCAATCAACAAATGACAAGCTTATCGGATCAAACGACTATATACCTGTTTGGTGTTCGTCTGAGGCAACCCCAGACAGGGTAGCACCCCAACGAAACGCCAAGCACGAAGAACTTTGATCCCAGCTGCAACTTATCAGCTAGCTCCTCAATGTCAGAGGCTTCACTTTTTAAGGATCTCTTCGGATTGGGATCGCTTTCGCCATATCCAGCCCGGTCGAACAACAGAAGGCATATCTTCAACTCCTCAAGAAAATCCTAGAGGCTAAAGTCACATCAACTACTAAAAAACTAATCCTGATTTCTACCACAAACAGAACCAGAGGCAAAAATTCAGGTTTCTACTTTTGTAAAGTGAATTAAATTCAGATCAAGAAACCAAGACGAGTCTTTACAACAACACAAGCGAGACATCCAACAATCACAAACTACAATTGAACATAAGGCCATCAACCCTAATTTCACAATGAAAAAATTAAAAATTTACTAAAAGGGGGTAAATTAAAATTACCATACCTGGGAAGCCATAAAGTTCATTTCTTTAGAGCTACCAAATCCATGAACAACAATAACTGTGTAATTGGACTTATTCATGGGGACTCCTCTCTCTGTGTAAGCCAAGAATCTGCCATCACTGAGCCTGATTCCTTTTGAGCCACAGATTTCAACATCAATGGATGAAGATTCAGCAGTTTCAGCAGGA
This sequence comes from Salvia splendens, assembly GCF_004379255.2. Classification (NCBI taxonomy): domain Eukaryota; kingdom Viridiplantae; phylum Streptophyta; class Magnoliopsida; order Lamiales; family Lamiaceae; genus Salvia; species Salvia splendens. The sequence goes on from NC_056038.1 coordinate 1,901,281, forward strand.
GGGGCAGGAAGAGTGGGCTGCTTCGATATCCCTAAACAACGCATCATCAAAACTGCCACTTTCTTGAAAACCATTGCTGCAGATGAAGCCCAAACGGAAGGGGGGAAAAATTGAATCTTGAACTAAAAAAATTGAATCTTGAACTAAAATGAATGCTTAAAAGTAGAGATGTGTATGATTGAAGAATGAGATTCTTGTTGTTGGCATACCTTAGAGACAGTGTGATCTTCACAGATTCTTGTCGATTATTTATTAGCTTCTGTATTGTTTTCGGACAGAGATGTTGACTTCCTAGTAACAGAGTTGTCTGAAAATGTAGATTGTGCCGACAATAGCTTCCACTTTGAGCATCTAAAAATGTTTTTGGATCACAGTTTTGTGTAAAGATTGATTCTTGGAGGAGTTCTATCAACTATTGCTTCTGAGATTTGATGAAGTGTGAGATTAAATTCAGTTAACTTCAAAGGAATGGTGGCGGCCCCATACTCATCTGTAAATTCTTCTCTCCCTCTCTGTCTGTCTGTATTATTGATTTAATACAAGTGGATTAAAGAAATGAGAGTGATTACTTAATGGCTTAAGGCCTAATTTTGGAGTATTAATGGTTGAAAAAGAAGAAGAAGAAATATTAGAATATTTATTTTTTATATATTTCTAGGCAGTCAATCAATTTATTATTGCCATTATCTTGAAAATTAAGCCAGTTAGATTCTTCCTTATTTCAATTTTTTTTACTTTTAATATCAATAACTTTGATAGTGAATAATGTGTATTTTAATTATATTACGGTATGTAAATTAAATAAAAAATAATTAAAATATTACTAAAGATAGGAAAGACTAATTTTATAGATGAAAAAACTAGTAGTAGTACCTTAATTATGAAGATAGTGAATTACAGTTTAATTTTTGTGTGTGAAAGCAAGATGGGGATATTTTCTATAAAACCGGTCAACAGAAATGATTCAAAAAAATGTACAATGAATAAAATAAAACTGGCCTATCTGGAAATAGGAGCAGTGATTAATTATACCATTATTCATGACCTCTGCTACATAATCAACCATCACACATATGCCTACTATATGTTCTCATTAATAATTAGATTATACAAAGTGACAAACAACACAATATTTATACTCTACTTTTTTTATACTACTAGTTTACAATTCAGAAATAGGATTTTAATGTAATTTCAATTTTTTGTTTTGTTAGTGTAGTTTATTAAAGTTTTTCATTTTTTTTACTTAGTGTAATTTCAATTTATTATTTCATAGTTGTAGTTTTTTAGTTACTTTTTTTTATGTATGAATATAGTATCATTAATTTCTCTACCCTTTTAGTATATCTAGAAACATAAAGTTCCGTAACAGAATTTACTTTTTACTTATTTATGAGTAGATTTTGTCACCGGTATCTAAAATTGTAGGTAGATCTCATTTTACATCTTGTATCTCTTAAAATAGATAACGACAAAAGTTTCCCAATTTATTAATGAGTGACATTAATAAACTATCAAGATTTACTTGTATCATTTCTACACTCTTTCATATTCAAATTCAATTGGAGTTGGATTTAAGTATATTCTTTTTATATATATTCGAAAACTCAGATCTTATTTATAGAATTATTCCCGTGTCTAAGAATATTCTTTGTGTGCCATTTCCGGCGCCTTTTTCAAATAAATGATTATCGCGTTAACACAGACAAAATAATTGAATACTATTCACTTATTACATCATGTTAAACTTTTGAAGTTAAATCTTAAATGCCTACAATTTTAGTAGACAGTATCATCGACAATTCTTTCCTCATGAAAAACACGTTATTGAATAGTAACTCATATTTCCATTTAAAATTATTATAGTTTTGTTGTAATAATTCATTTTATGTCAGTGCAATAATAATAATCCACATGAAGATAATAAGACAAAATTCTAATGCAAAAATACTGGTAAACAAGTAGTAAAAGGGAAGGCTGTAATAATGGGCTACAGATTTAAGTAATGGGCTTTAATATTTCCTAAAATGGGCCTTCTGTGTAATACTTCTATTTGTTAACAACCTTATCAAAGTCCATTATGTGATTTCATTCAAATATACTCCCTCCGTCCCGGACTACTTGCACTTATTTCCTTTTTGGGCGTCCCAAGTTATTTGCACTCATTCTATTTTTAGTAAAAATTTTCACCTACAGCCGTAATATTTGACTTTGCTATACACTCATTCCTTAATCTTCGTGCCGAAAAGGAAACGTGCGAGTAGTGCGGGACGGAGGAAGTACTTTTTTGCTTCAGCCTTCATTTCATTCAAATTTATGAGAAATTGATTTTGAACAATGAAATTTACTTTTGTTGATTTTTGCAACAACTACTCATAATAGTTAAGAATAAATAAACTATTTTTTTTAACTTTATTTTTTTTAAATGGCCATTTATTTGTGCGCACTGCTAAATAATCTGTGGAAAAGTTGAAGTACATAAAGTTATAGCTAGGATGCTGATTGAACTCTACATATAGCCATATAGGTAGATATCCTTAGAAAAATCGACACGTCAAACGTTGTTGTATCAAAGAAAAAATTTGTAATTTCCAACCTAATTATTACTCCCACAAAAAAATTCCGACTGTACTTCAACATGGTACACTTTAAAATTTAAATATTGTGTCACTTCTCCATGCACGCTCATTTTAATTCCACTGTTAATTCATAAAACTCGATAATACGTATAACCATAACTTGCTTCATTAATTAGAAAAAGTATACTCTATCCGTCCAACAAAAATAAAAAAGTGCATACAAATTTTAATAAAAGTGATCAAAATATTATAAGAAGATAAAATATTCATGATCATAAAGATAGTTTTAATAAAAAAAACATAACTATATTGTAATAAAAGAAAGTAGTGGACCAATATGAAAGATAAATAAATTGATATATTGAAAGTTAGAATAATATCTGTCTGTAAGTGTAAATAAACTAGTTATCGTGGAGTACCAAAATGACAAATTCTATAATTCCAATAATTATACTATATAATACTCCTAGTAAATACTCCCTCCGTCCCGCACTACTTGCACTTATTTTCTTTTTGGGCGTCCCAAGTTATTTGCACTCTTTCCATTTTTAGTAACAATTTATATCTACAGCCGTAATTGTTGACTTTGTCTATCACTCATTCCTTAATCTCCGTGCCCAAAAGGAAAGGTGCGAGTAGTGCGGGACGGAGGGAGTACTAGTTACGCCACTATGAAACTTATTTTTCTTCCTTTTCCTTCTAGAACTTCAAGCATCCAATTCGCTCAACAACAATTTTAACCGTACATTAATGTAATTGCAAATTTGCAATATACTCTATACCATTTTAGAAGCTTCTAAATAATGCAATACCAAACTTTGCTGAGAAGAAAATAGTAGTAGTACTTATAATTAAGGTGACTTCTAAAACTAGGTAGAGTAGTAGATATGGAAGAATCTCATCACATCAATAGAGAGAAAAATTGATGCCTTATGACAATATGACATCTTTTTCAACCAAATAGATTCCTCATAGTTTTCATTATTTTGTCTCATATAGTGGTGCAAATTAATATGAAGTGTATACCTAATTAAGGTCTCGATTGTTGGATTAAGAGAATCTAATGATCATAAGAAATTGCTTGTTAATTTTTATATTGCAGATTGTTCCTTAAATGGAAATATGCTTTCTCCACCATATACCTAGCGACAATTAGGGATTGCATGCCAAATCACGTTTCATTGGTTTTTATGCTAACAATACAGCTATGCTGCCACATATATTATGACTACCTATACAAATTAATTTTTGTGAATATACATAAATTAATAAACCAAAAAAGCTGAAGAGAGTGAAAAATGGACTGAGCAGTAATTTATAATTAAAGTATTCATACAAAATGTTTTATTTTATTTCATGTTAATACAAACATGAAACATTAGTAAAACATTTTGTATGAATAGTATTATTACCCCATTCGAGTTAAACAAGACAGTGACAACTTTCAATAAGAATTGTTGAAGTGAATAGTCTATCAACTTAACCTGATTAATTCGAATCAAACAAGTTGGCTCGACTGACATTCCTAAGTGCAGTGCAACGTCTCATTATTAAAGTAACTAAGTTGAAGTTGTCACATCATAAAATCATTAACTAAACAAATAAGGAAAATAGAAGGAAATGCACTAGAAACTATATATAAACCTAGAGTATGCACAGAAAGTCCAATTAAGTGGACTATATAGTCTATATAGATGAAGAACTCATCAACCTAGGGCTTTCCATTTAGAGCACAAAAATCAATATTTGCCCCTTCCCATTTTCCATTTTAGGAACCACTACCAAAACCTTCAAAAAGATAGAAATTCCCACCATTTTATTCCTTTTCTTGAAATGTCCACCACCACAACTTAACTATTGTGGAGTCCCTTTAATTATGAAACTTTTTATTCTTCATTGCATGAAAAAAAATCCCCTTTTTATACCTAAAATACCAAGAGTTACATCTCCTTTTAGTATCTACAGAAGTCCCAAACAGTATCTCCAAATTCCCTAGCTCTCTCACTTCATTTTTATATGTACATTATTAGGGAATTCAAAGATGAATATCCTCCATTTAAAGCCTGCATATCAATGTGCCAAGAGAGAGAAAGAGTTAGAGTGTCAAATCATCTTTAACAATTTTTTGTTGCTCAAATTCTTCCTTTTTACAATAAAATCCCTTTTTCTAGCCTCTTACTTGGGCTTTTTTTTCTTCTTTATTCCTTAAAGTTAAAACCTTTAAAATAATGAACAAAAATAGAGTACAACTAGCCAATGACACATGAGCAATCTGTTAGTTGTTGTTGTTTTCACTATAAATACATACCCTTTGCTATTCCATTCTAAGCAAAAAGTAGAGCACACTATAAACACACACACACATCACTTGAAAATGTCTTCATCGACGCCGCTGATAATCGGAAGAGTAATCGGAGACGTGGTGGATAACTTTACGGCCACGGTGAAAATGTCGGTGACGTACAACTCTAACAAGCATGTGTACAATGGCCATGAGCTCTTCCCCTCCATAGTCACCCCCAAACCTAGGGTTGAGGTTCATGGTGGTGACATGAGATCATTCTTTACCTTGGTAATATTACATTCTAATTTACATATATTTCATTTTGTGTGTGTGTGTGTATGTTTGAGAGAGAGAAAGTGTGTGTTTTGAGTGATAGTGTTAATTTTGTTAGATTTTTTGCTCAGATCATGACAGACCCTGATGTTCCTGGTCCTAGTGATCCATATCTAAGGGAACACCTGCACTGGTAAGATTATCCGCCCCATTTAAAGCGAAACATTTTTTTTTCCGACACAAGATTTTACGTAATTTTGCTTAGAAAAATGGAATTTTTATTTATTGAAATATGATATATTTAGTAAGGCGGAAGGAGTATATGTATTTTAATTTGGAAATTACACAATCATTGAGTAAAAATAAAAACAAAACAAAATACATATTTTTATGAATTACAAGAACCTAATATATTGATTGAAATATCAGCTATTTTATGAAGCAGTTGTGTTTCTTATTAAACAAAATAATCAAGAATTGGAGACTAACTAATGATTTTGTCTGATTTGACCAACTGATCACAGGATAGTCACAGATATTCCAGGCACCACTGATGCTTCATTTGGTAAAATTTTTATATACATTACCTTAATTGATAAAAAGAGTAAATATTTGAGTTTAATTACATGGAAAAAAAAACAGGAAAAGAAGTAGTGAGCTACGAGATGCCTCGTCCAAACATAGGAATCCACAGGTTTGTGTTATTGCTGTTCAAACAGAAGAAGAGAGACGGGATTAAGGCACCGATTTGCAGAGATCGATTTAATACGAGGAAGTTTGCTGAGGATAATGATCTCGGGCTTCCGGTTGCTGCTGTATTCTTCAACTGCCAGCGTGAAACTGCTGCGAGAAGGCATTGATCATCTTCATCAAAAATTTATACCTAAATAAAGTAAACTATATATATATGATGATGTTGTTGTAATGAAGGTGATGTTGTTGTTGCTAGCCATGTTACTCCTTTTTATGTATGTATGTAAATTAGTCATGTTTGCATCAATGTTGTCTAATAAACTTTTGCTAATAACCACTTGTTATTTGTATCTCTGTGTGCATTATTAAAAAAAACGGTGTTTGAGGAGCATCGATGCTTGCTAAACTGGCGAAAATGCTCACTCGACAGGAGTCATCGCGAACTTACAAAAGAATAAATGTGCTAGGCAAAGCGATCGTTGCTAACTTATTGATCGAGCAAGTACGATACCATTTTCAGACGAGTAATACTTATTATATAATCACTGCTTAATTTTGGATTGGTTATGAGATATTTGTGCAAATTATGTATAGTACAAGACATTTGGTAAGACGTTTCTCATCTTGTGTGTGAGAGTTGTAATTTTTAAAATATATGCACGAGGATAAAAGGACAAATTATTTAGCTAATTAATTGGATGATGCCTTGCAGCTGAGGATGGGAATTTGTAGGTATTTTCGGTTTTATTTTCTTAGTATGTGATTTAGGCCGTTAGCAACAAATCTGTAATCATAATTGTTTGAGAAATTTCATGGGTTCTTAACTAAAGACCATAAAGCATAAATAACAAAATAAATGAATACAAATTAAAAATAATGGCCCTATATTGTGTCATATTTTACCCTCTTAATTAATAAAGATTATATGCAGATTTATTTGTAATGAAGTTCGAAAATGATACTCCATACAGTAATTTTTTATGCCTTAACTAATCATTCAAAATTTGAAATAATAATTATATATTTATAATACAAAAATGTAAAAAAAAATCAGCAGATAGTTTGATTCCTTATTTAACTATGAAAATAGTAAAACATGTATTACTACTTCTAGGCTTCTAGCCTAAAATAATTTAACCTGTTTACTCAATCTGTTTTGGAAGATAATACTAATACTATTACACATGTTCTCATTGCTTAAAGCCGTCTTTAAAGTACAGAATATTTCGTGAAACTCTCAATTATTTTCTGGTCTATACTGTCAAAAATGTCAAATATGCACCAACAAGAATAATTACTAGGGTTTTAACCATTGGTTATTACATGATACGTTTATAACCATCGGGTTTTACACAAATAGACACACACACGCAGACAAAATTAATGTCTGAATCGATTTGATGCAGAATCATGAGTCTGTTAGAAAGATTCAATTGAGATTATGTGTTTTCACCTTTTGCCACATTGTTTGTTTGTTCTTTTTGAAAAATCAATTTTTAAACCTCAAACTTTCCTTCGTATAGAATTAGTCATGGACTACATTATTTTGTGGAATTCAACAGTCATAACTCCATTTTCACCTTTTGCCACATTGTTTTGTGGACAAATTATATTTAAAATTTTAAATATATTATTAAAAAACATGAAAACAAGGAAATAAATAGTAAAATAAGAAGAAAAATAAAAGAAAAAGGAATTATAAAAGAAAAGGGAAAACAGAAAATAATTATACTATAAGTACGTACAGAAAATATTCTCTGTACTTTTATTTGCAAGTGTGTACTTTCAGATTTCAAAATATTTTCAATGAGATGTCGCTATTTATGTTCTTTCTTTCTTTCTTTCTGTTTCTTGGAATTGAGTTCTTAAATTTTCATTTCGTTTGTAAAACGAAAAAATTAACTTGTTCTTCATTCAACAATTGAATAATTTAAAATTATTTTCTTTTACGTAATTATTTTAAATTTTAATTAAGTTTTTTCTAGTATTAGAGTGTCCACAATGGTGGCCCTTGAAGGCCACCATTTGTGGCCCGGCCACCATTCGTGGCTCTCATGTGGCTTCCGTAATGGTAAAGTCAACAAAACTATCAAAAATAACAAGGGCCACCAAATGTGGCCCTCTTTAAAAAAAATTAATTTGTTTATTTTTTTAATATTATTTTTTAATTTAAGTCTAATAAATTTTATTAGTTTTAAATTTATGATATTTATAAATTTAATTAAAGTAAAATAATGTGGATTGTAAATTAAAAAATTCACAACCTAGAAAAAATGTAACAATAACTTCGTTGTATTATATTGAAATAGGAAAATTATACAACGAAAGTGACATAATTTAAAAACAACAAGCCGGAAACCCAAATCACTCTCCAGCGCCCCTTCTACGGTTACAGACCTCTTCAACCATATCAACCTGCAGTGAATCATGCGATATTTGGCTCCGCATATCGGTGTACCTCTGGATCAAGTATTCATTACTACGTGGTACACCCATCTGTATGGGCTCCATGGCAATACCCGAGCTCGTACTAGCACCTTCTTCGGGTGTCCATCGCTCTGCAGCAAATCCTTCGTCATCTATTATCATATTGTGCAATATGATACATGCAGTCATGATGTCTGCGACATCATTTTCGTGCCATTGTCGAGCCGGGCACCGTATAATGGCCCATCGCGCTTGCAGTACACCAAAAGCTCGCTCAACGTCCTTCCTAGCACCCTCTTGTTTTTTCGCGAAGTAGGTTTGCTTCGGCCCAACGGGTTGTCGGATCGTCTTCACAAACACGGGCCAGCGAGGGTATATCCCATCGGCCAAATAGTACCCTATGTTGTACTGAGTTCCGTTGGCCGTGAATCTCACTTGCGGCCCCTCACCCCGACTCTCGTCATTAAACAAGTGTGACGATCGTAGAACGTTGATGTCGTTGTTCGATCCAGCGACACCAAAATACGCATGCCAGATTCGCAAGCGGTAATCAGCAATGGCTTCCAAAATCATCGTGGGATGTCTGCCTTTGAAGCCAGAAGTGAACTGCCCCTTCCAAGCCACTGGACAGTTCCTCCACTCCCAGTGCATGCAATCGATGCTCCCCAACATCCCCGGAAAATGATGTGCAGTCCCGTGCATAGCAATCAATCTCTGGCAATCATCGGCCGATGACTTCCGTAGATACTCCCCTTTGAAGATATCCTTGATCCCCCTGCAAAACTGCCTCAACGTCTGTAGTCCAGTCGTTTCGCCCATCTGTAGATATTCATCGAACATGTCAGCGGGCCCGGCATAGGCAAGCTGTCTAATTGCCATCGTACACTTCTGGAAAGTCGACAAGCCGGGTCGGCCGGTGGCATCATATCGCAAGTTGAAGCACCTGAACCGCTGCGCCAAACACGTCGCTATATGGATGAAGAGATTTTTCGACATTCTGAATCGCCGACGGAAAACTTCTGGCGGATAACGGGCGTTGTCGTTGAAGTAGTCCTCCATCAACCTGCGGTCTGCCCCGACATGATCACGATCGAAAAATCGCCGATGATGGAATGGCCGGCCGACTGCCACCGCCGCCTTAGCCGCCGCCTCCGCCGCCTCTTCTGCCTCTTCCGTTTCACGTTGCACCGCCGCAACAAGGTTTTGGAACTCTAGATCTACCGCTTGTTGGAATTGTTCATCGTCGGAATTCATAATTGCAATGTTAAATTGAAGTTGGAAGGGAAGATTGGAGGAAAATGGGAGTAAAATGGAGTTGGAAAATGGAGTGGAAATGTAGTATATTTATGCACAAAATTTCAAAAATTAAAAAAAAAAAAATAATTTCCGCGGCCCAGCCGCGATTCTCGGCGCTTGCAATGGGAGGGCCGCGGCTCAGCCACGCTTCTCGCCTCTCCGCCCCGGCTCTCGGCCTTTGCAATGGGGGGCCGCGCGCCGAGCCGCGGGCCGCGGCTCCCCCATTGTGGACACCCTTAAATGGAATATAATACTCCATATAATACTGTAATTTCGTGTGTTTTAGAATTAATATTGAAATCTAAAAATAGAGTGGTAAAATAATTTGGACCAGGCTAGTTTGACTTTATTGGGCCAAAATCAACCTATAGGCCCAGTTTTTTATTGGGCTACAAAGAAAAACAATTGTAAGCCCACTAACAAAGAAAATGAATTATAAATCCATATTTGGCGACGCTTGCCGCCAAATGCATGAATTTGCAGCAGTGTCCCGATTCATTCACCTCGAAAAATACGAAGTAATTTTCCTCATGTTGAAGTGCAAAAGTAAAACCTAATCCAATTCCCAATTTACTACACATTTTGATGCAGATCGAAAAGGTACAACTCATCCAAGCGCGGGGAACAACACGAAACACTTGTCACGAAGCACGGAAACTGCACCTGAGCATCTCGGAGTCGTGGCAAACCGCAGCACACCTGTTGCCTCGCGAGGAAAAACACGCAGTCGAGCTTGTTTCCGAGGTCAGTTCCCGCTACCGACATTACTGTGTAAAAATGAGTTGGCATAACCTGGAATTTGTATTTCACAAGCACAATTTCAGATTATTCCTCTTTTTTCTTCTACTGAAATATTGGCGATTGAGAGGAGGGAGTTAACCGTAGTTGTAGAAGATGAAGGTTTTGTTCTGTTTCTGCTGCATTTTGTGTTATCTGTTTTCATGATTGTGATTTGATGAAGAAATGTGAAGTAGTTTTAGGGTTTATGTGTATGTATAATTAATTCGATTCGTGAATTTGGTAGTATGAATTCATTTGAAGCAGTTATTTGATGATTTTCATGTATCTGGATTATCCGATTGAACTGCCAAAAGGAGTATGCATGATAAGCAATAAGCTGAGCTTTTGCTATATTTGGAGGATGCTTGTGTGGTTATGCTTGCAAATATATTGAAGTAGGTTTAACTATATTTATATGCTCAAGAAAGTTTTGTTGCAAATTGAAGGCTCATGAAACAAGATCAGACGCTCGATCCTCTGGTGATCAGGAAAGAGTGGCGACAAGGAAGCACAAGGCCGAGGCCAAAACAAGCGAAGGGGGATCCGATCATTGGGCAAAGAGGGCCAAAACCGAGGCTGAGGAGAGAGCCGAGGATGTGAAGAAAGCAAAAGCCAAGGGTAAGGAGCAAGCCGAGGATGTGGAGAAGGAAAGAAGCAAGAACAACAAGGGAGAGGAAAATAAGAATGAGAAGTCTACTGAGGAGATCATAGCAGAGTTTGAGAAGTTTTGTAAAGCCATGAGCGAGCATCTGTCACTTCGGCAGATGCGTGTGATTCTGGAGGCAAATGGCGGAGTGAATGATGTTGTAGTCCCTGGATGGTAAGGATCATAGTTAGTACTTCTTTTCTTTTGGGTGAAGAAAATGGACAAGATTGCTCATTGCATAGTTATTTTATAATGGTATTCTTTACACTTGGATTGCAGTCAAGATGTTCTATGTTGTGGGACGTTAGACAATTGTCCTGCTTGTGGTGGCACTTTGAAGATGTCCTAGAGGAACTTTTCAAGTTCGGATGTATATACTGTTCAAATCGGTGAAGGTTGGGGGAAGGTTGCCAAATCGGTGATGGGCTCGTTTATGATACTGTTCACCTGTCTTTGGTACTAAGCAGCTTAGGGTGTGTGCCACTTTACAGGGGCGATTTTCCTGGTTGTGTCTCCAGCAGTTGAGTGGGAACGTGGTGGCCGACTGAGGCAATGTGAGAATTGCTGAGCCTTTCATTGTGTTTATCTCCTGGTAGGACTTGGGAGTTCAGGGGATTTGATGCTGGTGTTTGGCTTCAGATCAATCATTCTGAGACATGATTTCATGGACAGGGGAATACACTTGAAGAGATGCAAGAGCTATTTCTCAGACTCTTGCTTTATTATCAGGATGATAGTTGGTATTCTGACTGTGTATGATGATATGACCGATTGAGGATATTCTACCGGAATTAGCACATGCACAAAGGATGATGCTACGATCCTCTCTTTGATCGGTGTAAGAAGTTGGGTTGCTCTGTCTCTCCAGTTGAATATAGACACTGACAAGTGACAACTACAAGATGGTTGCCAATTTGTTGCAGACGTTTGCCTTCATTTTGTTACTGGTGGGAGTTGCATCATTAGGTGAAGTTGTTACAGAGCTAACTGGTGCTCAAGAGGCACGTGGATTAATCACTAATCTCATCGGCACATTCATGTTTCATTCTTATCAAGGTATAATTGTCCAGCCAACATGATACGGGCTCTGCAAAATGACGCAGCAGAGCTGGAAAAGAAGAAACGCGAACTGGACGAGTCAGAGCATTCTACCTCAAGGTGAGCATAACGACAGCCTGCTCGAGTACAATCAATACGCTATCCACAACCCAAAGCAAGTGATGGGCCGCACACTACATACTGAATATAGTCGAATATAATTTCATATGGCGCTTATTGTTCAGGTTCGTATAAGGTCCATAGTAGCTGAAGTTCGAGGAGACAGATATTGAGTACGAAACTGCTTCGCCCTGGCTGCTGCCAGAGTCTGAATTGCGCTAGCCGTTCCTAACTATTGAAGTACATGGTTTTGTTTCTTCCCTTTGGACGAGGAGCGAGTACATTATGGGAGTGATAGGAGTGGACAAAGTGGATAGTTCCTTTGAATCTCACTCTTGGAAATATGTTCCCTTTTCTTTTCAAAGAACTTGACATAAGTTGAGAGGTATTATCTGGAAGAGCTGGTAATTGGTATGAATCATCAATCATCAATGCTGCTGTTCAATAATTTGAGATGATTCATGATTACTTGTGAAAAAGTAGATTCCCTTTCCTTTTTCAACTTCAATGTCTTGTTTGATCAAACACATGATCAATCAGGCACAATTCAGGAAGATTTTTGCACAGAGAGAAACTAAATTCGGGTCACTGCAGAAGCTGCTTTTTTTAAGGTTAACGTGTAAAAATTATTTGATTTCACTTTACAATTTGATCAGCAAAGCAACAACACAACCTAATCTTGGAAGGTGATACATCTCTCAGAATACAAACAAAACTAACACTGACTCAACCAATTTCCACAAAAAGCTGCACTACTCAAACAACATCAATGGTACATTACAAAAGGGGGAAACTTGAACTTATCTAAGACATACGGCACCGCCACCTCCGCCTCCGCCTCCGATCTCTGTAAATCCCTGTAGAACTGATACTCCGCCTCGTAATCATGAAGCGAGAGCTCCGCCTTCTGGTTCGTGTGGTAATGGTGCCTCGCCTCCTTTGATTTCCCAAACCCGAACACGCTCACCCTCTCGCAAACCCCCAGCGCCACCATCACCGCCTGCATCCCGGACGAGTAGTGGAAGTTCACCGCGTCGTGAGCCGACGCCCACTCCACTGGATCCTTCCCGGTCGTCGCAACGAACCTCTTCAACGAGTAGTACTTCACGATCCTCGCGCATAAGGCGTCGAATCGCGGATCGGTGACTATCAACGGCGATTTGTGAGATGCGTTGCAGACTAAATAGTCGAGGAAATGCGCCGGCTGGCAAATGTACATGATCATGGCGACGCTCGCGCCGTAGGGTTGGCAGAAGCAGCTCTCTCTCCTAGCGCAGAGATGCAAAATGTTGCTGTTGGCGAAGGAGATGTTCGTTCTGAAACCTACATTGCGCTCGAATCCCCTGATCCGAGCGTTGTTCAATCGGATCACGATTTCGTGGCTGTCGATTAGGTTTCCGTGATCCGATTTCAGTAAAATTCCACTGTTTCCGACGACGGCGCAGCTCCTATACTTCTCAATTGATCGTTTCACGCCGTTGAAATCATCGATCGAGGATTTGATCTCATTCACGAGCTCCGACATTATATCCGGGTGGAAAAACCTCCGATTCCTCGCCCAATCGCTCAGATGCCGCCGGAATTTCTGCCAAATGCGGTGAAACTCCGGCGATCGGAGCTGCAGCGGCATCCCCCGCGCCGTCCGCAGCCTCACATCGATGTGGTACTTCCCCGAGGAAAGGAAGGAGCGCTGGCGGCCGCGGCTGGCGAAATTCCCCTCCAGCAAATCCTCGATCTCCTTCTTCAATTTGGCATCGGCTGCATCGACGGCGGCGAATCGGAGGAGCGTATCGTTGAACGGCGGCGGTTTGGGGGGTGGAGGTGATGATGATTCTGATGCGGATGCGGCGTCGTATCGGAGGTAGGAGGTTCCGTTCTGGTGATGAAGCGCGACTCTGAGGGTTAGGGTTCCGGCGAGGGCGAGGAGCAGCAGCACGGTGTAGAGCGGCCGCAGAGTGCGCTTCATCGAGTGGTACATTGGATCTGGAGAGGCTAAATTTGCGAGGAGATTATGTGGAGGAATTTGGAGGAGAGGAGGAGGGATCTGTTGTGGTTCATGATGAGAGAGGGAGTGAGAGGGAGGGGCGCAGAGGCATTGGGTTTGAGGTTGCAGAAATGGCGGATGTCGGCTGGGTATTGTGGGTTGGTTTTTATAGTGGGGAGATGGGGTTGCAGAGAGAGAAGGGATCTGTGGAGAGAGAGAGAGAGAGAGAGAGAGAGAGAGAGAGAGAGAGACGTAATTAAGGACTTAAAAAGGTGTTTAATATGTGTAGTATGCTTAGAACTAGAGTTTAGTTTACAATTTTTTATAAATGATGCGAATTTTTAGGGGGATTTTTCAACTTATTTATGACAACTATGTGACAATATTTCCTTATATGAAGTTATTGGATTCGCTATTAAATGAACTCTTATAAAGGGGGTAACTGTCAAAAAATTATACTCCCTTTTTAATCAAATTTAGGTTTGTCTTGTAACTTTCATAATTAATCAAAAAATTTATCAAATTTGAATTTGTTTGTAATTATTTCAACGGTGGAATTATGGAGTATCTAATATGATAGTCGGACTTCATGTGTATGCTATCATAGATGAGTTAACTGATGTTGAGTATTCACAAAGAAAATAATATTGCATAGGCTAAAAACATCAACAATATAGTGCAGATAATTGGAATTTTGTAAAATAATTGCTAATATATTCAAATTCATGATTTTTTTTCCAATTTATTTTATTTTGCGGACAATGATATAATTGGACTAAATTTCATGTTTTTACATAATCTATCCTAAAAAATATTACTACTCCCTCCGTCCCATAAAGTTTGTCCCAGTTTGATTCGGCGCGAGTTTTAAGAAATTATTTGACTTTGTATTAAATGGAGGTGCGAAGTGAAATAAGGGTCCCACATTAAGGAGATTGGTGGGTTTATTTAATGTCTATTTTTGGAAAAAAAAATCAATTAGGACAAACTTTGTGGGACGCACGAAAATAGTAAAATTAGATAGACTTTGTGGGGAGGGGGGTATGATTTTTTTATTGATGAGATTCAATTCATAGGATTGTATTCATCCATTAAGGTGGTGTTCGGTTTCCAAGATACAATAATACGAGATACAATCTAAGATTGAGTTGTGAGATTATTTTAGTCATAGGGGGTTAGCTATGACTAATTATCTCATGATTATCCATCTAGGATTGAGTTGTGAGGTTGAATCTTATGAACCAAACATACTACAAATTTAATCTCGGATACAATCTTGCAAACCGAACATCACCTAAAGGGATGCATGTAATAATGAAAATAGTGTTGAAAATAGTTTTACGATCAAAGTGTTGAATAGTTTTCGTGTATTTCGTGTTAGATATTATATACAACAGTATAATATTGTTGAGAATAAAAAAACATATTTAGTTTTCGATTATGGGAGTCTACAATACATCCTTTCATGTTGCATTAATGTACACTTAAGTTCAAATCTCATTAGTAATACGGTTTTTATATTTATTTATTCACCTTTTATTTTATATTCTTATGTATGATTTTTTATGTAATACTAATAAAATTGCCATTATTACATATGGATGGTGGAACCAATGTATTTATTCACTTGTAATATAAAAAATCACTTGTTTGAGAGCTATACAAGTCCCTCCCGCAGTCCAATTGTTTGGTGCCCTTGCTCATTTTTATTTTTATTTATTTTATTTTATTTTCAAAAAAATAATTGGTAGATGTGTACTTAAAATTTTAAAAATTGCCTCATACTAACATTTTACTGAAAATAATTTAGGGGGTTTTAATAATCACTTTTTTGCACTTTTTGCACCTTCTGGGTTGCTCAATGCATGATTGACAGATTTAGGGGGTCGACAACCCCCTCCATGCGACTAATTTTCCCATGTTCGATGGCAAAATTTTCATATCCGTCCCCTTCGTTTGCTCTCGACACCACTCTGAAGATCAAAATATTATCTATATCCGCTCCTTTCATTTTTGAATCTCAGATCCACTACTTGCTCAATGTTAGTGATAAGTCATATAACTCAATACTAGTACTATAAAAAAGTTATAGTAAGATTTTTAACGTGTAGATCACTTAGAATAAATTATTAATGTATAGTAGTATTAAATTGGCATTTGACAGATAGTAAGAATAAACAAAGGGTTGATCCACTTTTCTTGTATCCTAATTAACTCAGTGAATTGTTAAGAAGTAGGCTTTAAAAAATCGTTTTAACCGATGCAGCAAATAAGACTAAAGGGTTTCTTGATTGTGATTTACGAAATTTTAACCTTTTCTAAAATAATTTAAAATTTGGTTGTCACTCTATGCGACGGCGGTGACAATGCTGGTTTATAATTAGTGTAATTATTTAAGGGAATAATTAATTACTTTATTGTTTTGTGACGCTATTATTAAAAAAAATTTCCTGAAAAAAGTAAACTAATAAATGCATTGATAAAATTCCTTGGATTAATTTTAAAAAATGCAGATTAATAATACTATTGAATTATCAATTTAATGTCATGTTGTAACCAGAATTCATTTGGAAAGTGTATTTATTCCCTCACTTGTATATACTACTATAGAATGGTAATCAGATGCAAATTTTAAATATTGTACAAACTCTAAATTATAATCTGGACTGTTAAAAAAAATCAATAGATTACAAAATAACATCATTATTTTTACCTTTCAAAGTTTCCACATTATTATTTGTCGTTATTCGATCCTTCATGTATTTCATAACTTCATTTATTTTGTATGTTGTGCCTATTGTGACATCTTCTTTCTTTTAGTTTGATTACTAATAGATGTTTTGTCGTGCATATGTTTTGTGATGTTATGTTGTTTGAAACTTTTATTCGGTTTGGAGCTAACGTATGACTATTGAATGAACATTGAACAAGGTTGATACACTAATATATATTTTTTCTTTTATTTTTTTGTGTTTGTTTATTACTTTTCCCTTAATAGTGATTTCGAATAGAACATTTTGTTCATTAGTTGATTTAATTACATTTTATTGTTATTTCTATTACAAAATCCTTTTATATTATTCTATTGCTAGCTGTTATTGGCTATGAACATTTTTTCTTAAAAATCAATTAAATCAATATTACCTCCGAGTATTCAACAACTCATCTGATGTGGTTCCACGATTGAATGGTTGGACAATAATCGTGCTTAATTAATAATTAATATGGCACCCTGCCCACAATAATTAATCGTGATTAATAATTAATACTCCTATGGTTCAATTTTTATTTTAAACAACATTGAAATCATGTTCCCTTCCCTATATTTTTATAGTGGTCAAATACTCAAATTCAGAAAGGTGGAGTATTATGCGCACTCATGCCATCAAACCATCGGTCTTTTTGCCATATGATTAGGTTAAATAATTCGTCCACTCTTTACACTAAATTTAGTGCAACAAAGTTATCCGCAATCTATTAGAAATAATGGGATAAAATTCTCAAGTGTGTACATGCGGTACTCTAGCTATTACAATCGAAAGGAAACCGACAATAATAAATGGAATGAAAATTACAACAGAAATAATAAAACAAACTAAACTAAGTCGAGTCGAGGGAAGCTCTCTTTCCGCAAAATAAATTACGCCCCGGCTAGTGCTCACGGAATGACGTATTGCCCCCAAAGATAAAACGACTTCCTCCTAGCGTGTAGAAGCACCTCAAACCCGCTAGGCACCGGCAAACTTGATGGAGTTCTGAGAATCGAGCTAGACAATGCTCCTAAGATGTACACTATGATGTAGAGAACTTGAGAGAATAGAGAATGCTTTTTGTTGGTGTTTTGTTTCTCTACAACTCAACGCCTTTTATAGGCATAAAAGAGGACATGAAAGGTCTAGGTCTTGGATTTAAAACACCAATAAACCATCACATCAACAAAATGGAGGTTATAAGAAGTGAAAGGCCAAAAGCCTCTCAATTTCACACGTTTTCAATTTCACACGTTTTCAATTTCATGCGTTTTTTTCAACACAATCTTCAGTCTTCAGACATCATCACAGAATTAATACTTGAATACACACTTTTTTTTAGTATATACTCCGCTTCAAGTTTTATTATGCAATGTTTCCTATAAGATGCGGCCAATGAGGAGTAGTTGTCGGATAATATGCAACTTTTTTTACCTTGGGAATTCAAATATACCAATATCAACATTCTTTACCGATTTTTATAAAAAAAACTTAGATATTTTCGTCAAAATTAGTGGGGCTCAAACCCACAAGTTCCGCCTTGACAGAGCAATAGCTCCTCTAGTCTAACCGATTGAACCATATTCATATGAAAATAAAGGACTCGATCTGCTAAAATATTAGTATTCCAGAAGGAGATGTTTCTAAAGTACTGGCGTCTAGTGTTGAATTGACCCAACTAGATAGTAACGGATTTAAGAACATCCAATGCCAAAGGCCCAAAGTGAATGTGTAACTCGTCAATCCCTGAACTCTGTAATGTACATCGAGAGACGTACGAGCATTTTAATAAAAAAAATTTAAAATTTATCCTTGTATATAATTCCTATCGAAGCAGTGTAATAGCATGGTTTGGGAGGAGAGGGAATATCAAAGACATTTTAAATAGGTCAATATACATATATGGCCCAAATAAGCTAACACAAAGTCCAATATATTTTAACCCAAGGCCCATATAAAAGAGCCCAATAAAGCGCGACGCGATTTCCATTTTGAAGTCAACAATTCATCGCGTCCATTTCCATTATCTTCCAAATCCATAGCAAAATCCCAATTTTGTTATTTGCATCATCTCCCAATTCACCGCGCCTCCAAAATCCGACGCGAAATTGAGCTGAAATCGACCAATTCGGCCGCGGGAAGAGCTCAATTATTTATGATCGGCGACGATGTATAGCAATTTCAAGGAGCAAGCGATCGAGTATGTCCGGCAAGCCGTCGCCGAGGATAACGCCGGAAACTATGCTAAGGCTTTCCCTCTTTACATGAACGCGCTCGAGTATTTCAAGACGCACCTCAAGTACGAGAAGAACCCTAAGATCAAGGAGGCGATCACGCAGAAGTTCACCGAGTACCTGCGTCGGGCGGAGGAGATCCGCGCCGTGCTCGACGAGGGGGGATCGGGACCCGCCGCGAATGGGGATGCGGGGGTGGCGACGCGCCCGAAGACCAAGCCGAAGGATGGGAAGGACGGTGAGGGGGAGGATGGCGATAAGGAGAAGCTTCGGGCCGGGCTCAACTCGGCGATTGTTAGGGAGAAGCCCAATGTTAAGTGGAATGACGTGGCTGGATTGGAGAGTGCGAAGCAGGCATTGCAGGAGGCTGTGATTCTCCCTGTGAAGTTCCCGCAGTTCTTTACTGGTATAATTTCGAGATTTTATTTTGAAATACGTGCATTGCAAGAGTATAATGTGTGATAATTGATTGGTTTATGGTGGTCTTTATGTGTTGCTTGGGTAATGGCCATCCTGTTTGCTCGTATTATGCCGTTGTGATTTTGAACTGTGAATATGCGCTTGTTCTAAGAAAAGGTGGTCGAAATCACAATTTTAGGGCACGTAGATTAAGAGTAAGAGGTGGTGGGCAGACATTGAGAAAGGTGGTATGGTTGTGAGTTTAAATAGCTTGCATTTTTTGTTGCTCTGCTGCCTACACGTATTGTAATTCGTTCTCTTGCTCAGATACTGATAAGTTGATTTTAAAATCTTTGCTACTCATGTCATTTTCATCCTTACAATGGAAATGGATAATGGTATGAGGAAGATTTATATCATGAAAAGGGGTTACCCTTGTGGAAGAGACATTTATACTATTATGTTAGAGATTTAGGAGTAATACTTTTGGGTATGCACCTTAAAGAGTTCCTTTTCTGTACCATGTATATATAATAGGTAGCGGAAGCACATTCAGTTTGGAGCATGGTCAATTAGTTTAATGCCTAGCTCGTTATGTTTAATGTAATGCACTTTGTGTTTTTAGGTAAGAGACGTCCTTGGCGGGCTTTTCTTTTGTATGGTCCTCCTGGAACGGGAAAGTCATACTTGGCCAAGGCTGTTGCCACTGAAGCTGACTCAACATTTTTCAGGTCATTTATCTTCCTTGATATATGTATTTTCTGCTTGCCGTTGATAGATGAATGACTGTTAAGCTTGCAATGTTCTTTAAAAGTATGTTATCTGGTTTTGATCTAGTAGTTGTGAAGTTGGTAAATGATATCTACTGTTTTCTTTCAGTGTTTCTTCTTCAGACTTGGTTTCAAAATGGATGGGTGAAAGTGAAAAACTAGTTTCTAATCTCTTTCAAATGGCACGTGAAAGTTCTCCCTCGATCATATTTGTTGATGAAATAGATTCCCTCTGTGGACAGCGTGGGGAAGGGAATGAAAGTGAAGCATCTAGACGAATCAAAACAGAATTGCTTGTGCAGATGCAGGTAATTGTAGTTAAGGGTCCAAATGATTGAAAGTACTCTTAGAAATTTCTTAGACATATCTTAAGAAGACCTCTTAGGAGAATTTCTATCATTCATGAACGTAGACACTGAATCTTAATGTGGGTTGCGAATTTTTACCTCTCAAACTTGCTGCTTCATTTGAATATGATCCTGGGACTTGTTGAGTGGTTTCAGTCCTTTATTCTCGAACTCAAATTCTAATGTTGTACTTTATGAATTTTCTGACTGTTGTTACATTTGAGATATTTGGAAATGGCTTGTCATTAATGCAAGTAGTGTTTAATTGTTGTGGGTTTTAGGAATCATAAATGGTGAGGTTCTGTATGGATTTTATCCTGGATTTATTTTTTGGTTTCTGTATTGGGGTATTCTTCTCATGCAGTTCATATGGGAGAATATTATTTGATATCGAACATCAGACACCAACATTAAATGTAGATAATAACTTGAGCAAGCAACATTGCATATTAAATGTGGATTGTATCTCAAAACTTGAAAAGTTATTTTATGTGGTGTTCAGTTTACAATGAATAAGATGATAATTAAGTTTAGAGTCGTAGGTTTCCTAACTCTGGCCTGTACCTTGAGATATGTTTTGTCTGTGGTGGTTTTGGTTTCCCTATATCATTTGAAATGAAAATTTGACATTTTCCAGTTCTATTGTTATCTTATATACATCAGGGGGTGGGACACAATGATGACAAAGTTCTTGTTCTTGCTGCCACTAACACTCCTTATGCTCTTGATCAGGTACTAGTTAGTTGCACTGTTGATGGTAGAAAATAGACATTTTTCATTCAACTTCATTATTATTTTGTTATTAATATATTTATTTCGTAAAGGCTATAAGGCGTCGGTTTGACAAGCGTATTTATATCCCTCTACCAGATGTGAAGGCACGGCAGCACATGTTCAAGGTATGGAGCACTCTTTCATCTCACCAATTGAAATGGAAGTATGGAACCAGAATTAATTAAAGCTTAAAACAATCTCCTGTGGCTTGTTACTCTTGCAGGTGCATTTAGGAGATACTCCTCATAACTTGACTGAAAGCGACTTTGAAAGCCTAGCTCGTAAAACAGAAGGGTTTTCTGGTTCAGATATTTCTGTTTGTGTAAGTCTGCAACTGTTTATTTGTTGATGATGTTTAGATAGTCTCTTTACTAAATTTTCAGTGCTGCCGTTCTCAACGGAACCTGCACATGTCTTTTGAACTTGGAATTGATGCGAATGACTTTAATAGGTTAAAGACGTCCTATTTGAGCCTGTACGGAAAACCCAAGATGCAATGTTCTTCATCAAGACACCCAGTGGCTCATGGGTGCCATGTGGACCCAAGCAACCTGGTGCCGTCCAGATAACCATGCAGGAGCTTGCTGCGAAAGGACTTGCTGCACAGGTATCTACTTTAGTTGAAGCACATGTGTATATTGTAATTTGTGTAAAACATATGATGTTTAAATGTGAATAAATGTACATTGGTATATATTTCTGCATGATTCCTCTTTCTCCTCATTAGCAACTAAATGCTATCTATACCGTGATGCTTTTGTAGATCAACCCACCTCCTATATCAAAAACAGACTTTGACAAGGTGCTCGCGAGGCAACGACCAACTGTGAGCAAATCTGATCTCGATGTGCATGAGAGATTCACAAAGGAATTTGGCGAGGAAGGCTGACGAACAGAAGGTGTTTTAGCCTGCTATGACTTGTGTACCCGGTGACCTTTTGTATATTATATTTTCTCTACCGCATTCAGATATTAGCCTCATCAGATGGGAAGGTTAGACGGCTTTGCATTTTCCTCTAGCATTTGGCCAGAAAAATGAGCTGACACTTCTCAAATTGCTGTACTTATTGTTATGTACAAACATAAAAATTTAAAACTGCTCCAAGAAACGTTGTCAATATGGTGTGTTTGTGATTCTGGATTATCTTATTTTAGCAATTCTTACATTACATATTTGTGTTTAGAAATGGGGTTCATATCATACATTGTAAACTTGTAATGATATATGGCATCTACAGGAGTGAATGTGTCCTCTTTTTCGTACGTTTCTATAGAATTCAATGGCAACGACGAGGCACTCGGATGAGCAAACTGCAGGTGACATTTTTCTCCTTCGGGTACAGTCGATATCATTCCACCAGCAAACACGTAGGCGATGCGACCGTTGTTGTGGGCCGTCGTTCTGCTGTTTTCCATGTATTCAGATCAACAATGGCTATACTCTTTTCTTTATGGAAAATAATCTTATTTTTTTATTTTGGTCTGTCATCAAAAATTATTCTCATTTTTTTATTTATGTAAACTTTCTCATAACTTTTTTTTCTATCTTTGATTTTATTCTTTTTTTTTCTTTCATCCGCTTTATCAATGGCATATTAAAATGTCGGTAGTCTACTGATAACCACATCATCTACAAATAATAGTAGTAGTACTACTAAAGTTGTTTGTGTGAGTTGGCAAAACAGTAGAGATGTTAATATTTTTGAGTCCTCAATAGGCTGGCTTTTAAATTTATGTTCATTTACCTATAAAAAAATAGTATTCCCTCCGCTCATAATAGATGACACGCTTGACCTTGGGTAATAACATAAGATTTTAGTAGATATTGTTTTGGGTTGAGTGGTGAGAAAAAATAGTATATTTAGATTAATATGAGAGATAATTTTTTCTAAAAAAGAAAATATGACATTTTTGGGGTGACAAATAGAAAAAGGGAAGTGTGATTCTATTATTGGAGGGAGGAAGTAATAGATGATATAGTACCATATTTGATGAGAAATCTTGGATTGGTTCAACGCAAGGCCCATATAAGAAAGCCCAATAAAGCACGACTGGATTTCAATTTTGAAGTCAGCAATTCATTGCATCAATTCCAAATAATCCCAAAATCCACAGCGAAATCCCAATTTTGTTCTTCACATAATCTCCCAATCCACCGCGCCTCCAAAATCTGTCTCGAAATCGAGCTGAAATCGACCAATTCGGCTGCCGGAAAAGTTCAATTATTTATGATCGGCGACGATGTATAGCAATTTCAAGGAGCAAGCGATCGAGTATGTCCGGCAAGCCGTCGCCGAGGATAACGCCGGAAACTACGCCAAGGCTTTCCCTCTTTACATGAACGCGCTCGAGTATTTTAAGACGCACCTCAAGTACGAGAAGAACCCTAAGATTAAGGAGGCGATCACGCAGAAGTTCACCGAGTACCTGCGTCGGGCGGAGGAGATCCGCGCCGTGCTCGACGAGGGGGGGTCGGGCCCCGCCGCGAATGGGGATGCGGCGGTGGCGACGCGCCCGAAGACCAAGCCGAAGGATGGGAAGGACGGTGAGGGGGAGGATGGCGATAAGGAGAAGCTTCGGGCCGGGCTCAACTCGGCGATTGTTAGGGAGAAGCCCAATGTTAAGTGGAATGACGTGGCTGGATTGGAGAGCGCGAAGCAGGCACTGCAGGAGGCTGTGATTCTCCCCGTGAAGTTCCCGCAGTTCTTTACTGGTATAATTTCGCCATTGTATTTTGACGTGGGTGCATTGCAGAAGTGTAATATGTGATGAGTTATTGCTTTATGGTGGTGTGTATGTATTGCCTGGTTAATAGGTATCCTTGCTCGTATTAAGCCTGTTGTGGTTTTGAACTGTGAATATGCGTTTGTTATAAGAAAACGTGGTCGGAATCATAATTTTAGGGCACGTAGAGCACACATTGAGAAAGATGGCATGGTTGTGAGTTCAAATTGCTTGCATTGTTTTTTGTTGCGCGTAATGTAATTCGTTGTCTCTTGCTCTGATACTTGTAACTTAAGTTTATTTTGAGATCTTTCCTACTTATGTCATTTTCATCCTTGCAATTTATAATGGTATGAGATGTATTAATGCTTTTGGGTATGGAACTTAACGAGGTCCTTTTCCATACCGTGTACACAATAGAGGAAGCACATTCTGTTTAGAGCGTGGTCAATAAGTTGAATGCCTAGCTTGTTACGCTTAATGTAATGCACTTTGTGTTTTTAGGTAAGAGGCGTCCCTGGAGGGCTTTTCTTTTGTATGGTCCTCCTGGAACGGGAAAGTCATACTTGGCCAAGGCTGTTGCCACTGAAGCTGACTCAACATTTTTCAGGTCATTTATCTTCCTTGATATATGTATTTTCTGTTTGCTTTTGATAAATGAATGGTTGTGAAGCTTGCAATGTTGCTTGAAATTCTGTTATCCGGTTTTGTCTTCCTTTCTTCTTTTTCAATGATCTAGTAGTTGTGAAGTTGTTAAATTGCATCTGCTGTTCTCTTTCAGTGTCTCTTCATCAGACTTGGTTTCAAAATGGATGGGTGAAAGTGAAAAGCTAGTCTCTAATCTCTTTCAAATGGCACGTGAAAGTTCTCCCTCAATCATATTTGTTGATGAAATAGATTCCCTCTGTGGACAGCGTGGGGAAGGGAATGAAAGTGAAGCATCTAGACGAATCAAAACAGAATTGCTTGTGCAGATGCAGGTAATTGTTGTTACAGGTCGAAGTGATTGAAATCAAGCCTAGAAATTTCTTTTGCGTCTCTTAAGAAGATCTCTTACTAGAAATTGTATCATTCATGAACATGGATACCGTGCATCTAGAACTCTGCATCATAACATGGGTTGCAAGTTTCGACCTCTCAAACTAGCTGCTTCATCTGAGTATGACTTTGGGACTTGTTGATTGGTTTCAGCCCTTTATTCTCGAACTCAATTTTTTATTTTTCTACATTTTGAATTTTCCCTGTCGTTACATTTGAGATATATGGAAATGGCTTGTCATTATTGCAAGTTGGGTTTATGTTGCGGATTCAAATATTATGGGTTATTTTGAACCAAAAATGGGGAAGATTTGTATCGCTTTTTCCCTTCATTATTATCCTGGATTTAGTTGGTCTCTGTATTGGGAAATTTTTATTATTCTCATGCAGTTCACTTGGGACATTATTATTTGATATTGAACACCAGACTTCAACATTAACTTTAGATATTACCCTTGAGCAAGAAACGCTACAAAATAAATGTGGATTGTATCTCAAAACTTCGTAAGTTATTTTATGTGATGTTCAGCTTACAAGTGTATAAGATGACAATTAAGCTTAGATTCGTAGGAATCCTAGCTCTCTCCTGTACTGTTTGGTATGCGTCTGGTGGTTTTGGTTTGCCTATATCATTTCAAAAGAACTTCTGACACTTTCCAGTTCTATTGTTATCTTATATACATCAGGGGGTGGGACACAATGATGACAAAGTTCTTGTTCTTGCTGCCACTAATACTCCTTATGCTCTTGATCAGGTAATAGTTAGTTGCACTGTTGATGGCAGAAATGGGTATTTTTCATTGAACTTCATTTTATTTGTTATTAATATATTATTTCCAATAGGCTATAAGGCGGCGGTTTGACAAGCGCATTTATATCCCTCTACCAGATGTGAAGGCACGGCAGCACATGTTCAAGGTATGAAGCACTCTTTCATCTCACCAACTGGATTTGAACCAGAATTAATGAAGATTAAAATCATCTCCCGTGGCTTGTTTGCAGGTGCATTTAGGAGATACTCCTCATAACTTGACTGAAAGCGACTTTGAAAGCCTAGCTCGTAAAACAGAAGGTTTTTCTGGTTCAGATATTTCTGTTTGTGTAAGTCTGCAACTGTTTTATTTGTAGATGATGTTTAGATAGTCTCTGTACTAAATTTTTATTTTTTAGTGCTGCCACAGCCATTCTCATTGGAACCTGCCCTTATCTTTTTGGACTTAGAATTGATGTGAATGACTTTAACTTTAACAGGTTAAAGACGTCCTTTTTGAGCCTGTACGGAAAACACAAGATGCAATGTTCTTCATCAAGACACCCAGTGGCTCATGGGTGCCATGTGGACCCAAGCAACCTGGTGCCGTCCAGATAACCATGCAGGAGCTTGCTGCAAAAGGACTTGCTGCACAGGTATCAACTTAATTGAAGCACGTGTATATTGTAATATGTGTAAAATATAATGATGTTTAAATGTAAGTAAATGTACGTCGATATATTTTTCTGAACGAGCCTCTTTCTCCTCATTAGCAACTAAATGCTGTCTATACTGTGATGGTTTTGTAGATCAACCCACCTCCTATATCAAAAACAGACTTTGACAAGGTGCTCGCGAGGCAACGACCAACTGTAAGCAAATCTGATCTCGATGTGCATGAGAGATTCACAAAGGAATTTGGCGAGGAAGGCTGAGTGACGAACATGAGGTGCTTTAGCCTGCTAAGACATGTACTCGGTGACTTTTGTATATCATGTTTTTTCTACTGCATTCAGATATTAGCTTCGTCAAATGGGAAGGTTAGACTGCTTTGCATTTTCCTCCAGCATTTGGCCAGAAAAATGAGCCGACACTTCCCAAATTGCTGTACTTATTATTATGTACAAACATAAAAATTTAAAACCACTCCAAGAAATGTTGTCAATATGGTGTGTTTGTGATTCTTGATTATCTTATTTTAGCAATTCTTACATTCCATATTCGTGTTTAGAAAAAAGGTTCATTACGTTAGTATATTTGTAATGATATATGGCATCTACAGGAGTGAACGAGTCCTCTTTTTTCGCATGTGTCTATAGAATTCAATGGTGACGAGGCACTACCCTCGCGCTCGGATGAGCAAGCTGCAGGCGACATTTACTCCTCCTGGTACAGTCAAATGCGAAGGCGGGAGACTGCTGTTCTGCCATTTTTCATGTATTCAGATCAACAGTTGCTGATGATGGTAGAGGAGTGGCTGCTATAAGAAATTCAAAGAAATAATACTCTCTCTGTCCATGAAAAATAGTAATTTTTTTCATTTTAATTTTTGGCCCTCCACGTAAATTTGTCTCTTGTTTTAATCTATGAAAACTTTCTCACTACATTTTCTCTTTTTCTTTCCTATCTTATCCATTTTTTTTCTCTCATAAT